>NC_133819.1:100273298-100912632 GCF_047830755.1 Zonotrichia albicollis | reverse complement strand
CTTCCTGTCCTGCACATCCCTGCCCACCCCTGTGGCTCCCCACACCCAGTTCATGTCCTAGGACCCCACATCAGCCCCCAGAGCCTTCCAAGGGAGGGGCCCAGGGCTGGGGCTGCCCTGGTGCCCCCCTTGCCCTGTTGCTGGCTGAGGTGGTGGGAGGCTCTGTCCTGATGGAGCCATGGTGAGCCCCCATGGGGCCCTGACAGTGCCTTTCTCGTGTCTAGAGGGCAGAGGTGAATGGTGGTGCTAAAACTGTCTGCACAGAGCAGTTGCCAAGTGCCTGATAAAATGCGTGAGGCATCTTCTCATGCTCCTTAGTTCTCCAGTGCTCTGGAATGGAAAGGGTCTACACAATGAGTCTCTCAACCATTTCCTCTGAGCACTCTCAGACATGTTTCAAAATGCTGCAGGTACTGGACTGCATTTGCAGGGAAAATACATGTCAGACCTTACCTTCCTGAAAATGGCTTAGTCTATTCCTATGCAATGGTCGTTAGGCTTTGACTATCCTTAATTGTTTTCTAAAAATAGCTCCTGAAAATTCAAAAGAAACATCCTAAATATGTCACATTTTCCTGCCTCAGTATCTTTTTCAAATATTTTCTCTACTAGTGCTGTTTGGTTTAATTTATGAATCCCTTAATGTAAACTCTGCCAGTGTAGCTTGACAAAAATATTTCGTGTAATTTTTTAACATATACAATAATCCTCTTGTGGCACATATTCCCCCTCCCTCTGCCTCTCCCACTAGATATATAGCCTTCCTTTACACATATGTTTGTATGAATATATTTATATGTGCTTTTTTTAAAAAACCCCAAACAGTTGATAGTTCTAGGCCTCATAGGAATAATAGCTCTTTCTGTGGAGAAAGGATGTCATTTACTGGTAATGTAGGAGTGTAGCAGCAGCTATAGAACACCTCTTCCCTACTGTTTATACACAGACAAGTATGTTTCCATCTAACAATGAGGATTTATGATCACTGAGCCAAAGGCTTGGCTGAAATACACCACTGAGTAGCGCAGATAATAGAATACATTAAGACTGAGACTCAAGGTACAAATAGCAATTTCAGAAGCAAAGCACATTCACAGGGTCCTTGTAGATGCTCAGTGACACTGTCAGGGACAACAGCTGCAGAACAACCTCAACAGGAATGTGACTGGAACGTATAAGGCACCATAGTTTTCCATAAGACAGTCACCTGAAAGTCAAGATCCTTAGGAACTCATCCCAAGTCAGCTTCTTGTAGGGATTCAGGCTCTGGAGGTGACAACTAAATTTTGGTTAGCATAGGGATTCCTGAAATCTTTGAAGCTTGGATTGAATCTAGGAAAGGCATAGTGGCTACTTGCCCTGGAGAAACAGGATGAGGGAGCATAGCCTGTCTGGCACAATTTTCCCAAGCCAGTGGACTCCAGAAACCTGTCAGAAATGCAGTCAGGATTTGCTGTCCTCCATCTGCCTGGTTCAAAGTCTAGCCATCTGGGCAAATAAACATTTACTCCCTTCATTTAAACTTTTTTAATAGAAAAATGATGAGCAAAGTTCAACACAGAGTTAAAAGAAGTTTTAAATGAACATAGCCATGTGGCTATCAAATAATGTGCTTAGCTCAAATCGTGGTATTTTTTCTTGTTTGTATTGCCCATGCATTCTGACTATCACCACTGGGACTAGTAAAGCACTTGGCATTCACTGTTTCTAATGTGTACATGAAACATGAGGTCTCTAGAAGTCAGGGAAGAGTTTCTGTCTGTTGCAGACATTCTGATTTACCCGCAGGCTCTGTGTCTGGCTTTGTCTTTGTGAGGATCTGTCACTGGAGAAATCCGCCAACTTGCTGCCCTTTTACAAGTCTCCCAGGTCTTTCTGAGGTCTGACAATTTCTTACAAAATATATATACTTCTCTGTTTGATGCTCTACGCATCAGAATAGAGGCAAGGCTGTGACATGAAGCTGACTGATGCTCTGCTAGCTTTTGTGTCAAAGTGTTGGGGAACACAGGATGCCCAAGTCTATAACTTTAGGGCAGCCCAGACAGAAAGCTGTTATGGTTACCCCCATGGGATTGAGAAATTGTGTCTTCTACATAGAACTGGGAAAATCGTCCAGCTTGGAGTTCCTGATTCTTCAGGTTGGATCCAGGAAATGTTAGGATGCCAACTGAAGCAAACTGGTTATGCAGTTTTGAAAGGATGAATACACTCAATTCACAAACTGACAAATGAATTACAAAGAGGATAGGTAGTTTGAACATGAACATGATATTTTTTTTTAAGTAAGAAGAAAGGTGTATCTGCTACAGTTTAAGAGGTAATTAAAAGACATTAATTAAAGCAGTACCTGTTCACAAGTTTAAATTTATGCAGTACTCCTAGTAACTGAGAAGATATAGATACACTTGGCATCAGTTCTGCCTGTCTTGAGGGAAAAAAGGAGATTTTTCAAAGTTAGCTGCTTCCATCATAATTTTCAAGGTAATGGAAATACCTCACAGATCACTGCAATAAATTTACCTAAATGCTTAAAATTGGTGCTTGGTTTTTGCCTTTGAGGTATAGCCATTTCTGAGTTTGTAGGCATAGAGCTTGGAGACGAACATTTAGCAGCTTCATAGGCTTTTGGTACAGTAATTTCATGGCCATAAATAATCTTTCACATAACTCAGTTTTGAAAAGGCAAGATCTGAAATTGTCAATTCTTACAAGATTCCTTTGAATGACCAATATGTATCAAAAAGTATGACAGAATGATCAAAGTTGAGGACAATTAGTGGTAAAGGAGCTTTCTCTAAACAGAAGGGAATAGCCCCTGTGTGTACATGGTGCATAGATGCACATGGAAATGAACTCTTATTATGAACTCTGTTTATTGCATTAATGGTGAGATGTCTGGTAGGATGATGAAGATATATGTAGGGGCCCTTCAAATGTGGGCTGAATAACCTCAATGCCTTCATTCCCGCATGAAAGCAAAGTGTAAATTTGGTTTTAAGGACAGCTAACACTTTTCACTTGGTTTTAAAGATCTGTTTTAAAGCAATTTCTTACTTGGCAGATGGGTAATTTTGTCTTCACTTACATCTGTTGAGGTGCAAATTAATTTTCACTCCACACTGCAAGTTATTCCATTTTTACAACAGAAATTTTATCAATAAGATATAAATTCACTTCTATGCTAGCACAAAGATTTACTGACTCTAGAAATATGTTGGACTCTGCAAATACAGAATTGTTTTGAACCTGTGTTATTCCAATGCCAAATATACCCAGAAGGATAAAAATATTTATATTTGTACAAGTGGTTGGACATTTAACATTTCTTAATTTTCTTTGGAAAGAAATTACTCTTTGTTATGTTAATGGCACTTAATATAGTTACTTTTAGATAGAAGTTAGTTGCTTGAAGTAATCATGCAGTTGATATTATGTAGAAAGGAAAATTTCTCTCAGAGATGATGAACTGTATTTTTTGACAGACACTGTATCATAAAGCATTGTTATTAAAATGTCAGGTGACTTTTTTACATCAGTAATAATTTCTGTTGTGCAGACATTCCAAGTTATGGTTTCCCACTTCAAAATGTGCTCTGTCTCTGCTCATCTAGGCATGTTAGCATTAAAAAAATATAAACTTGCACTATTTAGAAAGGCTGAAAGGTTTTTTCACTGCAATAGTAATCATATTTTACCTACTTTCACAAGTAATTTATTTTTATTCAAAGAATACCCTAAGAACAATTGTTTCTGGTTTGTTCTTTTATTTTATTTTTTTTTTTTTTTTAGTATAACAGTAATTTACTTTCATATGTTTTCCATAGTGGTATGGTGCTGAAAACAACACTACAAAAATTAAATAACCAAATCAAATGATGCAAGAATAGAATAAGTAAACATGTCCATTTTCTTTTTCTAAAGAGTTTCGCCTTATAATAAGCCAAAATTAAAAGTGTATGAATAGTTTTCTTAATCAACATTATTTAGAAGAATAAAATTTGATAGAGTCTTTTTTCCCAAAAGCTAACATACATTTGTAACTCTGTGCCCAGTAAAAAATACTAAATGTATATGAAATTAAACTTATGATTTTAGTTCATTACATCAATGTGCCAGTAATTACAAGTTTTCTCAGATGAAAAATATACTTTGTAGCCCTGACAACATTGCTGGCATAGACAAATAATACTTTCTTATAAATAGAAACAGATTTTAGTAAAACAGATGACAATTAAAATTATTTTAAATTTTACCTAAGTCAGTGAAAATAGATTCTTTCTATCAGAATAAGTGGTAGAGGTACTGGGCCTTGTATCCTGTAACATTTTCTGCAGGCAGATGTACCAAATCTTATTAGGTATTTTAGTACAATCTGTACTGTCTTAAAATTTTAAAATATGCAAAGAAAAAGTATATGTGAAGTCTGACAGATACAACTAAATATTTTAGATCTAGTAAATGCTGCATGTGTACAGTTATTAGATATATATTTAAGATATGTACAAATCCACAAGTCATGTTGCAAATGTATGAGATTTTTGAGTAAAATGGCTCCAGTTCTAAAGAATTATGCAATGTTATGTCTGTCTTTGATTTATTGCATTTTGGTGCTGGAATTTGTTTTGAACTGGATCAATCCTGTCAACCGTTGTCCTATTCTTTATAGACTCTGTAAATAATCAAATCTAAATACATTTGTAGTTATCCACCTTGTCATACATAGCTGGTAGAGCAATCAATTTTTGGAGAGAAATAAAGAAAAGGACATACTTTCAAGGACTTCTATTTGATTTGTTTTTGTTGCTGCCTTTGGCTTTAGCACAGTAAAGAAACATACAAACACGCTTCATTGCTTTCCTTAGAAAATAATTTTCCACTTTGGAAGAAGAGAGACAGAAGCTTAGGAAACTTTCTTTTTATTTATTTTTTCTTTTTTGATTTAATTTCTATTCCCAAGGCAAATATTCTCTATTTATGTTAAGATATTAATTCAATAAAAGTACATGAAACACATATTTAGACCTCTTAAATTTGGCCAAGCACAAAATGAATATCCACAGTGAAATTTACTTACAAATTCCCTTGAAATTTCAGTCATCTTACTCATTTTTGTGCTGAGGTTTTTAAAAATGGGGCATAATAATTTTTCTAAGAGAAAAGTGAACTCTAGTAACTCCTTTGAGAACAGTTTTCTTGAGGACACTTTCACAGTAGTAGATTTTGGCTTTGTTCTGCTGAAAAAAGAGAATAGACTGATGAATGAATGCTTCAGAAAACACTGAGTAAGTGAAAACATTTAATTTGCAATACAATTCTGAATGCAGCCCTAATAACAGCTGTTGGCAGTGCTGTGTCTATAATATGTGGTATTTACACTCATTTCTGCTGCTGTGTTGGAACAGTTATAACTACAATAACTATTTGCACTGCTGGGGCTGCACCTCAAGTACTGTATCTAGTTCTGGGCGCTACAGAAAAAGCATTGAGGTGCTGGAACATGTCCAGAGAATGGCAACAAAGCTTGTGAAGGGTCTGGAGGGTGAGTCCTATGAGAGTAGCTGAGGGAGCTGGGGCTGTTTACCCTGGAGGAGGCTCCAGGGTGACCTTATCACTGCCTACATCTCCCTGAAATGTTGGTTGCTTCTCCCAGGTGACAAGGACAAGAGGACACAGCCTCAGGCTACACAAGGAGATATTCAGGCTGAACATCAGAAGGAATTTCTACATGGGAATGGTTTCAAAATATTGGAATAGACTGCCCACTGAGGTGGTGGAGTCACCATCCCTGGAGGTGTTTAAGAAATGACTGGATGTGGCACTGAGTGCCATGGTCTGCTTGACAAGGTGGTGGCTGGTCAAAGATGATCTCAGAGTGATTATGTGATTGTGTGTCTTTCAGAAATCCAGTCTTCCTCAATGTCATTTTTTTGTTTCACAGTGAGGAACTTTCAATTCTTCTTTTTTTTTTTCTCCCACATGATGACCTGAAACAGTTAATTTAGCAGAAGAACATGTGCTTACTTTGGATATTAAGAATTCAATTTTCCTTGCAGAAAAAAGGTCACGGTAATGTGCTGGAGATCTCTATCACTGTGAACTCTGTTCTCTTCAGCCAGCATCAGTGTCATGTCTGGTTGACAATTTTGTGACCTTCCTGTGTAAGTTGTGGTCATATCCTACAACTTCTAATCAGACAAAGAGCCAAGAGAAATAGCATTGCTTACATCTTTTTCACAATTGCATTCTATATGTCATGAACATGGATGCTTATTATTGGACATGTATGCTACTATGAGGCTCATATTTTTAAGGCATATTCTCAGGCTAAAGTTCTTGAATTCGATTTTTCTTTATGCTTACTTTAAAGAATCAAACTGGTTCTTGCAAGACCTGTCACCAGAAATAGTCATATTTCTAGTACTGTATAACTGGTGCCACCATTTCATTCCTTCACAGACTTTCTCATATACTACTATTTTACTAAGCAAACATCCAGACTAGCAGCAGCCCTCTTCATCTGGGGAGAGGAAAATGAAAATGAAAAAAGAAGTACAGTTAATGAAAGACATTTGAAAACATCTGCTCTAGACACATCAGCTGAACTTAAAATTAATGGCAATTATAATGTAATAATAAAGATGTAAAGTACATGGTTTTCAGTATGATTCAGATATTATGTTAACCTGACTTGCTTATCATGTCATTTCAGTCGGGGTTTTTTGTTTTATTTTGTTTTATGGTTTTTTGCTTTTTTAAAATTAATGGGTAATCTGTCTCTTCCCAGAATAGCTATAAGTACTCAGTTCAGTAACATTATAAGTAACTTATCCAAATTGACAAAAGAGGGGGAAAGGAACGCAACAAAAATCTATTTATTTTCTCCAACATTCTAAACATTTTTTAAAGATTGCTCTGTTAGAGTAAATCCAGAATGGATTTACTACGTTTTATTACGTACATGTGAATGTACTATTTGAAAATAATAATTTACAAAACTTTTAGCCTAATCAGTTGTCACAGAAAAAAAGAGCTGCAAAATAAAGGTAGAAGTATGCTTTTTAAAAATATTACTTAAAATGAATTTTATGCAACTACTACAATTTTGTTCAAGTTTTAGTTGAAGACACTTCAAATCAGATTTTTTAACAATTAGTCCTGTCATTATTTGCATCAAATGGTGCATTTAAAACTAAACAAAGTGAAGAGACAAAAGAGCTACATTTAATTTATATGCCTGCAGACAGACAATGAGTGAAACCATAGGCAAACACAGGACTTGGTACTGGAATATGGAGAATAGTATTTTTTTAGCTAAAGAGGAACTTCAGTATAACTTGAAAACAAACCTGTGGCTGACAGGGCAACAGGATTAGGATGAGAGGGACAGGACAGTTCAATCATTACCAGTGGACAGTGTTTCCTGAAGAAGGGCTTAATACTATTTTGTTGTAGGAATTTCTAGCATGGGCATAAAATAAATTACATTTTTTCTTACTTTATGAAATAGTTTGCATAATTGTGAAATCTTCTTTCACTCTTCAGTGAAGTGTATGTTATGTCAAAATTATTATCTTCTGTTCCTCTTATGACAACACAGAAATCTCAAAAACCTTAATGGCATGCTGAATTTTACAAACTGAATCTTCTCATGTGATTTTTATGGTGATGAGGGAAATTAGTTTATCTGTGATTTTTAATACTAATTGGACATTTAAATTAAAAAAATTCAAATCAACTGCAGCTAACCTCTTTCTGAGATGGCTTCCCTTCCGTGAGCTGCTCCCTGCTCTGCCTCAAAGAGTTGGAGTAGTTGTTACTGTTATGCCAAGGTGTGAGTATTCCAGCAGAGATTAAGTTAAGCTTTCTTTTGAAACTCAAAGGCAAAAGAGAATGGTGCAAGCTTTATACCACCAGCAGATTTTTTTAATGATAATCAACAAGTTATTAAAAAAATTATAATAAACACTAAAAAACCTCAATCATCATTTAATAATTTTTTTGAAACATGGTCATTTAGGGAACACTTGCAAGTTTTGCAGTTGTATAAAACTTCTTACAAACTTTCATGTTAAGAATGAAGTACCAAGTTCAAGTTGTTTCTAAGTGAGATTTTAAGACCAAAATAAAGGTTTCACAACCTTGAAAAATAACCCTACAGAGGAAACTTAGGGCTTCTTATGTGTGCACATCACATCACTCTTTGACCACCATCCTTGTCATGCCAAAATATTTTTATTTTTCCTTGTTTCTTATACAACCTCCTGAAACAAGACTAAGACAAATGGGTATTTTAATTGCAACTTAGTTCTTGTTTTGTGGGGAGCAAAGCAAAAGCAAGCCAAACAGCATTCCCATAAGCCTTTTGATATGTGCAGTCTGTTTGGTTTGTGATTTAAGCAGCATTGAAATGTATGCTTGTTTCTGCTAAATCAGAAATCTAAATGCACAGTCTTAGACCATAGGGACAACAAATATGTTTCTGGCATACTACAAGGATCTCTGTCTGCCAATCAACCATATTGATTATTTATATGTCAGACATTTCTTTACTACTATAAAGCACAAAAAGAAAAATCAACAATATTTAATAGATTTTTTTTTCTGCTGATACACCTTTAAGGTCTAGATTTATCTCTACATATTCACTTAAATTAATCAGAAAAAGAAGTTTTTGATATAAGAGTAGAGAAATTATTTTGAGTGACTAGATGCACGTACATTAAGCAAATTCTATTGCTGAGCCATTGTGCTATAAATTCATAAGAGTAAAATATCATACATAAAATAATTTTTCTATAATTTCTTCATCAGAGTCAACTTTACTTGTGTCAGCTGTTGTCTCACTTAAAGACGTGCGTAATTATTTTTTTTCAATAAGAATATTTCGGTATGTTGTTTTCATTCCAAATATCCCAATATAATTAATTTCTTTCATACCCTGAGAATTCAGTAAATTCTCAGCCTTTCATTTAAAGTCCTCCTCCTGAACACAAATTATTCTATAGTTAAGAAGTTTGTAGACTATATCAAAATTAATTTAAGTTTGTTCAGAAAACCCCATGTTTATCTCTAAAGAAAGAATTTAGGTAAAGACTACAATGGTGTTTAAGCTGGAAATTGCTTGGTTTGCATTTTGCTTAGAGGCTTGTTATCTTTGCCTTAATCACACCTAAATCCTCCTAAGATTCAGAGCTTTGCAGGCAAATTCAGATGTATAAGGAAGAAAATATTTAGACATCTGCAAGTCCTTAGAGAGGATATAAGCCACCTAACCTTGTTGGGTATTTACTTGCCAGCATTTGCCTCTTTGTTTTCTAGATCTCATTCTGCCACTCCAGCTGAAACTGCTGGTCCTGATACTCTTGCAGCAACTTTTGTCCTTGCTCATTCCCTTCCGTGACACTTTCTTGCCATTCTTCTCAGGAAAACTTTTTAGAAGAAAGCAAACTGGAGAGGCAATCTTCCTCTTTTCTTTTCAAAGTCAGTTCTTAGGGAAATATCGATTGATGCAGTCTACTCTCATTACTTTTGCTGGACATTTCTACTCAACTTCAAGAGGATGACTTAGAGTTTTATGTGAAGTCCCAGCCTCACTTGCAAGTGGACTGAGTGCGATCATGGTTGTACAGTTTGATCTCTCTACATTCAAATCTAAGACATGTATTTCATCTTCAAAGTGTATATATAATGGAAAAATCTGACAGACAGAATGCTGGTAAAAGGGAAATCAGTGGAACACTGGGAATCAAAGCCAGCCTGAGCTCAGTGGGGATTTATGTCTGCTGGCTCTTGATGATACTTCACATAGTTTCTCAGTGGTAATGGCATCTTTTGGGTCAGGAAAGACATCCTCTCATTATAATGCATACACATGGATAGCCAAGGCATGGTATGGCAGAAAAAATGAAATCTAGAATTACTCCCAAAGAACCACACCTGGATAACAAAGAAAGAAACCCATGCAAAGCTACTGATTTGAAAAGTCAAACAAGAAAAGAAGGTCCCTGGTAGACCTATACTTAGGTGTCTGGCAAATTAGAATGTAATTTTTTGGATGCTGTTCAGGCCTTACACCTTCCTCATTCTTTTCTGCACTTCTGTTCAAGACATACCTATTGAATAAATGGAAACTGTATTATCCAAGGGAGGACGAATGTCATAATCCACACAACCAACTCAGGCAAAAGCAAAAAGAATGTCAAAGTTTTTCTGTGATTTCATCTCAGTTACTGAGAATATTTTTATGTAGCTATAGAAAGGTAACTTATTATTGAAAGGGAGATCAGTGGATGGCTACTATATGCCTGTTCTCTATATGCTATACACATCCAAATTACAAAATTACAAGAACTACATTAACTCAATTATTCCAGGCCACAATCTTCCTTAGTTTGCATGCTAGCATGAGCAACTATATTTACCTCTTCAGACATATTCATCTGACTAATCTGGAGAGAGCACTGTAAAATAGGACAAGTTGGAAAAGCTAAACAGAAAGGATGAAGGTGCAATTATAATGCTGCTATCAAAATTCAGATGCCTCAAATTTGCTACAATTTCATTGTCCACTTATAGGCCTTTCTTAAACAGCCTGAAGTGGAAAAGCTGGAAAGATTTGGTGTCTGAGAGGATAAAGGGAGTCTTGATTTTCACTTGTCCTTCCTTTGCAGAACTGAGTAAGATCACTCAGAGTTAATCTTCAAATTCACATATGAATTCAATGTTCTAATAGTTCTGAAGAAGTATGTCAATCTTATTCTTGGTTCAAAGGAACAGAGGTTTTTGGCTTCGCAATTCACAATTCCTTACTTATCCTCTTTGTCTTCTGCAAAATGGACAAAGTTTTTTGCTTGTCTTTCTCAAGAATTTTTCCTCTACTGACATGCTCTTAAAAAAATGGGTTTTTCACAAATCAAATATACATGCAATAACAAGGCCTATCAAACAATATTTTCCAAGGAATTTTAAAAATCAGTTTGTTTGAATTTAATAAAATTACCTTATCAATCTATTACTGCAGCACAAAGGAATCAGTGGGATATCTTAATTAACAACTAGCTGAGTATGCTTGAAGATAGCTTAAATTTTGCAAATAAGAACATTTGTATGGGAAATGATGAGATATAAATACTGTCAAGAAATGCTTTTTCTAGAATGTCATAGGATGTAAGATCTGGTGCCTTTGTTTAGATAGTATGTGAGCACTGTAAGACGCCCAATGCCTTATCTATTGGTGGATGGGTGAGCCTTTTCTATTTAAACACCTTTTTTTTTTTTCTGAAAGCAAGACAAATCCCAAAAACCCCCATACTTTGATTGTAGGCCACAGCCTCAAAACAAGTTTGTTAACAGGAATATGAGAGTCATGTTATACTTCAGTGCATTGTAAATGGTGCTACAAATATAATTTTTTTAACTTGTCTTGGCATGCTTCTACTTTCTTTGAAAGCAAATCTGATGTAATCATCTCTACTTCAAGGATTCTTTATATTGGTTTCCTTAACAGAAAAAAACCCCTACTTTTTTCTACCAACTTCCATCTCTGATAGACGTAGAGAATGAGGTTTTGGGTTTTATTTGATCATTGCTTACCCTGTGTCCTGGTTCCAGCCAAGGACAGATTTAATTTTTTTTCATGTATCCATGTGTGGTGGAGGCTGGACCAGTGTGGGTGTGGCCAAGGCCCTAATCATATTCTTATTAATTAATCTTATTTCAAGGGAGGGGGAAAAGGGATTTTCTCTCTCTGTCTTCTGAGAAGAAAGAGCTTATAGGCTGTGTCTTTCCTAAGATGAGTCTCTACATCTTTGGACATATGCCAATAATTTTGGAGTTTAAGTTACTTATGGCAGTCAAAGGGGTTTCAGACAAATGGATAAGTAATTAGCTGTAATATAAGCTTCAAAAGTATGTAAAACATGGAATAGGCATATGTGCATTGAGATGGAAATGGATCTTGCATAGTGCAGTTAAAGCATGAGAAAACAAAAATTACAGAATGTAGAGGTCAATTATCTGGAGAAAAAGGAGATTTGTTTATGTCAAGCCTTTGAATGTAAGTCAGTTAGAGCTTCTCAGTAGTAATGAATTTTGTGTTTCACAGTAACTAGAAGACTTGCAATATAAAGAAGAGGTTTTAAATAAAGGATAGATAGCAAGAAGAAGAACAGGAGGGATGCAATTAAAATAATGAGTCAAGATGAGCTACTTCATAGCCTAAGAATTTTTAAGAAATGATGCCAGGACATAGATTAAAGAACAACTACAGAACTGAATAACATGCTTCTAAGATTGATAAGAGAACTGTATAGGGATACTGTCTTGAGATGCTTTTGAAGCATACAAGCAGGATGTTATGTTTTTAGCCACCAAGTCGCTGTCATTCTGGAAAAAGAAAATAATTTTTGGGGAATTTGGTCAAAGCCCCTCTTATTTCCATTCTTTGTTTTTACTGCATACAAGATGTTACTTTTGCAACTGTACACTAACTCTGTGGGAAAGAGGAGAAAAGTTTTTTGCAGACCAAACAGATATCACTGACAGAAAAAAAACCAACCAAAAAATAACCTACCTGATGCCCACTGCTAAAATGGGAGAAATATGTAATTCTGTCTTGGGCAAGATGGGATATTGGAAAGTCATACTCAGAGGTGTCACACAGTGAAAAATTTGTCCATCTATTGTAAGGATCATTATATTTTTAAGAGCTTCTATTAAATTACCTTAAACATAAGCCGTAAGAACAGAGCCAGTACAGTAAAAAAATCCCCAACCCACTACTACAGGGAATCAGACCTGAAAAAAAGCCATCCCTTTTCCTGTATCACAGAAGTCACCCTCTTTTATATATCAGAGAATAAATGCAGTCACGTGCAGCATACCTTTAGCATCATTTACCTCTCCAGCAGGTAATCAGCATTTGATTGCCTTGTCTTGAGAATCCTCTGCTCCCTTCTCCACTCCTCCATGTATAGTGCTTTGCTGTTTCAACTACATATAGATGGTTATTGTCCAAAAGGTAAATACATTCTTTTTGTGAGAAATACCTGTTCCATTTCTTTCAGGATGTTATGTTTTCAGCTATTGTTATTCAATAACCAAGCCACAAATAGTATTCTGTCCTATCAGCACTAGGATGCATGAGGCAGAACTATTCTTTAGCCTTGTGGTTTGGTAGAAAACTGGTTTAAATAAAATCCAGTTTCTATTGGATTGACTAAAGACTGCAATTCAGGGGATCTATCCTGACTAAATGGCTTCTCACCCAGAAAAAAAATTATCAATTTCTTTCCATTTGTAGAGAAAAAAAGTGATAACAATAATAACAACAAAACATCTAGGCAAATATAAAAGTTCTACTCTCCATCAGTTTGGCCTGAATTATCCTGGAAAGAAAAGAAAGTGGAAGTACTTCGAGATTCATGAAAGAGGATTTTTAATTCATGAAAGTTATTATGTAAATTTCTGGCTTAAAGACAGAGCTCCTAATAAATAGTAAAGTTGTAGAAAAATGGAAATTCAACAGGGATTACATTCACATGCTGTACTTCTTGATCCCTAGTACTTTCCTTTTGGGAACAAATAATTGGATGATTAAGTGTGATCTTAAGTAATGACCTTCTGAATAACTCCAAAAAACATGCACCTGGGAGATTTAAGTGGTATACTAAGTATCTGTAAGAGCAAGCTGAAAGTGGTAATTACACTGAAAGCCAGTGTAATTGTTTGGGGATCAATTGTCAAACACTGGCAAACTTGAAAAAAGTTAATGAAAGCTCGGTACACAGACTCATGTGACTTCAGTTATTTTCAGATAATTAGGGACCAGGTTAGAAGGTAGTGTGAGGAAAATAGAAAGCTATTTAGTTTGCTGTTGTTGAGTGACATTTGAAAGGATGAAGGATATAAATATTTTTGTTAGAACAGTGTCCACTTTAAAAAAATTCCATTCTTTGCCTCAGATAGAATATTTAGCTGTTAAGAAGTGACATTTTTTAATTGAAATAGTGATGAACTGCTTCTTACCCCCCCTTCCCTTCCTGTAATAGGCCCAGGAAATCCGTCAGAGCTGCTCTGCTGCTGGAAGAAGTATCTTGAAAGTTGAGGTACAAGAAATCTCTGGATTTCTCCATTAGGTTTCCATAATGAAGCTGTTTGAGCAGAATGGGAAAAAGGTCACTATGTTGCACAGAATGGAAGTCCTTGGTGTGAACATCAGTGATAGTACTTGGCAGGGTGTCAGACATACAGGAGGTGATATTATGAATGTTACATCTTCACAGTACTCCTGGTTTTTGCCCGTGGTGCTGGATCTGTGTAGGAATTATTTTCCCTCACAGCAGCCAATATGTGGTGTGCTTTGCATGTGGGGCTAAGACAGTCTTGACAGCACACCAATAGGTATTTGCCTGTCGCTGAGCCATGCTTGCGCAGCACCAAGGAGTTTTGGTTTTACCCATCCTGACTCCTTTGGGGGAAAGGAGAAAGAAGGGACACCATTCATGGTCATGGCACTTGTTTTCCCCAGTGATCATTATGCATGCTGAGGCCCTGCTGCTGGGAAATAGTGAATAAATTCTTCATTTCTCTTTGCTTGTGCATGCCACCTTTGACTCATCTATTTAACTCTCTTCATGTCTGTGCACAAGACTTCTTGTCTTCTATTTTCTGTCTGCCCTGCAGGAGAGGGGAATGAGCAAGTGGAAGGGTAAGTGCTCTGCTGCTGGCCATGCTCAGCCCATCACGCCCTCCCCTCTCTGCTCCTCAGAAATACAGCTCCCAGGAAAGGTTTTTGAGGCTTGTTCTTAATAGTAAGATTTATGCATCGGAAGGAAGAATACTTAGCTTGTCAGTATACCACCTTTGCTACCTACCTCTAGACAGGCTGATAAATGGTGGGGTTTATGCATCATTTTAGACCTTTCCATCACCCTCATCCCATGTAAGAGGGAATTTTCCTTAGATCCTGGGAAATGGCAAGAATGTCACTGAAGGAGCTTTGAGTGTTTCCCATTCCCTACAAAAATATTATTTTCTAAAAAGTGGTAGTTTCCTATGGATGCAGACATGGCTGACTCTGTCTGTGAATAATATTTGCACAATTAACTCTGGACAAACTCTAGACAAATCATCTGAGATGAATACTACATGTTCTAGGGAAAAAATGAGCTGTGTAAGTGCGCATATATATATGTGTGTGTGTGTATATATATATATATATGTATATACATCTGACAACTAAACCAACACTGCTTTTACACCAAAAAAGTGTAAACACACAGCTTTGTTTGAACAGGAGGATTCTCTATTTCTTTTTTCCTCAGGGACCTCATCTTACCAGTCTGTCTAATGGCCTCACCCCTCCTGTCAACTGACATCATAAAAGAGCTCTCTAACATGAAGAACAGCTGCTTATCTAAACAAGCAACGTCCCATGTCTCTAGAACAATCTGATGTCTCTATTTTAAAATGTTTTCTTTCAGCAGAAGGATGCAACTGCTGCCTAGTTAGGAGGCTGATCTCTTTTGAAGAGCATTTGCCATACGTTTGAAGTGCCAAATGAGAGATTGGCACTTGTATGCAGTAGACATGGTTAGTCTCCCTCATGTTCCATTCTTCTGTCTCTGCTCCCAGCAGAATACCTTCATACCCATCCTGGCTTTCATCTCCTTCCCTTGCTCTTCAGTATGGGTCCTTTTCTTTCTCTCTCCTGAACAAAGGCATCTGGTGTCATCTCCACATTCATAATGCTGTACTTATTGGTCCATTCTCTTTGTACTGCTTAACAGGGGGTGTATGTCAGGTTCCTCCTGCAGCTGATTCTATTTCTGCCTATTAATTTCAGGGAAATGTATCCAGCACTAATATCTGACAAGCTTCTTGTTTCATTTGATTTTGGAAACCTCCAGATAAATATGCTATTAATATAATAAAAACATCTGAGTGTCCATTAGAAGGTGCTGAAATCATGCTATAAAATACTCAAACCTGTGTTGCAGAATTATCACACATCTGAAAACACTATTCAGACCACATGACATTCTGGTCATATTAGAATAAGTACTTAACAGGTAGAACTCCCACTGAAATCAAAGGGACACATTTGAAACACTTGGCCACCCTAAATATGGCAAGAACACTTCAATCAGAAATACCTCTCTCCTGAAATTTATGTTCATGTTACTTAAAAATATAAACTTCCACATAGTTGTTATTGAAGCTAAAAGACATTCTCTGTGCCATGAAAACAGAGGGGTCTAACACAACTTTATTTTCAGGTCTAATACAGTTTCTAGTTTAGTTTCATTCCTCTATATATATATTTTCTTTTTACTTCAACAGATGTACTAGAAAAAAATGATAACAGAAAATCATTATCACATTATCAATGTGTTCATAAACACATCATGAAACTTTACTTCAAGCCATGAAGCATTGTAACAAGATTAATTTTGCTGCAGCTGTGCTGCCACAGCAAGGATCAAAACAGACCTGAGCAATTCTGAGACACTTTTGCACTTTTTGCTGATGTTCTGGAATTCATTTCACTACAGAACATAAATAAACCTAGTTTTTGACCCATCATGAAAAAATGACCTCCTTCTCCCCACTTCATCCTTTTCAGTTATACTTTTCCTACCTAATATTTTCACATTTTGAGTGTCCACAGGAGATTTAGTATAATTCTAGTAGTGAGCTAGGTTTTTAAAGGTCTCTATTTGCAATTAAATAAATTCTCCAGATAGACAATTCAGGTCTTAACTTTTACAATTTGGTAAGTGGTTTCTATGGTGATGATCTCCTAGCATTTGAAGAACGATGGATTCAGCTGATGGTTGGGGATGACAAGCAGATTTTGGGTCCATTGCATTGGCCTTTGAGAAGAATCTGCATCTATACTCTAAGTGTTCAAGTTCAGTATTATAACCAAGACTGAATTTTTGTCTGCTATGGGCTTCTTTGTTCTCTGCACTCAATTACGGCTATAAAACAAAAGACAATATATTCTGTCAACAGAGTGAAATAATGCTGCTAGGTAATAGAGTTTGAAATGTTTACAAACCTATAAATGAAAACTGCTCCATTAATATGAATGAATATAATAAAATTCGTTCATGGTAATTACTACATGCATAATATTGCACAACAGAGCTATTTTTAGCACATTAGTTACAGGTTTTATAGACTTGGAAAGGCAATGATTGTTCATAAGTATTATCTTCTGTTATGCAAAAGAATGTTCTTTCACATCCTTTCATTAAGTGTTAAAGGCCTCATTCTGTAGTGGGCCAAGTCTGATTTTTTAAATATGGAAGTGGAATTACATGTTCTAAATCATAAGCATATTTGGAGTGCTGATCCAAAGAAGTCTAGCAGGAAAAGCTACCAGTTCCTCTTTTTGTCAGTGCTGCAACCTGGTAGTCCAGTGTGTCCTTTCACAAAGCAGGTACAGCTAATGCCTATTGACAAAATAATTATCTCAATACACAGGCATTGAGATAATTGAGTCACTGAATGTGCATGAGGGATGATGTTGGCTTTGGTTATTTTGCCTCCCAAATGAAAGAGGCAAAAAAGTTTCCACTGGATTTCAGGTGCCCTAGTAATTACACATCTGCCCTTTCACGCTGCAACTTTAGCTCATCACTAAGAAAGGACTAGCAGAGTCATCTAGAATATTGTCATGACAGGGAACAGGAAGGAAGAATTCTGTCCTAGTATACTCACTAATAAGTGGGAAAAGAGAGAGAAACCAGAATAGTATAAAAATTATTAAGGTTTTGCTTGAAAAATTGGAGGAAGTTTTACAATTTAGCAAGCTGCAGGCTATTTGGGAAGTCCTGAGTGATGTGGATATCAGCCACACATCATTTCAGTTTGTGTGGATGAAGTAGTGCAACCCTCAATAAGGCATTGCTAATGGACGACAAGCTTTGTTCCTGTGACTGCTCCAAAAGAAAAAATTCATGAATGAACTTGTTATTCATAATGAATAACAAGTTCATTTTTAAATGCTGATGAATAAAAGAAAGACATAGTTGATCAGAGATTTTGTTTATAATACTAAAAATGTATAGGTTATTTCAACCTACATTGGTAGTTATGAAAATCTGGCATACAAAGCTCCATTTAAATTAGCTTTGAAACTTCAGCCTTTAGAGATAAATTAACTGTTGACTAGAGTCTGCAGTGGGCTGAAAAAGTTTCATAATCAGAAATAGAATGATATAGTAGGTGTAGGATACAACTTTTGTAAGTGTAGGAGGACAGCAGTTAAACTCAGAAGCCTAACAACAATTTCCTGTGATCTTTCTCATCTGTCAAATAGGCTTCTCTCCTATTTGGTTTTGTTTAGAGACTCTAATTTTCCTTTGGTTTGGTTTAGAGACTCTAAGACACTTCAATTGCGCTACTTTGAATTTCCATGAAAACATTACCTGTGTGCTGGGATCTCCTGAAGGAATCACCTTGTTGTTTGATAGATTTTTCACGCTCTTGGAGAAAAATCTTAGACTACATCCCAGAGACTCAAGTATGTCCTCATAATTTTTATAAGGTTAATCCTGACTGTTTTGTTTGTGTAACTTCATCCTGTAGAATCAAATCTCAAAATCTTTCAGGCCTCTACTCTATATATCTCTAATATATATTCTAGAATCATAGAATCAGAAAATGATTTGAGTTGTAAGGGACCTTAAATATCATCTTGTTGCAGCCCTCTTGCCATGGGCGGGGGCACATTCCACCAAAGCAGACTGCTCAAATGTTTGAGCCCATCAAACCTGACCTTTAGAATCTCATCCACCATTCTCTGAAGTCTCTGTCAACTCAAGGTTTTCAGCATATCTCCAGGTATCATTTAGAAATTAACTGTACTGATGTCTCAAATTTCTTATTACAGACCTCAGCCACAGAATTATCTTTTTTCTTGTACTGGCCATTAAGTCTAATTCACTTCCTCACAAATCTTCCTGTAGACTGGGACTTAGTCACACTGACTGACTAATTGATTATACCAACTCTGAGGTTCACTGGGAGTGCTGTAAAATATGTTTGCGGTTTCTGTTTGTGTAATATTTTTTCAAGGCTGTCATGTAAAACTCTTGGCAACACTTTGAGATTTTCTTTGAAGAGAAAACACCTAAACTATATAGAACTGCTCCATAATAGTATATTTCAGTTGATGTCACTTGTGAAGCAGACTTTTCTCATGTTTCTTATTTCCTTTCTTCCTTTCCTTGGAAGGATCTTCCCAAGATGATGCTCAACCTTTTAGTTACATTATTTCGTTCTTCATTTTGTTATATATTTTAATTCTTAATTCCCTCTCAATGTCACTGCAATCCAGAATAAAGCTCTTCTTGCAATTATGGTCTACATTTTTATTTGCTGGTGTCTGAACTTGTATCTGTCCACACTAGAGCTTCAGTTATTCAAAGGAATTCACATTTTACACCAGGAGCTTGCCCCCTCATTATTTAATATTCCACACATTTTTTCATCATTGCAAATTTTTACCAGCTTTCAGAAAGTGTATTATTTCATTATAAATATTGATGAAGATATTTACTTCACCAAGCTAAGAATTAATCTAAGATGTCACCAGGGGTAAAATTTCTTTGTAGATGATTATTTCTCATTTACAGTAGCTTTTTTAATCTACGAGCAAGAAAAAAAATTGAATTACTTTTTTTTTTTTGGACACAGGACACATTTCTGCAATATGTCAAATTTTCAAACACAACTTTTCATCATAGACCTTACCTAAGTGAACTTTTCAGTTTGAGAGAGGGGCACAATATATGGAGACATTCTTATATAACATGTGGGAAGATGAAAAAAAAATAATGAGCCTTTACTGTGAAAAGAAAACCTTCTTCAGGAACACTATTTACTCTGAGGAGAGAAATCAGCAGCCTTATCCTAGTAAGTCTTTTCTCTACAAGATTACTTCAGTGTCTCCATGGCCCAAAACTAGTCCTGGATACTCCCACTCCACTAACAAATATCTGGATGAAGCTCTACTTCAAAGTCAGGATGAGAACAAAGAGATTAACTTTGTCTTTTTTACAATAAGATAAATGATTTTTCAGGAAAAACTTCTGGTGGTAAAGGTAGAATTATTATGAATGGTTTTAAAATCACAGGTTCTTAAATGGGAGGATAATTTTTTTTACATAATTTTACATAATTTTTTAACAAATTATGGGATCAAAGGTTGTAACTATAGGAATTTTAGTTTTCTTTATATCAGTCCACATTTTTCCCTTGTTTACACTTCACTTAAAAATACTAAGCCATACACTTACCCAAATATTAAAAGCTTCTACAGAAAATCTGTGAACTGAAAGAAATCACCTGGGGAAAGAGATAGAGTGAATTACTTATTTCTCTCTGGTATAGCATATCCCCTGTCTGTACAATGGTGAATTGACTAAGTTAAAAAAGGAACATATGCATAAGTCAGAAGAATTCTTTGTCACATTGTAAATGCATATCCCTTTGTCTTGCTTTTCAGCTGAAACATGAAACCTGTCATTTCACATAATATATGGTGACACTGGGTTATTTAGTTTTTGAGATATTTCATCAGCAAGAAAGGTTTTTTGAGATAGAGGGGCAGAATAACCAATTAAATTCATTCACATTTACTACTTGCTTTGTTGTGCACATAAATCAAAGGGAAAATGAAATTCAGGCCAACTTTTTCTCTCACCTTTAAGCACACATTCCTCATCCTAACACCTTTCAAAAGGCAATGAAAAAGTGAAGTTTGACCATCTTTTCTCTGTGTCAGTCAATTATTTCAAAAAACATATATGTCCTTATATTTAAACCCAAGAAAGTATATTTGTTACACATAATTTTGTACTTAAAAAAAATTGAGTGTTTTCCTTTTTGTAAGTGTGACCTCAATTGCTTGAGGTAGTGTTTTTATTCGGACATGGTAGCAACAAAGAAAATTGTAAACATTTATCACTAAGCATTGCACTTATTGATTTTCCCATATAGAGTACTTTGGGTACGTAGATATACATTAGTGCCAATGAAAAATGAAAGGTTATAACACTTCCCTGACTCTGGATCATCCCCCATGAGAGAGGAAAACTTGGTTATAAAGTGCCCAAGTTGGGCATTATCCATTTATTGTCTTTTACATACACTCTTTGAACCTTAAATAATGCTGAGGGACAATTTCATCTCCTGGTGTAGTCCCAATGAAGTGAGTGGAATTGCACCAACAATTCAATTTGTCTCTGTGTGCTTGTGCATTTCTGCCTGTACTTGCTGTAGTTTATTGCTAGGCTTCCTTCAGTAACTGTGAAGTATGCTGTCATCATAATCCAAATCATAGAGTACATAATCAAAAAACATCTCAAAGGCTGTATAAATAAGAATTCACCTGTCTTCTTCAGCCATGAAGGGAAAAACAGTCTCCACCTTTTTATCTTTTCAAGGCTAACTCTGTTTTTTCCCAGTGAAATGGGAAGTTGTAAAGTTCCTATCCATACTGTCTGCATTTTAATGAGCAATTTCTGTAAAGACTGGGCAAAATTCTGACCAGGCCTCCCCTATGGAGGGAAGGAAGGCTCAGAAATTACAAGGTTAGAGAAGAAAGAAATAGGATTGTAATTTTATATGTAGGATCACATTGTTATAGCAGAAACAGGGGAGATTTTTAAAGCCGTTTTTCATGAATTTTAATGTTCTAAGAGGCATGTCACCACACTGCAAGAATTCCCTAGTCCTCACTCATGTGAAGTGTTGCTTCACACTTTCTCTAGTACATACAATAAACAGAGTGTTCCCCTGCAAAATTTGCACATGGTGGGCAAGGAGAAGCACTTTGCATACTCCCAAAAAGCACTTGAATGAAAGCCAGCTTATCTCTCTGCTGCCATTGAGTGTATGTATATGTATATGCATGCAAAAACTCAGACATCACTGTGGGGGAAAGTTTTAGAAGACAGGCTAAACAGGACAGCTTAAAGTTTTAAACTTTACTTGTCCAATCATTTCACACTCTTGCAAATGATTAGTTCTTGCCTATTTGTAACCTTCTCCAGTGTATTTAAAGTACTGTTGGTCTTAAGACTTTTTATGTACTAAATTATATGTGAATAGGGAGATCTGATACCACGTGGTTAGAACTGATGGTCATGGTGGTTCTTGTTTATTTAGTTAGTTTTCTCACTTAGGCTTGGTACTTTTATGCATCTAGCTATGGCTTTGATAATGTTTCTCTCCTTTTCAGCTGTCTTCCCAGCCACCTCTCTTGTGCGCTGAGCAGGATGCCTGCCTATTTGTAGTGCCATGCACTTGTCTGTTACTGTGGCAACTTCTTGTTCTGTCAATCTTTTCTATGTTCTAACTGTTCTAACCTTTATTCTCTCTTTTGGTGCTCACATTGCTCAGGTACAAGTTTATAGACCATTCACAATGTTACAAAACACTTATACACAGTTTTTAGTTACACTATATTAGAACGCTTATATGCATCTTCAAGTCAAGTTAGTAATTATTATACACTAATTTTTGGACTTTTATAAGTGTCATGCCTTTGTTCTGGCTACATCTCAGTGACAGTAGGTTACCTCATGCCTGCTGTGGGATGAATTTATACATTTGGATAGATAACATGTAATGCTAGTGTGATGTACATCTATACCTGAGCTCATTGCTTATAGAATGTCTCTGATAAAAAAAAAAAGACTCTAACTTAATATCTTTCTTCAGATTAAAAATGGTATTTAATTATCCAGTCATATCTGATTTTTTCTTTAAAATTACATTAGAACCAAGGCAAATAGTCTTGAGTTTTCTGGTGTTTTGCTTGCCGATATTGTTGCCAATGAACTGTTCCTCAGAGAGCTCTAATAAGTCTCAAGAATCAGTGGAAAATGGCAACAGAGAGCAAAGCCAAAGCTTCTGCATTTTCGGGCTCTTTTTGGTGTTCCAAGTTAAATGTTAGGAAAATAAAGACAGAAGTCATAAAAGTAGGTCAGCAGAGTATACACAATTTGTTCTGATTTAAGTGAATTGAGGTTTTTCTGACTGCCATCCTGTTATCCATTTCTATTTTCCTTTTCTGTATCACTTTTGAAATGCCTTAGGCTCCAATCAAGTTGTCCAGCAGATATGTTTAGTTCCTCTCAGCACTTATTGTTCAGAAAGAATAAGCACATATATTTGGATAAAATATCACTGCCCTTCAAGTCCCATGAGAAGGCCTTCATTTATTAATAAGCATCTGGTCACTTCTATTAAATTTAGCTGATCACAGGAAATGTTGAATCTTTTGAATCTTCAGACACAATTTCTTTCTGTTGTTTACTACAGTTAAATGCATTTTATAAATATGTCTCTGTATGTGTGTACTTTTTCTCTTCTTGCTTATATCCACAACAGGAAAATACAGTCAGCTTTCTGCCTTAAGGAAGCTTTCATCAAAGTTTCATAGGAAATGAATTACATCAGTCACAGGCTTGCCCCTAAATATTTTCTACTGAAATTTTAATGTCAATGACAACCTTATTTTGAAGGTAAGGCACCATGACATAAGGACTGCTCTTCTCCCCTCTTTTATTTAAATGGATATTTCATTTGTCCTAGGCATACAAATTTGCATGTATGCACAACTGTAAAACTTTTAAGAATGGTCTTGCGACTCGGGAACATAATTTTCTGATGAAGTCTGCAGAGTCTGTGTGGTGAGTTAAGAGAGAAAATTTTCATTTAGAGCACTTTACTGTAGACTGAAAACATACGCATTGAATAATGCCTTGAAGTTCTAAAGCAAGATAACATTCCATTGCTGTAAAGCAACACTTGCAGCTATGCAGACATAATATTTGCACCAGATTTCTACCTTTCCCTCAGAGTAATGAAGAAGCAGAAAAGGAGGAATTCTCTTGAAAATCCACATGCTTTCAAGTGGGTTTCTTTGCCGAGCACCTGTCTGATAATGTTGATTGACTGTAGATTTGTTTCTAGTAGAAAGACATGATTTTTCTAGAGTGCATATGTATAATTTACATTGCCACTGATTTATATTTTATCTTAAATGTTTAGGAAAAAATAGTATTTTAACAAAAATCCTACAGTCGAAGATTTACTTTAGTATCGGTTTTCACTTAAATTTATCCTTAAAAGTTACATTTACTAAATGGAATTTCTAAAAATAGATTAGAGAAATAGCTGGAGTGCAGGGGCATGGAGGGAGGAAGAAATCATATTGTGTAGAGGAAACAGAGAGAATACTCTCATGGGCAAAAAGATAGATGTGATAAGTCTTAGGAGCTGAAGCAGATACAGACATAATATTAAAAATTAAAATTATCAGATAAAGTACATGGCATTCCACCTCAGTGAATTATAGTCATCCCTTTGATTTCAATGTAATTTTTGTCATTATCTAGTTAGAGCTAAACAAAACTGGATAATAGAGTCAGTTAAAATGTACAGACAAATCTATATTTATGTCCAGAGTGTGCACAATCAGGTATTTTGCCAGTATAGTTTGCTACTTTGTTTGCATTTGCAAAGTGTAGTTTGGGAGCACGTGATTTGGAAATTGAAATGTTACTTATTGTAAAAAAAAAGACTAGAAAGATCAATGGAAAATGGAATCTTTGGCAACTGTCAGCAACAAAGAAAAATGTGAAAGATAATGTATGTAATATTTCTCTTGCAAAAAATAACTGAAATAAGCACAATTATTCACAATCAGTCCTGAAGCTTGTATGGCAATTTCTCAGCACCAAGTTTTGCTCTATGTTCTCTCTCTCAATCCTTCTCTTTCTCTGTGGCAGATAAAATTCCCATATGATAGGATATGCCAGTTGGTCTGTAACTGTCAATATAGTTTTAAGAATTTTGCAAAATAATTTTTTTCTTTTTCTGAGAAAATAAAATTTATATTTCTGCATGAATTGTAGAAAATGTTCATCTTACAAATAAAGCAGGCATCATTATCAACTTTTATCTCTCTTCTGAAAAGCATGGTACAGGACCACTGAGGAACCTTACCCTCTGTACTCAAAACAAGGTACATTAATATTTTTTGTCACCCACTTTTAGAGGGCTCTACAGACTTTTAGTGTTTCCTATCTCTTTGTCGGAAACACAATAAAAAGCAAAATCAACAATACAAAGAAAAAACCCTATCACTTACGGAGTACATACCCTCTGGGTTTCCTAGTGGGTCTTATCATTCATGTTTGTCTTCCAGATTGTAAAGCCTGTAGGCAATGGATTGTTTTGATATCTGCATGTTGTGCAAGGTCAAGGATACAGTCAGTGCTGAGTAAATAAGTAAACAGTGGAAACAGTGATCAGTCAAAATCATAAAAGTCATACATAAAAGCTTTATATAAATATATGTATACATATGTATATATAATCAAGCTATATTTGTGTCCAGGAGTTTGAAACCCATGTTCTCTGTACCATCAGAGTTCGACCCTAAAATGATATTTTGTGTTCTGAAGGCACTACTTGTTGATTTTTTTTAATGGAAGATGCTAAAGATAAATCAGTACTAATCCTTCTGATTTGTATGTGATAGCACTAAGCTTGATAATCCTAGCTGTTTTTAATGAGGGTTGTACAGTTTTAGGGTTTATTTTCAAGGACACTTAGAACAACATCCCTTTATCCTAAAATTCTCTCTACAACATTTAACAGCACCAGAAGTCCTGTAAGAAGAGACATTTCCTTTGTTATTAGCTTAACATACTATATTTAATTTGTAGACAAAAGCTTTAAACGTCCTGAAGTTTCCTTAGAGAATGAAATGTCCTTGGAGACTTTTTTAATACATGAGCCTGTGATATATTGCTGCAAAATGCAGAAGAGACAAGTGGAATAGAAAACCGATAATGTTAAAGCATGATCATCTAGCATCTACTGCTATGTGTTCATTCCTCAGACAGTAGATGTCTCCTGATATTCTACAGGCATTGTAAGATTGGACTAAGAGGTGACTGAGGTGCTTCACTAGTGCGGGAGTACCAGAAAACTACTATAAGTAATTGTTTTCATGAACAGAAAACCATTATAAGTCATTGTTTTCTGTTCATGACTGAATCATAATCCAGTTACTTGGTTCAGAGTGTTTTCCATATGTAGGTGAAGAGAACTTCCCATTGCATTTTCTGTGAAAATCCTCAACCAGAATAATTCACCTTTACTCTAGTTGTCAAAAAAAAAAAACTCAGGGAAATGGCCTTTATTCATATTTTGCAGGATAATGCCTGTAAAAAAGTCAACAAACATGTCTCCTGCAGTCCCTTTGACTATGTTTTTCACATTCAAGCAGACAGAAATACTTCTAAAACTACAGTTTTAAAAATTCAGATTTTTTACAGAAAAGATTTTTCAAATTTTACTGCCCAAAGAATATGAAAATGGTGCTTTTCCTCAAAACACACAGATTATAGGATATCCTCATAGTTCTATTATACAATCTCTCAATTTCAACCCATGGAATGGAATTGACTTTTCTGGAAAACCCTGGTTTCAGGAACTCTAAGCAATGGCTCTCCACCCCATTGGAATCTGTCCATCTCCCTGTCTTCTAGAGGGTACAGATGAGGAAAATAACTAAACTTGACTGAATAAAGGAAGAGCATAAATCAAATGGGAACAAAAGAATATCAGACAGTCCCCATGAGAGAAGAGATAATCCTTGCCCAGGCAGCAAACAGGAGGGACGTGAGAAGATTTCATATGGAAAAGGGTAGGCAGGTCAGATGCAGCTGTCTAAAACTGTCTTTGGGCTCAAGCAATGCTAATGAAGGCTCAGAGCCCTCATTGTCCATCTGCTCTCTCACTGGGGCTACTACTGAATCTCCACTGGCTAAAGCTTGGCTTGCAGTGAGTTGTGCAGCTCCTCACCCAGCTTAGGCAGCCTGTGCTAGAGCTAAATGTTGAGTAGATTTGTGAGGCGCAGCTGTCTGCAGCTGGACTAATCATCAATGAATATCAAAGGGCACTGCTGGGATTTTTTTGTACTACAGAAATCTCGATGTGAAGAATAAGGTGAATTTAATGCTTATTTATTTCCTTGTTGGAAAATAGCTTATTTTCCATTTTTAATCACACTGTCAGAATAAATAGTCATTAAGATCACGCCCTGGAAGTCAGTGCATTTGGGGGCCTTCTGTCCTTAAATCTATTTTCAGTGCAAGAAGTGATGCCAGTGTTGGAGATACAGAGCTCGGAGTGCTGTAAACATTTTGCAATATCTGGGAGAGGGCATGGCCAAAACCCTACAGTTATTTGATGTGGAAAGGAACTCTCTTACTTCCCAGGCGAAGGACATTCCTGACAGTTTAGGAACTTGGTGGGTAGAACAGTCCAGTATTTTTTTATTGTTGGGATGATTCTGTGTAAATAGTTTTCTATCTTTTGTTCTTACTATTATTTCCTTTCATTTTCTTATCCCATTGTTGTTTCCAGTACCTTGTGTTCTTTGTCTTTTGTGACACTCACTGGAGAAGGGAGGGGAGTGGTGTGTGGTCTTTTTAGTGGGAGTACTAATTTGGAAAACACCATTTCTAAATCACAACAAGAGGTTTAACACAAATTACTCTGGATATTGCAGTGGCTAGAGTCTACACATCATGCCACTTGTCACGAGTTCCTATTCTACAGTAAGCAGCAAAAGCTTTTGCCTATAGAACATAGCAAAAATCAGACTTTGAGAAAGAAAAAAGATGAAGCAATTCAATTCAAAATTTTTTAGGAACGGTACAAAGAACAACTTCAGTTCAGCAGTGGGGCAGACTGTTTGGGGTGACATGCATTCTTGGCAGAATAAAATTGACATTGATCTGGAAGACGTTTATGAATTTGCTACCCTGCTCGACCCTGGCATTTTTAGTTGTGGTTATATGGAATTATTCACCACTACTGGCTTTATGGAGCCACTGTGCTGCAGTTAAGCATCACTGGTAGGGCTTTTCAGCCAGACATTATTCTTCTTTACTGAATAAGAATGTGACAGTCATCAAACAGAGAAACAAAAATTGCTCACATGGATGAGTTCCTAAGTTCCTGCTGTGTAAGAAACTGGGTAAGTTTAGTGTCTCAAGCCATTTCTGGAGTGTTTGGAATGCTTGCTCATGTGCACCTGGTGAGAGGTGGGGCAGGCCAGGTTGTGCTGGGTGAGGCAGTGCCCTGCCCTGCCCCAGACAGCTGGTGTTATACCAAATATTTCTTTGCAATAATTGGTAAACACAGGATGTCTAACCTGAAGCTTGAGCTTCAGTTTGTCTCTAGAAAAATCTCGTCATGCCACATTAGATGAAGAACCTTTGGGACTTTTTTAATTTCATCGGGGGAATGACCTGAGTTAGAACTAATTTTCCTCTCATGCTATTTGATCTGGATCAGGTGTCCAATCTGTTCAATGCCCTAATTACATGAACAATATTGCTGGTGCACAGAAATGCACAGTGAGGGGATGAGGAAAAGGGTCCAAGGGGATAAATAAGGCAACTTCTTTTGATGGCAGCACCAGTCTGTCGCCCTGGATGTGACACAGCCCCCTAGAGTGGCATCACATTGAGAACTGTTTGTGTTTGTGACACCCTGGTCTGAGAGGAAAGAGATTCCCAAAAATACCAGACCAAATTTTATTTCTTGACATGAGAACATTTCTGACTTGAGTCTCATTAACTTCTTAGAGAAAACTGAAAAATTGCTTCATGCACTTTATTTTTATTAAATCCCAATTTTGTTTCCTCTACACTTTCTTTTCTATTCTTTACATTGCTTTGCTTTAAACACCATTTTACTGTTTTTTCTTTTCTGTATTTTTAAAAAAAATTCTGTTATTTTCTTCTTTTAGGGTTTCTGATCAAGAGTGAAGCTTGCAGGTTATTGTAAGTGCATTCCAGTTTCATTCTTGGGGAATGATGTAGCTCTGGTGAAAAATTGCTGGAAGACAGGTTTAAGCATAGAGTAACTCTTAAACTGTCATTATCCAGTGGAGTGAACTAAAGTTATTGGACAAGAAGCACATGTGCTGTCCATAAGGATTATGGCAGGCCATATAAAGGAAAAATACTTAATTTTTTTTTTCTTGGAGCACAACTGGTTGAATTCTGCTGCTTCATTCTGTAGCATAGAAGCAAAGGCAAACTTGAAAGCATAAGGACAGAAGGGCTCAGTAACAATAGATTGTGTCACTGTCCAATTAAGAAAAGCAAAATAAAGTTCCTGAAATAGCTTTCAATTAACACTTACTGCTTCCCATAGTATATCTAGTTTCTTAAAGGGCCATTAATTGTTAATATACTGCAATTAGCCCTTAAGTATGTGATTAATATTCTGTTAGATGCTTATTTAATGTTATTTGGCATTCATTACCAATTAATAGATATTTAATTGAAGGCTGCTTCCTCCTTAGCAGAATGCCTGATCTCCTTTTGCCCCTTCCATGATTACTTTCTGCTGTTTGTTTTTCTTCAGACCATTGCCTTTAAGGCTGTAGAATTATTATTCTTCTTGTGGTTCACTTGGCTAAGCAGAAAAAATTCAGTTTTCTAGTCCATAATACCTATTCAGATAAGTGTGCTGGGATTAAGGATGCATCAAATTACACCAAAATTCATTCAGCAAAATAAATCTTGACTCCCAATATAAAAGGTTTGATGAAAGAAAGCAAAAATGTCATAATGGTTGTTTTCCTGCTTTGTCCCCTTCTGCTCCTTTTTTTCACACTTTTTTTTCCCCTAGCATCACCAGCTGCAATAGATGTGAGTTAGGCAAATGAGGCAGGGAAAACACAGCAGCAAATAAATATGGTAATATGATTACCTTATGGAGGAAACTTTTAAATTGCTTTCCAAGAAGATGAACCTATTTCAGCTGTGTGGTACACAAAGCTGATGCAGATGGGAGAAATTGTGTTAGTTACCAATCATACCTCCCTCGTGAGGTCGGCACCCCATTGGTTGGCATTTGCATTCACAATCGTCCTCTTTCAGTTTAAAATCAGATAGCATAAAAGGAAATTGTCAAGTCAATTCTTGCATGTCCAGCTTGAGACGCACAAAAGGAGTCCAGTATTCAACAGCAGCAATAATCTAAACCTTGAAAATCCAGACACCTTGAAAGTCTTTCCTGTTGTGTTAGCAAAAATGGGTAATCACTAAGCACAAAATAGTTTTGAAGGACCATTAGCTGCACTCATATTACTAGATGGTCAATAAACAAGCAAATTCACTGAAATGTGTTCCAACTGCAGAATGAAGTTTGAGTATATTCACTTCTCAGATTCATTTCTAAGGTTCAGAAAGATGAGTAATAGAACTATCTAAGGAATAAAATGATGTTGAAATATTTACAAAATAAGGATAAACATTGCATTTTTCAACCAGCTTCTGCTGATGAACAGAATCTCTAGGTTATGAAGCATAAAGAGTTAAAATGCATAATGTATTTATTAAAAATGTAATTATATACATATGTTCTTAAACTTGGTAAAAGCAAAGCTGTTGTTTTCCATCTCTGGTTTTTATGTATATGCCCTTGCACCACGGGAAACGCCTAAGGGAGAGTGAAATGCTCTTTCCATTGGCATTTTAAATTCCTTTATAAAGCAGTTTAGTTAATACTGAAATTTATAACAGTTGAAATTTAAAATTGCAGTTCTTAATTAGAGCTTTACACCTGCCAGAATGTCCTGCTTTAGGAGGGTTCATTAATTTCATTAACTCTTTAATTTTCATGTCCATTTCCTGATTTTTTCATATGTTTCAGATTTTTTATTTCTCCAAGCCCTGCTGTTCAATTGAAGAAATTTCAGAAACATTTCTGATTATTTTTGAAAAATCATGGGATACAAACATCACATCTCTCATTAAAGTGGTCATGGAATTAGGACCAAAGAAAGGTCAGAATTGGCAACCACTCCAGCTATTTCAATTCCTCAGAAGAACCTGGAACAAATAATTCAGCAAACAATTTGCAAGATGGCAAGGAAATGAGCAGAGCCAAAGCAATGGAAGTACTGAGGGAGCCAACAAGGGAAGATGCCCTCTTTGATTCATTGATTCTTAACAGAGAGGATCTCACCAGTGGAGAAGGGAGGCTGTCCTGGCCAAAGCAACCACAAACGGATCTCTGTTGACAGGAGGAAAAGTGCCATCAAATTTCACATCTGGACATGAGGAGAGCAGGCTTCAGACATCAAGCAGACTTCAGACATCAGGAAGGATGCTGTTAGGAATTGTCCACTGCATTATTCATTTAGTGGAATTCCCATAAGGACCAGTACAGAGTAACCCCTCATAGCTCTGTATACCTTGTTTTACCGAGAAGCCTATGCTTGGATGAGGGACTAGGGAACTCCAGGAACTTATGTTAAGCTCTTGGAACCTCTTATTTTTCTTTTTTATCTCCTTTCTTTTCTTTTCATCTGTATGATTAATTATACCAAGAATGAGAACATCAGTTATGAGGCACAGGATGGATGTGAATGATGAAAAAACCTAATAAAAAAGATATGGTATAAGAACATTTGTTTTATACTGAATGTAGGGCTTCTAATTATTACTTAATTATATATAATAATTTATTGAGGGGAAAAGTAAAAAAATCAAATCAGGCTTCTAGAGAAAACCTTTCAAAAGGAGGGGTTAGTCACTTAGTTGTAGATACAAGCCCTTTTTTCACTCAGATTCACCAATCAATTGTTCTTGACACAACTGAATATATGATTAGATGGGTTTATAGGTTGAACTCTGAAGATTTTAATGGCTGCTCCATGCATCTGACAATACAGTCTGGCTCTATCAAGCCAAGGCCGGTGAGCAACTCATCCAACTTCTCTGTTGGTATTTTTTACTCTGAATTATTTCAAACATAAAAAATCTTACCTTGAATTTCAGATTAATTTAATCACCAACACTACCAACAGAAGACAATGTGGCTTTGAGGGCCAGTGCAGCCAGAACTGCTTTGCCTGTCTGCATAGACAAAGCCAGTTTATTTGTGGGAAAGCTGGTTTTGCAGTGTTTTAGAGAGACCACTCTCTTCATACTTCTGATTAATGCCTGCCTCACAAAACTTGGCCTAGATACATTGTTTTAAGCAGTTTTAAAAATTTACTTTTCTCTCTACTAATAGATCACTCAGAATTGAATTGTTAACTGGCAAACAGAAAGCAGTGGTGTATACATTCTGTTGATTTTTACCTGTCTGCTCTGGGTTAATGGAGTGATTAATAAACATTTCATACTGAACTTCCACTATAAGAAAAGCAAGATTATTCAGTGACTGACTTTTACCTTAGGCTTAGGTTCAAGTATTCCTGTTCAGCTTATCTGGAAAGGAGAATATTAACCTTAAAAACCATGAGTAATTATATTTCAGCAATGAATAATGGTATTTATTCAGCTTCTCACTCCCTTGGTAACTTCCTGCACCTTAACTTGCCATCTCCTTTTTAAGCTTGCATCTGACATTTCATTACCTCTAAGTATTCAAAAAATGCCCTAAATGGTAATGATTTCAGACGATTAGACATTTCAGATTAGGACTTCTAAAGGGCTGCATAAGCTTTGAATGATCTCATGTTTCTGCTTTATAGCTTCCTCTGACCCTTCTATTTTTATCACATGCTTCATGGCGAAATTCAGCACAGGAATAGAACCTGCACTTAGCTGTACCTGTACTGAATTGAGAGTTCAGCATCCTTTAAACTACCATTGTACAGACTGTTTGTTATTACATTTTCAGGTTTCTTTCCCCTTGATAAATTAGTATTTGCTATTTGAAATGTGTCCTTCATAATAGAATCACAACAGAACTAAATTTCCCAGGAAATTATTAAGCAAAGTTGGAGGAAGAAAATTATTTGAAGGCTGCACCAGTCTAGATTCTGAACTTCTCAACTGTAGCCATCTTAAAGTGAGGAAAGAGAAGCCATAGCAGAAAACAATATTAATTTTTGTTAGAAGATGTGGATTTTGTTTTGAAAACATTTAAGAAAAAAAAAAAAGGGTTTGTATGTTTTCATGATTTTTCCATTTAAGCCTGAAGTACTAGATTTTGAGAAGATATTTATGTATAATTAACAAGATAATTCTTCGCAAATCCACAAAGCATCTGTTAATGTAATAAAAGTCTGTTTTCAGCACAATTCTTACTTGTGTGACTTGCTCATGCAGTGAAGATGTCATAGTTATACTGAGAGACAGAAAGCAAAAAAAGAGAACTTCAGCTGGATACTCTGCACTCCAGATTCCCATGGTGGACATTTGGCCATTGACCCATTGGAGAGAGTCCAGAGGATGGCCACCAAGATTATTAAAGGGATGGAGCACGTCTCCTGTGGGGAAATGCTGAGAGAAATGGAATTGTTTAGCCTGGAAAAGAGAAGGCTTCAGAGTGACCTAATTGTGCCCTTCCAGTACCTGAAGGATGCCTACAAGAAAGATGGAAAGAGACTATTTACAAAAGCATGCAGTGACAGGACTAGGGTAAACGGCTTCAAACTGAAGAACAGTAGGTTTAGATTGGATATTAGGAAAAAATGATTTACTGTGAGTGTGGTAAGGCAGGGGAACAGAGAAGCTGAGGTTGACCCATCCCTGGAAATGTTTAAAGTCAGGCTGGATTGGGCTCTGAGGGACCTGGTCTAGTAAAAGATGTCCCTCTCTATTACAGCGACCTGAGGAGGTCGCTGGGGTGAGAGAAGGATGAGAAACTTGTTTCTTGATCAGAAAGCTGGATTTATTGAAATATAATATATAATACATTATAACTATACTAAAAGGAATAAGGAGAGAAGTTGCAGAGAGCTGCTAAGCTAAGAGTAGAAAGAATGAATGAATAACAAAGTTCTGTGTCCAGGGAATCTGTCCCCGAGCTGGCCCTGTGATTGGCCCTTAATTGTAAACACGGAGCATGAGCCAATCACAGGATCACCTACTACATTTCACAGTAGCCGATAACAATTGTTTACGTTCTTCTTCTGGGGCCTTTGCTTCCCAGAAGATGCACAAATCCCAAAGAAAGGATTTCTGTGAAAAAATGTCTGCGACACCTCTCCATGATAGGGAGTTAGAACAAGGTGATCTTTATGGTCACTTCCAACCCAAGCCTTTCTGTGAGTCTGTGATTCTATGATTCCATGATTCTGTGACTGTACACCAGCTGCTCTGTTTTCCCCATGAAAAAAAACCAAACAAAACAAACAAAAAAAAAACCAAGCTCAAAAGGTTTTTTTTTTTCTATCCCATAATTTTCCCATAATGTAGACAATAAATAAAAAAAATGTGATAGTGTAATACTTCTCTTCTAGTTAAAATGCCCAGCTCTGTTCTTCATAATGTAAAGCCTCTCCCTTTTAGAAGAGTGGCATCCACACCCATCTCTCTTCTTGCCCTGTGATCCTCTGACAGTGGCATTTTCACTGATGGTTTTATGTCCTTCTAGTTTGGCAAGCAGTTACCACCACCCAGCAATCCCAAGGACATATGAGCATCTCTGAATTTCAAAATTCAATCAAGTGTTTCCACCCACCTTCAAAGTCTCACACAGACAAAATTAAAATGGACAATGGCCAGGAGACACTAAACTGCATCAAAACATACACAAAGACAGAAGTTAAAATCTGCCTAATGCACTACCTCCTGATCTCCAGTATATTAATTATATTGGCACAGTATGGAAGTCTTCAGCAAACAGCCCCCAGCAGGACCTTTTATAAGAGGTCAATAAGAATAATGCAGGAACAAAGAAATGCATATATCCTTTTTGAAGTGGAGGGAGTGCCAGGAGTTGAGTACAATTCATATTCTGTTCCATTTCACCTTCTGAGTTCCTATACTTCTGTCTTTCTGCCTAAAGAGACTCTCGATTTCATGGCAAGTATAAAATGCAAGGTTAAGGAGAAACGACCATTTGGCCTTCATTTTATTGTAGATTGTTCCTAGAATGTTTGCCTTTGTTCTGTTGTTTGCTTTTAGTTAAGAGCTGAGCTCTTGTGGTTCACCCAGAGGTGCCCTGGAGCCTTCTGTCCTTCCAACTTATCACCTGACAGCAATGATTGTACAGTGTAATTAAAAGTCAATGCTAGCTTTTGGGATATATGGTATAATAAAAGAACCATCTGAAATTAGGACTTAAATAATGAAGGGTTCAGGGACATGTAGTCTGGTATTTGTTATGCATTTTAATAGAGGAAGTTTGCAGCTAATTGGAGGCTAACTAAACCCTTTGGACACATTTCAAGTCACGTCAGTCCTTTTTTTTTCTCCCCAAGGAATCTGATAGGCCATGCAGCTTAGTACTGTCTTTTTCTATCTTAATTACCACATTGAATTGTGCTAATGTAGGTTTACTTTAGAGGCATGTGTTATGATTATAACCCAGGCAAGAGTTTTCCACTACAGTTTTCAGAATCTAGTTTAAATACCTCTCTCTCTGCAAATAGTAGAAGAAAAAATTTAGACTAATTTGCTTCTCTAACTAATGCATTGTAACCCATGCCTGTGTCTAGAGAAAGCAGGTCACCTGAATTACTCTGACCCACTCCAGCAGCTTGTAAACAAGGTTGTCATTATTCTGTATTTGAGATATTACTAGATCTGATTTTTTATAATATTGGACGTTTTATTGTGCTACAAGAACGGTCTTTGCTGTGAACACACATTCTTCATAGTGACATTAAAAAGACACATTGCTTTTAAATATGCTAAGCCTGTGAATTGAAATCTGTATTTTTCAATTGTCTAATGAAAAAACTTTATGACAACCCCATTTATTAGCTGCTTGTGGAATTTTTGCAAAGGTTGGTCAGTGAACCTGGTAGGCTGACCTTCATAATTCAGGCTGAAGTTAGGGAGAAGCAGAAACACTTCAAAAGAAAAGTGAAAATCAGACCTGTTGCATTTTGTAGATGTCAGGAGAAAATGCTGAATAATGCAAAAATCACAAACACGAAAAAAATATCTCATACTTTGCGAAGATGTATGAATGCACAGTCAAATTTTTTAAGGAATTGGCAAAACAGTCGAGTTTAAAAAAAAAGAATTTGATCTTGGTTTGTTTTGAGGTTAACATAAAAAATTTGATCCAAAATATTATAATTACCTCATCTCAAGTTTTCCATGAGTGTGGAAGCAAAGTGGTTTGTGTGAATATATACAGGCAGGATTCCAAGTCTGGAGATACTTCTCTCTTATATAGAATTGAGACTCTTTTGGCCAAGAAATCCACCAGCAGCAAACATACATATCTCAGAAATCTCATGTCTTCCATTCCTTCTCTTTCCTCCAAAAAACAAATGAAATGTATTTTTACTATGCATGTGTACCAAAGATTTTAATTAATGGGACTTTCACAGCTATCTAAGCTTATTTTGGGATAAGGAAAAGACATGGGTAGAGAACATTTTTGTACTTCTACTCTCTTGAATTGTTCATTTACTGCTGCAGCAGTTCTCCGACTTCCAACATCATTATGCACTATTGTGCTCTGCTGAAAGAGTTTGGATAACTCACATCTCTTGTATCACAATACGTATTTGCTGAATTTAGGTTATTTTAATTTTTTGCAAGATTGGGAGACAACAAGAAGCCTTAACAACAAGAAGCCTTGTTTTCCAAGAGGCTCACACATGCTTGGCCTTCTAGGTGAAAAGTCTGAGGAGATCCCTGCCCTAGGTTTCTGTGGTTTAAAGCCTCCAATTTTTATGATCATTTTCCTCAAAGAAGGAGGGATAATGTTTCTGTGCAGTAGTTGGTGCTTGGTGCAAAAAAGGTGATGGATACCCAATTCACATTGATGTTTAGGCAATGTGCAGAAAATGACATTGAATAAAAAGAGGTCTTCTGATTAGTGGATGACAGAGCACGTGATCCAGAGCAGGAAACAGCACTGGACTTTAAGAAATGTAGGACAGGAAGATGTTTTGATTGTATCACTAAGAAATTACTTCAGGTCTTCTCTTTGATTGTTGCTGCAACAGGCTGCCTTACAGTTAAGGCAGCACAGTTTTTGGAAAGGGAGGGTAACCACTTTTCCCTTGTCACCCTTTTCCTGGTTCTTCATTCTCTCTCCCTCTTCTGTCCTCTGTCAAGTCCACAGATAATCTTCCAGTTCTACTGTCAGAACTCTCTCATTTCATGGCCTCACAGCTGAGCACTGAATATTTTTGATGCAGAAGTACTCCTTCTGTTACAGCTCTTTGAAAATATTTCTTTCAGGAAGAAGTTACTCTGCCCAAGTGTAAAAAAGGAGACAAATTTACTGGGGAATTAATAGCAAAACAAATGAGCTGGTGATATCTGAAAAATTACTGGCAGCTACTCTTGGCTGAATTCAAGCAACTATAGCTTGTAGTAAAACATGACAGTTTTAGTATTTAGTCTGAGCTCAACAATTTTCATGCTTAAATCTGATGCATTCTACATTTTGGAGAGAACAGTAGCTACCTTCAACAGTTCCATAGAGGCAAAAAATACATTTCATTAAATATTTTCTATGGATTACATATAAGAATATAGTTCTTATTTTGTTATTACTTAAATTGCAATTAGAGATTAATTAATGTTTCCTTCAATGAGATCTTTTTATACCTTATGGTATTTCCTTATTACATTGTTCCTGAATGCGGTTTGCGTTCTTTGCAACAGAATTTTTTTCCTGCTACTTGTTTTTTGAGTTAATTTGCATATTTTTTGACAAGTTAAATCATCCAACACAGATCTGTTCATGTGCAGTATTTTCCATCATTCTTACCCTTTATTATGCTTACTGTAGCCCCTTGTGCCTTTCCTTCATAATTTGATAGCTCTATAATTCTGCAATAATTTATGCTTCCTCCATTTACATTGCCTTACCTGCTCCATTTTTCCTTTGATTTGACATGCAAAATCTGCCTAGCTTTTTCTTTTTCATTCCATCATCCCATTTTGATTTTAACACTGACTTGTGAGGTATAGATATAAAACATTTTATATTTAGTTCTCCTTTTCATCTCTGACTGCAATAATTAGATTTTCTTTCACCAAGTAATATCAATTTAGTAGTTCTTTTGCAGATTAAACATAATTCTGTGGGGTTTTGGGTTTTTTAATTTTTTTTCCTGGATTCAGTTCTGCTCTCTCTCTGAAGACTAGGTAACTTTCTAGCACATGGTTCCCATATTTTCTAACAATTCAGTATCTGTTAAACTCTGCCTCTTGACTTGGCAGCTGAAACTTGACTTTAAATCCTGAAATGTAACTAAAGGGTCATGAAGACCAAAGATAATACAGACGGCAGATAGGACACTATCCTGTGAATATTCCTAAACTGTGCTTAGACGTCATCCTGGAAATTCATCTTCACTTACAGTGTTTTCATCTGATAGTTGTCTTTTCTACTGAAGTTTCACAGTCCTCTGATATTCATAAGTTTGTTCTTTTAATGGTCATAGAATGAATGAAGGGTGTCTTCTTTTTCTTTTCCTAGTTGTGAAACTCTCTTCCTCTTTAAAAGTAACTTATTTAGTTTCAGCAAAGTCCAGGTGGCAAGGAAAATATTGGTTTTGTATCAGTATATATATTTCATGTTATTTCACAAAAATGTCTGTTTATAAGTAACAACACCAAATTGTAACTTTTAATTGGAGCTGTATTACAAAGGTCTTACTGAAAGTTATAAGTCTTTCTGAGAGTCCACATATGTAACCTTTTGAAAGAGTCACTCCTTGAATAATAAGAGTTTTAAATTATGTTCTCCTGCATCACATCCATGCCCACAGGTGCTTTAGGTACTTATGTTCTCTGTGCTCTGGGGTCACTTCAGTTTTCATTCACACAATTTGCAGAGTGAGGCATGATTTAGAACATCATATCTCTCTAACTGACATTAAGGGGAATTTTTAAACAATCTTTTCTGGATTCTTTTTCTTCTCACAAGTTATCAAAAGGTTGAAGCTCAGTTTCTGTACCCTAGGAAGTGGGCAAAAAAATATCAGAATGTACCTCACGCTCTTTTCCTCTTCACTGTTCTGTTTGTGAAGCAGCTCTCTGTGCCAGTCACCTTGAACAGAAAAAGCAGGAGAAAGAACAGGGCTATAGTATCTGATGATCTTTGCCCATTTTCCACCTCCCATTTACTTAATCTCTGAGAACTGGGTAAACAGTCTTTACCTTCCTCTTTGTTGATGCACAGGCTGAACCTTTCTTTTCTTTCAACTGAGCAATGGAAAAGACAGCCTAATTCTTGGTGAACTTCTAAGCTGTTTTTGAGCTATCATCACTGCTAAATTTGATGTTATATTTTCATACCTGCTATACAAAATGCTGGATGCTGTTTTAAAAGCAAATTAAATTGAACGATATTAAGCAGATTAATATACAGAAAAATATGTTTTTGCTTCCCCCTTTTTTTTTTTAGAGAAGGATCAAAAGATCCAGATATCACATGTATTCCCTTGCAGAATGTTCTGAGGCACAGTGGTATGTCACTTTGAAATGAGATGTAAGATATAGCCATGCTTATCAAATAAATACAATTCAATCTCAGGCTCAGAAGCAGAGCCTTATATGAAGACACAACAAGTTCATGGAATTGGTCAGACACAGCCTTATATGCAAAAAGTAAGATCTGTAAAAAATCCAATTCCATGCTTGATCAGAAGCAAGTGACAAGAGAAAGAACGAGAAGAATCCAAGACAGGCAGAATATGGTATATTTGAGATGAAAAATAAATTGAACTGGTTCTACCAGGCAGTTCAGCAGAGTGGCATTTTTCTATGCCATGAACTGAATGGTCAGATTCCTAGACATGAATAATGGTCACAACTTGGAAATACTGTTTTTGCAGAGAAGAGAAAAAACAAGCATACGGAGAAAATGAAAGGAGAACAACAGGAGCATAGAAGGGTCAGCTGTTGGAATAAGGCTCAGTGACATAATATGGTTAGAAAAGGTTTTAGAAACAGAAACCTATAACCTCCACATTTTAGCCACTACCAGACCTTCCTTCTTCTCCTAGCCTGTTTGTGGAGCACCCTGTGTGCTGAAGCACCCTGTGGCAGTGATATTACACAATGTGGTTCTCAGGGTGGTCCTGAGTAGGGCAAGGGGCTGAACACCAGTGATCCTTGTGAGTCTCTTCCGAGTCGGGATACGACATGATTCTATGATTTTCCTTCTGTTGGAGAGAACAACAGGATATGGTTCAAGGATGAGGGGCAAAATAACACCAGTCACTCCAACAAGGCAAAGCTCTGAAAGTAACAGATCTGCAGAAGACTGACCTTGAGAGCCAAGGTAAAAGGCTACAACCTCACCTACCCTCCAGCTCAGCTGGAAAAAAATTTGGGAGGGCACAGTTAGCTATGTTGTATGAGTGAGTTGGCAAAGTAGCCACTGCAATATAGACAACAGGGCAGGGCAAGCAGGCTTTACAGCTTTGCATAATTTAGTTCAAGGATTATGTGCAGTGTATATAAAAAAAATGTGACAGATGCAGCATTAAGCTTTGAGGACTAAGGGTCAGTACAGGGAAATATACCACCATGAATATTAACCCACTCTCTTGGAGTAGTAGGTTTTTAATGAGTCACTAGCCAGCGACATTAAACCATAGACTAAGACTATACTACTTGGGGAAAGTTGTACAGTAGCCTATGCTACAATATTATATTTAGGTGATTGCTTTATTACTCCTAATAAATGCAATGTTACTCAGCAAGACAGCCAGAACTGAGACATAGGTGTATACATGGGGACAAATTCCAAGGCAAAATTCTAAATGAAATTTTAATAAATGCTTATTTAGATGAGCAGTGAGTTTTAAGTGAGACTCCTTTTATCAAGGTCATTGAGTGCGGTGTGGAAGAATGCCTGAAATTTGAGACAGACAAACTAAACATGAAGATTGGTTTTGAAAGCAATCTTCGCTCAATTCTTCTATCCTTTGGACATGTACACTCTTATTTTTCTATACATTATTTAAAAAAAAAAAAGTGTGTCAGCTGTGTCATTTTGAGGTTAAGAAATCATATGCAACGGATGTCCTGAAAAATGACATGGACTAACAATTTGTTAAATCAATATAGAGAGCTGCCAAGTTTAGAAAATTTGGATCTAGACCCCCTGGCAGAATATTCACAAAAGTGAGATAACAAATACAAATTTTACTCTCTGTACTGCTATCCTGAATATAAATTAGTGAAAATTACTGCAGTATCCTATTTATTAATGACTGAAAAAAGTCCATTGGATCAAGATAAAAATCTGCTTTCCTTCACACTCATCACACTCATCACATGCATGCCCGTCTACTGCAGGGGCAGGGGAAAGAGAGAGAGTCTTAGAATTATTTACTAATACCTAATATTTGAAATAATAGAAATATATCTAAACACCGGCCTTAAGACGTTTTTGTGCTTGACAAACAGGGATTTGTCCAATTATATGGAAAAGGAAATTCATAAAACCCCTAAGTTAACTGGTTAAAATAAAGTCTATAATGTAAGGGAGTACAAAAAAGGATGAATGAGATTTTTTTTCCTTCCTTCAGAAAGACCATTGCCAAATGATGTAAGCTTCAATGCACTGAAAGCTGTTAACAGAGAACATGGGAAAGACAAAGACATTACTAAATCCATCAGGCAATCATAACAAACAAAAAAATCCAATGCAAAGGAGAATTATCTCAAAAAGGACTATTCACTTATTCACTTATTTTCCATTCTGCCTTCATCTCACAGCTACGCAGCTGAGGTTGCAAAAGGAGAAACAAGCTTCCTACCACTACAGTTAGATTCTGAAAAAGATTTCACTAGCATGAAACAAAATCAACTTATGAAAGTTTATCATTCAAATGTAGTTTTTCCCTTTACTTTCTGTACAAGCAGGAGTGTGTGCTGGTTTGACCAAAAAATGGGAATTCTGGGATGCTGTAGTCAACCCAATGGGTGCTCAGATTTTAATATTGGCGCCTGATGTGGCCACTGAGGTTCGGACATGCCTCCGAGAACACACAGGGGTTAAAAACCAGAGCTTCGGCACTGCGAGGCTCTCTTGGGACTTCGAAGGAAAGATGTCCGATCTCCCTGCCCCGTCCAGCCACTGCAGCTGGGCGGGGGAGAGTCAGCCTGCGGTAGGCCCGGGTCTGGACAGAGATGGGGGTAGAGGAGGCCCTTGAGGATGGAAGGGTGGAGGAGCCCCAAGAGACATCGGGCAGCCACCCCCCCCCAGGAGAGAGAGAGGGAGAGCCGGCATCTGAATTTGATAGCGGCTGGCCCAGGAGGAGAAGGGGGGTTGCGGATGCGAAGGTGCCCGGCAGGGCAGTGTGGGAGCTCCGGAGCTCCGGACAGGCAGAGACTGAGGTATTTAACCTTTTCTTGCATGATAGAAACCTTACAAATGCTGATCTCCTGGAGCTGAATGAGAAGAGAGATAAGAGATGAGATAAGAATGGATGGGCCACGAGGGAAGTGCAGAAGACTCTTGAGTGGGGGAGGAGATGACAGAGTGGCCTTTTGGCTGGACTTTTCTTGTGTGGCCAAAGACGGAACCATTTTTTTTTTCCTGTGACACAGAGACTGCATTTAGGGGGAGGCAGTACCTCAGAACCAGGAGGGCTCAGTGTGGGTACCCCTTGGCCCCAGGGGGTGAAAAATTTGGGGGAGACAGATGTCCCAAAGGAGAAAGTGTGCCTTTTTTGGAGTGAGACAAGGCATCCTTGAAAGACAGCCCTAGAAGCAGCTCTGGTCCATGCACAGTGGTGAGAGCACTGGGCATGGAAGGAAGGTGTCACGATGGCAAAAGGACTTTCCGGGCGGTGCTGAGTGACATGGAAAGACGCGAGGTTTCAGCGTGTTTCCAGGGGAAGCCTATGGTGCAAGAAGGATTCCTCTCCTCTTGATGAACTGAAGATTGAGTATTCTAAAGGGTGGTGCCGGACTGAGAGTTGGTGATTTGGGGGAGTGTATTGCGTTGGGAAATTTGATGGGTGGGAGGAGGAAAATGCTTTTGTAAGGTTTTCATTTTCCTTGTGGTTTTGTTTTTATTTTCATGTAGTTTAGTTAATAAAGTTTTCTTTATTTCTAAGCAGGAATCTGCTTTGCCTATTCCTGGTCACATTTCACGGCAGACACCAGGGAGAGGGTATTCTCATGGGGCACTGGCATTGTGCCAGGTCAAACCATGACAAGTGTCAGGAAAGGAAGAAAATTTTGCAATGATTTTTTTCTCTTAATGAAATAGCATTTTTATCTTTCTTTGGGGCACAGCCTAATTTTTGTTTGTTATCAGTTGTTTGGCCCTTAGCAAAACTACTGACTTTGACTAAAGACACTAACATAGCCCAAGAATTAGATAACATTTTAAAGTATTATCAACAATAATCAAATAAGGAACGAAGTCTGAATAAGAAGTTCCCTATCCAGGTGTTCAATTTGATTCATTCTTTCCTATATCCTTCCTCTGGGGGCAAAATATAGCTTTTGAATAGTATTTTGAATTAATTTTCTTCCTGAAAGCCCAATCATTAAAGTATTTACCTGCTACTCTGTTTTATATTAGAGTAATTAAGGACAGAATGATAATTTTAATCTTTAGAGGGAAAGTTTTATTCTTTTGTGACTGCCAGAAGCAGTTGCATTTATGGTCTTGAAACATCATCTCATTTGTTTTTTGCATGCATGATCAGATCTGGATGTAAACCTGCCTCTTCAAACACCTTTAAATCAGATTTTTTTATTCCGACAACTCAACACAGAAACATATAACTATGCGCATGTTTTTGCTGAACATGGAAAAGAATTACAGGGATCAATGAAACAAGGAAGAAGTGGCTTGGGGACCAGAGATTTTACTCATTCCTTAAGTGGCTTGGGGACCAGAGATTTTACTCATTCCTTACTCCGTGTTGTATGAAAAGTACCCCAGGGCATGTGATAGCAGTAAAGGCGAGTGCCTAAACACATAACTTGTGTTATTTCCTAGACACTGTGAGCTAGCAATCCTCCACTGGTACTGGTGTTCACGTGCTCTCTTTACTTCTGCTCCTGAGCAGAGGGAAGGGAGGGAGGTTACAGACATGATCTCTTTTTAATGTCTGAAGAAGACCTTAATATACTGTCCTTTTGAAGATATAGTGAGTTAACACAAAGTGTGTTTGAATTCCATTACTTTTTTATACACTTTTTTTTTAATTTACCCTTGATATGGGCATATTTTTTCACAGAACACAGACTCTCAGGTGAAATGCTACCAAATAAAGAAAAAATGTTCAAGAAATTGCACAGCTGAAGTATTATAACTGATTTTAAACACTCCTTGGTGGTGCTTATGCAAGTCCTGAAATAGTCTCCTTATCAGGTTTTATTTGCAATTCTCATGTATGATGAGAAAGTAATAAAATGAAACTTTTTTCTTCAAATGTCAGTATAACTTTTTCTTCAAAGTTATAATGACACTTGTAGTCTGTCACTTGGTATTGCCTCCAAAAATAGGTACCTGTTTTACAATTCTCAGGTTACTCAATTTATTGCTTTTAGTTTACAGAAATTTGCTCAATCTCCAACTGCAAGAAAGTTCAGTGCCTTTTTTTGTGTGTTTTTTTTTTAAATTTAGTTTAAAAATCAAAACACTTTGAGTGGAGTAGAAATAACCAGCAGAGCATAGTTATTATGGAAGATGCACAAATAAATATTGTGAAGTAACCCTTATGAAGCCCATGATGTAGCTCTCAGAGGGAGATCTTACTATCATTGATTTCTTCAGTTATCTTTGTGGGACATAGCATTAATCTCTTTGCAAATCCAAATTTTCAGTTGTCAGGTTCCTTTCAAATGTGAGGATAAACAACAACAGAAAGGACAGCAAACAGTAATAAAATGTAAGCCTGATCTACTTAGCACAGACTCCTGAAGACAAATAAATACACACTGGCCTGCTATTTCAAGGTCAGAAGGAGCTACTAGCATAGTATTTCACAAAATTGAATGCAGTGTTGACTTATTTCCCAAAATAATCCAAACTTTCCTGTTTTACAATGTGGCCATGCTAGAGTCAGTGCAGAACTGTGACTGCAACTTATTTTGCATACTTCGAGCTCTCTTGTGTAAGTGAAGGGGAGAAGGAAGGCAGGTGGGGGCTCATAGGCTCTGAGCTAGGATCATGTATTCCTCATTAGAAATCTGTTGTTCTCAGAGAAATGGTCCATAGTAACATCATCATCATTTGTTTGCAGGTTTTTGGGAAACTACTCAAGCTGACATTAAAACATTTTCCCCAGTCTGGGAAGAGAGGTAACACTGAATAGACTGAATTAGGCTAGTCTTGAAACTCTTTTTGATTGGTTTGTGCCATTAGAAGAAGCCTTAAACAAGGTATATGTGAAGTTCCATCGCCACATAATCTTCTCCTTGTTTCTGTTTAATTTATGAATAAAGTGCCTAATGTTTCTGTGTCTTCTGAACCTGCAAACACTTCACTAAAAATTTAACTGTCTCTTCATTGAAAAAACAGGTCGATTTTTATAATAAGACACTTGAACAAAGTAATTTTTTTAATATATGGTAGGGACTCTTAACAGCTTCACCACAGGAAACTAAGCTCTAAGCCCGCTCAGTTGCTTAATGGAAAAGCAAGTTGGTATTATTTCTCAGATTTGTAATGCTCTGTTAAAACAAGGAAGGTAATAGCATATCACTTTTACTTCAGTAAAGATGAGGTCTTTTCAGTCTATGATTTTATTAAGCAGAAAGCAGCAAGCCTCCTATGAAGTCTGTCTGTATTGGCCAGAGACCAGGGAATTCAGTGTAACTAACACAGAGGAAGGTGTCTCAGAGGGCAGGAACTGCTGAGATTCTCTGCTCTCCCTGTCTGCTCTAATGTCGTGACACTAGAGCTGCTGGGACCTGGTCTGCAGCTGATCAGTTCAATATTTTCGAACTGCCACTTGCAGTAGGCAAGGACAGCAAAATTCCACCGTGGAGATGCAATGAGTTTATCTGAAGTCTTTTTTGTTCCTGCTTATTTAATTTGTGGGATATTTGCATATCCTTACGCATTTAATTTCCATTCCACTGGCATGTGCTATGCATATACACTGAAATGCATTTCATTTTTCTGCAGATATGGATGTATGCTTATGTAAAGATCTTGAGAATTCGGATGGCATTTGAGTTAATACCAGCAGCAACTCTGCATTTTTAAAGCTTACTGTTTCTTAACAGTTTTTAACAGACTCATTTTTAAGCTGATTCTTTACCATTCTTTTAAAGACTGTGCATACTTAAGAGAGAGAAAGTTTTTCAATTTAGCTATTTCTGCCCTTCCAGAACACAAGCATAGCAAGAAAGAGAGAGAAAGAGTAAATTCTATTGTCTATAGGTCTCTTCTCTACATACTGGCTATCTAATAGATGAGATCGAAAGTGCTGACTTAGAAAGGAAGGGATAATTTATAGGAAAGATAACTGTGTTCTTTTATTTGATCGCTTATGGGGCCTGTTTTGGCAGGCAATAAAAACAGAGTGAAGCATATGCACTAGATTTTCTCCACACACATAAAAATTCAGAAATTTAAGTGGGCTTTATCCCCCCTTGCATCTTTTTGAATGCTCACTGAAGACAAGAGAGGTCACCTGCTGCATGTCACTGCTCAACAGCTCGCCCACTGAGACCCCACAACTCTTCAGGCCAAAGCACTTTCACAATGGACCACGTGGGTTGATGAGTCTGCTGCTGCAATGCTTCTACATCCCTCTCTAGATGTGTTCGAGCACTTAAAAATCTTTGACTTCAGACCCCATCAGAAGGTAATGTCTTTCCACTCTGAGTGATGAAATCTCTCCAGATGTGGATTATGGGCTGTGAGCAGCACTCATAGCTGTCTTCTCACAGAATAAACACTTGGATGCATGCAGTACTGTGTTGGCAGACAAGTAGTTTGCAGGGGTCAAGGCTTCTGGCTTGTTTTCAGAGGCCATTAAGTGGTATTATACATCTCTGAATTTTCCTAAGCACAGATACACAGAGACTTGAAATAAAATGGACTAAACTTTAAATTTTGTGCAAAGATAGTAGGCAAGGCAGAGGTGGGGGAAGGAAAAAGCAGGGAAGGGAGGGAATGGAAAGGTATGGAAGGATAGGTAGATGTACTGATTTGAGTGTTTAGTTACAAGGTAAACAACATGTGGGTAGTGTCTTTTTCATAGGATCTGGTCTTTTTTATTTAATGCTCCTTTTCCACAGGGATTCACGTGTATTAGCAGAAATACCACTAGGAACTATTGTGAATGAAAGCACTGATTATATTCCAAGGGGCGGGGCAGGTAATCCAGAAAAACTCAAGACATTTTGAGACGTGAAAATTTAGGTCAGTGCATGCAGAAAGTGATTTGTCAGTAATTTCTGGACAAAATGGATCTCCACTGCAGTTTAGTTTGAAATGAAGTGAGAATGCCATCAAGGTTCCCCTAACGCTGTCAGTGAAATACTTGTTCAAGAGAAACGCTCACTAGCACAGTTAAGTAATACATTATTTACTGTTCCAGGAAACACAGTACTTCTTATTTCAACCAGCTGAATCTTCTGTGGAACCCAATTCAACTGGCCTGAGGCAAGGGTACAAAACATCAGTTGTTCTCAATCTTTGTAGTCCATACATTCAGGACCCTTTCTTTGGGATGTTAGAGGATCCTGTGTGGAGCTCTAGCTGGGTTTTAAATATACTTCTGAGCAGAACATATCAAACCTGACCTCTTTAAAAATGAAAACCCATTGAAGTTTGAGATAAAGTCTGAGAAATATTCTTCATCTGGAATGAAATGAGCTTGGCAGCATGTATAGCTCTGATTAGTAATCTACAGGTAAATCAACAGCAGCCCCATGATGTGAAAAGCCTTCTGTGTCAGTAATACTATATTATATGAAGAGGACAGTCTTAAGCCAAAAGATGTGGGAGAAAATACATATTGATAAAATTGTATATCTATTTTTTGGCAGGACAAGTGCTCACAGGAAAATGGGAGTCTGACTCCAAGAGAAAATGGCTCAGAGATCTATAGCCAACACTTTTCATTAGGGTTGCTCTCCCCCACCCTCTGTCTTCTCAAGTAATGATTTTAAACAGAATATTGCAATTTAAAATAAATATTCTCACCTCCCACCAGAATATACTCTTCTGTTTCCTTGTGTAAAGGTTGTAGCTATTGAAGAATTTGTTCTTTTTTGCAGCACATGCTTCACAATTTGTTGCTTTACTCTAATTTTGTCTCATTATCAAAACATAGCCAGTTTTAGGCTTTTGGGGGGGAATTTGTGTGAATTTCTTTTACATTTTAAAAGACAGATAACAAGTTTTGCTCTTAAGTTTGTGAGCTTGACTGAATAGTACAGTATGTTAGTTTCTTCTAATACATGTACTGTGTTATCAGAAAAAAGTAAAATTTACCTGTTGATAGAAAAAAAGCAATTTTTCATTTTTCAGTAGGGAGTTTCTTCATGAAGTTATTTTTTTCTTTACATTGCAGCTCTGCAGTTAACAATCCTTTTACTGTGGAATAGCATTGACATATTCTTGTTGCTCTCCACAGGGGATGTTCACAACTGTCCGCTTCAGGCATATAAATTAGGCATCTTTAGTTTCCCTGAATTGCCTTCCTGCTTGTGCTGACCTCATTTCACAGACAACAAAAGGGAGCTATGGCTTTTACCTTTGGTCCTAGGACTGGAGACTGCATTAATTTTCCCAGGCAAATAGTTTGAATGTCCATTCCTCCCAAGTGAATTAATTACCATCCTTGCCATGAAGTGGGGTCCATCCTCAGTGAGGCTCCACACTGTTCAAACACTGACCTGTCAGCCACCGTTTCTTGGGGCTCTTTCAGCGGCTGCACCACAGTCATCGCTTCCAGAGTTACATGGGCATCAGGTTTTCCCTCTGCTGTGCCTGGGCTCCATGCATGCCAGGACAGAGCAGAAGAGCAGAGGGCTTTGTGGTACAGAAATCTGCACCCTGTGCATAAGCCTGTGGGATCAAACCCACCTCTTACCCATCTCATAAAGAACCAGCAATGGCGCTACCTAGACCTAGAACTATTGCATAAACAAGTCAAATTTGCCTATGCAAATATTTTAAAAATCTGATGGTTTATATTTTTTTCTTTCGCCTTTCTTCTTGAAGCAGAAAATGTTCACTCAGGTCTGCCTATATTCTTTAATGGGTCAAAAATTGTGTGGAAAAGGATCGCTCTGACCTCAGAGTGTTTTGGGGAAGCACAAAAAGATTTCTTCCCTTATAAATTATGACCCACTACTTCAGCTTGTGCTCAAACTACATTTTCTTATTTAATCTAATTCTCTAATAACCATTGGGCCTAGTTTTTTTCTCCTGACAGGGCCTACACTGGGCCAACTCAAGGAGAAACATCTGTATTTATACATACATTGACCTAGACTGAAACAAACTAAATTATTCTAATCTTTTATCTCAGAAAAGGGTTACCATTACCTTATTTATTCTAAGATGAGAAAAATGCAAGTTCTTTATATGTGACATTTATTCTTTATGACCTCTAATAAAAGTTCCAAGATAACAATGATTTCTAAGTATATCTGAAAGTGTATTGCACATTCAATTAAATGATTAAAATGGTCTGAAAGTCAGTATCTGTTTAAGCCAAGCAATCTCCTATATCTCACACTAAGGTAAATCAAATATCACTTTCCAGAAGTCACTGGAATTAACTTTCTGCATAACATGAGCAAATGAAATCAGATTGGAAACCAATTTCTAAGTTACTAATAAACTTATTTTATTTTTATTTTCATAATAAGGGAATTACAAATATGCCATTTCCATGTCTGAGGACTTCCACCATGTAACTCATGCATGAGAAACATTCCCTCTCACAGTTGAAAAAACAGTATACATCTGAATAATAATGAGTCTAAAAGTCTTACTTATTATGGTTCTGATCCAGAGGTGACCTAATCCCTTGGAAAAATAAATTGAATGCAGCCATTATAAATGTCAGGTGATGGGAATTAAACAGAAAGGGTTAGTTCAAATCCTTGAGGTAATTAGTAGATAATTCTGAGATACCTGATGTTTATAAAAATCTTAAGTATAAATATTTTTTATTGGAAAACATATTTTTTAATTTAAATATTTCAGTTCATTAAGGACTGAGTTGCCTGGTGATATTAGGTATTGTAAGAGAAATTTCAAGAGGGAAGTACTTCAAAGTGAAACTATGTTAAAACTAAAATATCTGTTCCCTTATTATGCAGTTGTCACTGTGAGAAAGCAACTGAAAGGTAGATTTTCTTTCATAATTTTACATTTAAGACTTTGAGGTTACCAACTGCAGCTTGAGATGGCCAGGGACACATGTAAGTACTTTACAAGTGAGTTAGTTTTAGACTATTTAGGGAAAATCATATTTCTAATGCAGTTCTTTCCAAAGGCAAATCAGAGTGGCAACATTTCTGTTTTCTATATATATATATAAATATAACAAGAGAAAGGAAGAGAAGGATATCATATATACATATATGTAGACATAATTACATATATATTCATGGTGACATATTTAAATACACAGATGCACATATGTTTGTACAGAGATATATACTTAGAGAGACATAAAGGGAGGCAAGAAAGATTCTGTTCTGCTGTTCAAAGCCAGTACAAAGATTCTAATGGAGTTCATTACCTTTCATTAAAAGTTGGCTACATTAAATATTTCTGTTTTTAAAGCTGAGAGGGGGGATTAGAGAAACCTCCCACCCCCAAACCTCTAATTATCTCTATTGTCTTTGTTCAGCAGAGGCAGCATGTCCTTCAGGATTCAAGCGGGGTGTAACGCAGATCTGTTGACATCTCCAGTTATCCTTAGGGCTGCAAACGTAATTCCTACGTGCCTTTGCAGAAGAATCCAGAAGAGAATGTTATCACCATCACCAGGGAAATGGCACTGTCAACAACTGCCCGTGCAATCAGACACTTATCTTTTGATGTTCAGTTGCCTTCTGCTTGTTAACCTTGTCAAGGAGGGGCACAGAGGGGAGCACCAACCAAATGAAACCTGCAGTAATTACTGTAATTCGGAAAGAAATATATTCACTGGAGGCAGGCAGTTCCACCCTCACAATCAACCTTTCTGCAACTCAAGGAAAACACAAACATGGCCTGGCTCAGACAAATTAGGCATGAACAAATGTTGCACATTAAATGAGTTAAAGGACCTTGCTGAAAATTACAAGGGCTGCTTAGGGAAGCAATGAATCCCATTAAGGCAGAAACAGGCTTAAAAGCAAGTGGGCTTTGCAGAGAGACTTACATATATATTTACTGTACTTGGTTATCTTACCCAAGGCAATTCTGGCCACAAAACTGTAAATATATCCAGATGATAATAGTATAATGTTCTTTTTGTTCTTTTTCTCCCCCTGAATGTAATATACATTCAGGGGGAGAAAAAGAGATCATCAGCTGGATGCTGCAAAACTACTGCTTCAAATACCAGTACCTGGCTTGTCTGTAGCACTTTCCATCAATCTAATTTCAAGTGCCTTACAAAAGGATTTAGAAAGATCTTAAACAGTTAGATGGTGTAGAAAGCTAAGAAGCATTTGAACTTAACTTTTAAAAACAAAATCTTCTTCAATCAAACACACAGTCTTAACCATAAAGTCGCATCCTCTTTTTGCTGGCATTCACCAAAGTGCAATGTATGTATTGCTAAACATATGTAAACAACTATAGCTGAAGGAATTGTCAATACATTACTAATTCTCCTTTTGCTCATCACTACAGCTAAATGATCCTTCCTGAAAGAAACACTGTTTTTATATGCATTCACCTTTCCTCCCACGGTAAATATGGGAGGACTAGTGGAAATTATTTTGCTTTAGATTGCAATGACAATGGGTTTGCCCTATTGTTCTTTTTTTCCTCAGCTTTTTTACCAAAAGAATTAATGAAGAACAATGCTATGATAGGTTTGGATTTTTTTTTGTCTTTATCCTTGGTCCACACTTAAAGAAACACTAAAAGCAGGTTTTCATTAAAATCTGTGCAGCTTCTAGTAGTTTGAAGGTGGAGCCAGCAGGTGACAGGGCAGAATGTCATATGAATGTGTAAAATATGCATATTTGTAAATATGTTTTGAATACAGAGGTTAAAGAGAGGACAAGCTGAGCTAAGTCACAAAAGCATTATGAGAGGATGGTGGAAATACAGATCATAAGGTGCCATGTTCAGCATAAATCATGCGGCATGTAATACATAATAAGGGTTATTCATCAGGAGCTCTGCAGCAGCCTGTAACATCTCTGCAATCAAGACAACAATAAACTCTACAAAGTGGGAGCAATTTCCATCAGAACGAGAGTGTCCCCTCCCTCATCTTTATTTTTAAATGCATGATGATCAAATGCTAATTGTGTAGACCTGTTACTGTGAATGACAAATAACCACTTCCAAAAGGACATTATGGCTAACAGCTCTTTAGAGGTCAGTTTTGTTCCCCATCATTAAAATCCCCATTCTGTACAGAATTAGGAAGTATAGTCTTGCCATAGGAGCTTGATGTCTAAAGAATAAATAGGGCATGTTGGATTAAGGGTGAACAAGTGCTGTCGTGGAAGTGATCTGCCGTGCACAGACTGCAAAGCTAGTGAGGGAGGCTGCTGCTTGGAGACATGGAAAGTTTTGGGAAAGGTTTCAGAGTGGGCAGCCACACACTGCAAGGGCAGTTTTAAGGATTATTCCACCTCTGAATTTACTCCAGGCTTGGAGTTATGTCTGCAGAGCTTTTTGCTCTGTGCCCATCTTGCTCTGCTGGTGCTCAGGGATGGCAGGAAGCTGTGTGCTTGTGCTACCTTAGTGCTGGGTTCCCTGTGGCAGGCTCAGTGTCCCTGCTAGCCACGCCAGTCAGCCAGCAGCTTGAGCAGGATGAGATTGCATCTGCTCTGTATCTGAGGAGACTGCCTGTGTCTCTGAGAAGTGAAACACATGTGGCTTTAACCCCAGCTTAGGTGCGACACCCTCTGAGCAGTACTTGGCACATCAGAGATGTTTTGGAATTTCTCAGCAGTACACAGGTCCACTCACTGGTGGGCTATGATTTTGCCAGGCTCACAGCTTCTGAGGAACAAACAAAAGGAATAAGAATACCTGAGAAAGGAAATACAAACCAGAAAAGTGCAGTTAAATATCCCCTCACATCTGAGACTTCAAGCCAGCAGAAAACAGTTCAAGCAAGCCTCAGACAACTGAGGCTTTTAGGGACTATGAAAGCACTTTAGGGGATACAGTGTCTTGCCAATTTTATTTAAAATCAGAGAACTGATTGTGAGAGATAGGAATATGAATATATTCCCCAACACATATTTAAAAAGCAAGGTTATTGAAAGATGGTGGAAACGGAATATGTTCTGTGTCCTAAACAAGACTGAATAACTGGTGTCACAATTTATGTGGCCAGTGAAGGTGCAGCTTATGACTGAGATCTGCTCCAAAGCATTGTTAATTTTTTTATTAACCAATGGCATAGCAATATGATTTTAAAAGGGGGCTAATGGCCCCCAAGTCCAGGCTGTAGCTTCCAAAGGCTGGAAATATGCCACTTTGAAAGGGGAAGAGGATGCAAAATCCAGCATCAAAAGGAGTCCTCAGCAGGTGGGTGCAGAGCGCTGAGAACACGATGCAGCATGACGTGGAAGTCAAAACAGCCTCAACAGAGACAAGCTAAAACAGCAGCAGATATAATGTCATGCAGCTGTGATGCTAGCCATGGCTTTTGTGTTTGTGGAAGGAGGGCTTTGAATGCAGATTTCATTTATTGAGAACCTCTGAACTGAGTAGTCTGATTTAGGTACCTGCTCTGCACTAGATGGAGAGAGTTCCTTATGTAGCTGATGGCAAAAGAGCAATACCTGCTAGAGCAATTCATCCCCTCCAATGACACCTGATGAATTATGCATTTATGGTTTTTCTCCTTTGTCCTATGCTAGCCTTTGTCATAGAATGCATCCAAAAATGTAACAGTTGCAACCTGAATATCAAGCAGAAATATTGGTTGGTTTGGGTAGTTTTACAGCAGTCTAGGTCCAGATTTTCAGAGTCAAGGTGATTGAATAAGAACATACATTTACATACTTAAAAAGTGATCTAAAAGTACTATATAAATAATTTAAATGGTTATTTTTCTAATATCATTAATTTAAATTAATGCAATAGCAGTAATATTTTCATGAGACAACATGCTGGTGTCCTCAGCAGAGGAAGAACTTTGACTTGTTTGAGCAAGATCAGAGGAACATGCAAGATGATGAGAGAGATAGGCTTCTCCTATAAGGAATTTGGACTGTTCAGCCTGGAAAAGAAAAAACTTTGAGGTGACCTAATTGTGGCCTTCCTATATCTGAAGGGGGTCTGCAAGAAAAATGGAGACAGGTTTTTTGCAAGGGCATGTAGTAACAGGACAAAGGGAATGGAATACAGCTGAAGAGCACATGTTTAGACTAGCCATTAGGAGGAAATTCCTTAGCGTGAAGGTGGTGAGTCAATGGAACAGACTTCCCAGAGCAGTTGTGGGTGTTTCAGCAGTGGGAGTATCCAAGGGGCCCTGAACAATCAGGTCTAGTGAAAGGTATCTCTGTCCATGGAACTAGATGATCTTTTAGGTCCCTTTCAACCCAGATCATTCCACAATCATATGAGTCAATGACTACTATTTTATGTAGTTCTGAAGAATACTTTTAAATTATAGCAATTTATAACAAACAAAGTAGTTACTGATCCCCTGTTCAGCTGCCTTTGCCAGAGTAATTTATGTGTATAACAGCGTCCTTCTAGGGTTAAATTTTATTTAGAGTTTTTTTTTTTTTTTTATTTCAAGCCTTTTTAAGCAGAAAGATGGGATTCAATCCCACATGTTTTTCTGAAGTTTTAAGTTGCTGTAGCACAGGTCTAGTGACAACATTGGAATTCGTACGTGGCAGTGGATTTGTTTCACTATTTAAAAGGAAAAATAGACTTGTCTAATGAAGAAAAAAAACCAGTTAAATGTAGACCTTGTCAATCACATAGATTAACTAGGGTGGGAACAGTGCCTTCAAAATGCTGTAAGTAATCAAAAAGATGAGATTCTTTTGAACATTTTAGTGCTCAGGAAAAGCTGTTTTTCTGACAAGAAAAAATATTTCTTTCAAGATTCTTTCACCTCAGAACAGGAACCAGTACATCTTTTATTCATATTATCTGTAGAGCTTGTCGTTCTTGTATCTGTATTTTAGGAGCACTCTCTCATCCACTGAAATAACCAAAAAGGCTAGCTGGTATTTTTGAGCTGATTTCAGGTCAATTAAATGTGGACAATAGTAATTGAATACTTATATAATAATAGGTAGCAGACCTGACATGTTAGGGTCACTGATTACTGTACCAATTTCCCTTACGCTTCCATTGCTACTGCAGAATTCTTCATGCACTTACCTGCATGAAGTCTTTCTAAAGCTGGTGAGTACAATTTGTTATCACCTCTGACTTGTTTTAGCTCTAAAATATCTCTCTTGGCATTCAGCTAGGCTTCAGCACTGCCAGGCATCAGTGATTCTCACCTTAATATACACTCATCTTCACAGTTTCCTCAGTGACGAAACAGGCATGCACATTTACTCTCCATAATTTCAGTTCTCCAAGTGAAAGCTGATGGCTATTTGAGATGCTACTTTTTCTCTAGCTCCTGACACCCTGATACCACTCGAAAGGTGTAAATATTGAACAGTAATAATAGACCACACCTAGAGGAGACTTTCCCAGATAACTTGGGAATGTGAGCATACACTGATAAGAAAAGGATGCGTGTCTGTTGACCTGATGTAGCACAATACTCAATTCAATAGCTCTCAAGCAGAAGTAATGTAATGCATTAAAAACAAATAAACAAAAACTCCAAAAGCACAAATTTATTTGTTTAGTCAAAGATTTCCATGACAGAAAGAAAAATGAAAAGCGGTTGGTGGAAAGGGAGGTCACTAGATTGTTGGATTAAAATAGATATTTTTGAGAGTGGAAAAACTGAAAATTGCCATATTAATATAGCTAAAATTTCCAGGGTATAAAACTGAAGAAATCCTTATTTATGTAAATAAATAGGCATCCAGGAATTTACTTTAAAAACAGTATTTAATGTGTTTCCCATGAGACAGAATTTTTTGTGCACAAGGGCAACAAAGTCTCCCTATAAAAGAACAACAAGCTGGTAGCATATGTGATTCTTTATCTTTTCCAAAATGTTGGATTCCAGGATGAAAGTAAACAGAAGATCTCCCATCAAAAGATTTTCTTTTAATTAAAAATTGGATTAGAAAGCAAATCAAACTACAACCTCTAGCTATCTGTAGTAATAATTAAGGAAACTTTCCTTGGGCAGGAATGTTTAAAGCTGTGGTAATGACAAAGGAAAGAATATATGCAACACTGCATTTCCCCTCAACATTTTTTGAGAATTTCTGAGAGACCACATGCTTTTAAGTGTAACAGGCAGCTTATTTCCTGTAAGGTTTTAGGATCTCACAAATGCTTTCAAGAAGGAAGAAAATAGTTATCTCTGCAAAAAGCAAAGTGTTGTAAGTGACCTTATAAACCATTGAGTTTCTTTGTTGCCAAAGAAATCAATAATGTAACAGTGTGCTTGGATATCAGAGAAGCAGCACTCGTTTCTGTGATCTCTCAATTCTGTAAAACGAGCTGTTGAGACTAAATTCTCTTGCATGAAGAAATTTATTGGCTCAAAACATCTATTTTTTTTCCCTGGAATTCCTTGAATATTTTTAAATTTCACACAGCACAGAACTCTAATATATAATTACACTGTAAAAATAAACATAATTAGCCGACTGATCATCTGCCTTTCCATCATCAATTACATAACTACAGAACTTACATTTGAAAACAGGCCTTTTTGAAGGCCTATTGATCAAGATTCTTTGACTGTTAAGGAAGATTTAATACATATCTGAGAAAAAACTAATTTATATTGGTTTAAATATGTTTTTATGATAACTTAGTGCTGGGTGAATTGATTGAATTACTGGTGGTCTTATGTCTGAAAAACCTTTGAAGGTATTTATACTTTTGTGCGACTTAAGCCCTTTTAAAATCCTTATGCCTGTTAAAAATGACATCTGCTAGGTAACACAAATGCAACATTGGAAAATTTTGTCTCACTAATGTAAATTTATATACAGAAGTCAATTGATGCTGCTTGAGGGATATGTAAGAGATTGGCAAGTGATCTTTACAATCATGAAGCTATTACTTGCAATTGCAGAATGGCATTTAAATAAAAATTCTACATAAGGATTTTTTTCTTTCTTTTATTTGTTTCCTTTTTTTTAACATTCCCTAAGTCTCTGAGGGAATTCACAGAGTGCTTTTTCACAGCAATAATTTACAGTATCATCAGTTTCCACCTGCAGCTAGGTCTTATCCAAACAATCTCCAGGATTATTAATACACAGAACAAACAGGGCAAGATACAGTATGAATCTCTGCAGAAATTCTTTGGGAATGAATAAATACTCAGAGTAAATGTTGGCTGGTTTGATAATTTGGTAACTAACTTTCATGATATGAAAATTTATGTAATATGTCTGGATTAAGATCACCAAAATAAATCACAAAAGGACTCCCTGGAGATTTCTGATGAAATTGGCATTTGACCTCTGGTGTAAACCCTAATCAGCAATTAAAAGGTTAAATGTTGCTTTGTCATCCTCCTGAGCTATTTATTAATGCATTTTTCAAAGTCATTTATGATTCATATGAAAGAGACCTGTTGTCCTTGACTGGTTAAGATTCATGTCAATAAACTTCCAGTTGCTTCACGACCTTGCTCACTGCTGATCCCATGCCACATCAACATTTTGGCAGAAGATCAATGTCAAGTATGTTTTCACCTCACAAACCCAGCTTTACTCGCTTTATTCAGTCTCTGATCTGCTGCCTGTAGATGTTTTGATGTTTGTCTTGATGTTTTCCATCATCTCTACAGGGTCTTTTTTTTCCCTCCAGCTTCTCTATCGTAAAGTAAGCCATGCAACTTGCGCACTGGCAAGACCTTTTCACAAGCAAAAGTTTATTGTGGAGTATTTATTTTGCTGCTTCTGATGTACTCACAACTTGACAGAAAGGAAATAAACAAGTAAAATATGTTAACTAATCAGGTTAATATCTCTTTAGCCCTGGTCAAAAATAGTGAAATAAATATTGTACCATTTGCCTTTTTGAATAGCATCTTCTGGAGCATTTTGGATGAATAGGTGTAAATAGAGGTGGTGAAAGTCCATTTTAGAGACATACACAAAAAATTACAGCACCCTGTAAAGTCTAATAGCTGCATGCCAAGCCCAAGAATGCAGACATGTCTGCCAGTTAGTCTGAAAGGTGTGTTCCATTAATCTTTAAATCTGTTGGCGCTGGTAGGTGGAGGACAAAATGAATACTCGACAGAAGTTTAAAATGTTAGGTTACACCTTAATTTACTACATATATGTAGCCCATAATCAAAAAAAAAAGATATTTAAACTGTGTTTACTCACTCCTTAAGAGAACCTTTGGTCTTCACAGGGTTGGTCTTTAACAATGATTTTGCAGTCCTAGAGTGCAGGATGTGAAGGAAATTACATCTCTCTTGCGGCAGTTCAGACCCTGTTTAGGATTTAATATTTGCTGACAAGGATTAATTGTTAACAACTATTTCATCCTTTGAAAATGAAGGGTTTTAGACATTCAGCTCCATGTGGTGGCAAGAGGGGTACTTTTATGTGGAAAGATAATAGGAATCCTATCCTGGAGCCTATATGTTTGAGAAAGGGTATAAGGAAAGCATACTGACAATTCCTATTGGAAAGAGCAGAAAAATGTGTCTATTGAGATGCCTAGCAAAAACAGGAAAAGCTTCAAAATATTATTATACCTCTCTCAATATGTATAAAAATATTTCTAGTCACTACCACCCAAAATCGTGGTGAAGGATGGAGTCAAATGGAAGCAGAGAGACTGAAACAATGATTTAAAATGAGGAGTCAGTGAAAGCACTGACATTTTTAGAAAAGGCACTACATAGAGCAGCAAATTTTATTTATTCTTTTTTAGTTTCAATGGCTGTTACTCTAAAACAAAATACTTTTAGGCCTTCTAAATATTTTTCCTGGCTGTATTCATTCTTTGGGCTCTGGAAGTCAGGAGGGGTCTAGACCTTCAAAACATGGGTTAGCCCAGGGATTGGGAGTGAGTAAGGTCTTCACCTGCAGAAAGGCTCTGAGACACATTAAAAGTCAGCAGAAGGCATGGATTTCTGTCTCTGTGTAAAGGAGTTTGGTTTCAGTACCATAAACTAATCAGAGGGGAATCTAGTTTTAAATCAGAGAAGATTTTGGCTCCCCATAAAGCACTAGGACTATAGCTCCACTTTTTCTCAGGCTGCAGTACAATGCCATTAGCCATTCACAGTCTCTGCAAAATCAATGAAGCTTCACTAATTTGCATGAGCTGAGAATCTGCTCTGTGTGTTTGGGGTGCAGAAGGGAACAGTGAGATTAACAGGTGCTTCTCTTTATCATGCAAGACCACCCTGCACAGTTAGTTAAATGAAAACCTCTCACAATACCTGTGCTTTTCTTGTCAATTAAGGCTTCTCCTAAAACAGGTAGCATCCTTTGTAAGTCCTAACAGCCATTTTCCTAAAAAGGCCATTTAATTTTTATATCCCTTATTTGTGGAAAATACCAATTTCAGAACAAAGACAGAAATGAGCAGACAACATTTTTTATACTGAATTTCTTGCACTTGGCAGAGCTAATGAAGTATACGCCATCTTCTAACTATAGAAGAGTTGTTAGTTATTCTGGTGTGTATACAAATATATATCTATATCTGTGCATATGTATACAAACATCGTATTTGTAGGAAAATGTATACTTCATTTATATTTCTTCATCTTACCGTGTCTTAAGAGTATAAAATCTGGAACTCACAATTTCTCACACTATTTCATAGGCATGAAATTTTTATTTTTCTCTTTGCTGTTTCTAATGGATTTCCAAAAAAAAAATATTAATATTTGGTGGGGATTATTTCTATAGAACTGAATTTCTAAATTTTTATATATACTCACAAGTAATTTCTATATGCAAGGTCACCTTTTCATGTGACTCTGGTACTGCATAAGTCAACACCAGAAGTTTTTTTGAAAATTCTTGAGCCTATCAATAAACTCAATCTATATCTGAAATTACCATATAATATAGGTGGCATTTGAAATACAAAGTTCTTGCTGACAGTGGATATTTTGGCACAATTTTATGAAAGAATGCCTGAAGGGTTGGGTTTTTTTTTTTTCTATTTTTCCTTTCCTTATCGATTCATACTATAATGCAAATCAATGATGACTATTTAGGGGAGATTTAGTAGAATTCTTAACAGCTACTTTATTTATACACAATTAGTTTAAAGGAAGAGGAAAACTAAGCAGGCTAAATATGGGAATATTTGCCAGTCCATTTACTTGTGAGTCTCCTCCCCAGGGCATTTCAATAAGGACAATGCCTATGCCATTATTATGACTATTGATTTCCTGGGTTTTTCTCTTGCCATTCCCACTATTGATGACCATCTACTCTGAATAGCTGGACCAATCCTAGTCTAACTGGAATTCCCTGATAAAGCTTTAATATACCTTTTTTAGTAAAGTACGAAGTAAATTAAGTGTAGAAAATGGGTGAAATTTCCTGTAGTTTCTTTTGTTTGAGGCTTGTTTTGAAATTTTTGTGTTGTTTTATAGAATATTATGAACTTTGCCAAGTTTTGGTTAGATCAATGAGTCATTACTCAGATTAAAACCTACCATCAACAATAAGGACCTTCCTTTAAGGCTGTATGAAAGACAGACTTAAATAATAATTAAAGTTGCTGTAGCTAGTAATTGTTCCTTAATTTGTGTTATACCACAGTAAACTAGCCTGCAGTTAATCTACAGAGAAATCCCCAAAAAAACTTGTATTGCCATCACTGTATTTTTTCAAATGTAACATGCTTCTCTTGATTTTAGTAGGAATCACTAGATTATATCTAATATCTGCTACATTAATATTATTTTTCCATTATCATGGGCAGAAAGGTGTGAAAATCTGAGGTAGAATTGGTTAGGGATTTCTTAAGAATTTTTTTATCTTCAAAAAAGAAATAATATTTTGAAATGAAAACTTGTCAGAAGCAGTTGGCAAGAAGGAATTCTTTTTTTTAGGTGAGGAAGGATAAAAGTTAGAACTTTTGAAATCTTTTCAGATTTTGTAGGTCTATGATTCTGGCTTTGAAAAAAAATCAAAATTATCTTTGGAAATTTAATTATACACGCAAAATTAAATATGAGCAGAAATAAAAATTAAGATTTTGATTATTCATAAATTGTCTTTTTCTCTCCAAAAGTTGTTGCAAGTGATTTCAGTTTGGACTTTTGAATTAGAGCAAAAAACATTTTGTATTGGGAAAATATTCTGGGTTTCAGAGACTAATTTGGTTACTTTTCATCTTCTCCACGGAAGCTTTAGGATCAGTGCATGGTTAGGTGAACAATGACAGAAAAATTACCTCACTTTTCTCCATCTCTGCCATCACCAAATGTATGACATAGGATTTCTGCCAATGTAGCCTAAACACCAGAAATGTGAAGGACACTTCTTACTGTTTGTTAGAGCATGAGGGAGATGAGGAGTGATGACTAATTATATCCATGGCTTTGTTTTAGATCTTTTCATGCTCCTGTGTACCAAACAGAGACAAAATGCTTTTGCTGCTCACTATATCCTTTCAGAAAAAGAAGTCCAAAAAGTCTGATTATAGCATAACCCAGCACACAAGGATGATATTCCTTTCTGTGAAATGAATTGAGCAGGGTTAAGAAGATGCAGATATTCTACCAATGAAATATTGTCAGGCTATAAGAAACATGAGCATGTGAGTTAAGGAGTACACATATCTAGGATGTCAATACATTTCCATGAAAAAAGTGGACAGCTGTAACTAACCATACAATTCAGAAAACAACAAGCTTTTCAATCAAGGCTTTGATGAAAACCATAATATTCTAAAGACATCACCTGGGTTCATCACACACAAAATACTGCATGCTAAGGCAAATAATCACACATTGAAGGCCATGAAACGTCCCCTTAATTCAAAAAGTCACACCACCAAAAGATACAGAGAAAATATCCTCTATATAAACATTATAAAAGGCTTTGAAAGTTCTGTTAGTTTTATCAAATTCATGGCTACTGAAGAAAATGAGCCAAACAGCTTTCAATTTCTATAGCTTGCTTTCAACTTTCACGGAAAATATTTTTTATCAGTAATTAAAAGCAATTTTATAAGATTTTACAGAAGAGAATAGGAATATACACACATTCCTGAACTGCATTTTCAAGTTATGACCTTTTTCAGCTGAGCAGAGTTTTACTGATGTATGAAATAGAAACAATTAAATAGACTACCAGATAAATGCTTCTCATTAGCAACAGTATTTGAAATACTGGACTAGATTGATCAAGGAGAAAATTGTTATCTATCTGTATGTTATCAGTTTAAGTACTTTAAAAATACATGTTTGTTAAAACAGAGCAGGAGATGCATAACTATTCAGATTTTTAAATTTTTCAAATAAAAAAACTTATTCCAAAATATTTAGCTTGAAAATTGAAAGATGTAAAGAAGGAAGGCCTGGATAGAGAGTTGCACATACTAATCTCTTGCTTGTGATGTATTTTTCTCTTGTGCACTGAAGGTGATGATGTCCTACAGAATAACTGGTTCATTGTTCAGCTAAGAGGATTTCTTAATATATACACACAGCAACATGTAAGACTAGGTGACATTCTCAACTGCATTACTGCTTGTAAAAACTGTAATTTCTAAGGTGTCTTGGTGGAAAAGGTGAAAGTCCCAATTTGTTCTAACAGTAAAGTCATCCAGCTTCAGAAATACCTGAATCTCTCAGCTTTCACCATTCTGTGGCACAGATTTCCTTCACTTGACTCATGTATTGCAGAACCAGAAGATAAAGTGACTTGATCCAACTCCTCTCCATTTTCATCCTTCAGTCAGTTAATAGTGTAGCAATTTATTTTTTACCTGCCTGGAATCCGATGGGCAACACTGTAGTAGCAAGTAGTTTGATTCAACCATTTTCTGGCGGTCCATATCGTGGAATATAGAAGTATAGAATCATACAATCTTCTGAGTTGGAAGGGGCCCATTAAGATTATCAAAGTCAAACTCCTGGTCCTGCACAGGATACTCCCAGAGTCACACATTGTACAAACACTTGAACTCCATCAGGCTTGGTGCTTCCCTGGGGAGCCTGCTCCAGTGCCCAGTCACTCTCTGGTGAAGAACCTTTCCCTAATATCCAAACTAAACCTCCTCTGCTACAGCTTCAGGCCATTCCCTTGTGTCCTGTCACTGGTCACCACAGAGAAGAGATCAGCATCTGCCCCTCCTTTGCTCCTCACAAGGAATTGTAACTGCAATGAGGTCTGTCCTCAATCTCCTCCAGGCGGAAGAGAACAAGTGACCTCAGCTCCTCCTCATACAGCTTCCCCCCAAAGCCCTCGCCCATATTCATAGCTCTCCTTTGGACACTCTGTAATAGCTTTACACCTTTTTTTACATTGTGGCAGTCAAACATGCCCCCAGCTCTGGAGGTGACGCTGCCCCAGTGCAGAGCAGAGCAGGACAATCTCCTCCCTTGCCCAGCTGTGATGCTGCGCCTGATGCCCCCCAGGACAGGCTGGGCCCTCCTGGCCGCCAGGGCACTGCTGGCTCAGGTTCAGCCAGGAGCCCCAGGTCCCTTTCTGTGGCACTGCTCTCCAGCATCTCATTCCCCAGTCTGCACACACATCAAGGGCTGCCCCATCCCAGGTGCAGAACCTGGCACTCTTTGCTAAACTTCATACTGCTGCTGATTGCCCAGGCCTTTGATTTATCAGAGTCTCTCTGCAGGGTCTCCTTGATTTCAAGGGAGTGAGCAGCTTCTCCAGTTTAATATTACCTGAGTACAGAAAAGTGAGTTATTACCCTCCAGTTATGTATCTTATATGAACTAGAAGAGGAAGTGCTGCTGTGGTGTGTACCCAACTTTTAACCTGTTAAGTTACACCTAAATTAGTACTGCGACTAGGTGGCTACCAATGTGAGACACAAACCCCTCTGATGAAATGGTGATGAAATGGTTACTCCTAGCTAATTTTTGTGACATTTCGTCCAACCCTCTATAGTTCATTTTTATAAGGTAAAAAAAATCCTCACCCCCCCCCCCCCCCATCCCAGGTTTCTCAAAGAGTTTTGGGAGGAGACAAATTTAGGCCAGAAATATTTTTTTTTACATGTTAGTATAGCTGAGTTCAATAGACTCGAGTAAGGTATGGTATTAAAAAAAAAAGGCAAAACTGAATCATGTAGAATAAATACTTGAGAGAGAAGGATATAGACTATTGATATGATTTCTGTTTTTATTTTCAATATTTATAAAGAAGACTGTTTTTTGTATTAACTTTTTCACTAAGGGAGCTATGGAAATCTTATATTCACCTAATTTGAGCAGAAAGTAAATCACTGAAGATCAATTGCTGCAGTTTGATATTAATTTTTTACTATAAGAAATAACTTGGGCTATTGCAACCTACTGGTACTCACAAAATGGCACTGAGCCCAGAAAGTACTTGAGGTTTAATCTTGAATTTCTGAAGTCATAGCTCTGACTAACATTGATGTTGCAAGATAGAGAACCTTCATACAACTTCATTGGACAAAGCTGGTATTTATAGGCATCATTTGTATTTAAACTGGGGGAACTATATTTATTTTCTTGCAGTGCTTGTATGTGTGACCAGATTTTGATAGCAAGCTACATTTTTCCTACACTAATAACTGACTGAAGGATGAACATGGAGAGAAGTTGGATTAAGCCCCTTTTTTTCTGATTTGATGGTTTAAATATTTTAAATAAAAACATATGTGATAAGTATGTTAATAAAAACATTATTTTAAAACATGCTTATTGTTCAGAAAGAAGACCCTTTGAAAAGATAGTTTAACTGTTTTTACCACAGTGCAGATATAAAAACTAGAAATGTCTTACAGCTATTTTACAGTAAGTTTGGCCAAAGCAATTTTTGAGAAGACCAGTGAAAATCACATTATTGCAGGTTCTATGAAAAATGAAACCACTGGATCTGCTTCATATTTTTTATACTTTCCACACAAAGAAAATATATAGTGATTTTTTTCCACTCTCCTCAAGCGAAAAATAGTCACTGCTGTGAAAATGCCAACTGTTCTCTGCAAAAGTAATGACTTTTCACATGGAGAAGAAAAGTGAAAATAAGTGATTCTTCCAGCAGGGCACTGGAAAAATTATGTTAAGTTATATACAATTTTGTCCAGAAGTGAATGTACTTTAAAGAGAATTCATTGAAATATTATGCATTACACAGATTTACATGTTCTTCTGAATAGAACTCAAGAAATTGCTGTTATTAGCCTTATTTCTAAGTTTATGGTGTAGTCATTAAAGATAATGGCTGAAACACATTAATGAGGAGATCAGCAGTTCCTTCACTCTTGATAAAAATTATTTGCTGGTTTTAGTTTTTCTTTTAGTTATTTGTTTGATTTTCTCCTCAAGCCGCATCCCTGAAATTCAGGTATAGGCTGTCTAAGGATGATAGAGAAGTGGTTTGTTGACTGCTTTTTCTTCTTGCTGCTTCTGCAAGACTGGAGCTCTTCATTAAACAGACAGCAAGAAAATAGAGGATAAACTGCTGAGGTACTTTCCAAGAAGCTTTTCTTGTAATTGCCACAGAGATGCTGCACAAACATAAATGAGATTTTTATTGAGAGGGTGGATGGTCCATACAATGGCAGAAAGGAAAAGAAGTTCATTTTATCAGAGGTTAATTTTGACATGATCATTTATAATGGAAATATTTGTACAGAAGAGATTCAAACAAGTAGACATGGCAAAAAATACCATCCATTTTGTAAATCCAAGACAATAATTAAATAAGATTTGGAAACTATCTTTAAAAAGCTTCAAAAAGTGATTAACTTTGCAAAGAAAAGACTGTAGGAAATTATTTCCAATTCAAATAGTTTAGTCCTGCATTACAGATACATTCTTTACACCAGAAGTTCTCAGCCCATGGTTCATGCAGAGCCACATTGTTTTGTCCTGCCTAATCTCCTTTGAAAATGAAAGGAAAAAGATTAAAACAAACAACCAACAACAAAAACCTCCCTCCCCACTCCAGACTTTGCTCTCTTGTTAGTGTGTAAAAGCAAGATGACATAAGAAGAAACAGCTTCCAGAATGCCAGGCTAGTGTAGAAATAAAGTTATCACCAGCTTTAATGTTTTCAAAGATATCTCAATTCCTCCATGCTCTTTTATTCATTATTTATTTTTCCCTTAGACAACACTGTGTTATGGTTAGCTGTCCCTTACTAGCAGAAAACTGTTAAAAGCACCAAGTGTGTCAAAACCAGATAACACCAGAAATAAAACTACTCTCTGACTTCTTGCTTTCACTTTTTAACCAGTGATTCAGAGTTGATTAAATCTTATCTACTAATGCCTTGTATTCCTTTTAATCTCTCTGTACTTTCCACTCATGGCTGTTTCCTTGCTGTCTTTCCTCTGACACTGCTCAGAAACCACAGAGGTTGGGACTATTTGAGGCCAGGACTTGTTACTAAGTCTTCCTTTTCCAAACCCACATTTTTATTGATTAGTTTATGTAAAACAGATCTATGCCTGCTGCAGCAAAACCTGCTAAATTATCTGAATAAGATCTTTTAAGGAAGCTGGTCAGGGTCTTTTCTACTTCACATTTCAGGAATAAATATAAATTAAAAATCTTGATGGTCAACTAAAATTAATTAAAACATTCTTTTTGTAATTAATGAAATTATTTGGGATATTTTTTAGACCAAGACCACAACTCTTCCAGCCACTTTATCTCCTATGAAACTCTCACAAAGTGCTGTCATTTTTATTAGCCGTTCTTCATATGATTGCAATATAAAAATATTCACCTTATAACGCCTTAGTAAAATGTGTTCTTGATCAAAATATCTTTATTTTTGCTATGCAACTAGATACTTTTATTTCTGATTTTACTTCCTGATATTCTTTGAGGAATAAAATCTTTCTGGAAACTAAGAAAAACAGATAGACATAGTCTTTCTATTAATAAAGACAGTGCAAATAATGACTTGGTTATTCATTCATGAAATAAACAGTAGAAAATAATTCATTTCAGCTGATCACCAAAGGGGAAGAGATCTGTTTTAATTTTCTTGCATGTGGAGTGTAGAGTTAACCCATCCTTTTCTCCTGGGGAAATAAATGTTAAAAAAAAGAAATCAACCAACAAACCAACCAACCAAACAAACAAAAAAGCAGGGGAAAATCTGCCTCAGTAGGATTCATCATATTGCTTCTTAAACTAGGAACCTATACGACGCCCTTCCCACCACAGTTGAGTGTACCCTGGAATATTTAAGTCTAATGCAAAATAACTTAAGCAGAGACTGCACCTGTGGCACCCTGACCTGTATCACCTGTTTGTGGGATGTATTTATGGAGATGTCCTGGTTTAGGACAAATTAGGGGAAATCTCCAAGAGGGAGCCCCCCAGAACAAAACAAACCTCCAACCACCCCTCCCCCAACACCGGGTTCGGGAAGGAATTTCTCGGAGGAGCAAAGTGGAAAACAAAACCTATTTATTTACAAGTAACAAAAGAACACTCCCCAACACAAGAAAAGAAAAGGGACCAGACTGTGTTGTGGAGGGCGCCGAATCTTCTCTAGCAGGCTTCGGGTGTCCTGGAGCTCGCAGGTCCGATCCGGAGCCGGTCCAGTATCTTCAGGGGAGGGTAAGAAAGAGAGAGAGAGAACAAAAGAAAAAGGGAAAAAAAAACAGCGCAAAAGCAAAAAGCAAGCAAGCAAGCAAGCAAGCAGCTAGCAAAGCCAAGCAGCAAAAGCCAAAAGCCAAAAGTGCCTGGTCACACCCCCCCCCCCCCCCCCCCTCTCTTCCCCATCCCGCCACAGCCAGACTGCCGGGGGGGGGGTGGGGGGAAAAGGCACAGCTGCCAGACATAACACACGATACTGGGATAAAGGCTGTCACCCCACGACAGGAGAGGAAGGAAAGCATTCAAAATATCTCTGGGGAAGATTTTTCAGCTGACCTGGTCTGTGCAACGGCCTTGTTCCATCAAAACCTTCTCCTCTTTTGTTCTTTTGGCCTTTCTACATCAAAACACAAGATCCACAGGGCTACAATGCTAAATAGACAGATTTTGCAGGACACATTTTGGAGTCAATGAATCCCTAAATCCTTCCTGTCTCTGTCTTGAAATAAACATTTATAAGAAAATGGTTGTTCTTCAGTAAATGTAGAACTACCTGTCTTAGGTAAATAATGTTTGAATGACAGACTGAGCATCGAGAAAACAGGTAAACAAGGGTTAGAAATGAGCTTGAAGAGTAAATTTGTTCTAACATGGAACAAGTTGAACCTTGGAAGTCTAGACAGTCGCTTAAATTTGACAGTATCATATTCTTCCTTTGACAGTAATAGCTGCAAAAAACCACCATGGTACTATACCATATAATAATGCAATGTATTCTCTTAAAAAGTTAAATACATAATTAGAGAACATGCACAGCATGCAGATGATCACATATGGCATGGAGTGCTTAAAAATATGTTTCATACAGCTTACACATTCATGTTAGCACCAGTTAATATGTGGTGTTATTCAACATTTTAAAAAATCGTAATTAAAGAGGACTTCAAATTGGGCAATCTCATGACTAAAAAAAAAAAATACAAAATCAAACTCAGTGTGTCTTGATATAATTCTATAGTTAAAGAAAGAATTGTCCTGACCCTTTCTTACTTGAGTCTGTGTGTTCTTGAAATACAACAGGTCTGCACATCCCAGAGAGAGCTTTTATATCTCTTGGGCTATTTCAGCTAAGGTGGCAACTTTAAAAAATAAAATTTTTACCAGCTGAAAACAAGAATCACTGCCTTGTATTGATAGCAAGCAGCTAAAAATGTGGAATGTATATCATATTGTGTTATACAAGTGAAAAGAAAAATCAGAATGGATTCACTTATCTGGCAGAATTCTAAGACTTCAATGCAAATAGGGAAAGGACAATTGGTCAAATACCTCTGCAATTACAGGAAACATCTTCATTAGTGAATCTTTCATCTTCAATGGTAGTTTGATAAAAGATATTTTTAATTAATGATATTATACATCTTTCTGTGTGTATATATATATATATGTAATGGCAAGTCTATGTAATTGGATAATATTCACTGAAGGGAGAAATAGAAGGAAGCTTATAGGTTTATTAGACTTACTAGAAAATCATCTAAGTAGGAAATTGTCTTATGTAGCTGTCTTTCAAATTAAAGTAAATTAAAATTATAAGATCACTTTTGTTCTTATTTTGAAATAGTTTATTCAATCTTTCTATACATAAACTATTCTCTACTTTTTAGATGGAAAAGTATTAATGTAACAAAGACTATTTCTTTTAAAGTCTTCTTATTAAATACTATTTTTTCCCTGCATATAAATGAAAATAGTTAAGTGGTTGAAATGTCCAGCATATGAGGTGGGGCTGAGAGATCTGGAAATGAGCAGCCTGGTGAAAAGAGGGCTCAGGTGAGGAATCATCTCATCAGTGTATTTAAATTCTTGATGGGAGAGAGTGAAGAAGACCCTTCAATTGTGCCCAGTGAAAAGACAAGAGGCAGTAAACACAAACATAAATACCTGAAAGTCCTGTTGAACTCTTTCCTGTGGGAGTTATCAAACACTGGAACATGTTGCCCAGAGAGGTTGCTGAGTCTCCATCCTTGCAATGTTCAAACCCAAACTGGACACACTGCTGAGCAACCTGCTCTAGTTGCTTCGGAGGTGATCTAGTTCACCTCTATCTCACCTGCTTTGGAGGTGATCTAGTCCAAAGCAGGTCTTAGCAGGGGACTGGACTAGATCACCTCCAAAGATTTCTTCCAGCCTTAATTATCCTACATTTAAACTGGTCTGAGTAATGATACCTACGTGGTTTTGTCCACTTAACAGAAAACACATGCAGAAAACTCACAATCCAAATTGTATCTTTTCTGAGGTGCTGAAATATGGCAAATTTTCCAGGTAATGTTTGCAGTTGAAGATGTATGAAATAAATAGATTTTAAATTATATGTTATTGTTTAGGCTTCTAAAGATTTTAGTTAAAAAATAGATACTAACCTTGAACAGCTTTTTACTTTGCATAGAGATACCGGAGTCTCTACAGAAATCAAATGTTTTATCATCTTCTTTAGATATAATTTCTCTTTATGTCTAATCATAATTTCCCTTGCTGCAACTTGTCTATTACCCTTCAGTCTTCCAACGTGTTCCTCCAGGAATAGTCTAGTTCCTGATACATTACATACTATCAACATTATCAGCAACTAAGCAGCAGGGCAAACTCCAAGTCAAGGCACAGGTACCCATCAAAAGAGGTTAAGTGGTGATAGCAAAATATGTTATTATCAACTAACAAGGTGATTATTAGAACAATCTCTTAGACTGTTCCAGCTGCCAAGCAATAAAGAACATAATCCAAACTATACCTTTGGACAATGGTATGTGAATGATGAATTATAGGTTAACCCAAACCTCTTTCACAGTTCCTCATATTTATTATAGTCAGTGAAAGTGACAAAATGTAAGTTTTTAATGGAATTAATTCAAAAAATTATAAATGGCTGAGGGATAAAAGTTTAGGTTCAAATGCTTAGCTTCATCTGATGATATGTGAGAAGAATAACAAGACTTAAAATCTGAGACTGACTTTACTGAAGTGAGAATCAAACATGAATGGTTTGACTTGTGAGTTCACAATGTCAATTAGGTTCAAGAAGTCTCATTGATAGCTCTATGATGGAACATGACAATATTCCTGCTATTTAGGAGCCCTAGAATTTAATGAAAATGATCTAAGGAAAGGTGGACATTCTAGGCCAGAATAGATCAGTATTACACAGAAGAAGCTAACAAAAAGCAGAACAATTTAGAGACTCTATATGCAGAACTGCATGCTGAGATAAGCATATTTCCATCAGCAAGAAGATAATCAGGCTTGTTTTCCAGTAAAGCCTCCAGCTTCATACAATTTTGTAGGACCAATGGGATCTCAGTGCTCACTGCAGCTTGCATGTTGCGCACAAATACAAATGCATGGACACGCATACACACATTCATCTGTGAGAGCACACATCCATGCACATGGTAAAGAAATAGCAGATGTTTGCTGTTCTTCCTGCTACTTTCTCAATTTCAGCGCAGATAGCATCTTGAGAGACTTGGTGGAAAAAAAAATTCCTGTTCTCATTACCAGGGTTAGGTTTTTTCCAGTATTCCATGGCCACTAAGCTCTGGAAAAATCAGTGCCAACCTGCTTTTCATTGCAAAGGTGTAGTGGTGAGGTGGGAATCCTTTCCCTGACTGCAGCAAAGCACAGACTCTGTACAGGGAAAGCATTTATCATGCAGCATGCTGTGCAGGAGCAAGATGGTCTTCAGAACACTGAGAGCACTTGTGGAAATAATTTTGGTATTACTACACAGATTTTAATCCTTTTATTTAAAGGAATTGTGGCACAGACAGAAAACAGGACTCAGATTCAGATCAGGAAGAAATTTTCTCCATAGTGCCACTCTGTTAACTTCAGTAAAAAGGACTGTGGCACTTTCAGTGAAAGTCCTGTCAGCTGCTAACTACACTAATACCTTCTGAGGGTGCTAGGAGAAAACATCATTTGAACATTGATCAGGAACAAACAGCATCACTGGACCATGCAGCTCTGGCTTTCAGATATAGCAAATCAAGGCAGATCTCAAAAGGTTTATTCTGTTCCAGAAAATATCATAAAAGCATCAAGGTCAGAAGAGACCTTTAATATCACCAAAGTCAAGCTGGTGAAACCTCCAGCTCAGAGAGCTGGAAATCCTGAGGCATTAAGCACCTCTGCCTTTTCCCCATTCCCTGTCACTACCACTACTCTCTGCATTCAGCAATTCATGGAAATAGACCTTGACCATGTTTTTGTTGCTAGTGTATTTATAGAAAATTTTTTTTTTTTTAATCTTGAAATGTAGCAGCCAAATCAAGTTCTAGTTGGAATTTGGCCTTTCTAATCTTCTCCCTACACGAGCTTGTGACATCCTTAAAGTCCTCCCGAGTAATCTGACTCTCCTTACAGAGTCAATGGTTTCTCATTTTTTCCCTAAGTTCCAGCTGAAGTTCTCTGAGCAGCCAGGCCAGTCTTTTTCTCTGACAACTTGTCTCTCTACATGTGGGCAGAGCCTGCTGCTGAATATTTAACTATTCCTTTTTAAAGCACATTCAGCCTTCCTGGACTCCTTCACCTTTGAGGACTGACTCCCAAGGGACTCTGTCAATCAATACTCTAAACAAGCTGAAGTCTGCCTGCCTTAAGTCCAAGGTGAAGCTTCTGCTGCTGCCTTTTCTCAGCACAGAACACATTGACATTTCCTGCTCACCATGCCAAGACAGCCACTGACCTCCACATCGCCTACTCACCCTTTTTTATTCACAGTGAACAGGTCTAGCAGTGCACCTCCTCTGGTAGGCTCATTTACCAGTTGTGCTAGTAGGTTTTCTTCCACATAGTTTGGGAACCTCTTGGAATCCTTCCTCTCTTTTGTGTTGTATTCCCAGCAGACATCTGGCTCAGTTCAGCTAATTTTCCTTTTTTTTTCTTTTCTTTTTTTTTTTTTTTTTTTGCAGGCCTAATTCTTACTGTAGCACAGATTCCTGTATGATTTTTTAATTCTTAAATTCTTTGAGATGATGCATCATTTTTTCGAACTTCTATGGGTTTGTACTATTTTTTTTCAGCCCAAGTCTGATCTAATGCAAAACATCATGCTCCATTAATTTCAGTTAAAACATATTGATTTGCATCAGCAGATCATCAAGCCAATAGCATTTACCTGAAATTTATTTTCATAATGCTTGTGTTGACAAAATCTGTGTATTAGCTCTATAATATGAAGTATATTAGAGCAAAAAAGATATAGCACAGAAGATAAATATGATGTGAGTCAGAATGAAGGTTAGAAATCAGCTGAAGAAGGCTGAAACCTAGTGAGAGTGCAAAATGTCAGCCTGAATAACTATTTCCCACCCAGCAGAATTTCAAGAGACATCAATTGAAATGAGAGAGAAGCTAACTTTCGACAGATGTTAGCAACACTTTTTACACTTAGCACATAATAAACATATGGAATGGGCTATCAGGCACTATTGCTGAGGCAAAACAAAAGGATCGTTCAAGAGGCAATCAGATGTTGTTCTACAGAAGTTGAATACTTAACAGGGATGAACCCTAATGGGCTAATAGTCCTGATGGGTAAACTCTCCAATGAAAAAAATATTATGGTCTTATTTTCATTCAAATGTAAATATCACTTCAGTAGCATCTATCTGCTTCTTGGCTTCATGGGGATACTGTTTAATTTCCTTTTTTATTTTTTCTTCACTAGAAAGAAAAAGAAACTACTGCTTTGCAGTTTCAACATAAGAAAAGCAACATCTGCAACACATAGTCTTCCCCTCACCTCTACCTGACATGTACAAATAACTGATTTACAGAAGCAAGAGAGATCTGAGATGGCAGCAACTGAGTTGCATTTTTAAAAGGTGTAATATGTTCAGATACTTGAAGAAAGGCAAGTAGCCTTTCTAGCTGTCTCAGAGAAAGTCACCCAAAGCAGACTGAGTTAGAAATGCTGCCTCTGAATACTGCCCTTCAAATTAAACGATGGAACGTCCCTTCATGGTTTCTATTTCTTTCCAAAACCCCCAAATCACCTGTTTTCATATCAGTTTCTGAGGAGCAAGCAAAGCAGCTTATCTGTGTGCTTCCAACTGCACCATATGGAGATTTGCAGGTTTCTCAGCTGAATTATTCATCATGTTAGTGTTCCTAAGGTAGACTCAGGGTCTATTATTTCACTGATTTATTTTCCTGTCTTAATGTAGAGTGACACCAGATAATACCTTTTGTCTTAGTTTTGCTGCATGCTCTCTGTCAGAGACAAAACCTCCCAAATTAATCATTACTACTTTATTATTTGAAAGACTTCAGTTTCAAAAAGACCTCAAATTCTGTTTTCAAAAATTTCATGAGTTTTTAAAAGCAACAAAAACATCACCAGGTCGTCTCCCCTCACAATTGCTTGTTTTCTGTCTTTCCAGAGCTAGTGCTGAGTCAAAAAAACAAACAAACAAAAAAACCCCAAACCCATCCCAAAAACCAACTACCAAAAAAGCCCCCCAAAAATCTCAAACAGCAAACAAACAAACAAGAAAACTATGCTTTCAGGACTCCCCTAATTGAAAGCAGTATCAATTCATAGCCATTTGCAAAGTCATTGACACAGGGATGTTTGTGTTGCAGAAAGATGGATATCCATTCATGATAGGCAGGGTAGGTACTCTACCTCATGTTATTTCTTGGGTGAGCTCTTCATGGATTAAAGATTCATGGAATGCCAATTTTGAAATTATAGGTGCCCTGAAATACAAGAAATGTTTTGATCCTGAAAACATGTACAGATGTATAATGAAATGAAAATGGAACAAAAGAGCTGGCCAAACTTGTCACAAAAAAAGACTGGAAGAACATAACAGTAAATTTCAGAAATGACATTTATATGTGTGCTCTTGGTTAAAAAGAACCCAGAGCAGCTCTCTCTCCACCTAGCATGGTCCAAATCATAGGTTACTCTTACTGTTTTTTTTAACAACTTGTTCGTACTCAGTAAAAAGGAAAATCTTAGCACATTTTCTCTCTCTGAAAGCATACAGTTTTCCCAAAAATATGTACTGTCTAATCAGAATCAAAATTATTTTTCTCATTTCAAAAAAGATCTACTTTTAATCACAATTTATTTTTAAAGATATATTTTTTTTTAATAATTTCTAATACTGAATGTGCTCTCTGTAAAAGAGGCTTAGGTGGAATTTATTGACAAGTGAAATATCCACAGAGGATAGAGAAGAGTACACATAATAGTTTTGTCCTTGGACTCAAGCAGTAACAACCTAGTTTTCATAACAGAAAAGTAGTGAAAAAATAGTGAAGTGCTTTTCTAATTAATATGTGCCATATTTTATTTTCTTACATAATGAAGCAAATAGGTTTTGGTATGAGCTCTTATTTGCTTTTATTTTTTCTGTCCCATTTCTATTTCTCTACTATCAACAATACTATTTCAAATGTATAATAATGAGAATATGGCTTAAAAATACTAAAGTAAAAGGGAAGACTTGAAATAGGTGGTAATTTCAGTAGCATTTTCATTTCCACCAGCTAAATAATAAAGAAATTTAAAAAATCAAATAATATAAATATTCAGTTATTTTTGTGGCAGGAGAAGACCATCAACTGATTTAAAAAGGCTTCCCCATGTTCTACTGCTGCACGCTATGAAAGGCATGTGACAGAATGGTAGGCTAGGACTGATTAACTAGTATTTCTCTTTAATGTATTTGCCCATTACTTAACCAGCAGCATTTTCTGTGGCAGAACTGTATCCTCTGTGTTCGTAGCCTCATTGGCTGGCTGCAAAGGAGGTCATAAAATTGTAGCTTGAATATGGTCAGAAAGTAATATAAAATCCTTGAAATTTTCCTAGTGGAATTTTAAAGCTTGTGAGATTCTACCTTGAAAGTAAGAGGCTGCTTTGCTGTAGGTTTAGAAATTCTGATGTTGATTTGTTTTAGGATAGTCTCATAACCCTTAAATATTAACATTCTATCTTTGTAAGGATGTATTTATAATGTAAAAATAATAAGATAAAGTGTCTATACAGAAAAATGTTTCATTTCATTCATAAAAAGGGAGAAAAGGGAGAAAGTCTTTTGTTCTTTTCAGAGAAACACTATTTACAAGAGTATGTAGTTACAGGGTAAGGGAGAATGGCAGCAAACTGAAAGAGATAAGTTTAGATCAGATATGAGGAAAAATTCTTTGCTGTCAGGGTGGTGTGTCACCGGAACAATTTGCCTAGAGAAGCTGTGGGTGCCCCTTCCCTGGAAATGTTCAAGGCCAGGCTGGATGGGGCTCTGAGAAATCTGATCAAGTGAAAAGTGATCCTGTCCAAGGCATACTGGTTGGAATGAGATGATCTTCAAGGTCTCTTTGAACCCAAGGCATCCTATGATTCTTTGGTTTCGTAATTCAGTAATAAAGAGATGAATAATTATGCCATCTTTGTAAAAATGGAAACATAACCAAGAAAAATGGGGTTTTTTTCAACTATTCTACAGATTCCCTGTAAAAAATAACATTGAGAAAACAATGTTCTTAGACATTCTTTATAGTAATATGTGACTGACACCGTAGGTAAAATTCAGAATTAACATCTCTGTGAACTCTGCTGGAAAGTGAGAGAAGAAAAGTTGTTTACTATAATCAATGACCTTAAGAACATCTGTTAAGGTAAGACAAGTAGAGAAATGTTATTTGGTGAGGAAAAGAGAACAGGAAAGGGAGGAAATTTCTGTGGGTATTGCCATCAAAAACCAGGTCAGAGTCCTGATTTCCATTGTATTGTTCTAAGTATGCCATAGCCTTTGAACAAAAGGTCATTTAACAAAACACTCAACATTTTGTACTACAGAAAACTACTTGATACATTTCCTTCTAGTTTCAGCTTATCCTTTGGGAGTTAACACTTCCCTTGTTGGAAAACCCATGCTAAAGTACTACTTAACAGATGTTATTGGGCCTGCTTTTTCAATTTTGACAATGGTTTGAGATAAATATTTAGGTTAGCTGCAGTGAAGAAAAATATGTTTCTTCTGAGGGTTGTAAAATATAAATGTTTGAGTACCACAATATACATTGAAATATACATTTGTGCAACTCTCTACATCTGTATTAATGTGAATTATTTGCTTATCTAAGTATATGGGGTGTGAGCACTGTTTAGCAATACTGTGATGAGCAGAACAAAGATACCTTAATGCAAGCCGTTTGGCATAATACTAAAGTCTTAGAAAATATGCTCATTTTTAATTGTTTCATTTCTGAGATAACGTCTGCCCAAGGCAAGAGAGAATTGAGTATGTATTTCTCTGGTGTGCAAAAACATTTATTCCAAATATATGCAAATTAACCAAACATTCTCATAAACAGCAGTATTGAGCTGAGAGTTAATGACAGTAAAAGCTGATAACTTAATGGCAAAAAAAAATCCATGACTAATTAATAGGCTTTAAAACTTTCATGAGAACTGGATGTCTCACAAAAAATTCTAAAGTCTTGCAAAACCATTTCTTGGGCTTCACAAGTGCCATGTTTTTATTTCACAAGGCAGGAAAGAGTGACAAAAGGGACAGATAACAGATTAGGACAGTTACCTAATGCATTCTATCTCTTGTACAGGAATTCCTGCTTCCAGGAGAATATATTTGAATGATCTGCTGTGAGGCAAAAATTTCCTGACCCAATAACAGACCAGGATCTCCTAGGGAAATTGGTTAGGCTGACCATGTAGATGCAACATGGAAGAGCAAGCAATATTATAGTAGGAAAAAGCGGATGGGAAAATCATAGTAGTGTAGTTTGATGACATGGGGGCTTGACCTTGGCTGGACATCAGACAGCCACAGAGTTGCTCCATCACTCCCCTCTTCAACACAATGGGGTGGGGAGAAAATAAGACAGAAACAGCTTGTGGGTCAAGATAAAGGCAGTTTCATAAAGCAAAACCAAAGGCCCTGCAAAATAGAAAAGAAAACCAAAAGATCTTGTTTTCTACTTCTTAGCCACAGGTGAGGTCCAGACACATCCTGGGAAGTTTCAGTCCACGTAGCAGTTGCTTCTGAAGACAAATGTCCTGAATAATTAATGCCAATCCTACTTCCTCCTTCTTCCTCTTAGCTTTCATTGCTGAGCAGACACCATATGGCATAGAATGTCCCGTTGATCAATTTGAGTCAGCTGTTCTGGCCCTGTCCTCTTCTAAGATCTTGCCCACCCCCAGCCTGCTGGTGTGTGTATGCGTCGTGTTGGAGAGTCAGTGCTGATGGTGTTCCAGCACTGCTTGATAGTGGCCAAAATATTGGTTTCTTATCAACATCCTTCCAGCTACCAGTACAAAGCTCAGCACTGTAGGGGCTGCTATGGGGAAAATTAATTGCATCTCAGCCAGACCCAATATGGATGCACAAAGGTGTTTAGTGAGAGCAAAAAAAAATAGGAGAGCAGTGGTACTTAAGAAAGGAGAAATCCATAGTTAGGAGCATTAGAATATTTTTGGAAGAGGGAGCATATGTCTTTCAACAGAGCTTATTCTATAAAATAGAAAAAATCATTGTGGAAAATTATGTAACGTGATTAAGTCTGCAGACACTATTATCTTCCTCCTCTTTGCTAGGAAAAAGTCCTGGAGATATTTGTTATTTACTGCTTTCTTAGTTACATGAATGAAATAATGTTGTGTGTGATCTTTAAATCTTAAAAAAGCAGAGATCTCACTGCTGTCAAATCACACTAAAGTGTTTACTTAGCAGAGCCAAGAGGCTGTCCAAATAGGTTCAAAAGTAACAGGCTTGGAGAAACACTAAGATAAAGTACTACCAGAAAGAAACAGTTGAGTGGAAAGTGGTAGTTTTACACAGGAATGTTCCAGGAGTAAATGGAGTCTAAAGGAAAATAACAAACAAAATATCAGCGCAGCTTCACAACAACCTACACTTTCTCTTTGCTCCTGTATGATCGCAGCAGAGAACAGAGTGCTCCAAAAATGCTGAGAGCTGAAACAGCTTCTGCTCAACCAATTCATACAGGTCTTGCCACTTATTTTATTTTAGTGGAGGTGAGTGAGCTGAAGAGGTTTTAACACACTGAATGATAATTAGCAAGGGATGATTCTCAAAAATGTTTGGAGTTTCATTGCTTGGAGCTTATCAGACCCTATTTAGTCATGGCATCTCAGCTAAAAGGCCCAGGAGAACAAGTTTCTGCAACGATTTCTTCTGCTTCCTAGTTCACCTAGATTGAAAATATCACAAAAAACTTACTTTCTTCACTTTAGTTGAAACACTGCAAGGAAGATTATTGATAGTAGTCATTAAAAGGGACAGGTGTTTTTTCTGGCTGTTGTAACAGCTGGCAGCATAATTCAATCCGATTAATATGTAAGGATTCACATATGGGTAGGTATTTTATGGATGGCTGGAACAAGTGACAACATTTAACAAATTACCTAAAATAGGTCTCAGGGTGTTTCTATTTCTAGTGCTGAAAAAACTGAGGATTCTTTAAGCTTATCTGTGTTTGGAGATCGACTTTCATGCATGCTCACATTTTCTGCATTTCTTTACAAGCAACTGGTACTTTTGAATTCTGTGATTCTTTCATATCAGTATAAAAAAAAGCCTTATTTTTTTTCTAATTAAAAATATTCTCAAAGTTTGAAACTGTTAAAAACCATGGCAAAACAAAGAAAGCAGTAACAGTATCCTATTTGCAGTCAAAGTATTTATTTTAGAGTATGACTAAAATTACTTGTTGAGAAACACATAGAACGCAAAATTATAACATATTATATATTGTCCTTAGAAAGACAGATAATCAAAAGATTTATGAAAATTAAAGCAGAGAATCTCTTGAATGAGCAGCATGAAAGGTATTTCAGTGAGGGAGAATGGAAAAACAACCAAAGCCAGTGTATTTTATCTTTCATGATTTTTTTTTGAGAAAATAGAACTGGAAAGCTCTCCACAGAGGATTTTCTAAATGTGAGAAACTTACTATATCACCCCTACTTTTGTTGTAACGCTCATAAAACATCACGCTAGTATCTACTTCCATGTCACAGCGATCTCTCTCTCAGTGCTCAGCCATGAAACAGGAAATAAGCTTATTTTCCTTTGCCTTGGCTTTCCACACATAAGCATTGTTTTAACCTTTAAAACTTCTGCACTCCTGGGGTCTGAGGTTTGCAGATTTTTAAGCTTTTCCTCCAGGATACTATAAACACACTTGAAAAAGTGACATGCACTACATGTGGGGAAGCATAAGTTATACCTTACACCCCTGAGAGTGAAAAGCAGCTGCTGTAGGCAAATATTTATATGCACCTGAGCAGCTTCTTATTTAAGGACCTCTCCAAGTGAAGTGTGAGGCTTGGCTAAGCACTCTCAACACAAATTCAGCTTTTTTTGCTTTTGACTGGATTTACTTCTCCAGCTGCAGAATAAACTGTTTGGTTATAAATGTTAGCCATTAACTGTGGCACTTAGCACAAGGAAGATTGCACTCATACAACAATATAAAAGAGAAACTACTGCACCTCACCTATGTGGCATCTCCATGAGCCATTAAGAACAGAGAGGAATTCTGCATTTAAACTCAAGGACACAGAGATTGCTTGATTTGTGTCTGAACCTTCACTACCCCTGAACTCCTATTGGTTTATGCCATGTAGTATCAAAATAAATAGACATTGTTTTGCCATAAGAGATTTTGAACTTAGCCTGTACTAAAAAAAAACAATTTCAAATTCAGGCAAGCTGTAACCTGAAACACGATGAAAGCCATATGGCTTTTTACCCTTACTTGGCCAGTTCAGTGTTTTCTGAGTGCCATCTCCCCAGTTAATTAATTTATTTTCTTATAATGTAGGTTTTGACTAATCCTCCCCAGGGACCATTGCCTAAGTCTGCCAGTGTAACACATTATGGGCATATTTTATGAACATAAATTGTAAAAATCAACATAAAAAATACAATATGAATTTCACAGAACCTTTTTACTTGGCAGATGAGGTGTTTCATCACAAAAGTCATATATAGATGCTGCAGTAGAAGACTTCCTATTAACGAGCTAAACTGAAAAGTAAGTCACAAACCTGGTGCAGCAAATATTGGGACAAAATACTTGCTTCAAAAGACTAGAATATTTAGTTACATTCACTATGGAGTTTCCTCCTTTCTAAATTTTTTAGAGAAAATATAGCTATATTAAGTTATAATTAAGAACATCCATTAATTATAAAATGTTTAAATTAAACTACGGGACTTTCTGAGGTTTCATTATTACTTTAACAAGCATAGAAAAAAATGTACCAGTAATTCACAAATATTTTGGCTGACCAGTTTCTCAATTTGTTCTATAATAAACATGCAGTCAAAAATGTCAGTTCTGCTTGAAAAATACTTTGTTGTTAAGATTGCTTTACACTGACAGATGTGCCAAGAGTAAACTGAAAGGCAAGAGATTGAATTTTGCACAGTATAACTCCAGATTCCTTATTGTTTACTCTGTCTCCCCGGTACAGCTGAGGCCTCTGTGAGAAATCCTGGGTCTGCTCACAAGTGATTCAGTTATTCACAAACTTGTCATAAAAACAGGTGCTCCAATTACACCTACAAGCTTATATTTCAAATTTAAGACTGACCTATCCAGTGTTTATAATTATCTTAGAACTTGAGAAAAAACACCACATTCTGGAGCATAATGGAAAAAAACTGATACCAAAGATGTCTGAATAAGATGAAAGACAAGAGTAAAACATTCTTCCCTTTTGGGTCACATTAAAAAAAAGTTTACTACAATGCCTTTGTATTTGATAGTATTTTTCTTTATTTCCTGTATGCTCATCAGAATAAGAGGGATCATTTATAGAATTATAACAGCTAGCCAAATAAAAATAACTTGAAAATAACTTAATTTTCAATATAGTAGGAAATTTCTAATAACCAAAATGATTTAAAAGTTCACTACAACCTCCTTCTTTCAGAAATGTTATTTTAAGATGACGAGGATGATTTTTTTTTATTACAAGAAGTAATAATGGAAAAAAAAGGATTTCATTTTAAAAATCATTAAATATGTCTGCTTACCTGTGCATTTATTATTAGAGAGGAATTGATTAGTCTGTGTTACCGACAGCTTAATAGAAATGTTTCAATAATACATTCATTAAAATACCAATTAAGAAAGCGTAAATGGCCAGGTTGAACAATTCAGTTTGCTGACTTTGCTGAACTGTACACAGATTTATCACATTAAAAAATAACATAAACATATTGACTAAAATTATTAGAAATCTGAGTCATATTTATTGCAGCAATAACTCTGATTTTGTGTTGTAGGTGGTCTGTTACCATCATAGATGATTGAGATTGCAGGTTAAAAAACTGAATCAAAAACTCAATATTCACTGAGATGAATACCCCATAATTTCTCTCCTCTGAAGTATTTCATAAAGCCCCACGGTACTAGTACACAATATGTAAATCAGATTAATATAGGATCACAGCCTCCATGACTGTCAGTACAGTAGTTCCCTGCAGTATTAAAGTCCACAAAACCTGATTTTTAATATGTCATGAACAATGAAGAAAATACAGGTTGCATGCAAAAATAGCTGCTCCTTTTGGAAGGACAACCAACCAGATGCTTTCATTTCTAGGTTGGTGACCTTGGGGATGTAAAAAAAGGGGAGGTGTTAGTCCTGGGACTTTACACCTAGGATTTTCAGTAATAAATGTTGCTGTTAGTGGTACACACAAGGTTTTCAAAAAGTTTTTGCCACTAAAAAGCCATGGTTAACTCCTAGTTCAAGTTTTATCTTGCACATGCTTATTTACAAGCCAAACTACCTGTGGTGGTAGGAGGTTTGTATTACAATTGTTTTGTTTGATAATGCCTCTTACCAAAGCAGAATTTTATAACTTGCTTCTGTGAGTAGCACTGTTAGGAAAGGTTTTACCTTTTTCCTACTGTGCTGTGTATGAACTTATCTCTGCTTCTCTGGGATGCAGACAAGCTATATCAGGCAGCTCACAGGGCTCCTCCATGGTTGCAAGATCAGGGGCAGAAATCACCTACTTCCTTTTTGCAAGTCTGCATGCTAAGCAGAAGTATTATTTGGACAGTTTCTGTGTTAAATTTTTCTTTGTATGCATAGAGAAGCTTGTCATAGGGTGTGTTTCTACTGGAAGAAAATCATAGCCAAGCTTTTGTGAAAAATGAGGTGTGAGACCTTGCCCAGCGAGATTAGAGCTGCCACTAAAAGAGCAAGTGGTCCATGCTTTAATACATATCAAAACTCAAAAGTCAAGTACACTAGTTAGGTTGTCAGCACGCCCCTGTCTTCCCTGGCTTTAGTTTTTCTGTTGTTTGAAAAAAATAATCACAAATTAGAGATGGATTTCTAGGGAAAATTTGGGAAATTAATTACACTAATCTTCTGAGATATGAGAAATAATGATTTTGATACAAGTTTTATGAGAAAGAACTGCAAGTTATTTACCTCAAAGGTACTGGCATGCTTTCAAAATCAAATCAACACGGCACAGACAGAAACCTATTGGAAGTCAGCAAACATGATTTTGACAAGTTTAGAAGAACTTAATTTTAGTAGATGTTGTACTAAGCCTTTTGTGTTGCTCAAATGAAAATTACTGCTTTAGCAAAGCCAACATTAGTCCTTATTAGTAAGGATTCATTTCCTTAGTTAATGCTGCCAAGGTGAATAAAGGTAGCAGAATCAGTGTCTCCTGATTGAAATATCATCTTTTTCATTTTAATACCATTTTTTTTCCTCAACACAAGATTAAGAGAGAAAACTGTGCTGATTACAACTTCTGTTCTATTTATGCATACATGCGCACACCCCATTATTATTGCACCTTGGTTTTTTTTTTTTTTGTGGTTAATGGTATTTTAGCCTGGAGCAACTGAAGGAATCAGTTGAGTTGTGTAAATTCCACATTGTTCAAATAGTTATGTTTTTTAATGGAATGAATAGGTGATCAGAGCCTAGGGCTTGGTTGTTTGATTTATATACATATTTTTAATATGGAATTCATTAAAAGGAATAGCAATTTCTGCTAGATCCTGTTACACATTGAACAAGATTTGTTGATTGTAAGAGGTATTGAAATCTAACAAGTCTGACTATTCAGCACATAAAAAACTATAGATAAAGGGAGTTGTATGAATCACAATGATAAGCACCTTTAAGAGACTTCAGAATTGATGGTAATTTTTTTGTAAAGCCCTTGTCATTAGGTCAGACTAGCTGACAATAACAATCTCTCTGCCATGAAGTTTATTTCTGTATTGAGAACCTTCCTTCATAGGGATCCTTCAGCATAGGGAAAAGTGAGGAGAAGATGACATTTCAGGCACAGATTTCTATGTGAGCTAAAGCTGAATCCAAGCACCAGGGAATGGTTGGAGTCTTCCAGTCTACTGAGCACCATCTATTCCATATACACAGGGGTCATGTACTTTAGGTGACCCTTTCTCCCTTAAGGTTGTCTTTTTCATCCACTCGAAGCAGATGAACTTTGTTGACCTGACTCTTCAGAGAGGCTCCATGCAGGTATTGCAGCATTCCTGCTCTTTTAGGTTTACAGCACATAAATATATGACAATTTCGCATGTATTTGTTTGCAATTTTTTGGTGAAAATGCTTTCAGCTAGGGCAGAGGATGAACACATTTTTTCACTTTTCTCCTTCTTAATTTGAGACGTTCAGTTGACCTTGAAAAGTTGTGGCTTCTCTTCTGTGTGTTGGGAATAATACTGAGTTCCTAGGATAAGACGGTAATGTCAGAAATTATGGCCTCATAAAACCCTTAATTCTCATCATAAAAATAATATATAAAGTAGAGAACTCTGAGGGTGCCTTACATATTGCACTGTCAGGTTTAGGAGCACTACAATAAAATTTACAATGCCTTTTTATTTGATAGTCGGTAAGAAAGAAAGAAAATCTAGCTTAAAAATTGCCATGCTATAAACAAGTGAGCTTTCCTAGGGTTGGAGGAAGGGAAGCAGGGAACTAGAAATTCTGGGCTTTGGGGCTTTTACTACATCTTTAAAACAATGTTGCTAAGAATCCCAGATGTTCACTCCAGGTGAAGATTTAAATACACAATAGGCTAAAATGTTGAGATTTTGCTCATTGTGAGCCAAATGCTTTTCTTAAAGTATCTGAAGATACAGATAGGACAATTAACTTTAGGACCTTCTGAGAGCACAATCAGAGCACCTAAAGAGCTGTTTCAGGCAGGAGGCAACAGATTAAATCCCATGTGTGTTATGGCCTCAGGGAGTTTTCCCACTGAAACCAATGAGGGCAAATTTTTATTCAGTTTCTCTAGGAAAATTTCATCACCTGTTTTCTGAGCAGTAGTAATCATCTTGTTTGTTACCACTTTCCTTTCTGACTATGATTTTCTTTCATGGCTAAAAGTCTAGCATGCCTCTCTGTACCCAACACACAGAAAATATTGGTTTGTTGCAACTCCCAGCTGTAGGAACTACCTTTCTAACTTGAAAAAGAAAAGGTCATATTTCTTCTTCCAAATAGTGTCTGAAATGATGGTTGCTATAAAATGACAAATATGTCATATATGACACAACAAATAAGTCTAAATATATCCATTTTTCAACTTGGTATATATCAGAATATAACAGATTTCAGGATCAGTATTTTCCAAAAAGAAATCTCACTAAAGATGTTTAGTGTGCAAGATGTTCTATAGAAACATATAAAAAGGAGTACAGTATGTAGAATATGGAAAGATATAGAAAGCAAACACAAATACAAACATTCAAGGTCAAAAATAAGGGACGTACACAGAGGTGTTTTAAGAATAAATGAGAACAATTTTCTTTCCAGTTTAGTCACTCATCTCCAACTGACTGTTTAGCCTAGGAGGGACAAGCTTGGTCATGTCACACTTTGCACAGATGCTGGCCACCAGAAACTCCTGAAGGGTTAACCATCTTGCAGAAGCACTTTTTATTCTGACCTAGCCAGTGGTAGACTTTTATTCTGTGACTCTGTTATGGAATTCAGTGATTAGAATAATATATATGCAGAATAGGGACCACATGCTATCTTTAGAATGGGGACTCTGAAATGCTGTATTACCTGAGTGGCTTTGAAAGCTACCATTCATATTTGTTTACTTGCAAAACTGTGGCTCACAGAAACAGCTCTATTTTTTCTTGAGAGATTCAGAGTGCTCTGGTAAGTATTTTCATACATGGTTAGACTTTCCTACATCATTATGTGGGCAAAAAGTATGTCTATCAAAAATTTAAAACAAGCAGTTGTTGTTCTGGAAGGCAGCAGATGCTGAACATTTCACAGATGCCTTCCTCCCATTTGTTTGGTTTCACCACTTGTGTGGGGATAACCGAAACACATTTTCTAAGCCTTGGCAGTGCACTTGATCAGCACTCTGGTTGCAGATGAGTTTCAGGGTAATTGTGTCCAACAGGTGTGAAAGGGCAGAATGGAGCTTTCATTGGAGTGTTTTATGGATGTCTGCTAATTGCATTCTGCTCCTCCCAACATTCTCACAGGAATCTCACACCCTTGTCATCTCTACAGGGTATGGTAAGGGTTGGCAGATCTACTGTCTGAAGAGATAGTGCCCCTGTCGCATCAGCACAGCCTGACAGATAATGCACCCATGGTCAGATGGGTTTGTTCCCAAAGCTAGAGGGCAGCTGTCAAACTGTGGTGGAGTATGCATCCTCTTTCTTTACTTATATCTACCATGTTTGCTTTATTTTTAAAGAAAAAGGTACTAATTGCTTCATGTTGTATTTATTACTCTATGAAGGTTAATTTGTCACTTTTCTGTAAAGACTAGAATTTCAGTAATTTCATTTTACCTCTAGTAGGTTAAAAATGGCTCATAGAAGGGATTTAATCAAGAATTTCTGCCTATTCCTGTGAATTACTGGTATGCTATTTGGTTAAAGTTCTTAAGCTTTTAGAGTAATTGAAATGTTGGGTTGAATCTTAGAATTAACTACTGATATTTTTAGAAAGTAAATTAAAGCTTTTCTACTTTTCAGTGGATGAGCCTTCTAAATTTCCTTTATGATTTGTATGCAGTGTCACTTTTAGAGAGAGTTCTTGGCACTGTCATCCTCCTGAATCTTCTTCACAATATCATTTTAAGGATACATGTGAAAAAAAACAACAACAAAAGCCCAGACATAATTTTAGGTGACAATATTCTTCCATATAGTTGCTTTTCTTAAGCAGGTGCACAAATTTACTGTGTAACTATCAGAGTCATGCAGCATGCTAGGAAATAATATTTAATATCAGCTATTGTCTTGAGGCAGATATTAAAGCCTACTGATTTTCTTTGGTCAAGCACAGTACTAAAATTAACATCTGAAAATTCAAGACATAAAGACAAAATGACATATATTACAATATAAGCTTCTCAAGGGAAAGGAAATCTCAAAGAAAAGCATCCCTAAATATTGTTAACTGTTCAGCTACAGCAGAAATGCTGAGTTATCAGTGTATAGATCTATAGCCATTGTTCCATCACAAAAAATGAAATCAAAATAGATTGAGAGAAAATAAAGCATAAACTTATATATTCTTTCCAGCTAAAACAAGAGGGACTGCAGTCAGCAGCAACTGTTGTAAAACAGCTACTTCAAAGAGGTAGCTACTCGATTTGAGAAAATTTAAAAACCCACATTGCAAAAAGCATGCTCAGAAAATGTATATTTATGATAGCAAATTTCTGTGAAAAGGTCAGATAATTAGGGATCATGAAATGCTTTGACTACTTTTATGTTAGATGTTATGTTAGATGTTATGTTAGCCTGCTTTGTCAGCTTGAGAAACTTGAAAATAATCACTTTTTTTCTTCGAGTTAATTTACAGGGAAAGGAATAGAAAGACAGCTTGGCACTGGATGAATACTTATGCTACTTTAGTCCTGTTGAATTATTTTGTTAACATCCTTGTTAAGAATGTAACAAAATAATTATAAGTTTGTTCTCCAAGGAGAGAAAATAAAAGCACTCTCACTGTATTTTGTAAGAAACACACCTTTTTACTTGTTGCAAATATCTAGTCTGAATATTTGTAGTCCTCACAAATTCCCTCTGTCTTTCAAAAATGGCCACATTTTTGGTCTATGTGATAGAACCTCAATGAAATAAATGTGTTGGGTACAAAGACGGGTAACTTCTCCAGGATGAAGACCCTCCTACAGAGCATCTGAGATCTGTCCCATTCACACAACATGATTTCTTCCTCTTGAGGCCTGCAATGAGCACAGATAAACCACAAAGCATTTGTAGTCTCTTTGCTTTGCCACAAAACAAGGCTTATTTCTCTTCTTTGGCATTCCATGTGAATTTCACACTGCTATGATACCATTACCAGAGAGTGTCCCTGTTAGCTCTGCCCCTTTGGACTCCTCCTTGAAACTCAATTCAAACTAAGAGAGTAGCAAAAAAGAAATATTTCAATCCTCCTAGATGACAACATCCTGCCGTATGAAGAAGTTTGATCTAAAATGAAACATACTAGCTTACTGGAAAGAAAGCATAGGCAATGAATTATTCAGGGTTTCTAGTCAACAACCTTTTATATTGTGTTCTATCGCAGGATAAATGGTTCAGACTCAAGTACCATATTTGTCAACAGTAAACTAAACCTGCTGCCCAAATCCCACACTGACAGTGTTAACCTGCTTGTATATTGTTATGGCTGTCATTTAAGGCAGCTAAAGCACAATTCACATCAGGGCTGTCCCTGTGTTCCTAACTCATCCCCTTGTGTTTTCACTTCTCATGAGCTCAGAAAACTGGCAGTGCCAGAAGAATTACTGGGGCTGAAACAACACCTGGGCACAGGGGATCCCACTGAGAACAAGGGTACTAGTGATGCTGCATGAACTCTGGGTTTCCTTTATCTGTGCATAATTTAAAACATTACTGCAGTCTTTTATTTCAATGAGATTATTTTTGAAATGTAAATCCCTTGGCTGGGGATTGCAGGTTTTAAAGAGATGAGTCTATTTCCCTGATGTGATACTTCAGATGAGTCCATTAGACTTGAACCAGCAGGAAATTAGATCAGTAATATTGCTACATATACTGATTTTGTGATTTTCTCTTATTTCTTCAGTGCGTTGAAAACAAACAAAAAAAAATTAATAAGATAATATCAACACTTCAACATTTCAGTACAATAGACAATTAATAACACAATATCAACACTAAAACATTTTCAAATGATCTTGAAAATTCTCTGCCCCAAACATCTTTTAAATACATCAGAGAGTATTTAGAGGTAGCTTTTGGGAACTTTAGTCATGGGGACAAGGGTGCTGTTCCACTATGTTAAATAAGGATTGAGTTAGAGCAGATCAAATTGGGACCTTTGATTCAGACTTGCAATCCAAAAAAACATTGACCCTTACAAGTCTACTAGTAAATCTCCCAAGTCTTGAAATCAGTTTTAAATATTTTTTCTTCTAACTGTTTCTGTGGTGTGAATTATTAGAGCTGGAGAGAAACTCTGATCTTGTTCTTGTGTGATGGAATCCCATATGCTTTTACCATTTCAACAAGGTGCTCTTTATAATGTCAGTGATTCTTTGTAATGGCTATGTTTCTGCTTCCTTTTCTCAGAAGTGTTTCTATTCTGTAGGTGACTTTGCATTTTGAAAAATGACTTGACTTTTGGAAACACCTCTTTCTAGATGTTGAAACTAATCTCAGTTTTTCTGATACAAATTTTGCATCATTCTTCTGAAAAACCCCACACAATATTATTACAAAAAGATTCATAAAGAATAAAATGCTTAGATGAATATTAATCTCAAGAATAAAATGTGAAATTAATCTGTTTGAAATGTGAAAAATATCCATGACAACCTATTTAAAAATAATGAAATCAGATTTCTAATAATAAGAATGTGAATATTAGGAAATGACAGATTTGACTCTGATTTATCCCTATGTACTACGTGTAGCTCTAATTATAGCAGGATTGTACTTGAAAAAAATATTTTATAAATATCAGCCAGTCTTCTATGTGCTGGTACCCCACGTCAACAAACACAGAGGCAGCAGATACAGACCAGATGGCCTAACTAGGAATGTGTTGTTTACATAAATTTGTGTGGTTTCATTGTGTGTTGTGAATGTGCAAACCTGGTCCACATTCCTACCAGTGACAGTCATCAATTTTCGTCTAATTTTTAGTAGCTTGTTTGGTCTGTTAGTAGTAGTTTCAGTTTTGAGACCATTATTAACACGATCAGTTACCTCATTGTATGAATACAAATTAGTTTAATTTTGCAAACTTTTCTCCAAACTTGAAAAAGTATCTTTGATAATCAAAGCAAATGCCTGTTCTTGATATATATTACAAGCTCAAGATGAAGCTAAGTCCTAATCTAGATGACAAAATGATTTCCTGGTTTAGTTTTTGTCACAGAATCATAATCACAGAAATGGTGAGGCTGTAAGGCACTCTGGAGACGGTTTAGCCCAGTTTAGCTCAAGCTGGGTCAGCTAAAGAAGTTTGCCCAGTACTGTGTCAGCTGAGTTTTAAATATCCATGGATGGAAACTCCACAAAATTAATGATTACCTGTTCTAGAAGTAGAACAAGTTCCCAAAGTAAAACTTATCTTTCTTATCTTTAAGTGATTTTTTTTTTTTTTGCAAATTGTGCCCCTTAACATTTGTCTTTTCAATGCACACCACTCAAGAGTCTCAATCCTTGTTAATTTTCTCACAACAGTTGCTTATACTTTGTATAGTTTATATAAATAAATTGGTGAGATTCTCCTGAGCCTTCTCTTGTCTACGATGAACAGCCCTGCTTTTCTCCGACTCTCATATGAATGATGTTTCAAGTTCTTGATCTTGTGGCCCATTTTGTGGAATTTGCTCCAGTATTTTTGTTTATCTCTCTGTCTCTTGTACTGGGGAGACAAGAACTGGGCTCAACACTCCAGATAGTTCTCACTAGGTCTGAGGGGAAGGATGACTTCCTTCACCTTGCTGGCAAAGCTTTTCCTAATGCAGCTCAGTATATTGTGGATCATCTTTTCTCAAGACATATTGCTCAGAGTCAGCTTGCAGTTCACCAGGGCAGCAGACCCTTTTCTATTAAGCCGTTTTCCAGGCAGTCAGGTGCAGTCCAAGCACTCCCAATCTATAATCACTGGAACTTGTGAATGAGAGGTTCACTCCCGTAGTTTGTAGAAGGTCTCTTCTTCTTCTGGTGCAGACAGCCAGTAGAAGCACATCACAACATCACCGTGTTGTTATTCCTGTTTATTTTGATCCATATATTCTCCTCTAGCTTTTTTTACATCCAGATCCATAATGTGCCATGACATACAGTGATACAAATTTCATTAATGACTTCCTGCTTTCCTGGACACCTTCTATAGTCTGTTAACACTTCTGCCATTAAATTGGATGGGAGTAAGACAAGCTTTTCTTTAATTGCTGAGTCATTAATCAGAAAAGAAAAATACAATTTCAAACTTCTTCAAAAGGAATCCCAGTAGTCCTCAGTCAGATTAGAGGCTTCTTAACTGCTGTAAGGAGGGGTATCGTATCTTCTGTTTGGTGTGCATTAACATTTGGAAGAGAGCTGATTGTTTTAATGGTTTTTGTCTGTGTGTCAGTGAGACACAATGCAGTAATAGATCCTGCTGGTTATTTGTGTTTCTTGTCTTTGTTCATATTTTATCATTTAAATCAAGTTATTTTCTCTACCTGCAATTTGTGAGCTTTAATTAATTGGCATGAGGTTGGCTTTATGTGACCTGTAAGATATTTTATCAGTATCAGTATAAGTAACATATTTGCACTTTGTGCATCCAATTACAATATCTGGATTTTATGTAACCATAGTTAGCATTATATAATGATAAGGTTGCAAGTTAAAAGGAGATACACAACTGTATTCTAAAACTACATGATTAATTAGAGATTTTAAAATAAAATCCAATTTACATTTTGGCAAAAAAGGACACAGTATGATATCTCCATGTCAAGGGAATATTCATTATTAGTAATTAACAAAAATTAAATGTGCCTCACTTGCAGGCTTCAAAATAAGAACTAAAATGAGGCACAATTATAAACAATTTCATGCATCTAGCAAGAACAATAATCTCTTATAGGTAAGAGCTTGACTGGGCTGGGAAAAGGTTGTGCTCTCCTCTAGCAGCTGCGGTTTTTATTGAATTACTAGGAGTCATTTTGTAAAATGGTTTTGTAGCTCCAAGAAATATTTTGCACATCCACTGCAACAAAGAGACTAAGAGAATAACATGCATCTAAGGCAGTTTCTGAAAACTTGTACAATCCTACTGACATATTGATGAGAATCCCTTTATCCTTGCCTTACAATGAACCCATCCAGGGATCATTTAGAGTAATACCTAGATCGCCTAGCTTGGTTGCTCCAACTTGGTGTAAACCAGTGTCAAAGTAAAGGACACAGTAATTTAGCAATTCAGAGATGCTAATGTAGACATTAGACATTGCCCCACCACACAGGATTCCACATAACATCTCTGAATTGAAGGTGAGTTTGCTCCAAGATATTAATGTTAATGGCTAAGGCTCTGTACACATTGTTTTTTGTCTGAAGGACAGCATTTGAGATGGTGATATTTTGTGGTTGCCTGTGGGCTTTCCAGTACTTCATGTTCTCTGGAGAATTGTCCTAAAAGTTCTTCTCTTAGCCCATCCCCTGACTTTTTCATTTTAGATACCAAAGTGGATAGTCTAAATCTTACCCTTTGGCAACAGGATTGCCTTTGGCTCCAGAGCTGAGTGATTGAGTGATGTGAGAAAGTGGGTATTTTTGAGAATTTTCCCCTTGACATGAGTGAAAGTGCAAAGGAAAGAATGATGATAGCGCTTATTCTTGCATGGGCAGGGGTTAATCATGTTCTACAGGAGCAACTAGACCCACCCTATTGCTCTCTGTTGCCTGACTATAGAATAATGCAGCTGACATATGCACTGACCATGCTAAAACTGGCCCTCTGTGCCAAGAAGAGTTAGAGGTCCACCAGGCAGAAACAGCACAGGAGATGTGGAGGCCATATCTCCAAAATAACCAAAGTATTCCAAGGAAAGAGGGCTGGTATGAGATCAGAATATATGTAGCTGCCTTAGGTGATTTATGTGGAAAAATTTTGCTGTCAGGGTGACCACAACACTAAAGGATTTCTGCATTCATCCCTTGGGCTTCTTTACTCAAACTCAAACTATCTCAAATTTAATGCCATAATAGGTAATCTTTATCTTATCTTTTACCACAAAGAATGAGGCAATGGTTTTCTGGTGACATAGCTGAAATAAACAGCATTTTGTGATATTGACCCTTATCAGAGTCTTCTTCTGAAGAAGGAAAAGCCTGGAAGGTAAATGGGGGAAGGAATTTGAAAGGAAGAAAAAAGCAGGATGGGTGAGAAAGAAGATAAAGGGATGACATAGACAACCCGATCATCAATCAAGTTGTTGCAGTCTAATTCTGGCATCTGTAAGTATTGCCTGGGGCAGGCAGTTGTCTAATTCTTTGCTTTCACTATCTACATTGATTTGTTAGTGCTCCTTATTGATGCTTGATGTTACTGTTCCTTCACATCAACCTGCTATGACTTTGTAGCTTTGTTACAAAAAGCCTGCAGTCTCTCTCTTTTTCCTCATAATCATTATTGAGATGTATCTACCATTGTGGTTGAAAGAGGAGAAACTTCTGTGTTGGATGGAAGAGGGCTGGAAGAGAGAAGGGGTGTTTAATGCAAGCAGGAGCCTGAAGTGGCTATAGGAGTTGGTGTATAATAAGAAGAAGGCTCAAGGTGCAGAACATCAGCAGTAGAATAAAAAGGAAAACCCAGGAGGAGACATTCTCCTCTCCCAGGAGAAACTTTTATTTTTATGGAACCCATAGAAAGGAAAAGCCAAAATTAAAAGTGCAGTAAAAAGGAGAATGGCAAAGATAAAAACAATCCAGGATAATGGGACAGGAGAATCAGGCAAAGATGAATTTTAAAAAATGGATCTAATATAAAGTGAAGAAAAGCACAGAATTTTGCAATTTCTTTACAGTGATTTGGATTTATTGAGCAGGAGGTCTAAATCCATAGAAGGTGTTCTGGCTAACAACAACAAAATATTTGATGTAGTTCTTGACCTTGTATGCCAGTATTAGCCACAAGAAGAAGGATGACCACAGCTCTGAAGAAGCATGACCACAGCTCTTTAGCGCAAGAAATAGAGACTGCAGTCCCATGAGCTGCAGTTTCCCCATACAGCTAAACCATATAGTTCCCTGTGTCACAGGAAGAAATCTATTTACAAACTAGCCTGCCCCATTCCTTGGAATATATTTTTGGTTTCTGTCACATAAGTTTTGCTCAGTCAGTAAGTTTTCAATCATATTCGTCATTTAAGATACTGATTAGTCTGGGAAGAGATCACCTTTGAAATATTTACAACAGTGTTGATGTGCTGACTTCCTTTTCTTCTTATGACAGACAGAGTTCTTTAGAATCACTTATCTCATTGCTATTTCCAGAAATTATAAATTAACTTCAAGACTTCAAAACGTGCTTGTGTGTCAAATAGGATTTTTATTCAGTGCATGTCTTACCACGCTCAGAATATGAAGAGGAACTATGAAGTAGCTTATTCAGTCACTGATCAAGTAGTTTTCCATTTGCATTTTGGAAACCTCAGTCTAAATGCCAATGTCACTAGGCTGATGGTATTTTAAGGCTTTTCTTAAAATTAATGATTTTAAAAGTTCATCCAAAATAAGGTCATACCTTAAAAAGCAGCAAAAATCTTCTCAAAGGTTTTTCAAAACTAAACCTGGAAAATGAAAAAGAAAATATGTTCAGAACCATTTCACCTTGACCTAAATTTCTTTGTGGGATTTTAGGGTTAAAGCAGAAACAGTGAGAAAAGAAAAGAAAAGAAAAGAAAAGAAAAGAAAAGAAAAGAAAAGAAAAGAAAAGAAAAGAAAAGAAAAGAAAAGAAAAGAAAAGAAAAGAAAAGAAAAGAAAAGAAAAGAAAAGAAAAGAAAAGAAAAGAAAAGAAAAGAAAGAGACCCAATTCAAAACAGGGTAACCTTCAGAAGACATTCAGCAGAACCTGACAAAGTTTTGATTGAAGAAAGATTGATTCTCTAAAGTTTGAATGGTCAGACATGCACTGAATTTGCTGAGGTTCATTGCTAAATCCTAGAAAGTATTTCATCCCTTCTATCCTAATGAGCTTATTAGTAAAAGGCTGAAAGGATCACAGGTTGTCTATCAAATAAGATTGTCAGTCACACACTGATAGCAGCTCTGCTGTGATTTATACACCATGATTACAGAAGAGAGAGAGGTATGAAAAAATGAACCTTATTGTGTCCTGTGACCAATGCAGCAGCAAAAAGTACAATGTACAGCATTGTGCTTAGGGAATGGGAAGGTGCATGTTCTGAATGAGGAAGCCATAGAAAATTAGATAGAACGATACCTTTCCCCTCTTGTTTCCTCCAGTGATAATTATATTGCATAGAAGAAATTGAATTACCTGCAGCAATAATAGTTATGGGTGAAAAAATATGCTATTATACATGATTTAAAAGTGGGGGATACAGTCAACATGGGAAGAGGAAAGCTCAAACTCGGCTCAGCTGGTGCTAGAAACAGGCTTTTTCTACACTCCCTGTACTCAATGTACCTAGACACAACTGGCTGTCAATGCAGTTCTATGTCGAAGAGACCTTTCTTTGATATTTTTGATTGAATTTTTATGTAGCAGCAGGAATTTTGATAACTTGTAGAAGTACATAATTTAGGGGGAGAAAATTGGGATGATTTTCTTATAACTAAAATATTTTGAAATTGTTAAAAAAGCAGGGTGACTTTAATAAAGTGCTTCTCAATGAGACTTGCATCTAAAGGGAATGAAAATAGAGCTTGCAAAAATCACAATTAAGTTACCAACTAAAGATCCAGGTTGGGGTGAGCTTAGCAGAACTGAGAGCTTTACACACATACATCACATTAGTTATGGTGTTGGACAGTCCCAGAATAGTCATTGGGGCACAAAATTAACTTAAATCAAAACAATCTCTTCCAGTTTCTCCTGACAGATGTTGTTTTCTCTCCCACTCAGTAAGGGCTCCTCTCCTTCCTTGAGATAACCAAACAGCTCTGTCAATGATTCCCTGTTCACTATTCTTCTTCTCTTGTGGCCTGGCTGATTCCTTTTGATAAGGATTGCATTGTAATTTAGCAACTGCAGTTATACTTGAGATTTTTGCTACACAATGAGAGTATGCATCAGTGGAAGCCTTTGGGAGTGACTCAGCTGGTACCTTGGTTAATATAAATCTCTGCACAGGCTTTGGTAGAGAACAGTCTATGCTCATCATTTGTGCAGCTGTCCCATCATGTTACTACTGACAAGTAAATTCAAATCCAGCCAATTATCTTATTACTAGAGTATTTAAAGTAGATAGTCACTTGAATGAAAGCTGTGTGCATTTCAATTGTTCAGAGAGAAATTTATGTGAGGCAGAAAATTTCAAATCATCAAAGGCAGTCTGTCTGCTTCACCAACATTCTAAGGGAAACAAGGCAAATAGGAGGAGACAATATGGGGGGTTTTTTTGGTGATCTCTCTGCTCTGCTGTCCTCTCCCAATACCTGGTTAAGCACAATATTTTTTTTCTTTAAACTATCATCCTAACTATTTTAATATTGCAGAAAGAGGAGCCTTATCTTCTGTCCTTAAGAAAAATAAAAGAACAAGATTAAAAAATTTGGACAATCAAGAAACTATCTCCTTCTGGGAAAAAACCTCTTTAAAAATTAACAGAGTACCTTACATTTCTGAGAAGCTCTTCAAACACATTCACCAAGTATTCCTATTCAATGTCTGCTGTATAATAAAAAAGTTACCAGTTTGTTGTATATGATGGAACAGAATGGGTTCATGAGAACCCTGGCTGAAATAGAAAATTTATATCAAGAAATACCAAGTGGTTGAAAAATATTTCAAGATAGAATTTAATGTGTATTTAAAGTGTTTTGATGAGATGAACAGAGAATGCTTCAGGCCATGCAAAAACATATTGTTAGGAGCTCCTGTTTTACATATCAAATATGTGTTTTATGCTGTGCTATCCTGCTTTCAAGACAAACGGTCATTACTTGTTATTTGTCTCCATATATCTCTTACTAGTGGTTTTTTTGTTTTGTTTTCTTGTGTTGATAGGCACGGAACATTTATCACAGTCAGGGCTTCATGGTTCAGCTCTTCCTTTTTAAATGAAAAGGAAAGAAGAGCATACATTATGGGAATGCAAAATTGTATAACCTTGTCTTAGAAAGCTAGGCATTTAAAATCTGCTCCACGAGTACCACTTATGTAGATAAAGCACATAGACTTAGTAGAGATCAAAACAGTTAACAGAGAATTAAAAATACTTCACAGTGTACCATCTTGCCAAGCTTTGCATATCAAATAAATGTCTTCATTAAAACTATAATTAATGATTATTCTTATCTTTATCCTGGTGGCATAAAAGCCACTATGTCTGACCCAGATCCACTGTACCCAGTATTTGAAAACAGGACACATTTACAAATTAAGATTTGAAAAGAGCAGCCAAACATATGCTAAAGGCAGGAATAAGGCACAAGACAGGTCAGGATTTACAAAACACAAATACATAAATTGGTTAACTAATTGGTGTGTTGTCAAAAGTGGTGAGGATATGGTTTATCAGGCCAAATGACATGGCCTTCATGCATTACCGTAAAAATGAGATATTATCTGCTTAAAAATGAGATATTATGCTTGAAATCTGTTGTTTCATTAGTGCTATCTACTTTCAGATTACTTTTGAATTGAAGATTCCACCATGAAATTTTTGGAAAATGTATTTTAAGTTAAAAGGACATATTGACAAATCAGTACTGTATTTATAACGACACCAACCTTTTTTTTAGTTAAGAAGTCTAAAAGATTTCTTGTTTTCATTTCATTCATTGTTCCCAAATGAATGCTTGCATTCTTTTGGGAACATGCAATTTTAAACATTTTGGTTTATCATGGAAAACACAACATAGAACTTAAGGAGTAGGCAGATTATTTTTCCTGTTAGTCCCTAAAAGATATTCTTGAAAGTGAGACTTGCATTCAGACCTAACCCTTCACCCATTTAGGTCTCAGCTCATTTTATTTTCAGAACATTATTTTTCTATGTTCTCCATTGTTTGGGGTGATTTTTGTTCTGCAATGTTTTTGGTTTTTTTTTCTTGTGCTATCTATCCTTTGTTTAAATTTTTCACCTCCTCTCATTTCTGATTATTGGCATATATAAATTATGTAGATTTTTACTGTGCTGAATGCTTGCATTTCACATTGTCCTCAATGAGATTTGATGACCAAGAGTTCTGCAAATGAACACATTTGTGACCTTTGCCTCAAAATCCACACCCAAGGGAATCCTGCTGTTATTCATTTCCCTTTCTAGAAACTGAAACTGAATTATTTTACAAATAATTGAAGTTTCTTGCCTTTTAGTTTGACTCTGTTGAATTTCTTGAGTCATCATGAGCACATAGGGAGCATTGCTATATAAATCAAATAATAATAATATGTATAAAGGAAAATAACAAAGGGGAAGAAAAAATCTCATGCTGTTAAAAACAAATTATACTTAGATATTGAGAAGACCTCCCATGGTTTAAGAATGAGCTATAGTATTAACAGAAAACATATAATTCGAACACATTTCATCTATTTGACATGATAAGAGAAAGATTCAAGTGTCTGTAGAACCCAGACTTTGTTTTAATTCACATTAATTTCTAAGAGGAAATGTTTAAAGAAATTGTGTATAAAAAAACAATTCATGTAATAGTGTTTAGTATAGCATGTCCCAGTTGAATGCTTTTTTTTCCTTTGACATCTGTTATCTAATATCACTTCTGGCTTTGTAGAATGACCAGTTTCACTTTTTCAAGGTCCTTGAGCATACACTTAGCTGTAAACATATATCTGGGCACATGCTGCTTAATTACTTCAAAAATATTTACTCCTAAGAAGGATTAAATATTTGAATTATGCTGCATATGCAACTGATCCATGTGCAATTGCATAAAAGATGCTTGTCTGGGAGTACAGCTAGGAAGAGGTAAAACTGGCTGGATGAGAGATTCCCCAAGAGACACTGAAACAGCTGCCACAAGCATATGCTCTTCTACATGCAGACCAAGTCATGGTGACTATTCTTCTACTTTGTGAAGAAATGAGGCTGTAGATTTGTTAACTGGACTTCCACTTTGGTGTTATAGAATTTCTTGGCTGAGAGATTCTCAAGAGTCACTTCAGGATTGAAAGTATAGTAAATAGCCACTGAAATTAGAGACTAGTGTTTTATTATCTATATTAAATTAAGCCTTTGACACTGACAATTTAAGACCTACTACTTAAAATATATATTGAGAAAAATTTCTGGTCATAAAACAGTATAGTCAAGATGGAATAAACAAAGGGAAATGAGAGCAGAAATAGACACACATTAAAACTAATATTCACACAAGGGTAGGTGCCATGCCAATTATGGAGCTTTCCCTCTTCCAATCCCTTGCCTAATTTATTTTTTAATATGAGACAGATTCCTATGTCTACCTGAAGATTTCTAGTCTTTTGAGATATCTCTTCAGATACAATTCTTACAATGAAACGAGTGAGTTGTTTTACACTAATATCAAAAATACTATCTTCAATCATAGTGTACTTGTTAGCATAAAGCCCCTTCTCATAGGAAAACCTCTAAGACATTATTTATGGGGAAACAATTTCACTTGCTGCCTACACCCGCAGAACTCTTCAAGGGCTTGAACACTGTGCAATAAGAAGAGCTGTATTTCCATGTCGTTCAGTGCACATTCTCTTTTAAGTGTCCTAGAGAAGACGCACATCTGGCGTTTTGAAGGAGACAAAGTGTTTGCTTTTGCTGTTACAATTTATGCATGAACATGTATTGACTCCTTATGGTGGGGTTTTCAATAAAGAGAGGGAATCTCATTGACTGGATTTGCTCATAATTCATTTTCATATTGTAAAACCAAGGAGTATCATGCCATTAGAGAATATGCAGAAGTCTTACCCAATATTTCAGTTTGGTGTGTGGTGCAGAGGATAAATATTAGCAAGATCAGTCACAGTAACTGAACGGGTTTCATGAGATTAAAATGTTATTTTCTCTGAACAATATACAAAAAACATTGCTAAATAAGGTTGGAAGCCACTTTAGCTTGGTGTTCAAAACAAATAGAATGCTGAGTACTGTCTGTGGCGTACTGACCAGTACACGTATTTTCTTGTATCAGGAATGTTTGTACAAATATATCTATTGGGGGAAAACAACTCTTCTTTTGACAGAGCACTATGGTATGTTAGAACAGTACTTTTCTTATGCTCTATCAAAGATGTGGATGCAGCTTGCTTGTCTTTGAGCACAGGGTCTATAGACGTTTTTAGCTAACACACAGCTGGCTGTAGATCATTGATTTTGTCCTTGACAAATTTTAAATGAATTTCAGGGTGAAAAGTTTACTGATTTTCATTACAAATGCATCTCCTATTTTCTACTGTGCAGAGCTGGTGAATGCAGAGCTGAAATTGGACTAATGTATCTAGTAGTGTATAACACTTCTTCTCCATTTTTCTTGTTTGTGTTTTTTTGGGCTTGGGTTTTTTCAGAACGGCGGCTGTTTTGCATTGAAATAGGAACTTCCTGTCATCTGTTTGTTATGATCTAGATTCTCCTCTCAACTGTAGTTCAAATAAAAGTGAACATCACTAAATGCAATAAAAACACAAATAGATTTTATGGCATTAAAAACTGTAGTCTGTATATCTTCCTTTCACTAAGACTGATTACCAGTTTCAGAGCTTAGTAGTTCTGGAAAGGTCAAATGTAACATGAAAGAGGAACCAAGATAATGAGAATGGGAGAAAGATGAGAAAGGCAGAAACAAATAATGTGATTTACTCACCTTCAGTTTTTGTGAAGTTTATGAAGAAAGAGAAAAAAAGCAAGGGAATGCTGTAAAAGAAATCAGCAGTAACTCAGTAGTCATAGAGAAAACACTTTCTGAAGGCATACCTCCCCTCCTAAAGATGTCTGTTTTGGCTCGATATCATATGATAGGCCAGTCATAATAAGTCTTTTGATCTTCAGAAGCCTTAACTGTTGTGACAGCAAATGTTTGTGGGCTTTGTTAAGACTGGACTCAGATGAACAAAAATGTTGCTGTTATGAATATCTATTGTTCTCTAATGTTACTTCAACACAATAGACCAGCTCCACCATAGGGCTTTGTGTTATCTCTGGTTCACTACTAAGAAATTAGGTCAGACTATTAAAAATAACCATCTGCCCAGTGGGGATCTGTCTATAGGACCAGCTCTTTACATCAAAGAGCTTTATTCCTTGTCACATTTGGATTTTGTACTGCTAAAGAAATATGTCAGGAAAACAGCATTTTGAGGAATTTGCAAGATGTTTAATACATGGTTATTCTCATAACTCATTTAATAATTCAGGGATGGTGGCTGAATAATCTGTTGTTTTATAAAGAAATAAAATCATGAAGAGTGCTTTATTGAAAAAACAGGGTTGGTAACATATTCAAGGCTGCAAAGGTAATCTGAGGATTTGTGTTTAACAGAATTGAATTTCAAGGAAAACCAAGGTTATGCCCATCCTTATATTTCCTCCTCCCCTCTCTCTTTTCTTTTTAATGAGATTGAAGTCTCTGTGATACAAATAAAATCATAATCTGTTAGCAGAGTTTGTTTTTCATTGATATATGAGTGAGTTCTTGCCTTTTCCTCTTTTAGCTATGTGAGTTGACACTTTAAACAATCCTCCAGGACAGGGCAACCAAAAAAAGGCTTAACTTTCACTTCATAAGATTTAATAACATTGGTAGCTTTAAGGTATGTAACAGGTAGATAAATTTTACTTAAGTGTTGATGTTACAACTTAATGTTAAATGTTGGTGAAGTTGGTGAAATGGATGTATTTGATCACCATATTTTCACAAAAAAAAAAAAAAAAAGCTGTGTGGAGGGAAAAGAACACTTCTTTTTTTTTCTCAGAAGAGGACATCTTTCCTTTACTTCACTGTCTTTGTTGTGGTGAGTAGTGAAAATTATTTTGCTGGCTGAGATAAGACTGGCTGCAGAATAAAGCATCTGGTTGCTACAGACTCCAGGAAAAAAATGGGTTAGCAACTAAATAATGTGGCAGCCCGGAAGAGAAGCCTACTATTTTGTTAATATTGTGGCAGAAATTTCACACTATATAAAATGTTTTTCTCAATTGACTAAAAAAGCTCAAAAATGCTGAAAAACCCTGCATATTGTAAGACTGGTTCAAAATGCCATAAAGTTAATAGATATCTCTGTTTGGACCTTTGGAGGGTAAGATCCTGACTGATGTCAGGATCTGAAATACTGCCTAGTGTCTTGTTTCAGCAGTCCATCTCCATTCACCAAAGCATTTAATCATGTACTTAGCCCTGGAATGAAATGTGATTTATATGTGCCTAAGTACCTGGATAAACAGAGATGAAAAGTAGAAATACACATAGTAGTTATTGTCTGGCATCTGTTGATTAATCTGATACTTCAGACCAGTTGTTAGTGAATTATTAATATTATATGGGAAGAATGATTTTCTCTGTTGTGTATCAGAGGAGATGGCATGGTGCATATCCACTTGAAGCAATCATAGATTATTAATATATAAAAGATATGTTTTATTGAATTGCTTGGAAAAAATGTGGTGGACACAATTTCTAGTTCACTGATATTTGATTGCAATGTGTTAATGTGTTTTTCAGATTTTAAATTGAAGCATGGCAGCTTTTTCAGAAACCATGTGTGATAAGGTCAGAAACACTGTCTAAAGCTTCTGTCACTGCAGTATCTTCTATATTTTCTTCAGACAGAGAGTTTCAAGCGTTTGGGTAGTTTTTTACCTCCTGGGGATCACAAAAGGTTTGATTCATGTAAGCTAGTAAGGTATCAAGAGCACCTTGGAGAAAAAAGATTTATGTAAGAGCAAAGCAGCAATAATGGTAATTTATTGTAGGCAGATCCTTTTTGAATGCAACAGTAAAAGAGGGAGGGAAAAGGCCACATCAAGATTTTGGTTCACTCACAAAACCGCCATGAATACCTACAGTGCCCAGATGTTTCATTTAAGGCTAGTTCATTTTCTTGTCTTTCTAAGACAAGCAGAGGAAAGCAGACAAAAATCTATTAGCTCTTTTGTTAATTTTAAGATACTTATGATCTAATATTTACTCTTACTAAATTTATTAAACAACCATGCCACATGTTCACAAACAGACTCATAACAAAGTCAGCACTAAACTTTCAAAAATTTTAAACCAGGTCTTACCATGAGAATAGGCTCAGTAAAGTGAGATATATTATTAAAAACAACAACAACAAAAAACCAAAACAAACAAACAAACAAAGAAAAAAAAAACAGAAAAAAACTCACAGGAAAAACAACCCAAAACCCATGGCTTTGGAATTTTAAAAGAATTTTCAAGAAATTTATTGACTTTATGCAAGCCTATTCCACTCCCATTCCCTGAAATCCAATATTATTACAAAAGCATTTTTTTCAGGAATGTGCATTCTAAAAAAAGGAATTGTCTTTAATTTTCACAGAAAAATTGTAGGATCTTTGAATATTGCGGAGTCCATTTTGAAGTTAGGCATGAGCAAACATGTTTTATAAATTCTTGAGACTGAAAATCAGGCTGTCAACAAAGTGAGAATTCTCACATGAAGGTTTGCATTCCTAGAAAATTTTACTAGTTTGTTAAAAAAGCAAGGAACAAAAACCAGACCAATATCTGGTGAAGTATCTGCGAAGGAGACTGACTAAGGGGACAGACAAGAAGGACTGATATTTCACCTGAAATTTCTTTCTCAGCAGCATTTTCCACAAGGAATATTAACATATAAATATCTTTTATGTGAACTAATCGGAGCAAAAACTTCTGATTCTACAAGTGGCAGCTTTCTAAAAATAAAGTTTTCATGTAGCTGAGGCATGAACTCTTATCAGGGATAAAACGTGCTCTGTGGTTCAGAGGCAGCCTCGTATTGGCCACCTCCAAGCCTCCCTGCTGTGGGTGCCCAGAGCCTGCTCAGTGGGGGCTCAGTGGGAAACACCAATTTTGCTTGTTGCTGTGCTGGGGAAAAAGATGCAGGAAAGGATAGAGACAGTAAAGAGTAGCCCAGACCAGGGACCAGCACAGATCAGAGAGAAGTCCACAGAGCTGAAATCTGGTCTGCTATTTATTACTATTTATGTACACTCAGATGAAAGGGTTCAGTCCTTCAAAGAGAAGAGAGCAACGAGGGATATGAAATATGGTGCTGGTGTTGCTAATGATACCAGACTGTTCAGCCAGTGGTTGTAAGGCTGCTGAGACGCTGCAGTATCCCTTCTATCATCATTCTTACAAGAGACAGAGAAAAATGTTGTTGACCTGTAACTTATACTAACTTTCTTTGTACAGATTAATGTTTTTCTTTTTAATTAGGTAGATACAAACAAAAAATCACTCAGCATTTATATATCCACCTAGCAATGGAAAGTCAGCAATGAGCTGCATCAATACTTCAGTCTCCAAAAGGTCATTTATATTTCCAGATGCTGGACTACAATAGGCAGATTTGTGAAGTAAGAGACAAAGCTGGAGTCTAGACATTTGTACACATAGAACTGGGATGCTGACACTTGGCAAGCCTGGGTTATGCTGAATACATTCAAGGTGCCTGCTCCATTTGTATGCAACTGGAAGCACCCGTGGGACCTTCACTGGCACTAATTACATGACAAAATATAAGATCAAATGCATGAATCATTGCCAAAGTTGTCAAATGCTTCAGGATTGACCTTTCTGATCCTAAATTGAATGGGAGCATTAATAAGGTATGAGTTCAGTAAATGCAGCAGCAAGGACTCCATTTGAAAACAGAAATATAGCATACAATATTTCCGCAGTAAGTATGTATAACAAAAAATATTGGAGTGTACACAGAGCTGTCTTAGCAGTTTTGAAAATGTAAGAGTTATGTCTATGCTGCTTTGATTTCATTTACTGTATTCCTATGCAGATAAAATGGCACAACTCTCTTCATTATTAAAGAGCTGGAGAAGCTTTTATTACTATCTCATTTAGAACTCAGAGATAAAATTTCAAAGTCCTATTTCAAGCAAATATAGTGTATTTTAGACTGATCAAAACCTCCAAGATGCTTCACAAGATTAACTTGTATGGTATAAAAGCTGCACTGATAGCACAGTGCAGAACTCACTTCTTTTGAATGCTGCCATTTCTTGACTGCAAAGTGATCAAATAGCATCTTCCACTCATTGACTAGAGCAAAAGTGAAAGCACCAGAGACTGTTAAAACTGCCAAAACTCCCCAAAACCTGCATATATGAAGTATTATAAATAGTGAGATGCATTAAATACCAGTTTAGACAGCCAACACTACTGTCTATCTAAGTTTAATAAAGAAGGCCATAGGCAATTAAGATCTCTGTCTAGGTGCTTATCAAAATCCTGATATCCCTAACTGCTGTGCCTGATTAAGCTTTAACCAAGAGATAAAATCTTGGTCATTGATCATGCCTACCTGAACAGCATGAATTTCAGGAACAGAGTATGTCCTTTAAATGTAACAACAACAGAAACAGTCACCTTATTCTTTCAATCAGTGAGATTAGCCTGACAAAGGGCCCAGCCTCTCCTTCTGGAAGATGAGAGTTCGAGAGGCAACAGTGAGGGAAGTCCATGATAAACAGGAAAAAAAGAGATGCTGAAATGGATGAAATGGGAGCAAGCACAGGGCAGCAGAGAAAAGTGAAGCTGCATTGCAAGTCTGTTGTGTCCAAGTTAAATTGCCTGGAGATAGAGATCTCATGAAATGCATCCTTGGCTGCACCACTATTTGGCTTCTTGTTATAAACCAGCATTGCCAGGAGACATTAAGCAGTGATATTTGAAAACATTTTGCAGGTGCCAGGTTGTACTTTCCTCTGTGTTAATGAGAATTTGATCATCTACTGTAGATATAACAAACAGAGGAGGAGGAGCAGAGTCTGTGAATCAGACATTTTTGTACCAAGGGTGGATCACTGGCAGAATAACAATAGGATGTCTCTGCATCTTAATAAAAAAAAGAAATTAATTCACTGAACATTGTGCCAATCCATGAAAAACTGGTACTTATACAATCTTATTGAGCTATTTGGTTGCTTTACCTTGGACATTGATGAAAAAATAAATCCAGGCCTGGAATCTGGACAAATCTGAGATCAATTATTTCTACTGTTTAGCTGTTTCCTTATCAGAGAACTATCTGGTTGGTAGATAATCTAAATATATGTTAGAGTAGAAGCCATAGCTATGTGAATTCATTTTTCTCTTAGAATGCTTTTCTTCATTCATTTTTCTACCATTCTGCATGGGAGAAAAACAATGCTCAGTTCTTTTCCAGAACCAAAAGGATTCTGTCTTTCCCTTGAGTTATTCCTCCTCCTTTCCTTTCCTCTTGCTTGTTTTTACCCCTCCATTTGCCTACAGCACACACACAAACCCTTTATGTTTGTGAGCTGCACATTAACCCAAAAGGTTAATGAGCATAGGGCTCAGGTGCAGTCCATATTCTTGCAGCATTGCTAATGCTGTGGTCATGGGTTTGGAATGGCATTCTGGAAAATTAGTTCTTTTGTGATCTCTGTGCTGAGAGCGACTCCGCTGTTTTTTCTGCTCCCTAACTGCATTTTTATGCTGAGCTTTCTGTCTGTATGAGAACATGTTTTTTGCCCATCCCATTACCTGTTCCCTGCAAGCACAACGACATTATTTGTATTATCAACACCAACTGCAATATGGTAAATATGTAACTGCCAACAAACTTTCTTAAATATTCCTGTGCATATAAGTTCAGCAGAAGGGCTGATGTCAAAGTGGCAGGTAAAAGCTTTGAATAGGAAAATGTCCATCAGAACTCCACTGAGTTAGGGATTTAGATGAACAAAACCCCTGGACATACGTAACAACAATTCAATCATCTTCCTTCTGAGACTGGTTATCAAAGATGCCATCAAGAATGTTTAGATATATCTCTATTAATAAATTGCCAAATACTTAACCATTATATCCCCAAGAAAATCTGAGAAATGCCCCTTATGGAAAGAAGAACCTCCATCTTCTTCTTTAAGTATGTCTGCAACTCAGATGGAAGGGGTCATCCAGGGCAGTCTGGTGAGTCAAACCTGCAGGCTGGGGTTCTGGATTGATTGAGTACATGGCCAAGCATGGACATGGCTGCAATGCTCACTGTGTGGATGTACCTCAGGCCTCCCCTCAGCTCCCTTGTCATCCCCCAGCCAGCCAGGTCTTGGCAGCCAACTGAACTCCATGGTGGAGAATGTGTTCAGGCCCCTGGCATGTGATTTGGGAAGACAGTGATTTAAAGCCAAATAGTAGGGTTTTTTAAGTACTGGTGATGATGACAATCTTGTGAATTGTGCTTAATGAAGTCCCAAATTTGCAATGGACTAATATAAATTCATTAATTAAAAAGTTCAATACACAAGTGTGTATGACCTTCATAATCAAGTATTTATCTAGATGGTCTTGAAACATGTTAGATGGAATTTATCTCAAGGAAGCATGGGAGCGTGGTAGGGAATCTGAAGTGGGAGCGTTGTATCTCAGTCCTTCTGGGCAGGAACAACTCCAGTACAGCAAGTATGAGAAGAGTGATCAAAAAGAGTCTTGACTGTAACACACAGAGTTCATATAAAGTGAAGAAATTTTGAGGCATCTATATCCACACAATACATATTTTTATTTTCTATTAAAGCCTGGAGGTAAATGCATAATTAGATGGTTATCATACTTAGATGGTGATTATATCTTCCTGTGAGGTCAGTGGCATTTGCTGAAATTCAAGGCCACACCCTAATTTAAATTAGCTGCTCATTTTGTCACATCCACTCAGGACAAAAAAAGGCTGCGTGACACTGTAGGAGCACTGGGTCACAGAGATTTGGGAAGCAGCAACCTTCCAGGACAACTAAGTGTAGGGTGGTTTATTCATCTAAATGCACAAAACTCTGGAAAAGATGGATACATTGGCTTTTTTGAAAAATGCATTTATTTCTTTAGAAGCACATAAGGGATAAGAAGCTGTAATTTATGTTACTACACTGCCTCAAGCTTAGCACTGTGACAGCAGCTGTGGCCTTGGTACCTCAGGACCTTCTGACAGAGTGAGAAAGGAGAGATTCCCACAGTTCCTCTGGGCAAAACACTTCTTCTTGCCTTCTGCTCACAGGAGCAGAATTTGGCCTTAAGTGTAATTACCTGGAGACGCTTCGGAAAATAAATGCGTATGTGCTTCCTCTGAGCGATTTGTCTGCAAATGTGTCAGTTGCTCAGCTTTAAAGCTTTGGTGGATGTGGAGATGTATAAGTACTTCAAAACATCAGAGGGAAGGAGATTAGGAATAAACAAAAATGAATGGTGACTAGTTCTGTGCAGAAGTACAAGTGTACTGTGCATTGACAGGAACTCCTTTGATGGAGAAATAAGGCAGCTTGCTGTCTTGCACAGCATGGTGAACATCATCTAGAAAGGGACATGAACATGGTGACTGAATCTGTGGAGGCTCACAGTCAAGAAAATGAGGGATGAAAAAAAAGTAGTTCAAGAAGATTTAACAAGAGGCTTTATTATATTAATATTTTTAGTATTCGGTTTCTTTAAAATAAAAAAGTAAGCACTGTACAATATGTATAATCATAAAGAGCCCAAAAAAGCTGTTACAAAAATGCATACCTTAATTATAAAATCTAACAGTTCCTATGGTAGATCAGAATATATAGCAATAATAATGTCTCTCAAATGACATTATTTCAGTCCTTGTCTCATCCATGAAATCTATAAAGGGCTTTGTAAATTGATGGGTCTCATCTGGTTAAACAGAGGGGAGAGAGACTTTTACAGTATATGGCCCTTTTCCACGAACACCCTATATCTTATTCAGTCCTTATCTGGAGAAGATGTTGCATCAAGTGATACTGCAATCTGGCAGTCCAAAAACCAATCCGTGCCATCTGACTATTTGTTATCCTTCCTAGAATCCAGAGATCTTTCTCAAAATAAAATGTCTCGAACAACTCCTTTTCCAGGTGACCCTAGGGATCCTGTCTGAAAAAAGTCAGAAATCTTCTGATCCAAGATGTGAAGACATCCAGCTTAGTATATTCACACAAAGCTCTACCATTTTGCTAAGCAAAGGCTTATCAGCTCATGTCTGTTTAGAATCCTGTAGTCTCCTGCCTTCTGCTCATGTGCTGTTTGGCACATTATTTTGAGTTTGGAAAGCATGAGCACAGATAGTGTCCAAACCTTATTAAGAAACTGAACCTTCAATAATATCCAAACCTTACTGCTTCTTCTGCTCTTCCATACTAAATCAAGCCTAATCATATATTTTCTCCAAATAGTTCTGCTTTCTTGTTTATTTATGTATTTATTTGGTTAACTATTTATTTGTTTTACATACCTTTTAATGCAAATATTTAAAGATTCTTCTGTGTTTAGTCTCCATGTACTGCTCAGTGCCTCTGACTTCTTGGACTCCAATGCTGAGGGTAAATTTGTTTAATACACGACCTCTTTCACAGAATTGAATGTGTGCTGAATGAAGAGCTCCCCTTGTAAACGGACATAGTAGCACCTAAAAATAAGTCACAGCTAGACAAGGTAGCTTTTCTAAAATAAACTGGCCCTTAGGTGCAGTTGTAAATAAAGAAGCAAAGTTATTGAATCAGAATGTCATCTCAACAAAGTCTTTGTCAGTTAGAGCACAGAAGCAACCATCTTTCTTCCTGAAATCTTCAAAGACATTTGTCAATGTCTCTCTGCTTCTAATAGACTCCATCTCATTGAGCAGAGTCCTGTATTATTTCTTTCCTTGCCCTTTCCTCAAACAAGCATCATTTATTTTATGTCTGCAGAAAAGTAAGAGAGAAATCATTGCTAAATGTTAATGTCTGGTGAAGGATATTCCACCATCCTTTCCACTGAATACCCTCCCTCAGGAACAAAGCCTTTTCCAGCTGTGAAGGGTCATAATTACTACACTCCAAACAATGGAAATGCTCTTAACTTCTTGTCTCTCTGGGGATTAATGTGCTCTTCCTCTGAGAACACAACATTTACGAGTGAAGGGACTGAAATCTGATCAGTGAACATGAAAATACCACAAAAATTCATTCCTTCTCCAAAGAGCAATCCAGACTTCAAATCAGACTGACACAGAAAGTGATTCAAGATCTCTAGATATTTTCCGCTTTAAGTAATTGGTGGAGAGGAGGGTGTCAAGAATGATTAGGCCTTCACCTGTTTTCCTTTGTATTTTTCTGCTTGATGACTCAAGCCAACCCCAGTATTGATCCTAAAGAAAATAATGCTATGTCTGAAATGGACTTGAGAAAGTGAAATAAGGCAATACAATTACTAGCAGTTTGTGTGGGTTTAGACTAAACAAATACAGTTGACCTAACTTAATATTTTTTATGAAATTATGGATTTTGTTGGTAAAGGTATCTCTATTGATGTAACACATTTCTGCAAGGGATTAGATAAAGAAACAAGGCATTTCAAAAACAAACTGGAATACCTTTAATGGTCTTAATCATGACAGGCTGAACTCTTCAAACAAGGTAGCAAACCAGCATAACACACAATACGTCGTTGACTGTGGTAAAACATAAGATCATCAAGAGCAACAATTATATGCCAACAGAAAATTCCCTTTCCTGGGAAGTGGTAGCAAGAGGCTTAGTAGTTGAACCTTTAGGCTGGACAGCCTGACAGACAGATATCTTTGTTTTCAGCTTCATGTATCAACATTTCTGCTTAAATTATTAATAAGAAGCATAGAAGAAAGTGGGAAGAGTTCAAGAGACTTTTTTTTTCTTAAAAGAAAATTAAGTAGCATTGGCCTATGTATTCATTGACCCTCCAGCATATGATCTGGACTAGTCCTACTTAGCATGTTATACGCATTTCTGCAGTTCACTAAAGCATTTCATTGCTCGTACCCTATTTCACACATATTCTACCACTTACACACTGAAACTGAAGATTAACCTCCAAATCTTACTGAAATACAAAATTAACTCCTAACACGGTTTCCATTTCCCCAGCTGCTCCTCTGGGCATGTAGGTAATGTAGTAGCTTCTTCTGTGCCATCAGAAAAAAAGTCCTGAAAAAAAGCCCTTGCTCAAGAATAATTCATTTCATAACGCAAATTGCTAATTTCAAAGCACAGGAGGATCTGTTGTGCTTTCATGGTTAGAGTCTCTGCTCAAACTATACAGCCTATACGATGCTCATGTCCATCACTGGTGTTCACTGTATTTTCAGTAATTCACACAATTCTCCATCCTATTTCACACTATAAGTTCATGTAACATCTTTCTCATGCAACAGTTCAGCTGTACAGGCTAGAAATAAAGAAAGAAATACAAGAAACATATTGCACTGAATATTTGCTGTGCAGAGCTAGGCAATAATTTGACTTTTTTTTCCAGGACCATATTCAGAAGAAAATGAATATATTTGGCTAGTTTATTTGGGTAACATAGTGTTGAATAGTTTCAGTAATAACAGATCAAGAATATTCTTCCTCACTCTGATATACCTAAAGAATTATATACCTACAGGCAGATGCTTCCTTACCACAGAAGAAAAACTAAACCCTTAAACACAGCAGGAAAGATGAGATTTAGTGGTATTCATATGCAAATCCAAACACATGTTTAAATCTTTCCAGAGCTGAGGCCTAGGGTGGCGTTTTGGGTTTATTTTGAGATGAGCAGACAGTGATCTTATTGGAGAGACATGGGATAATGGAAATGCATCATGCCATCTGTTGGCAAACCACAGTGCTGCAGCCAGAAGCTGTGCAAAACCACCTGAAGCTGTTACCACCACCAAGCAAATTAGAAAAAATCATAGGGAGTCCTCAAAAACAAACACACATATAAGAGAACAATTTGCAGAAAATCGAAATTTGGTTTTCTCTCTATTTGCTCACATCTGCTAACTGAACGCATTGCAATTTGATTACACAGCCAAATTACCATTTCCTCGTACAGCCGCTGTTGCGAGATTAGTTTCTTCAAAGTGTGAGCTTTTCTGCATCTCTGCAGAGGCACCAGGATAGAATGAATGGCCATAAACATATATTTTCATATAGCTTCTTATGATCCTGCAGAAAAGACATCTTTGAAACAATATAAATTACTATTTATTTATTTAGACATTAAAAATAACTTACTTTAATAGAAATTAATGTAACAATTCCTGTCATTATATCTGAGGAAAATGCTGAAAAGGAATAAATTCATAAATTAAGCCTGTTTCTGAGGATGCTACAAGAAATTGCGTAAAAAGGCTCTATATGTTTTTAGAAGCTGAAGACATCCATAGAAAAATGCTGCGGATAATTCATTTCACATAATGTTTGTTCATTCATTTTGTGGGACTGGAAACTTGAGTAATGCCATCTAATTTGTGGATAGCTGAAGCATTTACTCATACAAAAGCAGTGAATCTCTTTTCATGAGCCAAGAGATGGCCTCTTGTACTTTTGATATCTTCCCAGGCATTTTGGCTCCCCTTAGGCCTGCAATCCTGAATTGCTTAGACAGCTCTATCTAGTGTCTGAGAGGGTTCTTAAAGTAAGAACCTTCCTCTGAGCTCACAGGACATCTCAGTCTCACATGTGTTCTCTGAGACTGTCACAAAAAACAGTTGATGCTTTAAAGTGTGACTTGAAAATTCAGTCAGTAAAGTCACAGTCCTTTTGCACAGTAATAAAAGATCACCAGGCACTTTCTCAGCAAAAAAAAAAAAAAAAGAAAGAAGCCCTGCTTCTTCCCCACTTCAGCTTTTCTAAGTGTCCTGCATAAACCATCACAGATCATGAAGCCCAGTCTTCCTGAACCCACCAGCTGACTACACAACACCTTCATATGGCTGTCAGGTACATCCCAATTTTCTATTGCTGTTGGAAAGATGGCCATGTGGGAGTTGTCAGTGGCAGAAGATGGCAATGAATACCATCAATACATACATCATACATCAATACACCAATAGTGTGCTTTCACTACAGGATGGAGCTGGCTGAGTTTGCCATCTCATATTGGGGAAACCTCAGGATGGGGAGCTGAGAGGCCGCAGAAACTCCCTGTCTGCCTGGAGTTGAGGGTTTGGGGCTCGCCAGCTGCTCTCATCAGTCTTGAGCTGTTGGTAAACTGCACATAACACATGCAGCTGTGTCTGTACTTATGCATCATCTGCTCTCATTTCCTGAGTAAATATTTAAATTGTTAAACTGTAATATGGGAGGAGCACAACATTCACTCCTTCCTCCTATAATTGTGAAGATAGAAATTATCTCTAGTCACTGAAAAAATAATGAGAACATCACCTACTTTCACTAGCAAGTCTGAAGCTGTGGATATCAAATGGGTGGAGGTGGTTCCTCAAATCCCCTGAGACCCTGCCCAAATCCAGCATGACATCTTGCTCCAGCCAACATCTTCCTAGAGTCTAAGTTCATTTGGACCACTTTGGAGCAATGTACCATTTTCATCCTGTGTAGACTTTTCTCATACCCATTACAGAGAGTCTCAGTATGCAGAGCACAGAGCATGATTCCACTAGTGGGATCAGCAAACTAAAATTTTTCTGAATATTTTACTGCCCTCAAAGTCCCTAGGACTGTCTACATTTTCTTGCTACAGTTATGTTCAGGGAACTTCATGTTTCAGGAAGCTTAAGTGCTGAGATCGAGCACATGCTCCTGACATAATCTGCCCTCTGGGCTTGTGTTTTCCTTCTGTGCAAATGAGAATGGGGTGAGATGAGGAAGTGCTGCTGCTTTTGTAGACATTTATTGGTATAGATTTGGGGTGGAGCCAGCATTTATATCTGGAGCCAGGAAACTGAAAACACTCTTGAGGTCTATAATATATTCTTAGTCAGAAATATCTTCTCTGAATGGGAAATAGAATTCTGCAAGAAGACTAATGAAAATTATATAAAACATATAGTCTCTTAATGTCTTCCTGTGCCATAAGAAAGAGTAAACAAATCTTTTTACTTCAAAGGGAGCTGAAACATTTTTTACAGACAAGAAAATGCAGCCAAGGTGTACATTGCATTAGGTGTGCTTCTCCTTGCAACTTTACAGCTGAGCTATTCTGCTGTTTCTAGCAAGATTATTTCCTCTTTTTGCAACATGGTCGATTTCTTTTGGAGACATAAAAGAAGTCCCAGATACTTACAACTAGTTTTCTTATAGCATCTGCCCCTGTCTTTATATTTCAAGAGCAGGTCTGAAAATCCTTTGGTCTTATGAGCTAGTAGAAGACATGACAGCTCTAGTGACGATTCCATCTTCCACAAGGAAATTGATAAATTAAAAATGCAGTTAATGCAAATACCTCAGTAATATCCCTCCAGTGGATTGAATTTGGCTGTCTGCTGTATATCCACCAAGCTTCTCTCACTTCATCTCCTTCACTACACCTCCTCAACAGCACAAAGAGAGAAATCAGATGAAAAGCTTGTGGGCCAATATAAAGACTAGAATATTACTTGACAGTTAACACAGTCTCAAATTGGGGGAGATTAATTTAAATTATTGCCAATTAAAAGTAGAGTAGAATACCAAGCAACAAAGTCAAAACTAAAAGCTCACCCTCCCCCAATTCTCCCCTCCTCTCATACTCCATGTCACTCCCTCCTTCCCAACTCCACTACCTCCTCCCAGTCTGAGCAGAGCCGGAGAATGGGGATATGTGGTGAGTCCATAATAGTTCCCTCTTCCTCCTCTCAACTTGCTTCAACATGGATCCTTCCCAAGACTTGCAGTCCTCCACACACTGCTTCAGTGTGGGTGCTTTCCACTGGGTACAGTCTGTCAGGGACAGACTGCACTGTGCAAAGTTCTCCCACTGGATTTCTTCCTTCATGAACTGGTAAAAAATGGCTCCTTCTCCCTGATTGCAGTCTTCAGGAACTTTTTCAGTGTGAGTTCTCTCCATGGGTTACAATCCTTCAGGACCATACTGTTTTGCCATGGGTCTTTCACTGGCTGCAGATCATCAGGAAAATTTCTCCTATATGGGTTTCTCTCCATGGGCTGAGCTCCAGCCAGGAGTCTGCTTCAGGGTGGGACCTCCACAGCCTGTGTCTTCCTTTAGCACATATCCACTTGCTGTGGCACAGGATCCTCTATGGGCTGAACTGTGGTTGTGTATTCCAGTGGGGACCTCAGTGAGCTGCAGGGGGACAGCCTGTGTATCCATCACCATGGAGTGCAGGGGAATCTCTGTTCCTGCATCTGTAGGACCTCCTCCTCATCCCCTCACTTGACATCTGCAGGGCTGTTTCAATGAAATTTTTCTTACTCCTCTCTCACAGTCCCTGCTCAGAATTTTGTCCTTTTTAAATATGCTTCCCCCAGAGTTTCCAACCACCATGTTGTCTCAGGGGCTCATCTGGGTCCTGTGGTGGCTCTGTTGGAGTGGATGGAATCTGCTCTTTTTATCACAGGACAGTGCCAATCTCCTTCCCAGGACAGAAGCCCTCTCTCTTGCCCCCTGTGCCCAACACCTGGACACCTCCACCCAATATAATCCAAATGGTCTCTGATACAGTCCAAAATCCTACCATATCAGCACTTCTGTTAAGTTACCTCAGCAACGGCAGTCCCACAAAGTTCAAAGATCTGGCAGCCTCCCTCTGTTTGCTCAGAAAATGAAGGAAGATCAGCAGCTTATTCACACAAATTCTGTATTCCCAAAGTCAATTTGAAAACTAGGATGTAGAAATAGCAGGCTGAGATGACAATTTGGCATTTACAAGTTATTGCTTGCACTTAACAGAACTGGGATCAGTTTGAGTTATTTATCACTCCTTTACTGCAGAGTGTACAAGGCCACTGTAACACATACGGTAGAATTTGTTGCAATTCAAAAATACTAATATTTTCCTTTCCCTATATATCTGTTTCAGTGTCAACTCTACTTATCAACTAAAATGGCAGCAGACAGATAGGTGGGTGTTGCTTTGGGTTTGAAACACTGTGAGGCTGGATTTGTCACAGAGATGTGCTATAATCTCTGCTTTCCTCAGCTAACTTCTTAACTAACTATAGACAGTCATATATTCAGTTAAGTAGGACATTTTTTTCAGCCTGAGCTGTGTTATCTAAGACATCAGCTGTCACTTCCCTGGGTATTTAATGTTTCAAAAAGTTACATGTATAGGTGAAATGTATGTATGTTCACAAGGCTTTATGTACAACACATCTTATACACTACAAGCTATCATCACCAAAACTGTACAGCTGCAAGATGTGCAAGTAGCATCCTACCAAGACAAATATGATGTTATATATAGCATTTATGTTTTACAATGCCCTAAACAGAGTTTTCTTTTATTCCTCTGAAAAGACACAAGAGCAATGTGAAGCTCACCATGATTAAATTATTAGATGTCATAAATAGAGTTTAGAAATTAGACAATACCTGGCTGAAAGTTGAATATGACATACGTTTCTACCAAGTTATGAATGCATAGTTTAGAACTGAACAAAGAGTAAACAAAATTAATGGCTTATTTGAGCATAATATTTCTTAAAAAGAAAAAAAGTCTTTTACAATGCCTGCCAACAGATAAGTTCTTCAGCATTTTGTATTGTTTACATTTTATATCTCCTTTCATCATGCATCAGTTTGTGCCTGGGTCATGATCCAGCACAATCTTGTACTCCTCAGTCCCTCTTTTTTACTGATATTTCTTTACAGTTGCAGTACTCTGTTAGAGATATCCCTTTTAATGGTAATATACACATTAGCCAAAGAATTAATGATTATATCTTATTCAGGGAGTTAATTGTAGTAGTATAACTAAGCCTACCTCTTTCTCCTACTAGGTTTAATAAAGAGGACACACACATACACTTCTCTCTGGAGTATTTAGCCTCTTCTAAACATAAGAGAGGTCATTGATCAGGGAGGGGGAAATACTAAATCAACATGCTAGATGAAATGTCTTTGTACTCCTCCTTCATCACTTACTCCCTCGTATTACATAAGTACATAAATAAATGATAAACCCCCCTCAGGTTTCCCCCCGAGCCTTTCTCTGTTATCATTTGTATATTCTGGCATTATCATAAAGTGATAAATGACTGCTGCAGCACTGAATTTATATTGTCATTTTAGTTGCTTGAAAGTGAGCTTCCATATAATACCTTCATAAAGGCTATCAGTGTAAGAAATACAAACATTGTTTAGCAGCTCAGGGGAGAGCTGAAGTCTCCAGGTCCTGGTTTAAATTATACCTAGCATTTAAAAAAAGATGAGATCTCACCTAAAACCGAGGGGGAGGAAGACCAATGAAACCTGCAGAAATAAGCCCTGTTGGCAAACCCCTGGCTTGCGCTGTGGAGACAGCTGCTCTCCAGCCCTCCTGGCAGAATTGTCCTGGGAAGTGCTTCAGTACAGATGGGAAGGAGGGACCAAAAAACCCCAAAACACTAAAATATCACTACTGACAACATACAAGAAGACTGCATTCTTGTTAAAAGTGAGATGCATAAACTGTGTGTTAAGCAAGGGCCTGCATTTTTATTGAAGATAAATTACACAAATTTATCTTCAATAAATATTGACAAAAAATATTCTCTAGTTCCCTACTTTATCATGGTAGTTCTCAAATTAAACTTCACATATGTTTTCTTAGGACTAATGCAGCTCTCCTACCTCATATTTAATCTGGAAAAAAAATATAAGAAGCACAAAACTAAAAGTTAAAGTATAAAGGTTTGGCCTGCATGTATAATGTATAAACATATTTCATTAAAGTACATAATCTTGTTATTCTTGTGGGGAAGTTTTTATCTGTTCAATATATACACACTACATATAGATGGAGATAGGCTTTCTATGTTCCTTTCTTGATAGAATCAGACGGTCTTCCCTACCTTCACTCTTGTCTCTAAACCTCAGCCTCCCCATATAATAAAGTTGTAACACATTTTCCTTGTGTTTGGCAGCAGCAGCTTGAGGGATCGTTGCACAAAAAACCAGCTACCATGACTTACGTGGGCCTACAATTAGACTTCAATAGAGAGGACATTGCTAGCTTGGGTAAGAACCAATCTTAACCGTGTAGAGCAATTTCTAAACATTTCATGTTTAGTTTCCCCAAGTTCTCCCCCTCTGTGAGTAGCCTTTCTTAACATCTACCTCACGAAAAGCTAGATTAAGTATCCAAGCACTGTATTGTATTATCTTATTGCTACACATTCAAAGGTTTTCCAGATCAAAATTTTATTTATTATTTTGCCCCCAGTGCAATGTACCTAAAGAGGAAATGTAGAAAACAAGAAGCAAGCATATTTCCCTTAGCTAATCCTCAGCCTTTCACTGAAGATTTTCTTCAATACTTTCAACTTATTTATCACAGTCAGTGCAGTGGAACAAGTCTTGCTGAAACTTGCTTCCCCAGCTAAGCTGATTTTTCTACAGGGGTACCAGCTGATGCATTTTTGAAGGTCCAGACACACTTCTCTCTTTATTTTTTTGGGCAGTGAGGAATGTCCTTTCCTGCCTGTGCGAATGCTTTGCCATCTCTCCCCTAACACTTTCTGACAATGTGACATGGACGACAGAGGGCAGACAAATCTGTCCAAGGTCCTTCCCAGAGGGGCCTGACATCAAGTGCAGGAAGGGCCTGTGGGGTGTGTAGGTTGCTGTGTTACAGCTGCCCTAGGGTCAGTCATGTGGATGCATTGAGCGCACACTAAGGAGCATTTGGGGCTGCACTTCACTGTCCTCTGGCCCATGTTTCAGGGACCAGAACAAAAATAGTGCCAGTGCCTTTGTGTCAGAAAGTATCCCTATGAAACTTGCTATCATCTTGTCGGCCTGGTTTGACATACTTTATTCTTTACCAGGGTCTTGATAACTTGATAACTATTTATATTTTCACACAAGTGCATTTTCTATACGACTACATCTATACAAGCACACTCAAAGTCACAGCTTGTTGATGGGGCTCAGTTGAAGTTTTTCTGTACCCCTTTCAAAAATGTACAAAGATGGTTTGCAAGAGGACAGAAAAACAGCAAAAAAAGAAAAGCAGGAGGCAGACATCTGGTCAATTTACAACCCACAAGACTTCACCTTTCAGAGAAAAATATAGAAGAAAACTTTGCAAAGGGAAATCACAGAATTTCATGTCCCCTTTGGCTCATTCCCTGTGAATATCTATGCAGGAGATAACATTTGGCACTCAAAAACTAAGTAAATGGGAAGAGCTTAAGTGATTGCTTTTCTCTTTGAGCTAATGTCAGGCTGTTCTTATTAACAACCTAAAATGGATTCCGTGATATGAATGTACAAACTGTAATCAAGTGCATTGATCCCTGCAGCTGCCCAGAGGTAAAACATGTAGAAAACAACTCTTTATTCCAAGTAGAATTTAGCTAGTGATATGTCTCAACAGCTCATAGCTGGACTTAGGACCCAGAGAGTGTCTGTTAGCAGATATATTTTTTCTTTATCCTACCCATATCTGGAATTGTCCAAAGGAAGGAAAATTTTGTGCTACCTCAGTAATTCCTGAATGTCAAAAAAGAGGATAAATATAAAATTTAAAAGTATTTGAGCTATTTTGAATTTTAAAAAAGGTGAAGAGTGTCCTTGAATAACTGCTCTGTAAACATATGAATGGCAAATCTTACTGTTTTCAGTGAAAGCTGTTTCTGGTAAACAGACACAGCTGCTTGGACTCTGTGCTTGCCTTTCCTGTTCTGTTTTCCTCCCTTATGAAAAAGATAATTAAATTCAATAAAGCCTTACCAATTTGGTGTTTTTTCTTAGTTAAGAAAACATCCTGAAAATGGTTGCAAACTGTAATTAAGAATATTTTATTTCCTACATTTAAAACATCTTGGCTAGAACTCATATGTTTCTTTTTTTTTATTTTTGGGGTTTTGGGTGTTTTTTACCCTTGCATACCTTTTTCAAATATTCTGGCTTGTTCTGAAGGTTGATGCTTCCAGCTGAACTTTGACATGTCGGTAATCTTTATTTTGGTACAGCAGTGGAAGCTGTTTAGAAAAATACTTTCTTAGTTTTTCACTCTGATAGGCATTCCTGTTTCTTTCTCTATAGCCATTCCTTCTTTTTACTATTTTCTATTATAAAAATTCATTATACCCTTATGCATGAAGAAGGAATGTTATTCAACTCTCCAAGGTTAGATTAACAAAAATACTATTAATAGAGAAACAAACCCTCATAACCATCTACACTTTATAGCTCTGCTTCTTGCTGTCTGAGGAACACTCATGTTGTCAATGATTTCAGGGTTCATAGCTCTGGCCTGCTGGTCTTGAACTGACTATCCACACTAGGATTTATAACCAGCTTTGTAATGGCCCTTAAAAATAACAGCTGAATGTAACTGTGACTCACTTCATTTCTGTATTTTGGAGACCTGCAAAATTCAGTTATTTATACTTGTTTCCACAATGAAAGAAGGATGTGTTCGTCCATTTCATTCCATCCAGTCTCCAATCCACAGGTGTTCTGCTATGAACCTTTCTTCTGTTGATGGAACAGGATATCCTATAGGCATGCTAGAAAGATATCTCTTTCAATAATGCCTCTGTAGCACAATTTTTTAAACAATATCTTCTGGAGAACATGTATATTACCTAGATGATAAGAAAAATTTAATAAACAAAGCAACAATAATAGCAAAAACAACAAACCAAAATAATACCCCAAAGCAAAACAATAAAACCCCAAACGAACATAAAAATCTCCAACAAAAAAAATGCAACAACAACAACAACAAAAACATCCAGCTCTGAAGAGGCTCAGAATATGGTCACTGACTCTCTGTCCAAAGGGAATCTGGTGAGCATTTACCAGGGTATTTCAAAGTGCAACCAAGTATCTTTTAGCAGCAGGTCCCTTTATTGCAAATGTGATAGTCAGACACAAAGCCTTAAAAGTAGAATGTTGTTTGGGAGAACCAAAATACTGTGTCCAATTTTCTGTTTACTAAAATTATGCAGCAATTTCCCCCCCCCCCCCCCTTTTTTGTTTAGAGCTCAATTAATTTTTGGATGATAAAACTGTTTGGACTTGTGAGACTTAACATTGTGAGTTTTCCACAGCATCTGTGGAAATATGTGCTGCAAAGAACACATACGTAGGTTTTCTTGGATGAATATTTGCCTAATTACTTAAAAACAGACGGTAAAGGTATTGTAGCTCTCAATCTTCAATATCAGCACAGACATGCATTATTAGATTTGATAAGACAGTTTTGCAGAAATTACTACACCATACTTGCAGTTTCACTGCTGTCTGGCAATGGTTTTGAGCATGATTTTTAAAGGCTATCTAAATTAAAATGCATTTATATATATGCATTCAATAGACAGAAAGTTAAAAGGCATTGGGGAGATGAAAAAGTCAATTTTATCTCAATAGATTGCTTTTAACTATACACTGGAGTTCATTTTTACTGGTTATCAATGACAATTTAACAACATATTTATAATTAATAATAATTTTAATAGCTAGGAAGCGAATGCCTTATTTTGAGTCACTATAATTGACCATACCAGAAATGCTGTTAACACAGGCACCCTTAGAACACAGCCATATTAACATTCAGAGCTTCACATTGAAAGGTACCTTAGAGAATGGGGAAAAATATGACAGCCCCTGAATGTCCTGAAAAACAGGAGGTTTGTGGCTGTGATTTGAGCATTCTGAATAATATCTAAACACGTTTCTCGTTAGCTCTTGTGCAGAGGCTTTGTCTGACCAAGGCATTCAGCGATGGGCTCCTTCCTCTCTGTGGTTTCTCTGCAGCTGCCTCCTCCTGCCTTCACACCTGCAGCCATTCCCCTCCGCTGTCCACTAGAACAAGAATGGATGTGGCAAACTTGCTGACTGTTTGGCACCTCCATTTTTATAGATCTGAGTGTGAGAACCCCTTTGCTCTAACTTGCAAAGGACCCAGCATTGTACTTGTGCCTCAATTTTTCGTATAATTGAAGTAAGGCAGGAGAAGTGAAGTGTCATGCAAAAAAGTTCTCCAAAAGCTAGAAAAAGAGGCCTGCATTTTGGTTCTTATTCCAGATGAGTTTTTACAGAGTTTTTTGCTCTGTATTGGGAAGACTCATGAGATTGGCTCTGAAATCACATGCACAGGGTATATGAAGATATTGGGCATAAAAGAATGCTGAAAAGTGTTTCATATTCAGTATTATAGAATGCAGACAGGCAGGCAAATACTATCTGGTTCTTGAGGGATACTGCTGCCTCGCACAAAAAACAATTTAATACAAAGTGTCATGAATACTAGTAGAAATTACATCACTGTTTTTTAACAAATAACAGGAGTAATTTAATTTATATGTGTCTCATAACTATGGATTCAAAGTTTAATTTTTTCTCTAAGGTCTCAGGCAGGTAAGTTCATATACATCAAAAGTGCTCAGTATCATTACACAGATGAGATGATTCCCTCTAAGCCTGTATTCTGCCTTGTGCAGAAGAGTAACAGGAATCTGGCATCTCTTTACTTGTTCCCCTTTTAGTCTTGAAAGCTAAACCAGAACTTCATTAAATGCTATGACCCTGAGCCCAAAAGAAATAAATCAGAAACCTTCCCAGAAACCTCACTTTACAGAAAACTCACTTTTACCCTTGAACTTCTTCAGGATGCCTGGTTGCTTTCAACACAAACATTTTCAGGACCTATCTCTTTGAACTTCACAAGCCCAGACAGTCTCAGTTTGCATGTGGCTGTGCTGCTGAAGTTGGACTAAAATTCCTTGACAGAACAGAGAAAAAAAGTAAGAGATTCTGATATTAGAAGCATGGTCATAGAATGCATAAAACAAAGAAAATATTAACTTTCTTACAAATGTAACCAGATGAGGAGGCTATAGTTAGTTTATTTATGCTCTACTATTTAAGCATGCTGTTCTAACCACTTCTCAGAAACCAGGATACTGAGGTTTAATATTCTGATCAACTGCACAAGGTTCAAGAGCATACTTCCCATTTATGACCAGGCTACCTCATAGACTGTATGGGAACAAGTCTGAATGTGAGCTGCTGGGGAAAGGCTGAGGGAAGAAGTAAAACTGAAGTGGATGAAAAAAGTGCTCTTTACTTCTCCAGTAGAAATAATGCAAAATTTAAATTGTGCAGGAGAATTTAATAGAAGAAAGAGTCTGATGGGATAAGCTAAAAATCACGATACTCAGCTGACAGAAGGGGATTTAGGTTCTAACATCTCCTCCCAAGATTCATTCTATTCCCTTTAATCTGGTGTATCACTTGAAAAAGACTGTCAGTTCTAGGAGCAGGAGTTGGCACATAGGACTTCCCTGCTTTCTGGCAGTTCTTCGTTCTTCCTGACATTTTACTATTTTTGATGTGACGTATTACAAAACATATTCCTGTACAGTCAGCTTCATTCCCAAAACATCCTTCTTGATATGAAATAAGGAAAAATAATGCTTTTTATCTTTAATTTTTGTCACTTTTGACCAGACATTTTCCTTGATATTTTTCAAATGGTATTGCATTGTTCACTGATGACTTCTGTCAGAGAGTCCTGAGATCTTGAACACATGGAGTTCTGGGAAAAAGGAAGTGGTGTGCTGCTTGACCTGCACACTGTTATTTTCTTCAAAAAGCTTTGAGATCACATTATCTGCAGGTGTTTTCCTTTAGGAAATAAGAAGTTAATTCCTCCCAATAAATGGTGTGTTTCTGGACTGAACAGAGAGCATCAGTTTTTTGAAGTTAATTTTCTGAAAAAACATGGAAAATAAATCAATTTTCATCAATCAAATTGAATCAACTTATACAAAGATGTCATACAGGGAATTAAAGCACTGCATATGGCCTGTTTTCACTTTTTCAAAATAAGACAAATAAACTTCTGTGTATTTTTAAAACATATCTGTAAATGCAGCAAATTCAGCTCTGGGGACTTGATATTTATTGCCAGTATTGCAACAACATATGTTGAGTCCTTGCTTCTTTGTGATTTGAAATTAACACCGATGTATTAAGCTGGTTTAATGGTAGCATATACTAATGAGAAAACAGTTTGCAATCTGCTTTCTGTTTGCTTATGAGGGACAGGTTTTCAGAAATGGCCACTAATGCTGTAATCATATTTGTCCATACATTTATTTCATATATAAATTTCACAGCTGTGTTTCCAAACCACCATTTAGAAATGCACATTACTGTGAATGTTTTTACATACTAAAGTGTATTTTGAGAATGAGGAATGGCATGGAGAGGGAAGAGAAGTCTTTCTTGATCCCTATTACTGTTAATACAGGAATGAATGGGCATTTGTTGAGGCAAAAGGGAAGAAAGATTCATCACACTTAAAAAACAACAGCCAGCCAAAAATAAAAACAACAATTTAGTAGATCTTCAGGCAATGCATTAACAGGCTGCAGATGTCCTGGCTATATTCTGCTGTGGATGCTAAGAATTTACACAGGCTCATAAAGAGTAATTAATGGGAAAACAGTCTATAAAAAAGATTTGCATTGAGTGTCAGAATATTACAAAGTCCTGGAGACCAGATACTGAATGGAAAGATCTTTGGTCTGACTGTTCCCATGTATTTTCTGGGTACCACTGTCTAGATACTTGCAAATTATGCACAAATTTTGTGACTAAAAGTTGGATGCAATATTTGTAGAAGAAAAAGAAGTTAAATGCTCAAGGGCTTGAGATCTACGTCCTGAAACTACTTTGAAACATACTTTCCTTCCCAGCCCTGCTGTGTCTGGGTCATGAAATCCTGTAATTTGTAATCCTTTTTATTTTCCCTTGCAGTTCCCTCTCTTTATTTGTCTTTACTTTCCCACAGTTTCTTTGCAGTGATTTCTCAGATTGCAGTACAATCACTATGCAGTTGTGGTGAAGAAGTCCCTCAGACAGGAAGATGTACAGAGAAGACTCATGTGCAGATGACAGTAAAGTCAGTCCCTTCAGCAAAATTTCAAAAAGACCTGATTGAGCTAAAGTGAAATTCAGTTCAACTAGATAATTTATTATGGAGTTTTGTGCCCCTCGCTGAGAGTGCTTAAAAAAAGAGTATTTAATTCCACTTAAATTTTAAAATACAGAACTTTTATGTGAAGCACTGGTCAACTTTTTCCAAGGAAATTCCCAGAAAATTGTCTTTCTTATCCCTATTGTATTCTTACTTTCATGAAAAAATGAACAAGGCTTTTGGTCTGCCTGGACTTATTTTTATTGCAAGCATTTTTAATTCACAATTACAGTCAACTCTGGTGTTTTTAATGCAAAGCAGAACTGCAACAGTACTAAAGAGGAGGGGTGTAAAACCTGGCTGGTTGGAATGAAGCCATTCTCCTGTCCTGTGCCTCAAAAATACTAAAAGAAGCAAAGTGATGTCAATGGTTAGCTACTACTGCCTGACACATAGCTAAGTGGTGAATAGTGTATGGTGTAAAGTTTACATAGGTTTTCAGGGTGCTGTTGTTAATTCAGTTCTCCTGGTAAAAAACAGATAGAAAGTATAAGAAGTAAAAATTTCCACTTTTGGAGCTCTCAAATATCCTTTGAGGATGGGATGGGAGGAAGAGGAACAGGCTTGTGCTAAGCCTGAGAGCTGAAGAAGAGAAAACCTGTGTATTTATTACTCTAGAACCTTGAAGAGTACAGTAATCTGAACATCTCAACCAAAAGCATTTATTACCTGGTCTGAGGCAGAAATTCAACATAGAAACCTTGAGGTTTAGGCAACAGCTGGACATTAGAAGCACAAGAACACATTGTACAGTACTTTGCAATCTTGTTCTTCTATTTTCCACTTGATGCTGCAGAGCTGTTTGGTCTGTTTCAATGTTGGCTCAGAATTTTCTCAAAAGGCTGCAGCTGGCTCAGTAGCTGTGGTCATTTGGTCTCTGCATGGAGGCACGGGGGGCAGGGGCAGGCAATACTTCTAAATACCTGGTCTAGAGTTAAAAGATCTTTTGTTTCAACTTTTCAGCACGGGAATGATGAAAGAGATTTGAGTTTATGTGTTTACCTTCTATTGTAGTTTTCTGACAGAGCTTTTAGAAATCAAAGGTAGATAGATGGTTGTCAGCATTCTTGCTTCAATTCCAACACACTGAGTCATATATCATATCTTGAAAGTTAGTATCAAGTACCTTTATAAAGTCAATTTGATGACAAGTTCTCAAAGGATGGAAGAAAGGTCTCACTTTGTGTCTGAGTGCATGTGAGTATGCTTCTCACTCAATGTGTGAGAGGCAGAAGAGCTGATTGAGAGAAATATGCATTTTATAGAGGTGGTGGGGCTCTGAATAATTTGTTCATGAGAAGAATGTGTTTCACATATGCAGGTTCTGAAAGAAAGGTGCATGATGCATATGCAGGAAATATAACAGAGCTAGACAGTTTTTGTTCATTTCCCAGATAACTCATTTGTGAAGTAGATTTGTTCAACCAAAATTATTTGTTAATTTTGATTGAAACTGGCAGCTAGATAAATAAATGTGCTGGTTTTGTCTGTGGTAGAGTTAATTTTCTTCACAGTGGCTGGTATGGGGCTGTGGCTTTGATTTGTGATGAACACAAAGTTGATAATATAGAGATGTTTTTGTTATTGCTGAGCAGGGCTCACCCAGAGCCAAATCTTTTTCCACTTTCCATACGGCCATGCTGGCAAGGACATTGGGGTGCATGGATGCTGGGAGGAGACACTGGTGACCCAAACTGATCAAAGGGATATTCTAGATCATATAATATCATGCTTAATACATGAAGTGCGGGAAGAAGGATCAGAGAGGAAAGTAGGAGCTCGGAGTGATGGAGTTTGTCTTCTCAAGTCACTGTTACATGTGATGGGGCCCTGCTCTCCTGGAGATGGCTGAACACCTGCCTGCCCATGGAAAGCAGTGAATTAATTCCTTGTTTTTCTTTGCTTCTCTGCATTACTTTTCCCTCTTAAACTGTCTTTGTGTCAACTCATGAGTTTTCCAGCTTTTACCCCTCCAATTCTAGCCCTGATTCTGCTGGTGGGGGAGTAAGTGAGGGCCTGTGTGGTCTTGGCTGATGGCTGGAGTTAAATCATGACAATAAATACAAAGTACTTTATGAGATTGAAATTAGAAAAAACCTGAACATTTCCCTTTCCTTTTTAAGGGCAATGTCTATAATTTCATAAAACACTAAAAGCAAAATATTAATGTTGAAAGAAATATTTTAAAGTTAAAGAAATTTCTTTCAAATTTACTTTGATTTTTAAAATTGTTTTTAGAGGGGAAAAAGCCCCAAACAATAAAATTTGAATCTCATCTATCAAATTTTGGAGTTTACATGACAGGATATCTCATAATAATAGTTTCTGATATTATCTTGGTATGAGACAAAGAAAAACTTTATGCTTATTTCAAAGTTCACAGAAGAAATTACATTGTCAATAACTCCTTAAAGCAGTACATAATAAAAGGATAATTTTTTATTCAGATCATGATTTGTAAAAAGTTGCAAGTATTTAATCATAATTTGGAAATCTTTGGTTTACATAAGCCGTATTCACTGTGTTATACCAATTATTGGTCTCTATGCAGAAAGAGAAACCAAATAAAATGGGAATCCAAGAAGAGAATATGAGATATCAATTTAGTTTAGGCATTTTGCTTTCACTGACTAAAAAACCCCTTTATGGTAAATTTTATTCAAAGTGTTTGAATACAATGCAAATAAAGAAATGTTGTATATTTCTCTCTCTATTTATCAGAACATCTAAGTTTTAAAAGCTCTTTAGCAATTATTCTGCTAACTGAAGTTGATAGACTTCATCAGTTCTGTAAAGTTTATTTAATTCAATTTTGTTTGTGATGATGATAAATAAAAATACCCAAACAAATAAACAAATATGAAAGTTAAGCATCATAAATATGTTTTCCCTTTAGTATTCTTTTGCTCTTTTTACTTATTAGGTAGCTGACTGGATTTATCTTTCTCAATGGAAGATATTTTTAAAAACAATTCTGAGTTCGAGAATACTTTCTGGAAATTACAGTATGATTTTACAAACAGAAAAAGTCTTAACAAAATGTATCTGGGCATCAAAATGATCAGAGATGATGGAAGAAAATTACACTGTTGTCAAAACACTATTCAGTACTTGACAGCATTCATTTTAATGGTAGAATAGAACAGCTTGTTTGACCAAAAGCTACAGAAACTTTTTAGCTATTTGACACATCATTTTTTTTTGCTGCAAACCAGCTTTGAGTGAGCTGCCAGCCATTTGTACCTTGTAAGAAAAAAAGCAAATATCCCAGACAACAGTGAAAGTAAATGCTTCAAGTTTTTCAAACCAAACTCTTCAGAACACATTTATTCAGGAAACCTGGTAGAGAGTTTCTTTATATGCATAATCTTTATGTGAATAAAGGAATTTTTAGCTTTCACATTGTACTCTTTTTGGCTGGGACAAATGTTAATTTTTTCATGTAGTAACTAAACTAGTATGGGATCATTTTTGTGATTTGTGCTGAAAACAGGTTTTTGCTAACAATGAGCAGAACTTATACAGAGTCTTTTCTGTGTCTCACCCCAGACCACCAGTGAGGAAGCAGAGGGTGCACAAGGAGTTGGGAAGGAATACAGCTGGGACAGTTGACCTCAATTGACCCATGGGGCATTCCCATACCATATGGAATCACACATTAGCATGCAGAGCTCTGGGAAAAAGAAGGAAGGAAAGATATCTGGAATGATGATGTTGGTCTTCCAAGTCACCATTACACAGGATGTACAGCTTTCCTGGAGGTGGCTGAAGACTGCCTGATGATGGGAAGTGATTAATGAATTCCTGGTTTTGCTGTGCCTGTGTGTGCAGCATTTGCTTTACCTATTAAACTGTCCTTATCTCCATGCAGGAGTTTTCTCACTTTTACCATTCTGATTCTAGGGGGTAGTGAGCAAGTGCCTGGGTGAGATTAGTTTCCAGCTGGGGTTAGACCATGCCAGATGTTCTGTAACCCAACCACTTTGTAGGAGATCGACTCTATGAGAAGGTCTACTTGACCAGACCTGTTAGGCTTCCCATGTTCTGCTGTGGAAAAACAGGATGATTACTCAGTTCATAAATTCAGCCAGATGAGAGTATCCTTAGCACAGATGTCACAAAACAGTACTGCACTCTTCTCTAGGAATCTAGGGAGTTTCCTCCACATCTTGATTTAGCAAAGTTTACTGCTGCCATACCTCAGCTAGGTCTGTTACGTGACAGGAAAATCCTAAAGAAATGCAGAAAGCACTTAATAAGTTTCTCCCTTTATTATTATTTTTTTCTTTACACCTTTGTTTTCGGCACTAACTCTTCATAGTACAGTAACGTGAATGTGTGTCTGTGTAAGTAAATTTCTTTTGTTACAAAAAGATGTCATGATAGTGCTTTCAGAGGACAAGGCAGCAGCAGATGAGAGGAACATAAGGTAATAATTAGAAAATTACAAGCAGCAGTGGTGATAAACAGTGGGCACATCTGTCTAGTTACTGTCAAGCTTTTTGTGAGCAGCAAGACAAAGGTGTGTTTTAACAAATTACTTGGTTACGAACATTTTAAATAAATGAAAAGGTGGAAATGTCACTTGGAGGGAGTACCACTTTTGAAGGAAGGAAGAAATAGCATATATTTTTGTAGTCAGTTATAAATTAACAAGTCCACAAGTCTGCACTCCTGCACATCCATACCTGTGGCTTCTGAGGACTACAGACTGCAGGCATTTTCCCAGGCCACAGACAGTGTAGGGTCTTCATACAATGCCCCTGGCAGGGCTGGATGGGGGCAGATCCAGCTGAGCTCCCTGCCCTGGGCATTCCTGGGAAAGAGGAATGACTTCTGTAAAAATCCCAGAATGTTGCATAGGGGAACAAAACTGGACTAACACTTATAGCATCTAAAATATTCCAAGTGGCAGTAATTTGGGTAAATAAATGTGCCTACAGAAATGAAAACAGAATTTCCATTCCATTGGATATTTTAACTCTTAAAATTTGGCTTTTAGCTAAAATTGCAAGAAAATGTCCACATCTTCTGTTGAACAGGAATTTAGAAATACTGATCAAATTGATTTTGTATAATTTTCTGTTACTTTAATAAGGTGAAAAATAAAAAAATTAAATATAGTAATGAAATATTATATCATAAAAGTAATAAGAGGCATTTTACTGGCAAAAAAGGAACAATGCTTTTTAATTGAAGGCAAAACTAAATACCAGCCACTTTCAAATGAATTATTTTTTAGAAACAATGTTGACACTGAAATCAGGTTTAAATGATAGAATATTTTTGCTTCAGTTAAACTTGTGTTCCCATTAGAAAATTCTATTTAATTTTTTTAAACTTACATATATATTTGTTTTTTTTGCATGCAAAGAGTAGATTTCATCTGTTGGAGAATTTTCAATCAATAAGTAAATTGAAAAAATTCTAAATATTTTTTTTAAAAAATCATATATCCTGAAGCCCTCAACATTTATATATGTGTGCTATAATTGGCTGAAGTAAATTGGTTTTGAACAGTTATTGTATAACATTATGATTTCTACTAGCCCAAATAATAAAAATTTTAGAATAAATGAATATGAGATTTAATACTTTGCACACATCATCAGTATCAACTATTCTTTTACATATGTTAGTGTAGCCCTTCTTTAAAGAGCTTTGGCTTGAAAAGTAGATTACTTGAGTCTTGCTGCTCTAAGTAAAGCATTTTTTTGAACATTAAGTTAGCAACTTCATTTAAGTCTGACTTTTTTTCTCCCTCTTCATTTTGAACTTGCATAGAGAAATCAAAGCTATCATGATTTTATGCCAGGGGTTAAAGTAAAAGATTATTTTTGCAGGTATGCCCTTTATGAGTTTGCAGTCAGGATTTTTTTCCTTTCAAAGTTCTCACAGCACACTCAGCTTAGGAAGATTTAACATCCTTAGAAACTACAAATTTTTTAAAGTGCTTCATTTTATGGCTTTCTATCACTTTAATGCAGCTCCATCTTTACAGTACTACTTATAGCATAAGAAATAGTAAGTGAATGTTATGGTCATGATGGAGATGTCTTTTTCAGCAATGTGTAAGGGAGGATGCAGTTTAATACTTTTAACAGAACATAGCTGGAATCATGAAAGTGTGTGCTATCTTCAGTTATGAAATTGTGAAATGGTGCTAATAAATTCAAATTCTAACCATATGTTTGTGCCACTTTTTCACTGGCAAAATGGAAGTAAAATACTGAAATGAACAGGGAGGAAACAGGGAAGTTTCATTCCAATTCAAATTGCTTTAATGTGAATTCCATGGTTCTGTGTGCTACTGTTCATTGTTGCACATTGCAAAAAATGCTACAGAAGCCTAGAATGACTGACACACATTATTGTTAAATAGGGGATGTGTGAAGTTTTAACTACTGCACAACAAAAAACTGATTTTTTTTTGCAGTATCTTTTTTTCCTCTGTCCTACTGTCCTTGTCATTAGTTTTCCCTGAGAATTGTAATATTTTGTGATTTTGAAGGAGTCAGTCACCACAGAAGCATCTGCAATGGATGAAAAATTAGATCCCCTGGAATGATAATTGTTTATTTCTGATTGAAGCACATTTAGGTTGATGGTGTTCAGAGTTGTATTTGACATATTGATGACACAGTGAACCAAGAAATATTTCAAATGGACCTTCAAAACATGCAACAAAGTAACAGATGAGATCTGAGTGGGATATTGTAAACAGAAGTCCACTTGGACAAAAGACAATATTTTGGGAACAAATGCAATAAATTCTCTATGCTTATTTCTAAATCTCGTAATTTTTTCTCCTCAAGCAGAGATTAGGGAAGGGAAGAACATATTGTTTGAATTTTCCAAAAAGCAATCAAGCATTAATTCTTGACATACTCTATACAAAAGATGAGAAAATACTTGAGACAGACTGTATAGCTACCTGACTGTACAGAATTGGTTTACACTCACTCATAGCACCCACCAATCTGCTACAAGTTCATGACTTGTCCTTAAAAAAATGATGAAAGACCTTATAATGCAGATGCTTTGAGGAGGGGCAGATGGGCAAGCAGGGAACTCCACAAATAGATCTGGTCTGAGAAAGGAAATGCAATAACATGTTGCCTTCATAAGGCTGAAGAATTCATAGCAGAAAGGACAGGGAAAACTGGCATTCTTATTTTCAGACATTAAAACATTTTAAAAAACGTGGAATATCATGATGAAGGACATCATCCCAAAATAGTGAAACTCCAAGAGTTAGACTATGGGACAAATTCAGATACTTAGAAATGCTCAAATTAGCTTAGAAAGTTATATCTTCTAATATGGCTCCTGTGAAAGGGTCCTAGACATTGTTCCTTTTCCTGCAATTACAAATTGGTACCTTCCTCTTTATACTTAGAAATCCACTCACTTTTAAGCATATGGTTTGACAAACAAGACTAGACTCAGTAAAAGCTCAAAACTCAGCACAAAAGTCTCTTTTTTTGTTGAAACAAGACCTAAGTTACCAGCTGGATGTCATGCAAGATGCAACATTACATTTTTAAAACCAATTCCCTTTTCCAGTCAAATTTATATTTATCAATGCATATACATAATGAATGTATTTTTTTACTTTGTCAGTTTTTGAAGTGCCATTATTCCCTGCTGTCTACATCAGGCACACTCTGCCTTTTGAGAGTGACAGCTCTTGACACTGTACATTAGTTTCATTATTGACATAATGCTGAAGTAGCTTTTGAAAAGAAAACTGCCAGTGTGCTTTTATTTTTTAATCTTCTGTGCCCTATTTTTCATATATATGTATGAGAAAAAGTATGAGAAAAAGCTAAAAGAAACAGAAGATAGAGCAACTTTAGCTAACAAAATAAACACCCTTTGTCACGTTAAGACACGTCAAAGCCACAGCAAGTGCAGGGACTAAACTCCAAGAGAGGATATAAGGATATAACATGTACAAAGACAAAATACAATGTTCCCAAAACAAAGCATTGTCTTAAAGCAACAATAGCAACAATACCAATTAAGCAGCAACTGAGTCCCTTTTGATGTGAGTTGAATGCTGTACTACACATTGTGTGCTTGATCCCTTGAAGTCCTGAGCAGCCCCATCTCCTGTTGGTTGGTGCTCAGTATCTTACACAATCTGGCGCCTGGGGAAGGTTTTCAAAGGCATCAGTACCAGCTTGGTGCCTAACTGAAGCTGACTTCCAAAGGAAGGGATTTGGACTTCTGACTGTCAGTTTGTGCCTTTGAAAACCTCTCTTCTGAGGTTAGCCAGCACTAAATACTGATGTATTTACAAAAGGAATTAATTCCTTTCCACTTTCTGTTAATTCTTAAACTCCAGTTATGCTAAGAATAGTCCCTGCTGAAACCTAGAAGAATACACACTTTTTGGCAGTCAGCTTATGCAAAATGCTTATTTTTCTTCTTATTTATCATGCCATCTGGCATTATGTTTAAGATGGAAGTGCAATTAAAACCAACCTATTACTAAAAATTATCCCGTCTTTGACCTTGAAACGCTCCATAGCTCCATGACCCCATTACCTGGAGTTTGTCGTTGGATATCTGACATTTTAGAAACTTAATTGCAATGGATACTCTTCAGTCAAGTCTATACTTCATTTATTTTCATTTGAAAAGAATGTGTTCTTTAATGAAAATTTGAAATTAGAAAAAGAAGGGAATTTTATATTTGGATTACTTTATCTGTTCATAGTAAGCTTTTTTATTTTGAAAAGAGAAAACTTATTTTCTTTACCTGTAGAGATACAAATAATAGAGTTAAATTGTAATGTCCTTATAGTGTAAACTTTGAAGAAAATAAAATTTAGATCTAGATGGCAGAAAATGGGAAGTACCTGTGTGCACTTTTTAAGCTAAGTTGGCGTAACTGCTAGCTTTACATCCCATTTTTAAGAGAAAATTATTGCTTGCATAACAGTTGATGAAAACCATGTATTGTGAAAGCCTATATAAGGTCCTTTATTCTTGAAAACAGGTGAATCAAACATTAGCTATGATCTCCTAGGAAGTATTTGTTTTGCAAAAGCTTTCTTTCTCTGAGCTTCTCCTCAAGGCTATGTTGTAGCTTTTATTTTTTTTCCTTCTCTTTTTCTTTGTTAGAAACACACCTATAATTTCTTCAGAAACAAATTGCAGGAGAGAATAAGGATACTATTTGCTGGGACATGGCTCTTTTGTAGGGTTTAAAGTATCCCAGTCACAGAAACTGAATCTATTGTCTTTTTAGCTGTGGTAACCATACACAGGATTGTAATTCTGGGGCATATGTTTTCTGAGTAAAAGGTGGACACTGGGTCTCTCAGTTCTTACAGATTAAAGTCAACCACATGATGTGGATAAAGAAAGCCACTTGATTATCTGTCGTAAAAACAATTTGTAGGCCAAGTGTAATGCATTTCTCTATGAAATTTTTGTGCAAGCCAAGCCTAATCCTTAGAAAGAGGTCTGTTCTAATCCATTCTTTGTGAAATCAAACCTAATACAGGTCTAGTGTAAATCCAACATCATGAGACAGAGATGATGGGGATTAATGCTGTGCAAATAACTGATTCTCCAATTTGGTGCAAAAGGGGGAAAAAACCAAAACAACCAAAAAAACCACTATTGGATCTGTTCTGGGCAGAATACTTCATGTGTTTCTCATGAGTTGTTCAACTGTCTCATGTCATATAATTAAAGCAATGAAGAATTCACCAATAATAATGACAATGTTTTTTCTATGTGCTTGGACGGAAGAAAAGTGTTCACTTCTTTCAACACCAATTTTATGATTAGGCCAAAATAGAACTAAAACCCATTTGGAAATATAAAAATAGTTCTACTGTAGTAAGAACTTTTCCCGAAAAGACTGAGCTTTTCAACTTGAAAACCACTACCATTAAATCCACGTTTTCAATTTTTATTCTGAAAATTCATGTTACAGAAAAAATTAGAAACAGAGTTGTTGTTTTTTCTTCTGTTATTCAGAGTCTAATATTTTCCAGTAAATTCCTGCAAAAGGAATACACAAAGAGACCTTTGGGCCCATAATGACTCACAAAAGATGAGTTCTTTGTCATGGAACAAATTACAGTAATTTGTAACTTAGCAAAATACTTTGCAGTAATTAGCAAGAGGAAATCCCTAGAAAGTTATCACAGGACAGAGTTTATTGGATGACTGCCTTTAGTAACTAATCCAAGGATCCTTGTATTGATAGGAGGACAACTTTTTATAATACATTATTGATAGATGTTAGAGCTGAGCTCTGTTGAATTTTATTTCCAACAATTTTCCCTATAAGTTAGTGTTAATGAAATACAATTTACTGTTTCGTCCCCATAGGACCATCTATTTTTAATTAGCATGTGATTATAATGTACTCTATATTATGATATTATTTATGGCATTTAAGCAGAATGAGAAGAAAATGAATAGGCCATGACTATTTATTGGTGTTGTTCATTTACAGTCTTTGTTGAGCTTAAAAGGTAATGAAGCCTAAGCCATTGTCTGGATGCAGTTGTATTTTTAGCATCCTCAAGGAAGTATGTAGTTGAAGAAAACACTTCAAACACTTGGGAATACCTTCCTCTTTACTTTCATAACTGCAAGTTTTGCCTTTCAGATTTTTTTTAACAAAAATCCCGTTTATAATTAGATTAAGAATTAATAGCTGCTGTAAACATCCTATAGACATGAGTTGCACTTATTATTGAGAGCTTCAAAAAATCTCAGATGGCTGTGACTGTGAGGGATGTATTGACTTTATTTCTGCAAGGTTCAGTTATTAATATAGTTTTCTATATACTTTTCTGTCCTATTAACCCTTTAAGGATTGTAGTACACATCTCGATTTTAATACTAAGCTCAACTAGTTTTAGGAGGGCAGATGTGTCTGTGTGTTAGGTGGAGTGAGATCGGGTGATTCAGGAAGATGCAAAGTAGACATATTTTCATTGAAGATATTACTCATGAGAATTAAAAACATGCTTTAAAAAGGGGGGAAAATGATTTTTGCTTTAATGTTATTACTTAGGGGAAGAACTGAACTTCCTACTGTTTAACCATATTATTTAAAAAAATAAATAAACTCAGACATGCATTCTCATTGATCTAACTTTTAGTGTAATGTCTATGTTTTCTTTAAGGCAAAATAGAAAATGACATGTTCAATTCATGATCTGATAGATACCATTTCGTGTTTTCAGTAAACAGTTGGAAAAAGCTCCCAATCTTAATAGGAGCCTTAAATATTACTGTTTTAATTTCCTACATAAATAAATGTCAAGGATGAGAAACTTTTCCATTTAAAGGAAAATTCAGACAGTAATTTAAAAATTAGATAAACCAGAGAATAAATATTTCAGATTTATACATATTTTCATTCCTGAAGATTTTTTTCAGGTAAATTTTAGTGACATTAATTAAAAAAAAATATGTCTAAAAAGACAGCTGCAAGCCTTATCATTTTAACTGGAAATTCTTCACCTGCATTAAAAAAACCTGTTATTTAGAGAGCTCTGTTCACACCACTCTTAATTAATTAAGGTTCCACACATCAAAACAAACTGCCTGTTAGCTTTTGGTTTTGGTTTCTTGAGTAGAATTGTATAAACACAGAATATCCTGAATTGGAAGGAACCCACGAGGATCATCAAGTCCAACTCTGGGCTCTGCATGGGACACCCTATGTGTCACACCATGTGCCTGAGAGCATTGCCAATTGCTTCTTGAACTCTGTCAGGCTAGGGGCTTCCCTGGGGACTCTGTTCCAACCACTCTATGGGGAAGATCTTTTTCCTAATATCCAATGTAAACTTCCCTTGAAACAGCTTTATGCTGTTCCCACAGATCCTGACGCTGGTCACTACTGAAAAGAGAATAGTGCCTGCTCTTGTGAGAAAGTAGGCTGTGATGAGGCCTCCCCTCAGTTTTCTCTTCTCAAGAGTTAAAAGGAATGGTGTTTGGTTTTTTTTTTCATGTGAGTTTTTCATCATATTATAAGTGACGTTAGTAAGTAACATATAGTAACAACAATTGCTCAAGAGAAATGTTGGGAAGTTTTTGTTTTTGCATGAGCTATTGAGGACATATGATTAAGGAACATTGGTTTGTTTTGACATGCCATTTTTATAATTCTTGAGCAATAATACTATAGAGACAGAGCCATAGAAAATTTTCAGGTAGCTCAATGATTTTGTAATTACAACTCATTATCATTGTCTCAATTTTAAATAATTTAATCTTCCTGGATAAAACTTCTAAGCCTGATTTTTTTAAATTTATTTTGAACTTGAGTTTATTTTTAATAACAATAAATACAAAAAAATATGTGCTTCATTTTTTAATGAAGACCCACATTGGTGTAATAATTAAAACAGATTTAGACTTTAGTTATCTAATATGACTTAAACATTTCAGTCATTAAAAATTAAAGATTAAAAATGTTGACCTCTTAAGGAGAGTCTATTCATAACTTCAGTGCATTTTTAACAGTGATAGGAAGATGTTCACAAGCATCACAGCTGGGAAGATTTCAGTTCCCACATTTGCTTTGGTAACTTTCTTGATGTTGGAAATACTATTAAAAGTTCATATGGGATGAAGCAATACCTTTGAGAAATCCACTGCACTTAGAAGAATATAGGTTTCTATACTTAGAATCTCGTGCCTTAAGAATATTCAAAGCTGAATATTTCACTGTCAGTGCATCTTGAACCTGCCTGAGTGGAGTCCTGATACAAGTGCATCTTGAACCTGCCTGAGTCCCGACAGAGCATTTATCTGACTCTACATGGTTTTAAAAAGATATATGTTCAAATATTGCCTTTAATGAAAATGTTTTCCAGATATTTTGTCTAGCTTATATGGAATTGATACTGAGTGATACACTCAGCATTGCTTCTAAATTAACATCATGGAGGCTGTAATGATCTTTGCCTCAGATATGGCTACTTTTGCATATATACCTTGTCAATAAATAAGAACATAACAAGAATTGTTAAATGTTCTGATAAAATTTTGATAAAATTGTTTGATAAAATTTAAACTGCTCTAGTTTTGTCTTTTCCTTGGTACCCCAGAAAAACGTGAAATCCTGTTTTTTTTTTCCTTGCTGTAACATTTGCTCACCAAAGTTCAAGCATAAGATAAATTTATCAGATTTATCATCACAAAGAGACCTGAGGTGCTTAGAGGAGTGTAGCTGCTGGGGGCAGCACAGGGATTCTTCAGCAGACTTTGCTTGTTCTGTGGAAGTTTCTAGACTGCTACCCAATCCCTCAGATTAAGTCTTCCATTATGACTGAATACATTTTCCAAAAATGAAGACTTAAAGTTGCCATAAGTGCACTCAAATCTTTAAAATAATATTGGTCCTACTCACAATCTCTAGTCTTTGTCCTTGGACTTGGGAATCTTCCACACTCTCACCTGCTCACCAATGCTTTCCTGGATAGAAGAGAATCTGGCCTTTGTGAGATTTCATAGTGGATATGGTCAAGAATTGTCAGATTGGAGGAGGGTGATCCAAACTGCACTTTCATCTGGAGCTGGTCTATGTTGCTGTGTTTCACTTGTTGTGAGGACCTCTAAGGAAGTGTCATAGCATTTGACATGTTAAAACAATAATTTGATTAAGAAAGTAATAGCTTGTATACATCTTCTAACAAAACCTCTCTAAAGATCTGAACTTTACTGATTTTATATTAATATTACTTAAAGAAGAAAATACTAGTGTTGATCTTGTTTTAATGTAAGATAGTAGAATCACATCAAATACTTTACAGTATTTCAGAGTGTTATCACATTACAGCTCCAAAACAGCATGAATCTCTTAAATCCTGTATCCTGTTGGCCAGCCACATGTGGATGTCTCTGATATCTTAGAGTATGTCTACAGTGCATGGACTGAACATGGGAAACGTACATGCAGCATCATGTCTTGTCCAGGTGGACATTTGTGAGACACTGAAATGTTGAAAGGTAATGACTCAAACAATCGTCCATTTGCAAAAGCAGCAGGGATGAAGCAGGACCCTTGAGAAACTATGTTGCTCAGCAGAGTATATTTATCTATACTTTGCTCTACTGTCTCTACACTTTTCTGTGGATCTTGCCTCGCATCTCCTATTGACTGTTAAGACCCCAGCGAAATTTTAGGGAATTCCTAAAAAGCTTGCTTTCTCCCATCCATTGTTCAAGGCGCTCTGAAGTAAGACTGTAACATATACAGCATGTAAATATGTGGGTGTTACAGAAGTTCAGAGGCTTTGCTTTTATTTAAGAAATGAAAAGGCAAGGAACTCAAAAGCTGCACTTTCAATAGCTTATTTTGAGTGTTCTACAAGAAGGTCTTCATGGAAGTGTTTGGTGAGAGACTAAAAGGGCCTTTGGACACTAATAAGTCATGACAGCTAGCAGGATTCATAAGTAATTTATCAGTCACGGGTCATCTGGAGATGGTAAGTCAGGTCCTGAGGAGGACAGCTGCAAGTGTATCTTTTATGGAGTGTAAAAAATCCTTGGTGTAGTGGAAGTAGAAAACAGTCCTGGAAACTCTATACAGAATATTTAAGGAGATGTAATGAACACACTTTAAAAGTTTATTCTAGTCTGAAAGGTTAGAACTGGTGATATCTTTCCATTGAGCAGAACCTTTTAAGTAGGAGCTTTTTTAGCTAGTAGAATCTTGAATCAGTCACAAGGTTCAAAGAACACATCACATACATATTCTAAAGCATAGATAAATCCCATCCTATTTATTACAGTTAGAGAAAAAAGGAAAATTCTAAAAGGGGGGATAGGAACACTGGCAAGGATTGTCAGGCTAAACAGAACATCTTATCCATTAAGTTTTGTAGATACTTTTGTCACATTTTCCCTTTAATTTTTTAAAAAAATATTAAAACAATGATGAGTGTACAGGGATTCAAAGAACAAAGAATATTGACTCAGAATAAATATACAGAAGATTAGACACAATGATGAGGTTAACGTGAAGAAAAGAACAAGTACAATGACAGTTAATTTCAGAAGTTGTAAAAACAAATTAGCTGCCTTTTTATTTCAACCTTACCTAATAAAATATAAAATATGAATATTATCACTGAGCTGTGAAGAAGGAAAAGTCAGACTTTTTTTTTTTCTTTCCTTTTTTTTCTTTTTGTTTTGATTTTTTTGTTTTGTTTCTTTTTGTTTTCTGTTTTGAAGAGTTAAAAAGAGGAGTTGATGGAAAGTATTCCTCATGTATTTCTCAGTCAAGATTACTTTTAATTTAAAAAAATATGAAACCATACACTTTGGAAAAGACTAAGATCTGTCTGACATTCGCTTTTGAGTAAATATGACTGTATTTCAAAAGGTAATATTCCTAACTACTGTTGTTAAGGAACAGAATGGTGATGACATTACAATTGTTCTCCTGGAAGAGACATAGATTTCCACCAGTTTTTGTCCCTAAAATTATCTGGAAGGTATAGTAAGGGAGTGAAGAAAGGGAGCATAGAAAGTGAACACTGAAATTAAATAAAAAACTTCAGCAAATAATTTACTTTAAATATACATTTCTGGCAGTTATTTCTCCATTAATCTGAATGCATTCTGTTCCTAATCTTTGATTACTCAAGAAAATCTTTGCAATATGGTATTCAGTATTTTCTCCCCATCTGGGAAGAACTTCAAATGTATCTGGCTAGTTTAGGCATTATTACTTATTTAGTAAACAAAAAATTTCCAATATAGCAATTGTTATAGTTCGAAATTTTATTATAATATATTCCTCTGTACAGATGAAATAGTAAGTAGAAAAATACAACCTGAAGCTTCTGACAAATAATATACAGAAGACCTGCATGCTTTCATTTGAAATAGGGATGGAGCCATGAGACCAGGTATGAAATCACTGATTCATATAATAATTTAGGCAGGAGGGCACCTCTGGAAATCAGCTAGTCCAACATTCTGCTTGAAGCAGGTCCAGCTAGGTCAGGTTGCTCAGGGCCTTGTTCAGTCAAACTGTGAGTATCTTCAAAGACAGAATCCACAACCTTAGTGGGCAATGTGTCCTTGTGTTCGACCACCCTCAGGGTGATTCTTTTTTATTTTTTCCTTTTATCATAGCATATTTCCCTGTTTATAGAGGTAGGATGTAATCTGACTGTTTTTGTATTGCAGCAACCCTTACACGACAAGAATGCAATGTGGGATCCTGGAGTTGGGAAAAAAAAGTAATGATTAAGAAAAGCAGAAATCATCTGCATACATGAAAAGATGACAAAAGTGCTTCTCAGCTGACTTCTTTAATTCATCTTTATTTTGTGTTAATGAATCAGATTTTCATTACTCTGTTGAACTTTTTCAATAGCAATATTTGCAGTGAGTTCTTTATTAAAAAAACAGGTTAAACATGTTTACAAATGCAATATGACTATTCATTCTATATTGCAAAAGCTTATATATATATATATATATATATATATATATACATATCTTTGATTAAAGAGTGTTTCCTACCCTTTAACGCACACTATTGTTTAAATTTCCTAGTGTTAAAAAGAATTTCTTACACTACAAGGTCAGGTCATTTGTGATTGCTCAGAAAATTGGATTATTATTTTTCTTGTACTTTATTTTTTTCCCCTCTTTATTGTTATCTGAGAGACGAGACCAGAGTAGATATGCTAACTATCACATCTAATGTGGTTACCCTTACATTTCTGGCTGCAGAAAAAGATGCAGTTTCAGCCTAACATTAACTGCGTCTGAGATTAAAAAGCAGAAAATACTAATAGTTTCAAAAAACAGTCTCTTACAAACCTTTGAACACATTTTTGAAGACCTGTGCTGGTGAAAACGAATAGAATAATAGAATAGAATGGACATGGAAACAAAACTGCAATGCCACTAATTATTTATATTTACTGTGCTTTAAGCTAAACTTGACTAACAAAGCTAACCATGGAGCATTTATGGTTATTAACAAAAGTTCTTGACATTGTTGAGAGATGCTTGATACTGGTGAGTTGGAATTTACCTTCTCTGTTTTCTTTTCTGTGAGTTCTATTGCAGTTTTTTGTTTTCCAAAGAATAATGTGGCCGTTCTAAGACTTGGATTTGCATGAATCTTCATTGTGAAGAAGGAGTAAACTTTTCTAGGTCAATCTTCATATGTTTTCCCCACTCATAGGGTTTAAATTCAAATTGCATGGTATTGTAACCATGGACACAATTATTGGTACCATTTCCTCTACAGCAACAGAGTAATGTCTGATCATCAAGAATAATGCTGGATATTGTGCTTACTGTAATAAGTTGACAATCAGTCCTAAGACATCGGTATTCACCGTACATATACTCCGAGACCAATTTCATTACATCATGTTTCATGCAGAAAAAAAAGGGCAGACAAGAGACCAAGACAGGGGGTGACTTTGTGACCCAGTCATGAATACAAAACATTTATACAACATCCTTCACCAAAAGTCATAGGATGATTTATGGCTCTAACTAAATTGAAGACAACATCAATCAAATGGAATTTAATTTTTAATTTTTTAGACTGCAACACATTCAGTTTATGATTATTAGGAGGAAGTGTGTCTCCTAAATTTGATGCATAAAGGCAAAAAGCTTACTTTCAAACAGTATGTAAAGCCTATCAGTCATCACAATTCCATGCAAAGTACCTGCTCCATTAACTTTGGGAACCAAGTTGCAGGGGACATGCTTTTGAGAACACCATATTTTTTTGTAAAACAGATTCTTACTTTTTCTATTAAATCATGTTCTCTTCCCTAATAACTGTTGCTTCTTCCTACAGATTTTCTTATGCCTCTTTCTAGTAGAATAACTAAATAAGAGATTACTAGCTTAACTATATTTCAGGAAATTATAGAGAAGCCTCTGCTTTATTAGGCAAATCAAAATACAAAATTTTTTTATTTTGTTTGTATTTTTGGAGACCAGCTCCCTGTGTTATGAAGCCTGCAGCAGCAAAAAGGGCAGGTATGGATAAGGCCATTGAGTTACAAATGTACACCACTAACATTTTCAACTTCAGAAAATAATTGTGGCTGAGTTTAATTACTCAGGGTTTGTTTTTTTATGGTTTTTTGGGTTTTTTAACAGTTTGGGTTTTTTTTTTACAGTGGATGCTGCAGGAAAGGCAGGGTCTTTTTTACAAGTTGCACACATCCAAGTGTTGGCAGTTCACTGGTGCAGCAGGGCTGTCTCCATGAGAAAAGAGCAGGAGCTGCTCCATATCCAATCCAGCCGGTTCCAGTGAGCTCCAATACTCACAGGGCTCAGTGAAGCCCCTCAGTTCACATTGTGATGCCTTTGGGCAAACATATTTAAGGGTAAAGAAACATTGCACATCAGCTGTGAGTTGCATGAAAGAGATTAAATGTGAGAGAAACAGCCCTGCAGACACCAAGGTCAGTGGAGAAGGAAGGGGAGGCAGGGCTCCAAGTGCCAGAGCACAGATTCTCCTGGAGCACATTATGGTGACAGAGGTTGTTCCCTTGCAGCCCATGGAGAACCACACTGGAACAGACATCCCACTACAACTCGTGCAAGAACCCACAACACAGCAAGTGAACATCCCATGACAGATGCTGCCCAATCAGAGCCCACTCTGGAGCAGGCTCCTAGTAGGAGACATGATCACATAAGGGAAGATCTCACAGAAGAGGTTTTCTGATGGGACCTGTGTCCTGTGGAGGACTCACACTGGAGCAGGAAAAAAAAAAAAAAAACATGAAAAGGAAGGAGGAATGGCTGTGGAATGACCATAGCCCTCATTCCTCAGAAAACTGCTATGCCTGGATAAGGGGAGAAGGTAAAGGAGTCATGATTGAAGGAGTAAAGTTGAACCTGGTATGAAGCAGGATGTGGAGTTTTGTCTGTTTCTCACTCTCATGCTCTAGTTTTCATTGGCAATAAATTAAATTTATTTAATTTATTTAACTTCAGGTTCAGTCTCTTTTGCCCTTGACTGTAATTGGAATGGAATTTCCCTATCTTTATCTCAGCCCATGAGCTTTTTGATCTCATTTTTTTCCCCCTATCCTCTTGTAAAGGGGGAATGAGAATGCAACTGAGTGGCACCTGACATCCAGCCACAGTCAATGCACTACAGTTTTAGAACAATTTTAGAAGTGTTTTTGCTATTGAAAAATGTTGATATTTCTTTTGCAGTTCATACATTAAGGTTTTTAAATGAATTTTAAACAAGAATGTCATTTAATATCTGAGATGAATTCCCAGTTGGTGTTGTGTTTTCAGCTTCATCAAAATCCATGGAACTGCAGCCATTTCCATCAGTAAAAATTTTAACTCCTGTATTTAAAATTATTTTTCCATATATGTAACCACTAACAAACTTAAAGCTTCTACAAATCTTAAATCTCTCAAACAAGGAAAGGACTTCAAATAGAAATCTGGAAACCTATGATATAATCAGCTTCTATTGAAAACAATGGCTTCTTCACACAGGAAAAATCTTACTTGATGACTTATAATTTATATTGTTTTTCTAAATCATTAAATGGTGGAATCACCTTAAAGATCTAGTCCCAACTCCCATGCCATGGACAGGGACGTCTTTCACTAGAGCAGTTATTTTAAATAAGTTTTTACTTCTTTGAGCACAAACTGTTGGTCTTGGTTTGAAGTAGAAGTTACCTACATTTATAATGGATATTGCATAAATCATAAACCCATGGTAATTTCTAGCTTTTACCACAAATTGATCTGGCACCGGATGGTATTACAGACACACACAATAGAAATACTAGGATAGATTGATTATTATTTAGCTGAAAAAGGCAATTTTAAATTAGCATAAATACATTCCTGATTAAAATTCTCTGTGCATGTATCACGTTGTGCATAGACCTTCAGAGCATGGAGAAAGTTTTTTGTAAAAATCCCTGCAATAATAGCTGATACACAGATTTGGAATGCATTTTCTATGTAATAAAAGTTTAATTTTGACATCAGGTCAAATTCTTGTTTAAACATTTTAGTATCATTTATTACTTCCAAGCCTGTATAGTCATACATACAAGATGATACTATTTATAAAACACCAAAACACCTCAATATTTATAATGTATATATTTATAAATTATACAGCTGGAAGAGGCACAGAAGGAAAAAAAACCTAGACAACTGGAGAAATGGCACACTCGTTGCATACCTGTAATGCAACTACAAACCACATGATAACTGAAAGCCTCCAGTTTGATCAAGTAGCTTCTTGACTGTTGTCCCCTTCCCTAGATAACATGCTCTGCCCAAATCAATAACATTCTAGTATCATCTAATTGGCATTTAAAAGACCCTGTTGTGAAGGTTCTGGCCAGGACAGAGTAAAGTTTTTGCAGTCACCAGGAGTGGGCATGGCTACGACCTAGAGCTTGTTCTATATCACCTGACACAATTCTCCCAGAATGGGGAAAGGGGTCCCTTCTATGTCCAGTGTAGCAGTGGTTGGGTGTTGTTGGGCTCTGAGGGGTGTAGTGGTGAGCACTTGCATGTGAATTATTCCCCTCTCTTGTAATTTTCTGTTATTACTAATGTTGCTAATGATGTTCATTTTCTTATCTCATTGTTTTTTCCAGTAATTTTTTCTTATTTCAACCAGTCATCTTTACCTTTTTGTGCCTCCAGTTCTCCTCCCCAGCAAAACCCAGGGGAGAGTAAGGAGAAGTGAGAGTGAATGAGGGTGCGTGGTTTGCAGTGGTTTTTGTGAGAACACCAAATTGGAGAATACTATTCCTAAACCACAATACTTGCAGTAAGTAGGAACACAATCATTTTTTCAGTAGCCTTCATGCTTGCAGACACATCTGTGGGCATCAAAAGGAAGACAGATTCAGAAGGACACTGTGTAATCTTCAGCACATTTTAAAAAGGAATTATATGCTGAATGTATGCTTTACTGTTAAAAGGTTCCTGAACTGGATTATTTGGTTCAAATTTGGTCTAAAAAGTCTTAGAAATAGAATTCAGTCAAACAACACTCTGATGAAATAGCAGGCAAGTGGTCTGGCTACCCTTTCCCAGAAAAAAAAAGGAGGAGAAAAAAGGGAGAATTTCACAGAAGTTTCTTTCCAAAATACACTGGAGTGGAAGCTTTATTTTCTCTTCTCCCTTTACTGAGAAGTTATTACTTTGTAAACAACTATATCTGAGTTAAATATTGAAACATGACTGAAGCACATTTTACCAGTTCAACTAATTAAAATATATTGCAGCAATGAATAATATTTTAATATACTAATTGAATGTATTTTTCTGACTTATGATAAGGAAAATTTACTATCTTCTTAAATGTCTGAATGTTCCCTTTAGGCTGTGTAGGTTTTAATTATTCTACTGAAATTGATTTGTCTCAGCCAATCACAGAACACAGATAAAGCAAGGAGACTTAGGAATACCATATAATTTTTTTTGCTCATTTATGCAAATCCCTGTCTGCTGATTAGCTAATGAGAGCTAATTTACATTCTCTCTATACATTTATTTCTCAAGAATTACAGTGAATTTGCAGGTTTATCTTTCATCTGCTGTTGACCATTTGATCCTATGGGGTCTTCCCCATATTTTTTCAGTAACTGAACCACATAATTACAAGAGAATGCATAATAATATCAATAAAGTATGAAATCCCTGTCTAATAGAAATAAATATATAAATGGAAAGAAACATTCAATCATTTGAGAAAGTGCTACAAAGCTGTTCATTATAAAGTTAGTATTAAATTCTTTTAGAATTGTTTACCTTTCTTTCTCTCCCCATGTGATTTAGATAACATCCCTATCCTGACAATTTTTTATTAGCAAAATACCAATATTTTGAAAATAATTGTTAATAAACAAGAAAAAATCATACGGAATTAGGTATTTTGCAAAATTTTTTTTTCTTCTCTATATGTTTCTTTTTCATTATCTTTCACTCATTTGTAATTGACAAGCAAGGTTTTTTTCTCATTTTAATAATACAAAATTTAGATGGTTTGGCATTCTAAATATGTTGAAACTTGATAATTCCTATGGAATAACAAATAAATATTTTAAATCAAGTTCTTGAAATGTAATGCTCTCTAATGAAAACAAAACCTATTAGAATCTAATATTTTTGAATTTTTAGGTACCTGTCATGTATTTTGTTATCAGTCCCATGTATATGTAAATATAAATTTAACTCCTAATTCCTCAGATGACCAAGCAGCCAAAATATGGATATGCAAGGACCATCTCTGAAATAAATCTTTGTTCCATCTCCTTGCATGTACCCTTAGCAGAATTATTAAATAAATAAAATAAAGGCAACTTTTCTGCTTAAGAATGTTGTGACAGTCCCTTGTGTCATCCATGGTCATATCAGCTTGGATTATTATTTATAGTAAGGCAAAGCCTTTATCTGAGATGGAGGGCCATGACCCCTCAGAGCAGAGACAATAAATGAAATGGATGCTTTCAGAAGGGAAGGAAAAGGAAATATTATGTACCAGGGACCAGCATGATGTGCAATGATCCCAGCACAAAAATAGTGTACCTGCTATTTGGCCTATCTTATTTTGTTTTATTATTTTATTTTATTCCTCTGGCTATGTCACAGAGGAGAAATTTAAAAAATTCAGAAGACAACAAGGTGGTTTGGCTGGGGCTCACAGTGAGATTCACAAGTGTGAGTGGCTGCCTGAGGAAACACACAGAAGGATTCGTTACAGTGCACATTGAGAAGGCAATAAAGGCTGTCAGCCCTGATAGAAATAGAAGTCAAAGCTTTAGCAGCAGATGATGGATATTGAAAGAGCAGAGACCGGTCTTCAAGTAGTCAGGGACTGCTCTGTAAATTTTGCCTTGTACCAGGAAAAATTTATACTGAATAACAGGCCCCAAAACATTCCCCGGGTTCTGCTGATGTAGTGGAACAGACAAAAGCTAAGACATCATTGGGTCATGGAGATGGCAGAATTTCTACATGCGGGTATGACTGGCTGGGAAATGCAGGACAATCAGGACAGGTCAGAGAGCAGCTCTGAGCTGCCATTAGAAATAAAGTAAAGGAAAAAAACTGCACAATCAAACTAAAAGAAGAGGATGAAACAGTGTGTCTAACATACTATTATCCAAAACCAGCAAAACATAGCATGCAGAGATGGCAGCTTACAATCTAAAACTTCTGTGAAAGTTATTAAAGATGTTAATAATTTTTTTAAAATTTTTATTAAATTATAGGGTGAAAGTCTTACGTGTGTGAATGCCAGGATCCTTTACAAGAAGGATGAACTTTGAAATGCACAACCCAAGGCTAACTCCATGCAGGACAGTAACTGTATTAAATTTCAGTGGATTTGGGTGGAATTTTTAGCCTGAATATTCTGAAACTGTGTGCTCACTTTCCAGTGTTCTCCAATGTCACCTTGAGCAAATATGCCCAAAGGAAGCAGATCATTCTGTGAGCCTAAATTAAGGCTGGGGGCGGGGGGAACCCACATAAGAGCTGTCATTACTTCTTTTCTAAATTGAATGGCCTCCCCATGGAAATGGCAGAAGCCATGTTGTATGGAGCTTTTAAAACAAAATTGAACAAAAGACTAAAAACATTACAATGAGCAGTTCTGAATTGGTGGATTACATAAGTGTTAGTTTATTTCCTTTCCAATTTTTTCAAATTGCTATGTTTTGCGGGGAGACTAATGTTCTTGACAAAGAACCACTCGTTATTTATTTCTCAGCAAAATATCAGCTTGTGTGACTGCAATCAAATATAACTGAAGTGACACTACCTCAATTTTTACATGAAATTACTGACCAGCCTTGGGAAAGTGCTGGCTTTAAGCAGTTTACACAGTAATTTTAGTCAAGTCAGAGTTGTAAACATACTATTAAAGAAAGTTATAATGCTATACAGTCAAATTAATATATTTTCTGGATGGATCAACATGGTATGGTGCCCACTTGTTTTCTTCTTTGGTTACTAGAGAGAAGTTATCTTGGATTAGAGTGAATAGCTTTCTTTTCCTATTGCTTTTTATTCTAGGGTATTGTACAATTAAAAGTAAGACTGCCACTGGCCTTCGTGTTCTTAATTTACTTGCACTAAGAAACACAATTAATATTAGGAAGAGATTGACATTTGATACTAGCTCCTGTTATTGGTGATATGTTGGAGAATATGCCTTTAAAATTTTCTTATTTGATCTGGAGAGAAAATGCTACTCCTGGAGGAAAAAACCTGTGGGTCATACTGAATAACGCTGTCTCACATTTAAAGAAAATGTTAGGGCCACAAAGTTATACAAAACATTAAATAATTTTAGACGTATATAAATGAATAAAAATCATAAAATTTTAGTTTTTTCTGATCACAAGAAAATAATTCCTTGCATGTGAAATACTTTCATAATATTTACACATTTCTCTCCAAGCCAATAAACCAGAATTGAATGCCCTAAGGAAAAAATTAGATTAACCTGTGAGAGGAAAACAAGTTTCCTGTGAAAGGAAAATCAGGGCCGAAGGCAGTAGTACAAATAATGCAGAAAATTATGTCTAAGTGAGAATAAAAACCCCAAACATATGGAAGATTAAAAAGTCTATATGTATTCTTTTCAACAATGTACTTGCAAAATCTTATGGGGAAAAGAAAATCAGATCAAAAACTTAGGGTTTAAAAATGCAGAGAACGAGTTTTATATATTTTCCTCAAACCCCAGAAGGAACAAAGCCAGCATTAAGTGTGTGAATCACTATAAAAGACTCTCTACTATATGTTCGAAACAATTTTCTCTGTTTACAAACATCCACCTAATTCCTGCATCTGATTCCTTTTATGTCATTGCTGTTGGTAGACTCCTGCGCAGTTCTGAGTCTCTTAGGTGCATCTTCCTCTGAACCATTTTTTACTTTCTAGAATCCACAGTAATTAGCTGCTTATGCTTATATTTTTTACGGTACAGTGCCTCTTCTTTCAAGTAATTCTCTCCCATTTATTTAAGAAGTTGACATGACTTTTAGCTTTGATCTCTAGACTGCAATTGGACACAAAATGATTCGCATTGCCATCTCTTTTTTTTTTCACTTTATAAAAATATAGCCTAGAAAAAGAAGTTTTTTATATAGTCTTTATATAGCCTAACAGCTACATTGAAGATCTTAAAAGACCCATCAGCACAAGTACTTAAACCCAGTTTTCATAAAATATTCAGGTTTTTTTCTGACTTTTCACTTGCTTTCTAGACATAGTAAACCAAGTTTAAAAGCTAAATCACTAACAGCATCATGATGCTCTCATTTCTATGAAAAAAAACATTGTCTTTTATGACACATTGTAGTTCTCAAAATAAGACTCACGTGTTTACTACAGGTGAAAAAAAAAAATCTTGCCGTTTTGGGAGAGTGTTTCATTTACAGAGGGGATAGCTGGAAATGTAAAGGAGTGCTGTCTTCTGGTCTAGAAAGTACCAGTCTGAGATTTTCCACAGACACACACTAAAGAACCTGACCCTTCTTCACTCAGGGGTAAAAGCTTACTTATTTTCCTGTTCTGAAGCTGGAGTCAGGAGCAGACAGACTTTATTCTTTCTTGTTTGCTCTTCCTAAGAAAGACACTGAATCAGGGGAAACATCTGAGATGGGAGCCTGCAATCCCTGCTGTCTTTGGCTGTCACTCTGGTTCTCATGTCTTCATTGATGGTTGCTGACTTTCAGTGATGAATTGCTTAACAATTTCAAGGAGCTTCTCTGAACTTCTGGTTCTATTGCCCCAATGTGCAGAAACATTGCAGGCAAAAAGTAAGAAACATATACTACCTAAGAACTTTAGAAATACATTTTTTACAAACTTCAACAACCTCAGCTGCCATTGGGAAGTCTTTTCAAATATTTTTAAAGGGAAAAGAAGAAGAAAAAGACAAAAGACCAACATGAAGGCTTAAATAAATTCATATTAACTGTTCACTAGGGAAATTTAAATTACTTTCCAAATAATTATTGGAGCCAAAATCTTCATTTTCAAAGGAAGAATAACAGCTATATAGTGTTCACCTTATATGCAATGCTTTATAAAACTTTATTAATCTGACACGATAAAAAATCAAAGTAGAATGTAAAATAAGTTTAAATTCTCTACTGGCTGTCCTCTAAACCTCTCAAACCCTTATACTCTATGCATTAACTGAAGATTTGTTCTGCCAAAAGCAGTGCTAACATAACAGCTGCAGGCTGACAGTTCACATTAACTGTTGCAACTCAGAAGAGCGTGACCCCTGTCTTAGACGTCGCTTGTTCTATCTTATCAGACATAATGCAGACGAAAAAACTGTGCTACCAAGAAAATCCCAAGGACCAAAAAAGTCAGCAACAGCAAAAGTGCTAACCTACATTTTCAGTCAGCTTTACAGGAGGAGCTGAAACATAATATTCAACAACCATACAAATCCCAACAACTTCTGTGAACTTAAGTCAGCTGCAGAAGTGCTGAAGTGGCTGTCTTGGTACAAGGAACTTGCCACAGTTCTGCTTTCTGCTGGTCAATTCTCTCTCAAGTGATACTTGATTGAGAGCTCACAATGTAGCCCAGTAAACACTATTTGCCATGAACAGTGACAGGCTGCAGGCTCTGCACTGCCCCAGCAGCACACAGCGTCTCAGGGCTCTTTTTGGCTTGCTGGCCACAGCTGGGCTCGGACTGGTTTATCAGCTGTTGACAGGAGCAATGCCCATGGACTGCCTGGTTTAGCTGCTCCCTGTGAGTCCCAGTCCAGCACCTGTCAGACAATGGCTGGGAAGCAGAGGGTGAAAAACTGCCGCCCTTCATAGCAATGACAACAAAAAAAAAAAAGTGACAACAAAAGGAAACTAATGGGAAGACAGTGTGTTGTATTGAAAGAAGGTTTAAAAGTGACATAAGACCAAGAAAGAAGAAACTCCTACCTAAAAGTGCCTCAGGATGACAATAATTTGATGGAAACACCAACAGCTCTTACACCAAAGCCACCAAATATCTTCCCCCTCTGCTTCCTGAGAAAGACTTTCAGTCTGATGGTTTCACCATCAGTTTTGAGACCTGCAGGAGAAATCAAAGGATGAGCATCACACAAAAGAAAGAGACCCATAAATATTCTTTTATAATGTATTTAAGGATCTTTCTAATAAGGCTTTTCTGTATTAATTTGTACTTTAAGTAAAAGTTCTGTCATAGCTGCAATAGTAATAGCTTGTGTTTTGGTAGTATTATAAAGATTTTTTAACTTATAGTAAGCTCTTAGTCTGTGTAATAACTCCCTCTTTCCTATAACAGGATTTGCATCAAATATGTCACATAAGAGAAGATAGTAGTTAATATGCCCTTGGATTTAGAGGTAAAATTTATAATGCTTGGTTTATTATGCTTGAAGAGGAAGTAGTACAACAAAGGCAGCTATGAAATATATTTAAGTTGTGATGTTAATGGTTGTCCTATGGGATAAGAGCTAAAAATGTGAGGAATTGTTATTTTTACTACAAATTTTGAAAACTATCACTAAATATGTGAGTGATAGTTTGATAGAACCAGATGTTTGAAATCACAATAAACTTGATTCCATGAACTGGCACATATCTTTCACCTAAAAAATAAGAGTGACATGGATCACTATAAAAAGTACCTCTCTAATACAAATCACTCTTTTCTTTATCTTGATTCAGGGGCTGTTTCTGATAAAAACAAGGCATTGAAGGAGGGGAGGAATTAACTCTCTTTTGACATCTTTATTCACAAAAAATGTAAGGTGACATCTAAGTATCACATAGACACAACAGAAGCATCCCCTTGTTAAAGTGGTTGAACTGTGTCGTCCTTTTGTCTGACAGATGCTGTTCCTCATCTTGCCTTGCCTTGCTTTGCTTTGCCAGGCCCTGCACATGGGGATCAGGAAAGGAAAGAATGGATCAGGAGAACAGTTACGCTGCATGAAGAGTCTCTTTTTACTATGGAGTAAAATAGATATAGTGCTTTTCACCACCTAGTAGCAACCTCAGTATTACTATTCATTCTTCCTTGTGAATACTTTTTTTTTCTCCATCCACTCATGCCAAAGACATTATTACCCTCTTTTTTGACCTCAAATATTCTACTCAGTCCACCTCATCCATTTCACTGTGACCTATTCAAACCACAGCAGCCAGCATCATTCTTCCTCCTTACATTTTGTTCACCTGGGGAGGCAGAGGTCATGTGCAAAGTACAGAATCATGTCTCATTCAGAAATACTTCTATTTCCTTGGTAAAATTATGTTTTTATTGTTGTTGTGATGGTGTAGTTTACAGGTTGTTTTATTGTTGATGTTTTTTTTTTATCCCGGATTTGATGACGCTTGGCACAATAGGTGAATGAGGATGTAGATGGGGATGGAAAGTGTGTGGGTTGAAAAATGGATTTTTTAAGGAGCTGAAGCAGCTTAAAAATTAATTAGATGCAACAGTACTCTGAAATAAACAGGAAATAAGCTAAGTTCACAGCCCTAAAACATGGCATTACTTGCCACTTTCCTCCCTTGCTAACATAGCACAAATATTTGAAGACATGTAATTCACTTTTAAGAGTGTTCCATGCTACTTTGAGAAGGCTGGTTTTCAATGTTTTCTGTTCCTATTTCTAAAAAGAATTCTGAAATTACTTACTGGATGGGGAGGAAGGATATAAATATCCTACACACTAGGTAAATGCTTAAACTATTAGTCCCTGGCTATATTCATTTATCCAATATGAACAGACTGAAAGAGATTTATCAGAGAAGACAAAGTAACCCACAGCAATATTACTTAAAGCCTTGAAGTTAGTTTTGCTGGGAAATAGAAAATGGAGGTTAGGGGATTTGAAAATAGCAAGGAACCAAATGTCTATCTTCCTTATCCTGCATGAGTATTGTATTCATGCATTTATTGGCTAAATTAAATGACTGCACATGCTGGATTGATCCTAACTGGAGAGCTTAATCCAAGTCTCATCTTGCTATTTTGTTGTTTTCTCTCAAGGTGTTTGAAAACGAAAGAAATGTCCTTTTATTGTCAAGTAAAAATTGGGGTCATCCAAAGCACTTGCTCTCTTCCATTACACCAATGGAAAATGAGTACAAAATTTTTCACAGCGAAGGAAAGAAACAAGCCATAAATATGGTAGAGAACCCGTAAAGTGCTACCAGCACAGGAAGCATTTTGCAATTTTGTTGCTCTTATTTTTATGTATGTGTAGCTACATAAAATGCAAACTACTAGAAAAGCAAATTTTATGTGTCAGAAATTGTCCCAAGCAGTTATAACCTACAAAGGACAGACAGCAATCATGTTGACAGGAGGGGTACCAGAGACCTAACCAGGATGCTCTATTAAATGTCTGTGTTAAATGCTGTATTAAATAGCCTGTCATCTCAACCTGTTTCTGCCTGACAGTGTCTCCAACAGCATCAAGGCTGTCTTCATCATTGGTGTGAATTTTCACCCAGGCCGAAAGAGTGCAAAAGAAAGATCAAATGGCCAAGCTGTGCTACCTTAATCTGGGAGAATATTGATAACAGATGGCAGAAATGCCTTGAAATAGGTATTTCAAGCATTTATTCTGCAATGCATCATAAGACTTTCTGTGTTGGTCAATCTGAAATATTTGCTGGAAACTATGCAGAAGTCCTAAATATATTGTCTCCTGCTGCACTTAGCAGGAGTTTCTTGGTGTTTTAGTGTCACTTCAAACACAGGTAGTTGATACCTTCAATCATCTAAAGCAAAGCTGCACCAAGTACACTTTGTGTTGGTACTGATGTAGAAAAGTTTTTGTAAGAAATTGTCTGTTTCCTGCTCCGGCTGCGTTTTATGTCATCAAAATAAAATCAGATAGCTCATTCTGAGAGTAGCCTGATCTACCTGAAGATGTCTCTGCTCATTGCAGGAGTGTTGGACTAGAGGACCTTAAAAGGTCCTTCCAACCCAAATATTCTATGATTCTATTTTAGATAATTAAAGTAGACTGCAACAGCCAAAAGCATTTTTAATGGTATATCTGTTTATTAGTATTTTTTTTTTTTGTACAAACACATACAAAGTCTTTTGGTGAGGAAATAAGAAACCTTTATCACTTAGAATTGTTGTGGGGCAACTTGTGTGAGCTAGAATACATGAAAGATGTCAACAAAGAAAGGGAGTTGAAAGAACATGAAAAGTGAAGAGTTTAACTGTTGTCTGAAATGATAGCTATTCAAGTATGTGCTGCTATTCAAGTGATTCTACCTGGTTATCCATTAATATTTTAATAAATACACTATCTGTTACTAGTGCCCTAGCAGCAATTTCCCTCTATCATATACTTCGTACCTCTTCTATAAATCTTCATGTTCATTTATGATTTTTTTTGGCAAAGGCACAAGTATTCATGCAGCTCTTTGACTATCCTTCTCATAATCTCTCACTCTAAGACACCTAGAAAAGAAGAAATTAATGGAAACATCACTTTACTTGCCAGCAAACTGGAGGAAGAAACTAAAAAAAGAAATATTTCAATTTATTCAAAATCTTGTAGCAATTTTCATTCCCATTATTTACAAAAGAAGAGGGCTCCAGAGACATAACTCAAAAGTTAAAACAGTGAAGCATTAAGGAACATGAAGTTGGAAGTAAATGTACTTGTAAGTAGTTCTTTTATTTTGACAACAATTGATATTTTACTGGGAGAAATATGTCTGATCCAGGAAAATAATTTCTAGATCAAACTAGAGAAAATAAGCACTCTTCTAAGAGCATATTCAGAAATGAGATGCACTGACACAAAAGGAAACTTTTTATCATATTTAACCTGGAACAAAATATATGGAAGCATTTTTGCCAATCAGAACAAAAGAAAAGTTACAATATAGGAACCTAGACCCACACAACTACATCCTCTCAACCAAACTAGTAGTCCATTTTATTTTCAACTGGTTATCACATGGTTATTAGATTATAGAAAAAAAGGTTGGATCCAAACTGAAACTGCCGTCACTGGAGGAATTACTATTTAACCACACATTAGAAAAAAAATTCTGCCACCAGAGTGTTTTAAATAGCTTTAAATAATTTGAAATATAGTTTTAAATACCTTTAAATATAAAGGTAATATACCACTGTTTCTTTTCTACTTTCCTCATTTGCCTCATCCTTTTTTTTGCATTGTATATCTGAATTCTCTTCCTTTCCAAAGATTCTTAATTTGCTTCTTCTGAGATAGCTAAGTATTGAATAAAGGTCTTGGGCCCCTGAGAATGCTTTAAATATTGCATTGCCCTGTAGAAGTTTCATTCTCCACAAAGCCTCTTTACAGATCTGTGGCAAGTGAAAGTTCAGTACCTACAAAACAGAGGTCAGGCTACTGGTCTTTTATTCAGGATTATGGAAAACATGCTGAGAATTGATCTCACCTGTTTCCCCTCCAAGACTGCTCATGAGAATTTTCCTGTCTAATCTCAATGTATAGTGATTGATGGAGAAATTTTATTTTTCTCAGGTTGATAATTCCAATTATTTTCTAAAAGGTATTTACTAAAAGTTGTTTTCTAAAATCAAACTTAAATTTTACCCCTGGAGTTTTCCCCCTTCTGGTTTGTATTATTTTGTTAATTTCATGTCAGATAAACTAAAAATGTATGGTAAGATCACACTAAAATCTGACAAATCTATCTATGCACTAAGTTGCTTTTCATGACTCAAGCAAAGGGAAACCTTTGAGAGACCTGCTTATGGCTTCTCTCCCATGAACAACCACTTTTGTGAACTTTAATCCTTTTTGGTCCAGGGACCAATTTACTTGATATTTTTAGCTCACAATATTAAATAAGTAAAAGTTAACCTCCCCACAGGAGCACTTTAGTTATATCTCTCTAATGCATGTAGTGTATGGGAAGGGGTCTAAAAGTTAAGAACACTCTCATCCTAGACAGCTCTTACCAGGTGGTAAAAGGAAATTGACAACCCTTCCTCTTTTGGGTCTTCTGAGATTGTAGAGGATAATTCTGTCCTTCTTAAAATCATATATGTCTACTTTGCCATTCTCCTATAATGAAAATACTACATGCTCAAACAGTCAATCTGCTATATTTTCTCCAATTCAACAAACACTAAAATCTGACTAATTCAGAATGCATCACAAGAATTTATCTTTTCTCCAGGGCAGTCTTAATGCGAGACTACTTTTATTCTTTATGGCTTGATGGGTTTCATCCTCGGGGCTTTGGTTAACATTACTGTTCCTTCAGAAGGCTTCTTTTCTGAAATTTTGTTTGCATTTTTTTTAATTTTATGAGAAAGCAGTCTAGAATCTAATAGAAAGTGATAATTTTTCTGTTTTCTTTTTAATGTGTTTGAAGCATACCTAGGAAAGTAATTGTGTGCAGACTAAAACGGGTTTCTAAGTTTGGGTTTAGGAACTAGAGAAAGAAAATTATTCTCCGGTCAATTCCATATATTATTTGAAGAGTAATTCTGTAGAAAGATATTAAAACTATCCTTCTTTTAGCCCTTGTTAAATTCTATGGAGTGGGAAGATAGCAGAATACTGTAGGTGGTTTATAACAGGTTTCAGAATTTTAATGGGTACAAGTCTACTTCTAAAAGAATATGAAGCTTGAAGCTGTTAAAAGTCTTTCAAATTCCTAAATGTCCTCAATTATTAGGATGTCCCAAAATCCTTATTATAGAAGAAGCATATCCTATGTAATTACAAACTGATTCAATGAGAACAGAAACAACATTAACAGAATATTCTGTTGTTAACAGAAACAATGACTGCAGTATCTGCACTCAGACTCATGTGGGACATGACAGTAGAAATGGGACAACATTGAGCTGTCCAGACTTAAAAAAATCCCTTAGGCTCTTGCATCTCTAACTTTCACCTGCTGCAGTTGAAAAAACAAACAAACAAACAAACAAACAAACAAAGCCCCAAAACCAAAAACAAAGACAAAAGCAAAAACCAAAACCAAAACAACACAAAAATGAAACCAAACCAAAAAACCCAAAAAACAACACAAACACCCCCCCCCAAAAAAAACCACCCAAAAAGCAAAAAGAAATAAAAACCAAACAAACAACAAACCAAAACCAAAAAACCCCACCAAAACAACAGCAGCAAATTTACAAGAGGTGCAGTATGATTCCTGCTTGTGTTAAATGGGTTCATTGGGAAATGACTGCTCAAATGCCTTCATTAATTCCAGCAACGAAAAGGAAAAGGATCTTCTGGCAAAGAGGTGTCAGAGACTGTCTGTGATGATCCTGTCTCAACCCTTTTGCTCTTATTGGACAAATGTTTGTCATTACCTGAATTCTCTCTCAAAAGACAGGTGTCCTTCTGCTCCTCCAGTCCTGAAGAGATTAAATCTGTTTATCTTTAGGATACTGATAGAATACACAGAAAGAAAGTATTGCTGGGGAATGAAAATTTTACAGAGATGGAGTATTTTTCTGTTATAGGTATAACTATATAATGCTAGTCTGTTGTTGGTATTACTAGATAATAGCAAAATAGCTAGATAATGAAGCCTGTCTCTGAGGCTCAAGCTCACTTTGGCTTTGACCATGCCAAAAAATAATTGGCAAACAAATTTATAGAAAGATGTTTAAAACTCTTTAAACCAAATAAATGAACTAGCAATAAAGAATTTACTGCAGAATTAGATATTTTACTTTTCAAAATGAGCTAATAATATTCAAATAGAAATAAAAGAAAATTAAAATCCCAGCTGTCATATTTTATTTTGGTTATTTTTGTGATTTGGTTATTTTTATTTAAGCTTGAAGACAGTAACTGCTGGTTTTCAATATGGTCTGGCATTAATTAACTGAGAGATTGGGTCTTAGTTAATTAACTACCTAACACAAAGAAATAGAAAAAAATAATATTAAAAGTAATGATATAATGCCAGTTTTTTCAGTAGGCTTCTACATGTACCCAGCAGGTTAATATATTCCACCAACATAGATTTTTTGTTCTCTTAAATATCAGAAGAAAAGGACTAGTTTGTGTATTTTCAACACAGCCATACAGAAAATTATGGAGTAAGAAATAAACACTGACTGAAATGCATACAAACATTACAAGAAGAAATCTAAAATAAAAAAGGCTTTTTTCCTTCTGCTTCTGCAATAGGCCACCTGTGCTTATATTTAGGGCAGGCCAGGGACAACTGTCACTTCTACCTATGAATGTGGGTTAATTCTTCATGCGATGCACTTGTGACCTTCAAACTACTGCTTTGAGTGGCTTAGAGAGAGCCTCAGTGCAGAATATTGAATGTGCCCTTTAGGTTTGTGTTTCTATCAGAAAAACACCTGCCACTAAAGGCAGTCAGATTACATGGTTAGAGCAATTTATGCTTATTTTTAAAGTTAACGACATATATGAATTCAGAAGAAATTTAAAATTAAGTGTGGCATCTTTTATATCGTCTGAAATATCTCTCTATAAATTACCATTTGTGAATGGAGTTTGAATGAGAAAATATCATATTTTTTGTTACAAATATTGGGAACCTTTAATTAACCTTAGTAAAGTTTGTGAGGTTCTTTTTTTTTTTTTTGTAAAGTAAATCAATATATATGTCATCAGGAAATATCAGAATATTAAATTCATACACAGATTTACTTGAGGTGGAAGTGGCATTCTCTGCTTTATCTGAGTAACTCAGGGTTTACATCCATTGTCATTACTAAGTGTTACTGTGATTCATTCAATAACATACTCATTAGACAATCTTCTCTCTCAAAGCAAATCCCAGATAATCTCTTCACATCATATTGCCAAAAGGCCAATCTTAATCAAATCATTTAAGTATAGAATGATCATTGCTTTCTAATGCGAGATCAGAAAGAAAATACTGATGTCTTTGATTCTGAACTTGCTGCCTGTGAGACTGGTGATGCCTTTTCCCTTTCATGGTCAGTACATACAAACAGGAGAATCTTCAAGCAAGATGGTACAAGATTCAAATGCATGCATTCATTGACCAAAAGATGAAGATCAATTTATACTTCAAAACCCATTAGTTAGATATTTTCCATTTAGATTTTTTTTTATTTTTTAATGAAATGAGTTTGACAGTTGCATTAAGAATTTGTCTATAGTTTTGTCCATAGATGTTTAATTAGCCTTACAAAATAATGAAGGTCTTACATGAAATTCATGCTGATTTCTGCCCATGAATACTTACCCTTAAGTCTCCCAAGTCTCCTATGTGCTTAAGAAAGTATTTATTACTTAATGTATTTCGCATTACTTAGAAATTATCTAAAATTGCATCAAGGTCACAATCTTGGCTGTGAACCACTGATAAACATTGGTAAAAACCACAAAAGATAACATTATGGTCCTGCTAGTTTGTCTGTACCATGTTCATATTAAAAAAAAAAAAAGGCAGAAAACCCTGAAAACAAACATCCCCGTCCCAATATTCCCACTCCCTAAATAAAAATATGACAGTTATTTGATGGGTATTTGCTATCAAAAATTGTTATCTTCTATATGCTCTTATGGCTTTTCTAGTGATATTTCTAAAATGTATGAATAAAACAAAGTTACTTTGATTTTATTTGTACTGCTCCTTGCTGGCATGCTCAGGGAGTAACACTTCATGCAGCTCTGCCTATGCTGTAATTCTCTATTGGAAAAAAAGCCCGACACTGGAATTTTCTCTACAGAATCAGGTTTACCTAGAGAGGGAGGGAAGGACTCAGGGGATGAGTGAATAAGAGTGTAGTTTTCCAGTCACTCTCACCAGAATGACACACATTCCTTGTTATGCAGTCCATGGCAGGATGTAACTTCATGCCACCTCTCTCTTTCATCCATCAGGGAACCCTTTCCAGCAGATGCACAAACAAATTTGCAATTGAAACATTCTAGATGAGTATGGATTACCTGGCAGCTCAGGTGTCAGAAGCAGTTGCTGGTGGTACTTCTGTCATATTTTGAAAGATGGAGAACAGAAATCTCATACCACTAAAGGACAGTTGATTCTCTGTGGGTTTTTTTCCAGGTATCTTTCTGCTAGAGAGAGAGCACTATTGATTTAGATTTTTTAAGGTATATATATCAAAAGCTTTTTCTTCGCAGCATCAATAATATTTTGCACAGTGAAATTGAAGGGAACTAATACCAAGGATGAACCAAATCCAGTTTAGAACACTTTGCTACCTGTGAGTGCTTAGTGCTTGGGAGACTTAAGATCATCTGTTTGATGATTTCTCTTGCTACATCTTGAGTCACTGACTAAGGGCATCTCTGAAAAGGTCATTTGTGGAAATTTTATCTTAAGCTGTTGTGTCCAAAGAAGACACCAAAATGTCTGGTATTGATTTTTCTTACACTGCAACATTACTCCCAGGAGTAAGCTACCAAAGAGCCTATTGACAGGAACATGCCACAGGTCTTTGACTACATAGAATAAAACTACGGCAATTTCATTTTTTAATATTACTTGTCCTTAACACACAAGGAAACTGGAAAAACCTTAAAGTGATTGAGATGTGATGTAGAAGTTGAAGATGTTCAATGCTCTTTATGGACCAAGACTCCATCAATTGAATCAAATATATAAGGTTAGCAATTAGGTCCAGTTGCTGTACTTCAGACATATCCTGTGTGGATACTCCTTGGAGGAGGCTGGGAGAGGAAGAGGAGGGAAAATCAGAACACTACTCCTATGGTTATTATAAAATATTGAAATATTTTATATTTTATAATAACCATATAAATATAAAATATAAAAAGAAGTCATTCACTTTCTAACAGTTTTTTGAGCAAATCAAACTTTTCAGAGATTTGTACTGTTCCAGTATTTGAACCATGATGACAGCTGTATCTTGCAGAGGAAAAACTACTTCCATCTGATCTAGACTCACCTTCCCAAGCCTTATGATTATCTCTCTGCTGCATTTTAACTTGTTGAAGGAGAGACAGTTTGCCAAGTAAGCAACTATATCACTTATGAAAGTCTCAGTGAGATGTAAGTTACACAGTGCATATACACAGACACACACAACAGTGAATTTACACTTTCTGACACCTTAAAGGCTTTTCAGAAGTCATGGCAGCTTCAAAAGTGTCTGCTTTCTAGCAGCACGTATACATGTATAACTTTTTGTCATTTTTTTCCCTTTGTAGTTTTGCTGACTGCTACAGCTTTTATTCCTGAGACATATCAAAGAATATAGATAACAGAAGTCAAAAGAAGGTAAATTCATAATCACATTCAAATGCGATGTATAACACACATTTTAAATTATTTTTTATAGATGATTCCTATTTTCTCTTGCAGTATCTTATATTTCTTTATCTTGATAGCCTAGCTGTAGATGAGAGTCAAGAAGGAACAAATCAGTGTCTCAGTGGGAAAAAAGATGAAACTTTCCTGCTGCTTTTGCAGAAGGAATTTGAGTATATGGATTAATCCATTTTGTCTCACAATGTATAATATATTATATAGGAAATCCAAGCAGGATGGATTTATCCATTCTTTTTCTCTCGACATCTTATATCTTTTAAATTTATTTATGGATATTACAGGAGGAGAGGGGAATGTTGTCACTAGATGATGACAGGATAGATTCCTAGCATGGATTACTAATAAAGACCTTCCCTTAAAGAAAGACAACCAGCAAAACAAGCACACATGAGAAAATTGCTGTCATTAGTGCTAAATCCTTCCTCATTTGTTTCCTTTAGTACTTTGCCACATTTTGTTTGACCTCCAGAATAATCTTTTGAAAGCCAGGTTTGTACCTGGGTCTCCTTGTGAATGCTGCAGTGCAGAAAAGGGAGCCCTTTCTGAGCACAATTTCTATATTTTGCCATTTTTAACACATCAATCAGTCATAGCAAACAGTCAATCTGCCCTGCTAGCAGTCCTGGTGAGTAAGGCAGGGATTTTCAGTGTCAGGTCAAAAACCCTCTCTGGCTCACATGTATTAGTGTTGCTCTCAGCAGGAGCAGCACACACACCTCAGGCTAAGGTTCCTTTCTGCCAGCACCCGGCCTGAGCTCAGGGTCATTAATTCAGCCCATGGTGCTCATCCCAAACCAGCTTGAAAACCTGGTTACAGGAACAAGTCCTTCATGGAGGTCAGCATTGCCCACCAGGGAGAGAGGCTGAGGTTTATAAATTAATCTCTCTTCACCACTTGTTGGTCAGAAAGAAACACACACAGAATGATACAGGCAAGTGTGATTGACATATCAACAACTCTACTGAATTACAGTTACTATGGGCAGTCCTACCTGGGAGCCTCATGGGCTGTGATCTTCTGCTCAAATTGGAACAGCTCTGCATTAACATTTTAATAATTTTTAAGCTATCAGTTTTGAAAATTTTCTGAACAAGGAAACTTCATCCTTACCACTTTCCAGACACAATGGGAGAAATTACGTCCACCCTTGCTTGAATTGTTTTAGTAGCACTTGCCAAAGTTGATTTAGTTCCGGTAAAAATATAAGCAATATAATTGTCATTTACCAACTTCTCTGGATTAACTTTGAATTGTTTCTAAAGGTAATATATCAACATATATTAAAAGAAGATACTTTCATGAGGAAAGGAAGACCTTCCATTACAAAGAATTAGTTCTCCTTTTCTTTTTTTTTTTTCCTTTTTTTTTAATGTAAAGAGGTGTAGGTCCCCAAGCATCCGTAAAACAAAAGAGAGGAAACATCAAGGGATTTATAGTTTGCTACCTACAAGTTTGAGATCTCTTTCTCTGAACATATTTCATTCCATTCCCTGCAGGATTTATTTGATATTTTCTAGGCCTTTAGGGACAGTGGGGTTGAAAGGAAGTTGGACTGCAGTATGAAGCTAGCAGGGCAGGAGACATGAGCTGTTTTGCTGATTTCAAAATGGGAACTGAGGTTGTCGGAAAAAAACCCTCAAAATTTTTTATTACCAAAGGCAGATTCAAAAGGCTATTTAGCAATGGAGGATAAAAAATACATTAGCACATTCTGCCATTAAAAAGTTTGCATAAAAGGCATTTGCTGTGGCAGATATATTCCAAGAAGATCTATAGCTATGCTGCAGTGTTTTCCAGTATGAACAAAGCACCAAAGAATTATGAATATTTTTCAAATTTATTAAATATATGTCTCGATGGATCATCACGATTGTATTACAATTTCTCCAAAATTGTAAAAAATCACCTTAATTTTGGTAAAGAATTTCAGATTCTAGTATCTCTTAGATTAGGAGCTAGAGTGTTAATAAAAATATACAGTGGGCCTATCCTTACAAACTCTATTTGTAGTTCAGTAAATTTCAGCTATCCCACCTTGTTCTACATGCTCAGCTACTATAGGATGTCATATAAACAATAGGACTTAATTTCATCTGCTACAGCTTTTCTGCTTTGGGATAGAAAGGAGAGAAAAACTTAGAAATTCAGTCCTCAGTGATTAAATTCTAATAATAACAACTCACCACCTAAGAGTTACAATGTAAACAGTGAAAGAAAAGAGAAAATTCGACCAAGTATCTTCTAAGCTCTGAAATAAACAGTTGCTAGCAGCTCGTATTACATTTTTGTGAAGCAACTGTTTACCAATATTTTGATTTCTCTGATGGCAAATCAGACTCTGGAAGGAGATATGAATCCCATAAACTCCAAAAGACAGTCAGATCTGGAATTCTCTTCAGTCACCAGATAATAGTTCTTATACCCACTTCAACCCTAAATTCCTAATGCTTTTATTTAAGGAAACCAGCATTTTGAATAAGAACGTCTTTAGTGTGTAAAACTCCAAATCCCCTCTTTTTGTTTGTCTTTTTTTTTGTGTTTGTTTGTTTTGGTTTGGTTTTTTTTTTGTTTTGTTTTGTTTTGCTTTGTTTTGTTTGGTTGGTTTTGAAGATTTTTGGTGATTTTTTTTTTGTTTCCTTCTTTGGTTCTTTTTTGTTTCAAACTTAATATGTGTCCATCTGTCAGTGTCCTGTATGCTCTGAAGTCTGCACAGCATATCCTCTGCTCTTATGCAAGCTATAATCCCATGATACTGTAAAAAGAAAATAGAAGTATCATTTTAAGACACAGCTCATTGAACCCATTTTAATTAAAACTTTTTGAAATAGATTTAATAAACTTCCTAATCTTAGCTGCAGATTAGCTGCCTGTTTATCGGATGAATGCACTAGGCACATTTTCACATTTTGGTTTGCATACTTAGAGATTACAGCCCTATTTTGTCCTGAAGGTATTTTATTTGATGAGGTCCATTTTAAGCAGCCTAATTCATGAATTAGCTGCCAGTGTAGGGCATAAACCCAATCTAATTTGAGGGACCCACATAATTTATTCTGCATGATGAATTCTCGCAAGGAAGCAGCAGAGCAGAAATACCTTTCACCAATAAAGAGAGAACCATGAATTTAGAATGGCAAAAAACTTCAAACCCCAACAAAAACAAACAAACAAGGAAAAAAAAACCCTCAACAATTTACAAGTACACAATTCTTAGCACAAAATATTTAATCCATAAAAGCATATGCATAATAATAATTAATTTTTTTTCAAGGAAACCTTAGAAGTAATATTCTGACAGGGAAACATTAGTGTAAGTCATTAACACTATTTCTAAAACTTTTCTGTAATATGTAGGCAAGGAGGAATTTTGGAAACCGCATTAATCCAAGACATTCCAATCTGGATACACAGGTAATTCTTCACTCTTTCTGCCAAGCAGAGATAACCAAATTTCATGTGCCATCTGATTGTTGCAGCCTCTTCAGCTGGACTTGTTCCCTGCCAATTTCAATTCCAATAAATGCAGATGCATAATTGTACATAAATTGTCTGATTTACTTGTTTTGCAATTCATCTATGGCCTTCAGTAGCTTTCAAAAGCCCTTGAGTCAAAATGGTCTGAATCTGAGCATTAAAGCTTACAGAGCTCCAGGCAATCTTTCCTCTCTTTTTTGAAACTTTTCTGAATTTCAAGTAGAATATAGCCTGCTGCTTACTGGGACCTTCTTTAAGTTGAGAAACATCAAAATTAAAGTATTGCAAGAAGCGTATAGCTCTACTCAGTTATGTGCACCTGAATATTTAGCAGTGCTATGCTTTCAAATCTTGCCCTAATAGATCAGTGCAACATTTTTCATTTGTATATAAATAAATGTTAAGCTCTTGTAGGTTTGGTAATGCTTAATATAGTGAATGATATCTTTGTTTTTTTTTTGTTTTTTTGTTTTTTTTTTTAATTTTTATTCTTTTTAGGATAAACTCCACTCACAGGACCTGCAAAACTGGGTGAGATTCAGGTATTCATCTACCTGAGCAGTCAACACACAAGAATAGAGTTGACGAATAAAGCAAGGACACAGTGATTCTCCTTGAATTGTCCTTAAAGATTTTGCCAATTAGAAGTTCATGAACTGGTTGTACCATGCAGACAACAATGTTCAACAGCTGTGCTTGAATAGGTTTCTTCATGAAACCTCCCAGAAAAAATGTGGAAATCACTACCACAAAATGAGCAAGAAAATTGTGTGGATTTTTTAATCTTAGTTTATTCTAACAAGACTTGTTATTTGAGTAGGTATTGTCTACATCTTGAACTTTCAAAATATGGAAAAACATTATCTAATACTCTGCTCTTTTCCAAACATATTGCTTTTAACTTATAAGTTTTATTGCTACACAGGCCATTCTGTATAATTTTCTGTATATTTTCTATTCCTACTTCATCCTTTGTTTTGAGGGATCAGAGCTGACTCTATGACTAAGATAAATGTATTTTCATCTTTATTCACAAAGATTTCGATATCTCTTTCCTGAGAGGTTATAACTAATTTGGAGCTCATCACTGTGTTTCCACACAGAGCTGAAATGTTTTCTCCTTGAGCATTACTTTGCATTAACTGTCTTCAGGTTCCATCTACCCTTTTATTGCCTAACTTCTCAGTAACATGGCAGATTTTTGCACCTCTTTGAGGTTAACATTCAGTGACAAACCCAAATGCATTCATTTCAATGAATTCTTTCCCCTCACTTGTAATGTGTTCTCTGCAAAAATTAGCTATATTCTACATGTCAGAGAACCTATAAAGATCATTAGAGCAACTTGCTTGGAACTGCCATTTGTGAAAATTTCTACATTTTCTTTAGCATCTTATTGATTTATGACAGTGTCAACTCCTCAAAGCTGCACTACACTACAATTTCATGGAAAAGTATGGTACTTTTCAGTATAAAATCCACCTCTAAATCTTACAATTAATATAACTGTGGATGTGGTTTAAAAAAGACATAAGACTGCAGAAAAGCAACCTATACATTAAATAGGAACTTTGAAAGACAATGTGTCCTTTTGGAAATAAATAAATTGTCCCTCACTGTCCTGGGGTGACGTTATGATGCTTGCATATCCCCATTCATCTGTTCTGTGCCTTTAAGACTGGCTCTGAAGAGTGGAAGTTTTGTTTGGGTTTCTCTTATCAGGGACACAGAGACAAGCGGTACATAAGGCTGTTTTTTCACTTCCAGCTTCAGCTTGCTGCTTGGCTGGCTTGCCTTTCTGCTCTTGCTTCTGCTTCTGCTCTGCTTTGCCTCTGCTTATTAGTTAGTTTAGCCAAACAGTCCACATTCCGTCCTGGACTGTTTCTCCGCTCCTGTTTCCATGACCATCTCGAACCTGCTCTGGACTGGGACCCGGGAACACCGAAGGTTCGGCTGCAGAAGTTGCCCCAGCGCTGGAGGGACTGAGAACAGAGCAACCACCCCCGAAAGAAACTTTCTGATTTTGTCATCTTTCTCAGAGCGGTGTCATCGGGTATTGTTCATTTTGTGTGCTGGGGGGTACTGGGCCAGTCAAATAAACAGGTTCTTTCCACCTCTCTCCGAGGAATTTTTTCCCGAACCAGTTGGGGGGAGGGGTCGTGTGGGTTTCGCTTTCTGGAGGGGCCCTCCTTTGCAGATTCTTTAAGAAATTTGCCCTAAACCATTACACTCAGCAAGGACTTAAAGAACAGGGTTGTCATTTCAGATACTGTCAAGGCCACAGAAGAAAGTTGCCGTAAGAGAAGCCACCACAGCAGGAATTGGAGATAAACTCGGAAGGGAGAAGTTATGACAGGAAGTTGCTAATTCCAGGCCTGTCAGAGGTGAGATCTGGTTAGCACATCCTGGTTAATGTGTCTGGACAAAAATTCCCACTGCGGGAGACTGTGTGGAAGGCAGCAACTGGTCATACACATATCACCCCAATTTGTGGGGTGATATGGCACAGATGGCACCTGCAACCACCAACCACCACTGGAGCACCCCAGACTCATTTCTCAGGTCTTCCACCAGAGGACTGGGTGTGATCCACAGCATAAAAACTTCCCCCTGGGGCAGGATTCCCACCTGAACGTGAACATAACCTCCTGAACTTTTTATTTTGCATGTTTCCCCCATACTTGATGGATCAAGACTTGTGACTATCACTTCGACCAACAGACATCTAAATTGCAGCAAATATCCTCATCAGATCCACAGGTGCTGATAATTTTCCACTATCTACTCCTGGCTCTTCTTTCTATTACTTTCTTTCTCTTATCTATTTCCTTAAGCAATATTTTCATATTTTTATATTGTCATATTACTATAGATAACAACCCAAATGGTTTTACTTATTTTCTACTGCAACCAAGTTTTTCTTAAATATTTATACTACCTGTCTGTATCTATCTATATCTACATATATCTAATCATCTATATCTATAATTATATTTTTGTGGTATTTTTATTTTAATTTTTTTATAAACACTGGTCATTCTGAGTCATTTCACTCTAATCCACCCCAAGGAACTTATCAACAAGAGAGTTAGCCTTGCCTTCAGAACTGATAGCAACACCCTCTCAGAGAAGTCAACTACCAGAACCTGCTACCAGAACCTGCTATCAGACCACATCAGGTTCACTGAGCAGCTGAGGGACGATTGTGCTGAAATGCACACTGAAGATTTAACTAGCATATGGATCCAACAACAAAGAGTTAGCTGTTATTACATCATGGTTGGCTTTGAGAAACTGGAGGAGGAGCAAGGGAACAAGTATTGCCTAAGGAGTCAGATAAATCCCACAGTACAGCAAGTCACAATTTGATTTGTTACTGTGAGCGAGAGACAATCACAGGACTGGGGGTTTATTTTAAAGTATTACGGAATTAATCATATTACGACTTTCAAGGGAGTTCCTCTTTTTAATAAGATGAAGTTCAGAATGTTTCAGAGCAACTGCTATTCAATAATTGCTACGTACTCAGCCCTTCATAACACAAAACACTGTCTCAGACGCTTTTATCTATTATTAGTGCATAAATGAAAAAATAATTAAGATTCTGAAATGTATTGAATTTCTGGTTATGCAATAACATATTAACACATGCAAAATTAATGCATAGTCTAAAAGCACAATTTATATATGTGAAATATAAATTTAATTTTAAAATCTTAAGAAATTAACAACTCATGTCTTAATTGAGAAAAAAATATTTACTACCTCCTACCCTCCCAGTGCACTAAGTGAAATAAGTTGAAATACTCCCATATATTTTTTGCGGAAATTTATTCTTATGTCTAGTGTCAAAATATAAGACAAAACCTGCAAATTTTCCTCAAAATGAGCAGGAAAAAACCCTTCATTTTATGAGATCTGAAATATAATATTTTTAGTAACTTTGAGCATAAGCAAAGGATTATTGATTTTATAAAAACTTATAAATCTATAATCTTTAAAATTTATAATCTATAAAATTTATAGATTTTATATATTTCTTGTGCATTGAAGTGTTGCAAGAGATAAATAATTCTAATTATTTTGTTGCCTTCTATGTTGAAAACCTAGGCATAAAATAAATATATATGTCTGCAAACATGTAGCTGTATTAAAAACAAATGGATAAAGACAAACAAACAAACAAAAACACAACAAAAAGCCTAAAAAGCCCACGTGAAAAAGTAGCAACTAAAATCTATCTACATTTTATTATAGCAAACTTTACATATTCCTGGGCAGTACACAGTGTGGATTTAAACCTCTTTGGACAAAGACAAGGAAATTAATAATGTAGTGCAAGCATTGGTTGGTGCTCTGAGACTTTAAGTTCTGGGGAAGCGCAGGACCACGGCTACAATCTCCAGCTTAATGAAAACCGTGAAGTTCACATCCTCATTTTCATAATTTCCCCTTTGCTGCTGACAGATGGAATTAAATAAAAATGTTGTGCATTGGGCCAGACTGAGATCTTGTTTGAAAGAAGTGTGAGCAAAAGCATTAAAAGAATTTTGTTGCTGTTCACCAATTAAAACATTATTTGTTCCCCAGTAACTGTGGCATAAAATAGGACCACAGTTAATTGTCTCCCAGCTGTGGGATTAACACTAAAACAGAGAAAGACTTACAGGGAGAATTCATAAAAATCTTGAACTTGAACAGAGAGGAAAAGACAGTAAAATACAAATGTGATTTCACACATTTCTCAATTCACAGATGCACAGATGCTGTTTGTATCAGGTGAGCTTTCTGTTGTAAAGGTTCATTTTGCAGTTTCACAGCTCAGCAAAACGAGGGAGTAAGGCAGATTAAGTGTCACTGGTAAATTGAACTTTTAGTAAAGGATAAACTCAGAAACTCTGTTTCTGTTCCTGACTTGCAGGTTGGAAAGCAAATATTTCAAGGAAAAAGCTGGTCCTTGCTCACAGACATTTAGCAGAAGGCTGGGTTAAGGTCTACACATCTGCCAAAATCCCCTCCTTGCCATCACCAGGCAAAGTGGCTCAGAGCAGGGTGACACGTTGTGACAGATGCAGCTGGCAGTGGTCCTGGAAGCAACTCAGCTTACTCACTCATGACACACGTGCACTGCCAGGGGCTGGAATTTCATCTGCTGACAATGCCCCCCTTGCCCATCCCTGCATGTCCAGGGCCTGGTGCTGCCCCACTGCTGCACTCTGGCCAGGCTGCTGCTGGCCAGCCACTGGGGCCACAGCAATCCTGACCTGCAGTGCACGTGGAAGAGGTTGTGCCATCGGAACAGAAAGGGCGCTGTTTACAATTTAATGCAAAAAAGCAATAAAGCAACAAAAAATATGATCTAAATGAAATTTGCTTAGGACCTTAATTGGCTGAGGGAAACAAAAAGAATCCTTCTTAGCTGCTGCCACTGGGGATTTTTTATTCATAATCACAATTGACAATTTGCTGTTCAAAATACATCATAATCCTCTGAAGTCCTTTTTCTTGAAATAGGGAGATGCACTTTAAGTATCTGATAGAATTTCTGGGAAAGAAAAGAAATGCAATAGAGTAATTACTAGTTATTAATTCTGCAGCAGATTAGTATTTCAGAAAATACTTGGTTTGTTACAGAAGTATACAGTTCATAATAGAATGAAATCACAGAAGAAATTGTAATATTAAGTAGAAAATTAGCTCAGGATGACACATGCTGACTTCTCCAATCTGATGTGTGAAGTGAAGGCAAAAAAAGATGAGTTCTCTAATAAGACAGACTAAGAAAGAATTAAATATTAAGTTAATCTAAAAGGGGGCAGGACGAGGTTTATGTTTTTTGTTTAATTTTTGAGTTTAGATATTTTTCCTTTGAAAGTAAATGAGTGTTTCTGAGGCTTATACTTTATTTAAATTCTAAGTTTTCTGAACTCTATGTGCATCTCCCTGTACTGAAAAGAACTGAATATTGCAGGCGCTTAATTCACAAGGTGTTAAAGCAAGTCAAAGCCATGAAAATGCCATGGTGCCATTTAGCGAAAATTTATCTTTCACTGGGAATAGTTGAATTACAACTGAAATGAGATTGGAAATAATCTTTTCTTCTATAAACCTTGCACCTGGAAGACAATACATCTGTTTAATATCTTGCCACTTCTATAATTCTATGTTGTACCTGAAACTGTTCTAGAAGTAGTCACATGGGGCTTCTTTTCTATTTATTTTGTTAAATTAGCCCAATTATTATGAATGTCACCTATTTATTCCTATGACTGTTTGTCCAACACAGGGATGTATGTATAATGCTTAGTCTACCCCATGCTTGAATACATTTAAGTACAAAAGAAATTAAGTTCTAGTTAATTTGAGACTAACAGGAAAATGTTATTTTTCTTTAACAAATCATTATATCCACTATTCCTAAACATTCTCAGATTGTGATTGCTATCATTATTTTATTATTAAAGCAGGAGCTAGTTTAGGGGAATTAAAAAAAAAATTCTATTAAAAGAAATTTGTGAAAAGATTTGGTTGGGGGATTTTTCCTAAAATTTGGAAACAATAAATATACTCCTATTTTTTTATATATCAATACATAATAAAAAATAATTTATATGCAATACTAATCTGTTAATTAATATTGCATATAAAGTATTACTGTGATCATACTTTACTGGTATTGTAAATAAATATAAGATCTTTAGACAACTAATTATTTTCTCATTTCCATTGGCCAACCAGCAACTTTACATCAACATACAAATTAGTGAATATGAATGACTGCATCTGCTGCACCTCAAGGGGGAACATTCCACTATTCTTAAGTGAGCATTTATTTTGCTCCGATTTTTGCTGATTTCTTTGTTCAATCCTCTTTCTTTGTCTTTAGTGAAAGAAACGTATCCAAGTTCCTAGGGGTTTATCAAAAGACCAGATGCAGTTTATTTTCAGAGACTTCAGCGTTGCCTGTACAGAACTTCAAGTATGGGCCAGTGTCAACCAAATTTCTTAACTGTCGTGTACTAGAAATGCATGTGAAGCAGAACAGCTGAATTGTGAATTGGAGCAATTTCATCATCTCTCCATGTGGAGTACTATTCCATTTTTATTAAAAAACACCCTAGAACTAGAAAAATTAATTATGCCAGCTCTGAATACAAATTATTAAGTCAGTTAATTTTAAAAAGAAACGTCAAGAAAAATGTCATTTTAGAAGAAGGAAAATGCGTGGAAATATAGGGAATATTTTTTATCAAATGTTTAGTATTAATAACGTACAATTTTTTCACCCCACTGTTTGTCCAACATATTTTCCTTGTAATAAACAAAAGTAATGAGCTTTTAAAATTAGCTTTGTTTTACATGTTTTTTCAAGAAAAAGCAGCTTTCTGATTCAGTTATTCTGGTTATTATCATTGGTAGGTCAGTGCAAGCACTTGGCTGAGTCCATTGGTATAACCCCAGGGTGCCTCATCAACCTCTAGCACTGCAACTCTTTACTGTACTGCAGGAGCCTCTGTTCAGGTCCATATAGGAAAGCCACACTTAATAAAATGGATATTAAGAATGCATGATGTTCCCAGGTAGCTTTAAAAAAAAAATGTTCATTTTAAATTTAAACTACTGTCAGTATCTTGACTTTTCGAGATGCAAATCATATTTGTTTTTCCAGGTCTAGCATGCTGTTACAGAATATACATAGTGTGTGAACACACAAGTATGCACACACTTACATAGTTGTGATTAACAGTTGCATGATAACTTGAAAGAGTTGCCAAGATATTAACCCCTTTAACTGCCAAAAAAGGCCAAAGTTTAATTTAGCTAATTAATTTTTATCTTTAAATGTCCTTGAAATTTCAGCTAATGAAATACTAAAGAGGTTCAGTCTCTCTGTCTTCTACTCTTCTACTCTTCTTCTTCTTCTTTCTTTTTTTTTTTTTTTTTTTTTTTGAGGTGGAGTGGGAGTTGGTTGATTTCTTTTAATTTCACATAATTTTTTATGTCAGATGCAATGGTCATTTATTTGAGTTCACATGACATGGGGTTAAAGGCATATTAACTTCAAGAACTGGTATTGTTGTTCCATGTGTGTGTTGATACCCAGGAGAAAAGCTATAAAACAATAATATTCTCATGTACAATACTTAAGTCTCTGAAAAGTCTCACAGGTTTTAAACTGTTTTTTAGACATAGTTGTTATAATGCCTTTCATATTTTGACAAGGAGAAAGGACTCAATTTTCTGTTGTGGCTGCCCCATCCCTGGAAATGTTCAAGGCCAGGTTGGATGGGGCTATGAAAAACCTTCTTCAGTGGAAAATATCCTAGCCCACTGCAGTATGGTTGGAAGTAGATGATTTTTAGGCTCTCTTCCTACCCAAACTATTTTATGATTCTATGAACTCCAGTGCCCTCAGGAAGGGAAGCAGCCTCTGCTGAACTCTGCCAGGGCAGAATTACACAATGTAAAAACCGGCACAGTGAAACAGAGAAATACTGAATCACAGACAGTTAATTAAGAACACATGCTGCAGTAGCAAACAGATCCCTACTTCTGCTCCTTTTACAGAAAGGTGACCAAGAAAACCTAGATGCCAATTGTGTGTTTTTCCACAGGGAAGAGCATATTCAAGCAGTGGAAGTGCATCCACAAAGCTGGTGTGAGGAACATGTATCAGCTCTCACCAAAAGGGAAACAGTTGTTGCAAATTCCACTGGACGCATTTAGTCCATGTTTTCCTCTTAATCATATCTGGTTTGGCATTGTGGGATCATTCTTTGTTGCTCTTGATTTACATATGCAGAAAATGAGATGTGCTTGAACTACTTTGCACATTATTAATTTATTCCACCGGTGTATAGTGCTACACATGTCATAAAGGAACAAAAATGCCTAATTCTAGATTTCCCAAGGTTTGGTGACAATCCAAACAAAGTAATACTTATAATTATTGAGCTATACCATGTAACTCAAGTACTTTTCCGAGGTTAATGCTAAAAGCTGTAAAATTTCTTTCCAAGATTGACAGGGGTAATTTTCAATTTACTTAAATTAGGTGTAGTAGTTGGCATATTTTAGCAATTACATTTCAGCTGTGACTATTCTGGAGCAAAATCCCAGTGAACTTTGTGATTACTGCAATTCACTTTCCTCTTGTGCTGTCATCAGGATGGAATTTCTAATCCCTATTTAGTTTATTTAGCCTTCTTCTTTGATGACACTATTTCTGCTCCAACCAGCTAGTCAGGTATAGGCTATTTCTGTCCTTTCAATGATGTTTTCAGACCTTCTATTCAACATATCCATGTAAACCAACTGCTCTTGTCAAGCTGTTTTGACAAGAGGAGCTTGCTACTTCAGGAACAATGTGTACAAATTAGATCTACTAATTGCATTCACATTAGAAAACCCTATTGGCACACTCTTTGTCAAACAGATTTTTTCAGGAAATACAAAATATTTCTAGGTACTAATTCCAGCAGATAAGACAACAGATAAACAAAGAAATTTCAATGGATCCAGGAAGTAAGTATCTGAATGTGCTTCAGAAAAAAGCATAATTTTCCATTATCCACAATATGAGATAAATTAATTTTTTTTTTCAAATTGGAATGCAATTAGTCACAAAAATTTTAAAATCCAGTTACGTTACATACAGAATACTTGAAATTCTCAAAATGGGTTCAAATAATCTTTTTTAGTATTGTTGAGGGATGCTTTATAAAAAAAAACATAACAAAACAATTGTTAGTAAAACAAAAATTAACCTTAACAATTTAAAGTTAAACAACCTGAAAAATTGTACAGCATTAGTGAAATGGATAGTGTTGTCTTGTTAAAGCCTTCAGGATCTCATATGACATAAAGCTAGTTCAATCTCTTCCAGAGCTGGCCATTTTGCTTGAAGATCACTAATCAGGCTAGATATTGTTTTTTAGGCCACACTTATCATAATGGATTTACAACTAGAGAAAAGTCAAAGAAAAAAGCATGATGCTTACATACAGAGGTGCCTTGTTGAAATGATTGTCTAGAAAAATGTATGATAACTGCAGTCCTTATTTAAGACACTGTATTCAGTGAAATTCTTCTGTCATGTTTACATTCCCTACTCTTTTTTATGAAATCTTGGAAGATTTGATAAAACTTTCAAAAGCTTTCATATCACTTACTATAGTAAATTTTTCTCCAGAATGTATCTAATCTGTTTTTTGAATCAATAATTTATAGATGATCCTATCTTTCAGTAATTAATTAGAGCACACTTTGAAACAGCATTCAGAGACAAGCATTATTATGGTTCTTGCATTTGATTCTATCTTCCAATTTTTCAAATTTGTTTCGAAGAATCCTTCACTCACTGTGGAAACATGTTTAGCCTTGCTCTTTGATATACTTTATAATATTTCTTTGTCATTTCCTCTTTTCTGTTGCATTTTTATTTCACAGAGTTCTTCATCATACCTTACTATTTCCCAGAGAGTGTAATTTACTTCACCTATTTTGTTTTTTTCATTGAGCATTGTCTTTCCTAAGGAAATAACACATATTCTATTATGGGTATGTACTACAGTTTGTAAACTCAGAAACATGCTCCACACCCACCTACTTTGCATGATATTTCAGTTACTCTCTGAGTATATTTCTAGGGAAAGCTGGCCATATTTCACAGTGAATGTTTCTGACACAAACAACATATTTGTTTTCATTCAGCCACATGGTTTTTAATTCTGAAATTGAAGGTGTTTGGAGCACAGGGTCATGTAGCCTGGTTTTTGCACCTGTCTGAATCTGGTTGTATTCAATGCCAGATGAAGAATTCAACACAGAGGGTAAATCAACAGCCTTAGGTGAAAGCTCAAAGCCACAAATCATCATCCAATTGAAACCATTCAACTAAAACATTCCCTTTCTTTTTTATCTCTTCCTAGCTATTCTTTCCAAATACAGAAGGATTTTCTTGACAGCCTTTTCCCTTTCCTCTGGAGAGGAAGTGCAGAGGTGTTTTTTAGGAGTACTGTTGTGCTGCCCATCAGACAAATGGGACTGAGAACTGATATCGTAAACAAAGGATCATCAAGGAAAATTTCATTTATACAAATTGAATAGAGGCTAAAAGTACTAGAATTAGACTGACAGTTTAGCTCACACTGACCAAAAAAAACCATTTCTTGATTATTTATTCTTCTCTAAATTGCATCCATAGCAATAGAAAAAGAAGACTCACATTCTGGAGTATTTTCATCATCAAGAATATTTAGAAAGAAACATGTTTTTAACACATTTTGGTTATTCTAATTTTAAGAAGGTTTATAACACTTGTAGGAGATTTAATTCATTATAAGTGACAAATATTAATCATTATCATAACAAGGAATTATAAATCAGGCAGCAGATTTTCTCTGTACTTTCTTTTATGATTCTTAGTCAAACCTTTGTAACTTCTAATTTTCTTAGGGAAAAATATAGATATCTTTTGTAAGGTACAATCTCAAGTAATTATGTAATTATTACTAGAATAAAGGAGTTGATCTAAAATATTATGAAATCATAGCTTTCTTTTATTTAGAAAATATTCCTAATTTTATCTAACATTAAGCATCCTCATATTCTCCTGATTATATTAAAACTATTGTTTATGGTTATATGAGGTTCCTGGGGTTTTATTAGCTTATAAGCATATATGCTTGCTTTTCACTTAATTTTAAATCTCTCTTCAGTCATCATTTCAATGTCTAGTTAATTAGGACACACATCTAAGCTTTTCCTTCACTGTAACCTAATTCCACAGTTTCAGTAGAGGTACATTTTGGAATATAGTCAACTGACTAAAAACATCTGCTTGACAACATTAATATTTCAAATTTGGACTATTATTAACTGTACTGGACTGTACCTACTCTCTATAAGATTATAAAATTGAAAAAATCTGAGATATGATTCTGAACTTTAATTTTTATCCCTGTAGTGGTTGAATTCAGAAATTTCACTCCTAAGCCTAAACAACTCGACCTAATTCTTCAGAAATACTGTCTAATATTTAATAATTTTACTCTTGAAAGTATACAAATACCTTGTTGTGGGGAGAAATATTGCCAGAGGAAAATTGCAGATGATCAGAGTGCTTCAATGGAAAGTACAAGTGAAACCATTGAGTTATTTGTTCAGTGTATGGTTAGTAATAGTGCCTGACAACCTTGTTTTGGAAATTTGACAACATATGAAAATTTGTTCCTAATTATATTCATAGATATGTGGACTGTTATGCATCTGAAAAACTGCAGGCAAAGGAAGTGTTCTCAAACATAAACAAATAAAAATACATTTAAATATATTTTAAATTGCTTCAGGAATAATGTTCTGAGGTGCTATAAAATTTTACTAGACACAAGTTTTCTGGAAATAAATGCAAATTTCACACTGAACAGTTGATCCACTGTGAATGATAAACGCTCTATTTTTTTAAAAGAAGCATTATTATTTGAATGATTATATATGTCAATAGAATCTCAAATCCTTTCTTGCAGTATTGAAGTGACCTGGTGTTCACATGGCACTGCATAGTACAGGCTGGAATCTCTTAATCATTACTGTTCCCTGACAAAGGTGCAGATTTGCGGGGTGGGCCTGTTCCACTTCGGGCAACTTTTAGTGATACCTGATTTTAGCATGGCTCAACTTAGCTTCTCTAAGTAACTGTGTCCCTCTAATGCTCTGATGCTGCCATACAAACCCCTATAAATGTGCAATAATAGATTTGCAGATAGTAGCCAAAATTACAGATGTGCCAACATATGGATGAGAAATAATTTGATCCACAAAGGTTTGATTGTTCTTACATTAAAACAACGGGCTTATTGTTTGTCCTTTCCATTCCTGGAGGATTAGGCTGCAAATGCCTCAGTGCTGCTTGCACAGCCTTCTGCATGCAAATAGTTTTAGCAGTAACACCTGTCCCTGTCAAGCTTTGCCGGGAAGTGTGCATTGGGGTGTTTCAAAATGACACCATGACAGCTGAGATCTTCTAACATGCTCAAGGTAACAGGCTCCTGCCTTAATCACAAGGGGCTGGAGCCAGGGCATAATCAGTGATGGGTCCTTAACTGCAGGATTTGTTCCCCGCCTCGGTTCACCGGAGCCTGAATCTTGCTGATTTCTCAGGCATGCTGCAAGGCCCATTTGTTCTCTGAGGCTTTTCCAGAGGGAAGAAATAAAATGAGGAGAGTTTTCAGGTGGTTTGACAGGTGATCTGGAAAGTCATTGTCAGGTTTTCTTTAAAAGCAGTGCATAAAACTCTGTAAATATGCAACGAGTGGGAAGGAAGGAGCAGAGTTTTCAGCAGGAAGAAAGAGCTCACTGCAGATTGAATTAAACTCCATTCAAAATATTTTATAAGGTTCTAGGGGCACAAAACTTTTCCAAAACTTTAGAAACACTCTACTGTCATGCTTATTTCAGCTACTTATCTTTTATATCTGATTAATACAGCATTTTATGGATAACTCATAAGCAAGATGTTCTGAAAGGCAGCGCTCATATGATTAATTGAGTAACTTAGTTTGTCTGAGATTGAGAATTAAGCATTTAAGTTACCTGCATAAGTAATTGTCTATTTTCGGAAGAATGTGGTGTTTTTTCTTTACTTGTTCACTACTTTTAAATATATCTAAATAAATATTTGCTCAACTTTGGAATATTAAAACTTTGAAATTCTCTTTTGTGGCCAAAAGCATCCACAATCAGGTATGCTTTGTGAAAATGAAGGAGCAATCAATGATTGTTCTATGCAATGAGAATAATTTGAAAAAACCTGAGTGGAGAATGGTGAGGACAGTGGGCCTTACAGCCTGTATATTACAGAAATATAGCTATCCACTTTTTAATTACCAGCCAGTACTAACTGAAAGCTTGACTTACTGCCTAACCTTGCAATACAAGGTAGTGAATTTTTATTTAAATTCCCATGAGAGTGCTGAGTATAAACACAATATAGAAGATACAACACTAAAGACAAGAGGTCTTTAGGATTCAGGTTTTCTAAATAGATCTGTCAGAGGAAGAATATCTTTTCCTCGTAGCTGTCCTGCTTATGACAAGACCTCTAAAAAACCTTATCCCCCAAATAAGATACCCTCCACACATAACAACTGAATTTGGCTGCAGAGTATTTTGTTTACTTAGCCTGATTATAGCTAGTAAAAAATTTATCACACTTTCCAATAATGTGGGTACTGAATTGCTTGCAGGGTACATGATAAAAATCAGAGGTATTTATTTTGTGAGTTATTCTCCACTAGCTGCTGTTATTCTCAAGTGAGGCTGTATTTAAAAATGTTAGTGAAGACAAAAAGCCCAACTTTGTCATTTTTCTGAAGTTTGCTGGTTTTATGTCTGAGTATATTAGGAACCAGAGCACACAAAGCCGTACTGCATACCACTGATTTAATTTTTCTTTTTACAGTGCTCTGACAGCAAGGTCATTTATCTTTTGGATAAGGAATAAGAAGGAAAAAATGGAAAAAGGCAAGTTATTTCATTTGAAAATTGTGTTGTGTATTCTTGAGAACATTTTGCCACTGTCTGCTGCTAATTTTTATTCCACCACAAGTCAGCACACTCCTCATCAATAAGTTGATTTAGTGGCAGGTTTGGCAGTGAAGGTAAAGCATTAGTGGGCGTGATCTAGTAGGTTAGAATTACTTATTTGCAACTGCTTATTTTTAGTTCATATAGGATTAAAGAGCAAGCAAAAAAAAAAAGTTAACTTTTATTTATACGTTGTTGGGTAAGTGTCGGATCTCAAGATCTCAGTCCTGAGATGCTGAGCCTCCGAGACCCTGGGGGGGGCTCGGGAGTCCTGGAATGTTGCCAGAAGTGTCTGGTAGCTGGACTTTAACCCTACACAGGAGACGACAAGGATGAGGGCTTCACCGGGTGAGTGGTGAAGGGATTAGTTAATTAGAGGGTGAGACACAAGGTTTAGGATTTATGTACAGGGGGGTTTAGAGGAGTAAGATGGAGGAATTGGGGTGTGTCCTGTCCTCCTTCTTCTTCCTCCTCTCCTCCATCTTCTTTGGCCACGGTGGCACCTTTGGATTGGTTATTGCTGAGAGTACATCGAGTTATAAGAGTAGATGGTATTGGGGAAAAATGATAAATATTGTATACGTCACAATGGGTATAAAGATACGTGGCTGCCCGGGAGGGCGGAGACAGTGTGCCCATGGCTGACTGCTGAGCGGATCTTTGTTAGGCTGAAAGAACATCTTTAGATAAACAATTAATAAACATAAAACCAGAAAGAAGAACTGAAGCCTCTTCTCGTCCTTCGACACGCGGGCTGCCCCAAGGCCACCCCCGGGCCTTCCAGGCCCCTCAAACAGCCGAGATAAACCGGACAGGTAAGTCCAGAGGCATTCAGTTGAGGGGGAAAAGAGAAGCCTTGGTGAACACCTTATCACTCTCTACAACTGCCTGAAAGGGGGTTGCAGCAGAATGCTCTAAGTGGGATGTGGTCAAGCAACAGGAACAATGCCTTATTTGAAAGGCCATCAATGGTGGGCTGAGAGAGGCTTCAAGGACTGGTTTTTGGTGTTGAATTAAACTGAAACCCATCTGGCACATCAACCTCAAATCAACATCTACAGGATGAGGCAAAGATTTTGCAGTTAAGGCACTAAACTGACCTGGAGGCATATGACTGGCAGCCAACACCTTTACACTGAGCAAGTCCTCTTTCCACAGGGTAGATTTTTCTAACATATTTCTCCTTGAGGTATATGGAGATTCCTCTCTTGGGTTTTGGGGATGCCCACCAAGAACAGTCCGCAAAGTTAACAGAAAGTGACTTTTCCATGATCGTTGGTATGGGTGAGTTACATCAATCTCTAATAATTGTTTCTTTTTGCTAGCTTTAATGTAATTGCTTTAATATTTCTTTGATTTAGTTCACTATTTTGTCTTACAGTATAATAGTAGCTTTAGCTTTTATGTTGTAGTAAATAATACTGATTAAGTTCTTTTTGTCTAAGCCTTTATCATAATAAGTAAATTTTTGTAAATATGTCTGATTTGCCACCATTAAAACCTATGGGACAAAGTTGTAAAACTTAAAAATGTTGAAAAAATCTGATGCTAGGACTGGATCCAGGCAGACCCAGACTCCTCACTCTGAGGAGGAATTTAGAAAGCAAGGGGGTTCTTTTTCTGCACCTCGTGGCTCAACAGGAGGGCTTCTCTAATAAACTTTGGAGCTCCCACTCTACCTGCAAAAGAGGTTGTAGCCAGCTGGCTGTCAGAAAACAAGTGAATGAATGAGAAGACATAGCCTCAAGCTGCACCAGGAGATGTTCAGGTAGGACATTAGGTAGAATTTTTTCATGGAAAGAGTGTTTAAGCACTGGAACCCACTGCCCAGGGAGGTGGTGAAATCATAAACCCTGGAGATGTTCAAGAAACGATGTGGCATTTAGTGCAATTGTTAATTGGTGAAGTGTTTTGCAATCAAAGGATGGACTTGATGGTCTTGGAGGCATTTTCCAACCTTAACTATCCTATGGTTCTGTGTAAAGCTCTCCCCTTTTCTCTGAGAAACATAACTTTCTTGAAGGTAATGTTTCTTATGATTTCACATATCACAAGTATTAGAAGTCAGTGCATTAGAATGAGTGGAATGCACTATAGTGTGCATAAAAAGAAGGAAAAAGAAAGGAAAACATTGGGCTTAAAATTTAATTATAGAGCAAGAAGCGAAATATCTCATTTCAGGTCTTGTTTCCAAATATCTTAGAGATTTTTTCAAATAAGGTAAAATTATTCTACCAGATCCCTGCTGCTTTGTTTCAGAGAAGGCCATTGGGCTGTGAGGCTCCACAACAGGGGTATGAGAGGGAAAGTGTTAACTTCTGCCCATTCCAAATATGTCTTTTCCACAACAGCTCTCCAACTACTTCCATTTTGAAAGCAGAAATTGACATGAAAACAACCATCTTTTGAGGTAAGAAAGAAAGAAAGGTGTTTCTCAAACATTTTAAAGTTTCAAATTTAATCCCCTTCAACCTCCCTCTTAAACTGAAAGGCAATAAACTTCAAAGGCTTTCACAAAGAAAATGAAAAAAATACTAGAATAGAATATCTGAAATAGCCAGTGCTCTTGCTTTGAGTGGCAAGGATGTAGATGAAAAGTAAAGATCTATCCTAACAGCTTGTAGACACTTGTGTTTTCTAATGAGACATTTTTTGTAAATAGTCTATGTATTTCTTTCTGTACTGAAAAACAATAAACATCAGTAAGTAGGAGAAAACTCCTTGTTATTTATTGAATTCATAGGCATTGGCAAATAAAATGAAGTGCTAAAACTGGCCAAATTTGTGAAGTTGCATCTATAAGTCCAGACAAGTTTACTGAAATGTCCTGATATCCTCTAGAGTACTCAAAATAAGTATTTTCAGTAAAGTACATAACAGAATTCCTTTTCTTTCAGTCAGAAGCCTTGTACTTCTTCTTGAAAGACTACTGAGAAAATACTGATCAGAACTAATTTAAAATGTTTATAAAGGGAAGACAATCAGAGCTTTTCACGTTACAAGGGATAGTGAATATAACACAAGACTGCAAAGTCACTGGTCTACTCAGGCATGTTTTATTTTTTTTCTTTTGTAAATTATTGAGGAGTGTGAGCTTTTGCATTCACCTTTTTTTTTGTTATTGCCTTAACAAACACTTCTAAAAATTCAAACAAAAAAAAAAGCATATTTTCTATTATATTTTAAAATAGGTCTCATACACCTAGATGAATTACAGGCAAATTATGACTCTTTTTCACGCAGTGTTTTCCTTACCATCCAGCATCCAGTCTCCATCTTAAGTTGCTTTCCATTCTCTGCATGTTGTTTTCTCATTCAATTTCATGTCACACAGCTTGGACTTTATTATTGATATCTGTCTCAGATATCGTTAGCTCTATCACTGATTTCTGGACTCAGAACTTTGACCCTTTCATTTATCTCCATCAACACATTTTCCTTCCCACAGCAGTTCTTTTCAGTTGAAATACAATGCTGTGCATTGACTACCAAGTTGTACAGGAAGTTAAGCATTGGCAAATATTACGCATCCATCTCTGTTTCCTGCATTAACATAGAAAATCATACATACAACCATTGAAGACTAAAATCAGACTACAAACACTAAACTTAGGCACCTCTGAAAATATTTCCCATGATGTACTATGGCCCCCAAAAGTCTGAAGTGTTTGAGTTACTAAAGCTGAATTTGGAATGATTACCTGTAATCCTAAAGCATTTAAATTGAAGAACTGATGACTTGCACTCTACCTAGCAATGTAAAACTCAAGTAGGGCTAGATGATGACTGACATAGCTGTTTGCTCATCATCCTTTCAACCTTGCACTTGTGCTATTCAACAAGCGTCATTCTGCCATTTGAAATCATCTTGCCAGCAGGTTTTAAACCAGTCATGAAGAAAAAATTATTTTCTAACAGAACTTTTGAAATTACTTTTTACATTCTGAATCAGTGGGATTTAATGCAATGATTGAAAAGAATTGCACTGATTTAAGAACCTGTTCAACCAGCAGTTCCTTTGATGAATATTCATCTTTCACTTATCTTAAAATTGGATTTCATAGCTATCTGTTGCCTGCAACTTAGAATTCCTCAAGCACTTGGCATAGGCTTGTTTGAGGTTTGTAATTCTTTGAGGGTAGACTCAGCCTCTACCTTATGGTTACAGAGTGCTTTGCCATAGCCCAAAACTCCAATAATTATCTCCTTCAAGAGAAAGATGCAGATTCCCTGCATGAAATAATGAGCACTGAAGAATAGCTGTCTGAAGGTAGATCTGTCGCATGTGAGAACTGGATGCAGCATAACTGTAGGCTTTAGAAATCTGCCAGGCCACTTCCAAATACAATGGAAAGAGAGATGTAAAAGTCCATGGGTAGAATAGTCTTACCTCAGGCTTTATAACTGTGGGGAAAATCTTTGCACACATCTTAGGCCTCTGAACCCTCTATCTAGTGTGTGAAAGTCTGAAATCATTTGATATGTGTGGTTGGGCTGTTCCTCTACAAGAAAGTATGAGAAAAATTTTGCCTTAAAAAGGAGAGAGAGAGAGAGAGAGAGAGAAGCAAGAGAAAGAGAATAAGAGTGATCCAGTGGTGCATATTGAATTTTAAAGCCAAGTTAAAGCAGCACAAATGGCATAGACGTTAACACAGTACTGTTTGTTACAGTTTTTATAGTCCTGAGCAAAGGCAGAGCATGTCATAGAGCTAGGTCATTTTAGTAACCTTTTCCTAGGCAAATACAACAGTTAGATTGAATTTTGTATTGCTGTTTCATGGTTGTTAAAATGACTCTGTAAAAAATTATATTGCCTTAGAGGATAGGTTTCTTTAGGGAATACTGTCATAATTTACCAAAACCAGCTAAAACTGAAGTCCACTCAAATCCATTGATTAAAAATACTGGAGGACCTATCCTAGCTTCATAATTATGTCCCCTGTAGAGCTCTTAAAACAGGTGGAAAAAACTTGAAGTGTATTTATGCATAGCTAAAATAACTGCTTGTCTTTTGTCAGGATGTTTATTAGTGTTAATTACCCATGACATTTAGATTCAAAGTTGATTTAAAAATTCTGATTAGCAGATTTTCAGTTAAGGACAGATAAAAATTACTTTTTGCTTTTAAACATGAAATATCCCCTTGACAGTTTTACTCAGGAAAATTCTTGAATACTCATGTAGGAGAACCATCCATACAAAACCTCTACTAATCTAGATTAGCTAGACTTTTATGAGACTATGTGGGTCCTTATTTCCCTTTCAAGAGATTAGTACTTTGCTCTCATGTATATTACATGTCTCAGTCCTGTATGAGATTCAAAACTTGCATTAGATCTGCCAATACCACAAAGACTGAGAGTTGGATGAGGGAAAAAAAATAGAGTTGGCATTAGAGCTATATAACTGTGTTATTCACATTTAAGGTTTGTCTCATAGATGACTGACCACCAGGATTTTAAAACAGGGTTCATCACATTTTTCTCCTGGACTTCATCACCACTTTTATGTATTTTACCTTATTCCAGATGTATGCTGCCCTCTAGATTCTCTTAATATGTGAAAGCTGAAAAAAATTTTACACCCTGGTATCTAAGAGACCTTCAGATCATGAAACATTTCATTTATTGGTTTATTGGGAAGCAGTACAGAATACATTCTGAAAACAGAAGCAAGTAGTGTAGTGGTGTGGCCATCAAACTGCTTGCTGGGTTGCAGCAGATTTAGATCCCTTCTCTCTATAAATTTAGGCTTCTTCTGGGAAAATACAAAGGTCCAATCTCATCAAGCCTGAAGTCTATACATGAATTCAAGTTAATTTAAGGCTATTTTTAGAGGCAAAGAGAAATTAGATATCCCAGGCCCTGATGAATTTCAGTGTCAAAATACCTACTTTTATCACAGCTAGTGGTGAGGATTATCTGATTCATTTATTTTAAAATAGAAGGCTTTAAATTGCAGTATATTGCAACGTATTGTTTATTTCATTTCATAAGTTTTTTTAAAAAAATCCAACACACTCCCCCTGCTCCCAAAATATTTAGTGGAACATGCCTATATAATTGTATTGAGTTTGCATGGTCAGGTTTTTGTAGCTGGGGGGCTACAGGCATAGCTTCCCTGAGAAGGTGCCAGAAGCTTCCTCCCTGTCTGGCAGAGCCAGTGCCAGCTGGCTCCAAGGTGGATGTGCTGCTGCCCAAGGCTGGGCCCATTAGAAATGATGGTGACTCCTCTGTGGCAACTTATTTAGGAAGAGATAAAATGTTCTTGCACAGATGTAAGTGGGGCCAGAAAAGAGCTGGGTGAGGAGTGGAACATGGGAGAGGAATATGGGAGAGGAACATGGGAGAGGAACATGGGAGAGGAATATGGGAGAGGAACAACCCTGCAGACAGCAAGGTCACTGGAGAAGGAGGGGAGGAGGTGCTCCAGGCACCAGAGCTGAGATTCCCCGGCAGCCCATGGTGAGGTAGCTGTGCCCCTGCAGCTGATGGATGACAACGGGAATGCTGAAATCCACCTCCAGCCCTGGGAGGAGACCCACAACAGAGCAGGTGGATGCCTGAGAAGAGGCTGTGAAGTCATGGGAGACCCATGCTGGAGCAAGCTCCCGGCAGCGACCCGCAGATCCATGGAGAGAGGATCCCATGCTGGAGCAGGTTTCCTGGTAGGACTAGTGACCCTGTGGGGGATCCACACTGGAGCAGGCTGTGCCTGAAGTGCTGCACCCCATAGAAGAGTGACCTGTATTCCAGTAATTCATGGACAATTGTTTCCTGTGGAATCAACTCATACTGGAGAAATTAATGGAGAACTGTGTCCCATGGGAGGGACACCATCCAGAAGCTAGGAAAAGAGGGTCCTCTCCCTGAGCAACAGCAGAGACAACATGTGATGAACTGACCATAATCCCCATTTTCCATTATCCTGTGCTGCAGGGGAAGAGGTAGAGCTTGGAAATTAGGGAGGGGTTGGGGGGAAGGTATTTTTAATATTTATTTTACTTCTGATAATCCTGCTCTGATTTTGTTAGTAATAATTTCAGTATTAATATCCCAAAGCTGAGTGTTTTGCTCATGATTGTATTTGATAAGAGATGTCTCCCAGGCTTTATCTCAGCCCATGAACCCTTTGTTAGATTTTCTCTACCCTGTCCCATGGCAGAGGGGAGTGTTAGAGTGCTTTGGTGGATGCCTGGTATCCTTCCAGGGTCAAACCATTACAGTAGTTCAGGTTCTTAAAAAACAGGCAGGGGCCCTTTAACCTGAAATGCACTTTTTTCTACTAGGTATAGGATTAATGCTTTTAGGACAATACTCACTCCAAAGTGTGGTTGGATGGGGCTCTGTGCAACCTGGGCTAGTGGAAGGTGTCCCTACCCAAAGTATGGGCAGTGGAAATAGATGATCTTTTAGGTACCTTCCTATACAAGCCAATGACTCTATGATTTTGATGGTATTAAAATCATAATAAACATTTCCTTTTTTAACCATAAAAAATAAAAAAAACCAGTAACAGTCCTAAAAAGAGCTTAGTCATAATGACTATTATTGATGCACAGTATGAATCAACAGAAAAAAAACCAAAGCTTACTCAGAGTGATCAGTATGAAAATTGGTTCCAGTTAGCTTTGAAGATCCATCTTCACAACTTTTTGACTTGGAAACACTGCACACGTTCAAAACTTGTCAATGATGCATTCCACAATCATTAAACAAACATCAGTATTTGCAGAGATCTTCGTTGCTGTAAGAAAGCTAATTTTTAATTGTATCAAAATGTAACAGGGATAAAAGAGTAAATTTATATCACGTTGAAGTAGACTGCATGTCTTTAAATTCAGTGACATGCTGTAGTTCTCAACTATTGACAACTTCCATGGAGCACACATTACTTTTGCAATACATACACTTCAATAAAGCATTTGGAACCATTCTCCTGGATGTCATACAAAGATGACACACGTTAATACCATTACCTAGCTGTTCTTTGACTAAATACATCTATGATGCAAAAATGTAATTTTAAGCAAGCATAATTTCTGCCTTTTTGTATCATAGGTATTTGTTTCTGTGGCAATCATCAGCGATCAAGAGTGACATAGTCAACTAAGACAGACATTAGAAATCAGTCATTATTCAGTATAGAGCTGAACATTTGATATAAGTCATTCATAGAAAGCACATCACTTTAACATGTATAAACATGAGGTATTTAACAGATCCCCACCTCTGACATAAAAGACAATACCACTTGCAATCTTTTCAGCTTACTGTGTAAAAATGCTTGAAATGTGAAGACAAAACACCCATGCCTGAGAAATGCAAGCAAAAATGGTATAAATTGCCATATTGATACTGAAAAATATGACCTTTCTTGAAGATGATTACACTTCCACATAGCCCAGAGGACAGGGCAAAGTGGGGTAATATAAAAACATGGTTGTATATCCTCAAGCTGTATTTCAATCTATTCCACTCACAAATGACCTGAAAATGAACTGCCCAAGCACAGCAAGTAGATTTTTATAGGATAATTTCTGTTCTTATAGGTAAAGTTGGATTAGTAAGGGCCACATTAAAGTACAAAATCTCCACTTCTGACTCTCAGACTTTGCATAAATTTGCTGTAAATTGTACAAATATTATATAAATTCTGCATCATCTCTGTTTTGCTGCTTGGCAGAAAGACATAGACTGTACCTGTCCAAGAATATTTTTTTCCAGAGAATCCATTTTTGTCAGTACAGAGAACTTAAATTTTGGCAAAAAAATCATTAAGCCCTGTTCTGATCTGACACAAGATATTGGAAAGATTATATTTCCGAAAATATAGTAGCTAATGTAATTTGCTTTGTCTGAAAAAATGACAGACCACAGGAACAGATTTCCCTGAGAGGTAGTGGAGACTCCCTCAGTGGAGATACTCCAGAACTGTCTGGATGGAACTCTGTGCCATGTACTCTGGGATGACCCTGTTTGAACAGAGGGGTTGGACCAGATGACCCACTGTGATCCCTTCCAACCTGACCGATTACCCGTGAAAATGGTTATATTGATCAACTGAAAAACTTCCTTGAAATCAGCAAATTTTGTTTCTGCACCTCAGCATGTTAGTTACAAAAGAGAATGGAAAAATAGTATTATAACTTATAACAAAAATATATAAATCTGTATACTCAATTTTGTCTGAACTTTTATTTGTCCTTAGATTCTAATATAAATAATAATACAAATTGGGAAAGTATTTTTCTATTGTTTCTTAAAAACAGATTTTTCACTACAAATGTTCTCCCGGACACACTTTATATTAAGAATACATTTTTAAGTAGGTTATCAGTTTTCAACAATTGTTATTACCACTGGTTAATTGCACGTTACAGCATATGACTGGAGAAAGTTTGATTATAAAACAGATTGATAAGCAATTGCAACACATTTTGCAGCTGAGCTTATATGTAATTAAAGCATGAGCTGCACTCCACAGCATGCTTATTACAATCTATGTTAATTATTTATTAAAATTTTTCAAATTGAACCGTTATAATGAAGTACAAATTAAACCATTAGTCACAGATAGTGCAAAGACTATAAGAGCAAATTTAGTTGCAGCTCTTAGTTTTTTATGAGTTTAAGGATCTGTCAATTATAAGCAAGTTATTAATAAGAAAATGTTTAACTTTAGTGATTTTATTGTAAAATAGAATATCTGCTTCCAACACAAACATAATGGGACTGTGCACTTCAAATTTAAAGGATTTATATTAAGGCCATCCAGGACTGTATATGAAAATCAAAGAGGTGACAGCACATTTCATGGCTGGTCCCTAGATTATTATTGCAAGAAGTGGGATTATGGCATTGAAATATTTGAACCAGAAACACTTTCATTCCATGAGCTTCTGCAATTCATATAAATATATTTCCTTTTCAAGATATTCTAGTACATAAATTTTCATTTTGAAGGGTGCCAATGCTCCTCATCTATTTTTCTGTTCAATCAAATCATCTCAGTGGAATATACTTTTGTCAAAAACCTCTGAGAAAACTCATTTTATACCTGTGAAGAAAGAAAATGGAGCTGCAATGTTATTCCTTGCTCTGAGGAGAAAATTCATCTTTTCAGCCTTTTTTTTTTTTTTTTGGCAGTTCTAGTCACTTCCTTGACAAATACACTTACTATGGCTTATATTGTAGAAGCCTATCAAAAAATCCACTCAAACTGTGCTACTGCCTTCCCAGCAGCACAAACAGAGAGTGTTGAAGTTCAGGGGAAAAACTGGTCTCTTTCAGTAAATCTTTGTGCATAATCCTTCAAATTCCTCCCCAACCAGGTCAAAAATTTGATCATGGTCAAAAATTACACTCAAAAGTTTTTTGTAGCATCTGAAGTCTATACTGCCATAAGGTCTGAGGTATGTCTCATTCAATCTTCTTTCATAACTCATTTGATGGTTTTAAATAACTTCATAAGGATAAAAGACAGCTGTGAAATTATTTAAGAGCATATGCTAATTTCAAAAATGTCTGAGTTTTTCCAGGTGTGGATTATTGTTGTAGGTCCATCTCTAGTCATATTTTAATTGACTTTTCAAACTGAGACAGAGAAAAGGGAAACATTTGTTTAGAAAACATAGTCAAGAGAAAAAAACCCCAGACATTCACAAGAAAACTTCAGCTCTAAATATGGTTTACCTAAAAAATATAAGACGTTTCTCACATTCAGAGCATAATGAAAGTCAAAGTGACTTCAGATGACTTAGGTCAAACAGGTCTAACACTAGATTTCTTGGAGCATAAAATGTACAGTCATCCCAAACAGTTTCAAACACTTTCATCTTTCCCCTTGTTCTCCTTCCAGAAAACAATTATTTTGATAGTAAGAATGATTCTCAAAAAAACCCTTTACACATAACCTTAACATCACAGTAGTCATGGTAACCTGATCTTAACAGTAGGACATCTTGATAAAAAAAGATAGACGTATCAGGAGGCAAGCTACAAAGATGGTCTTTTGAGCAGTTCTGAGATAACTTCTCTGAGGTAAATGGTGATGAAATCTTTGTTCCTGTTGCATGGTTTGAGCTGTTTCCCTCTCTGTGGGAAAGCATGTGTTGGCTCTAAACCCATTTCAAAGTGTTTATTTTAGCTACATAATTTTTTTTGTTGAAAGGTAAATATTGAATAACTCCAACAGTGTACAACTCACTGGAAGAAACTTGATTTTTCACCTTCCTGCTTACTCCTTTGCATCTGTGGGTTTCCCTATAAGGAAGAAAAAAATCCCCAACATATGTGAAGTGGTGATTTCTAGGAGTATTTCCATTTCTCCTTAAAGGTGGCCGATTCGCTATGAAAATTCAAATTTCCTGTTGCCTCATTTTCAACAAAATGACTGGAATTTGATATTCAGCTATCTTTGAGTCTCTGGGTTGACTTACTTATTTCACAAACTGTAATTCCTAACATTATTTGACTTAATGGATGCTGAGATAAGAACCTTGTCACCTCAGTTGTCTGTAGGCTACTTAAGCAGGACCCAGAAACTTGCAGTTCAATGAGGTTAAAAGGCAACCTCCTCTTAATTCCCCTAAATTGACTTTTCATTTCAGCCACTAGCTTATGAATTAATTATAAGTGATTTTTTCAGTAGGCAGATCACTTTCCCTGAGGTTTGTGAGAAGACATTCTCATGAAAAGATATTCAGACAATATTGAAATAGTTAATACAGTATTAAACAAATACTCTTCTTTTACTTTGAAACTGGTACATTATCAGAAAACCTATTGAAACATATAAATCTAAAGGTTTATCACAGTCACTGGTTTTTTTCTTCTCTGTATTTACAAAGCTATTTCATCTTCAGGTTCAACTGTCAGAAAAGGCTGAGAATTATTTACATTATTTCTAGATCTAGTTAATATGTAAAAAAATATTCTCTCACACTCAAAAAGAAATGAGCTGCTGCACATCATATTCAATAAATTTATTGGACTGTGAGGAAATGCGTGGAATTTTGTGAAATATTTTAAGTGCTTAATTTTCTTCAGTTCTTATGTAGAAAACAGAAAACCCCGGGACCAGTCCTCAGCTGGTATAAATTGCAGTTGACTAGGGAATCTATGGCAGTGTGACGATCAACCCCTACTGGGCTCTGTCCCTGGAAAGTCATCATGACAGAGATGATTGTCCCTCTGCTGCCAGTATAAAGAAATTATTTTCTATTCCCTACTATTAAAAAGACCCCAATAACCTCTTTATTCAAAAGAATGTGCCTTAACTTCTTTTTTTCATCTTGTCCAAAAGAAGAAATATTATATGAAAATGAGCTCTCAATGTTGATCTGAGTGGAGATTGTTTTGTTTGGCACTGTTTTCTCAATTTTTAAAAGATTTTCTAAACTTTTTTCAGTGTTGTGTTGCAATTTGTCTTTTTTTTGTTTTGTTTGTTTGTTTGGAGGTTTTTCCTTGTTTGGCTTGTTTTTTGCATTTTTGTTTGCTAGCTCAAATTAAGGATTTTTGGGGCCACGATTTTCACAAGAAGGTTACTGATATAACAACATTACAACAAGGGGCAATGGCTTTAAACTGAAAGAGGATGGATTTAGATTAGATGAAAGAAAGAATTTTTTTACAATGATGGTGGTAAAGCACAGAAACATGTTTCCCAAAGAGGTGGTAAATGTCTTTCTTTGGGAAAACCCTGGAAACATTCAAGGTCATTCGAGGTCAGAAACCTGGTCAAATTGAATATATCCCTGCCCATTTGTAGGGGTATTGGACAACATAACCTCGTCCCTTCAAACTATTTTATAACATTCATAGAAACAGATTCTCTGCTATAATTTTGGATTATAAGCAGTAAAAACAACTGAAGAACTGTCACATAAATTAAAAAAAAATCCATATGTTTGATAACTAGTAAGGAAATAAAAATAATGCTTGGATTAATTAATCTGTTAACTACTTTTTGATATTCAGAATGACCAAAAGCAATATAGATATTCGCCACCGAGAATGCAGATGAAGAAGAGAGTGCTGAAGATATTGCTTCCTACAAGATTTCAGTTTAAAGCCTGAGTTTGCACTCCTAGCAGCCCTGGTATTTTAGACTTCTTATAGTATGAATATATGTTGAAAAGTACTGAACTTTTGCAGAGTGTCGTGATCACAGCACTAGAATAATGCAGAATGTGCAGTTATGACAACTTTCATAATTGGCCCTTTGCTCCAACACATTTTCTGTCCTTGCTAGTTGTGAAATTATATCTTTATATTTTTTGGAATTTTGCACATTCTTTCCAAAATACAATTAAGATATTAACAATTCCCTCTCCCTTTTCATGCTCTTTGGGCAGTTTCTCCTGGTAACACAGAAGTACTTGCCAAGTAGTCAAATAAACAACACTTCTATAGCTGACCTGTTTTTCAGAACTTAATTAATTTATAATCCTTTCAAGGGTGTGTGAGGCAGAAGGAGTTCCTTTATAGATTGTAACAGGTGTCTTGAGAATTATACTGATTCTCATCCTGGTTTACAGCCATTGAAATTCCATTAAAAGCAAGGCTACTCCTCCTCCCATTTCTAAGCAGTTCTTTAAGCTTCATTTTTGACATTACCTATTGAAAGCAGAAACACCAAAATTGTTTCACCAAAAGAACACAGCAAAGTGCCAAAATCTATAACACTTTGTATGAGTTTGATGAAATTATCATGAGACAGAGTAAATAACTTAAGCCTCACAACAGACTGGAATTCCAAAGTTTGTTTGCTCAGTCTGAAAACAGATCATTGCAGAAGAACAACTTAGAACAAAGAAGAAAAGGCATCACTGGCTCTGCAATATGTACTGACTGGATTATTTGACTGAAGTCAGGCTTCACTGCCAACAGGTAAATAAACAAACTCTAGCTTAGTGATGACTTACTTGTCTCTCACAAATGTCTGACAAGCATGAAAGCCAAACATAGGTTCTTCTATACTCTATCAGGACATAATTTCTCTGTAATTTAAATGTTTTGTTGTCTGTGTTTTGGAGGTGTACATGTGTTCCTTGTAACCCAAATACTATTTCTCACAAATACTCCTTTCTTTCCTCCTTTCTAATTGAGCTGTCATTGCTCATGTTACCAAAAATTCTTCATCCCATTTTAAATTGTTTTCTGCAAAACGTTATTTTATTTTCATTTGATTTAAACCAGGTTGAAATTGCAAGTAGAATTTACATTAGTCTCCAGAATGTCAGACAACTAAACCAAATGTACTTTATTTAATTCTCACAGGAATTTATATTTTCAAGTAGTTCATGCTTGAAAATATCCTCATGTATCAACTGAAGAACTTGAAATACCTAAATAATAATTTTCTTTGGGATGGCAAAAAACAAAGTAAAACATGTTTGCAAGCTTAAATTGCTAAGTATATGCACTTGAACTGATGGTACTGTTTTGGTGTATTGCCATGACAGCCTATTTACCACTTCTTTTGAATGGAAAATATTAGCTCAATATGAGCTGATAAACAATTTATTTATATGAGAGTGCGTAGGTGTGGGTCTATATAGATGTAAAAATCCCCCATGTTTTCTTCTACAAAAAGCAGAAGTGCCAACAATTAAAAAAACCCATACAAACATCTTTAAAGAGGTCACACCTACCCAATGTTCTATATCAGTTGAGGGGTAAGAAAAAAGAAGATAAAATTTTTCCTGCTGTCAACATCATGTCTGAGGTCGAACAAGCAAACACAAAATTCTAGAAGCATCAACACCTAGAAATTACTCTCTTACAACCATCACTGTACTTGTGGCTCTGATTTGTACCCAAAGTCCCATTAGTTTCAATGAAAGCAGAACGTGAGGCCAAAGGGCTGCAGAATGCCTTACTTCAATATTGGTCCACCACCATCATCTTCTAATAAAGCAGAGGGAGAATGCAAAGGAAATTAGCATCAGCATAATTTTCTTTAGTCCTTGGATACATTTGCTTGTATGGCTACCATCCCATTTCTGTTAATCATGCTGGAGACACTGAAAAGCACCTCCATGTCCATCAGGTTCAAGCACCTTTACACATAATAAATATATAGTTACAGCCAGTGGTTGCTCTCTGGTATATTGCAGCTCATAAAAATTTTTACAAGAGGAGTGTAGAAATAAAAACTCCAGAAGCATTTTTTTTCCCTGCTCACCTTTTGCTGGTCTTGATCCTACAAATGATTTGCAATAATAACTTTATAGGTGTGCTTAGTAACTGCCACTGTGATGCCGCTTCTGTGAATGAAGATACTCTTTGAAGTCAAGTATTTGCAGAATCTCCAGCTTAGATAATAAAACCTTCAGAGTCTTTCTCCGTTTGATGTGATTAGCAAGAAAGGAACAATGAATTGAATTCTGTATTTACTTTTCTTACAATCTAATGTTCTTGTTCAGAAAATGGCTCTGTGTAGGCAGACCTCTTGTACCTGTACCTGAACTCTTTTGACTCCTACTGAATATATATGTAGGCTTTAAAAAGCTGTTTTAAAACATGAAGAAAAATAGGAAGAAAAGATGACTTCTTGCTCCCCTGATCATTCAGTGTTAACACCAATTGTCATTAGGAGAGCATGGCATTTTCCTGTTTTAGAACAATTAAATGTCAAATCCTAGTATTAGACAAAACTGTTTATGGGTATCATTTCAGTTTCTGCTTCCTCTTCAAAGAAAAGAAAACTTTTAACAATCTAACTTTAGACAATTTAATCTTTCTTTTGCTATTTTTCAAAAAACTCATTTAAGACAAGGAAATAATTTTCTTTGAGTGGTAAGAACAGCAGGAACTGATTTCCCCATGAGGAGAATTTGTATAATAAATTATTTTCAGTTACAGTAGTGGTTTACTTTAGATACTGGATCTAAATACTATGAAGACTTCCTCTTCTTCTTTCATCTGGTCCTACTCACAGATACATGAAAGCAATTTTGGCTTCCTATATGGCTATTTAAATAAAGTGGGATCTAAAAGTTAACTGAAAGCAAAAATGCTTAACATGGAAACACCTCTTTGCAGCTAAATTTTCCCAGTGTATGGTACAAGGCATTTAATTTGAAATAAAATACAACATTGAGAGCAAACTTAGAATAAACAAATAAATAAATGTATATAAAAAAGAGTCTCTTGAGAGACTTTTTCTTTAGACAGAGGAAAATAACACCCTTTCAGGCTTTTTTCAGTGTTATTTTTATTACTGAGAGATTTCTCAAGGCAGAAGACAAAAAGAGGGTACTTTCACTTCTAGCTTTGCAATTCTTTGGGGGAAAAAATTTGCCTATATATGTTTGTGTAATGCATCTCTTCTCATATAGGTGTGCAATTGTGGTGCAATGTGACAGTGCAGAGGAACAGGGCAATGGGGTGTCAGAAAGTGTATTAGCAGCATTTGGGAGCAAGATCAAGAACGGAGAGTACTGCTTCACTGATCTTCTGGGTAAACGTTCCAGTTTCATTCTTGTATAGGAAAGGTGAAAGCTTTCATAGTGTGAAAGATGCACCCTGCACTGATATGGTTGTATTACATCTCATGTACTTATTAGACAATTCTGACACAGAAAAAATGCTTGTCTCACAACAAAAAAGATAATCAGTCATTGATTTCAGCACCCAAAAGGACATAATTTGTGTGATCTTTATTGAAAATTAGCATGTTTTGTCCAATACCTTGATATATCTTCCCTTTTAGACAAAGACACAACTTAAAATATGTAAGTAAAGGTTGTGTGAGGTGATGAGGAGTACAATATACAAAGCTAGAGTTCCTTTCACACTTTTAATTAAAAAAAGATTGGATATGACCTCTTTCAATTTTTAATGCCTCAAACCCATATTTAAACTTTTTTTTTGGGACGGGGAGCAGGGGGCAGAAATTTGGCTCCAACTGTTTACTGCATTTTACAAATCCTAGACAAATGTTCTGAGCTTTCTCCCTAAAATATTTGCATATGAGAAACTGAAGTCATGCTCATATTTGTTTGTGTTCCATGAATCTACTGAAGCAAATGCACTGCAGATCAAACTGGGGTAATCACAAAATAATTAACCAGTTGTTCAAATTTCCCATAACTATTTTTTAGTCTGATTGAAGCCTTATAAGATCTAGAGAAGATCTGTAGTAGGATCTGTCATCACATTTAAGTGGAGAGGGAAACAACAAGGGTAAAATATGATTGTTTCTACTACCTAGGAATATCTGCTAACATAGAGAACTAGTCTGAACATTACCCAAATGTTCCTAGACTGTAGGATGTCTCTGTATTTCCACAATCCATGCATCAACACCAGCAAGAGCTATTTCTAAGGAGTTGCAAACATGCTGAGAGTCTGAAATTAGCTTTCTTGGTGACAATATATGATGTAAGAACATGACAACTTGATTGCCATAATAATGGAACTGCCAAACTTTGCCAGGGAGGAAGGCAGAAAAAGGGGGAAACATGAAACACATTGCAATTTAATTCTGACTTTGGTCCAAGATTGCTTTAATTTTACTCATCTACTCTGAGAACCAGCAAAGGAACATTTTTTTACAGCCTTCTGATGCTAAATGACTCTTGGGGTATGTGAAATTATTATCTCAGTTACAAATTTATTTATACCCTGTATCCATGTTTTACTATGCGAGTATTATTTGTTGTTGTCTCATTATTTTCATCTTGAGAAAATATTCATATTTTAGCCTAATTGGTTTCCCCAGTACAAACAACAGAAAATAAAAATGTGACACGTTCCCGTAACTTGACAAATATTTAAAGAGTTTTGATGGGGAAACATAAAGCTAGGTAGATTACAATTGCTTTTCTTGGGTAACTGTCATATTCATAGCTGTTGGCAGCAAAAGTAAAGATGAAGGAGAGATTATATTTATATGTAACACATTTCAGCTGAAAAGGCTCTTCATGTGTCCTGTAGTATTCATATACAAAAATACATAGGAATATTGATTATATGCCTTTATTACACATAAACTACAGAATTTTATATACCAGTCAAATGTACTTGATAGTATAAGGGAGGTGAAGAGTAATTCCTGCGGAAGTCAAACAACAGGTAAAATCCTAAGTCAGCAGAACACCATTTTACTTCTGGAATTCCACAGAAACATCAAGGTCAATATTCCCTTGTGAAATGTTACACTGTCTCATTGATAAACCACCTGAAACCTCCACTTCATGAAGTGGTATTAAGGCTCAACAAACATAGCAGAGCTGAGTTAACTAAACTGTATTCATATCCTTCACCGAATTTCAGAGTGATTGACGCTCAGCCACTTTATCCAGTTATCTCCTGCTGCTGCTGCTGAGGTCTGATCTTGCTTCCTTATCTAGATGAGATCCCAGGCAGGTGTTAATGGCAGTACCAGAGTGCCTTATCTCCCAGACTGAATGTCAAGACACATATACTAACTTTCTCATTTGAGAAGTCAGCACAGGAATGGATACTTGAATTTGGCTATCATGACAAAACAATATATCTTATTTTCTTTAAAGCATTTCCATGAGGATTCATAAGGATTATGAATGCCCTGTATTACTGCTTCTATTGCATCAGCAAAGCATGCAATGTCTATACAGTGTTGCAGCCTGCATAAATGCCTGGAAATTTAAAGCATCACTGTCTTTAAATAGCAAAGAGTGGGTTAATACCATCACCAGCAATTGCAAGCAATGTGGTCTTGCTCTCCCCGTTGTAATATAGGCTTTTTGAACAGTAAAAAAGCTTGATTAATTTAGTGACCACTAATTAATATATGGTGGTCGAGCCTGTCGATATTCACTGACAAGGTTATCATCAAGATGTCAATGAGAGGCAGAGTGAATATCTTAAGGAATTCAATGGATTCCAGCCAAGAAATAATAGAGGGGAGAGTGGCAGGGATAGATAGTATACTATTGTACCACTGAGGAAAACCAGAGGAGAATAGGAGAAAATGTCTGAGCCTCATGTTTGCTCTGAAGAAAGTTTCTATTGTCTCAGCATGGAACTGATAATTAAATAGGAAGCAGCTTGTGCTCCCAGTGCTCCTTCTACTGAAGTCTCAAGAAAGTTATGTCATTAACTCCATAAGCAGTAGAGCTGGCTACATAGTAGCTAGTCTGGCTCTCAAACAAACAAACAATCTCATCGTAGTTTATATACATATTTTTAAGAGAGGACTATAACAGCCTTTAAGCACTCTGCTTAATAAAAATCTGTTAACAATATATGTTCTCAAGTTGTTTGGAATCTCTCAATACATACAATAGGTAGGGAACCCCTACTATTTTTCATTTAGAAAAAGTACAATGCATCATAGAGTTGAAAGACAGATTTTTAAAGATATAAAAGTGTTTAAAGGTGAAAATGTGATATTTGTCAGAAGCAGGTGAAAGATAGGCATGTAACTCTTAAAGATATTTCAATCATTATAAAACAATGGAAATTAAATGCATAAACCCTTAAAAAATGACATTAGTTGTATCATTAGTCACAGGCATAAGTTTCAAAAACCTGTTGTTGGGTGACTTTCTAGTGCCACAGAGAAACTTTGGAATATAAATAGCAGCAGAGACTCTTCTCTGTAAAAGCATTTTAAACCTTTCTTGGAGCTTATGGCAATATAACTAATTAAAGTCAAAGCCAGTGTAATATATTGCATCACTAATTCATGTAAAGATATTTAGCTGAGAGCCTTATGGTCATAAAAAATCCTTGCCAAAAATATGTTCCACTTCTCCATGTGCTTTGACCAACTCTTTTGGTTTTGTGCTACATAAGGATTTGGCATTAAAAGATGTCTCATAAATGAACAGAAACTCTCATGGAATGTTTTGCTCCAAATGTTTCAGAAGTAAAGAAATCCTGAATTCAGACAAGTATAATTTTTTCTTCATCTTTACTCTTAATCATTCATTCACGTGTACTTGAGCTGCGCCTCACAATTCTCATGCCACCTGAACTCCTCTGCTTCATAATATTCTTTCATCCTATAATCTATTTCCTATACTCTTGCTGCTTCCTCTTTCCTATTCCCTCTGTCATTTCATTCTCTGCATTGTTTCATGATTTACTTTTGGCTTCACAGTGATTCTTCTTCCCTCTTCCTTATATTAATGTTTTCTGCGAGTCGTGAATGACAAGGATGTCTGAACAAATCCAGTATCCTCTTTTATTCTCCACAAAAACCATGTGAATATGTCTGCATTTAACAAGGACAGGCAATACAATGCCCTGTACTCAGAGGAATAGGTTATGGTTTATTCTTCTTTGACTAGAGAACTTCATTGAGAGTGGCAGGAACTAAAGCGCCTTAGAGATTACTGTTTGTTCCAGATGAATTGTCATTGTCACTCTGCAATCTGTGACCTGTCTGCCCTTCTTTACTGAAGTTGTCTCATAATTAACAAAGCTACTGTGTCCTGAATCTTGTGAATACTGTCATAAAAGGCATTACTTGGATTGTCCAGCTGGCAAATAGAGTTTGGCCCTTACAGGAGCTTTGAGCATCCTGTTCTGCAGGTGACATTGATTAGATGTGCTGTAAGGAAGAGATGACATTTTAAAGGTTTGAATATGCAAATGATTTTTCTCCCCACAGAAGGGATAGCATTATGAAATGTTGCAGAAATTACTCTTACTGCTCATCAAAAAAAAAAAAAAAAAAACCACTAAAAAAAGGAAAAGGTTCATACCTCCTCACTTACTTTGAGAGAAGGAGCAAACAGGACCTAAAACTGGAATGTCCTGAGATAAATTTGTGTGTTGAAAACTATCTTTACCACTTACATTTTCTATTCTCTTAAATGTGTGGACACTGAATGGTTTTCATGTCTTAGTTGTGTGACTGAGACAGTTTGCCGTACAGGTCACCAAGCTCTCTGCCCTCCCTCTGTCTGGTGTCATAGACTCAGCAACTCCAGTCCTTCTTCCCACATGGCCAGGAGATTCCTGATGATCTCTCTCATCCCCTCTTCCTTTCACACCCTCCTGCCAGCAGCAGGGGTGATAAGCAAACCTTCCCTCTGCACTGCAGTTCATCTCACAATTCCTTTTCCTCCTTGCTAGGCATAGCTTCAGACCTATCAAGTCTTGTTTGGTAGAAGACTCACAAAAGTATTTCAGGAGTTTCCCTGCTGTCAGTTTTTCTTCAGGTTTCTAAATGGTTAAATCACAGACCTTTCTCCTGTAGGAGAAGCCCACAAGTTTCCTCTGCAGAGGTGACCTGCTGGATTTGTTACCTGCACTTACCCCTGCCTGGTGTTTAGCAAAGCAGAAGAGAGAAGCTGCTCTGTACTTCAACTAGGGGTACAAATCATAGTCAGATCCTGAAAATAAAAGGTTTTCCTCCTGCAAGGCATACTCCCTAGTGTCAGCATAGAGCAAGGACTCCCATGCTTGGACTCAAACCTGATAAATGGTTCTATGCTCCTGCATGGTCAGAACCAAATTAATATATGAGAGGCCAGTGTAAAAAACAAACTAAATACAAATATATAAGTTAAATATGTTTTCATCTTTTTGTAACAACTTAAAACCTGTTTAATCTTTTTTTTTTTAATAGGTATAGATGTGGGCATTGTATAGGTATATAGGTATAGATCTGCTCCCTTTTCAACCAGATTATTCACTGTTTTCCACTGCAGAAGTAGTTAGCACAAGTAATATAAGAATAGAGATGTGCAAGCAGAGAGAGAAAACTGAAACCTCATGAAACACAGCTTCAAGAAATGAACACTCACATAACCCACATAACTATGAGCCAACAGGCATGACGTATTCTTCAACGTCAAGGCTCTTCCCCAGTTGTCCAATTAATATCATTTCCCTTTTAGTAGTAGCCATCCTGAAGATATTTTTTGCATTTTGCCAAGCATGAGCCATGTAACGTTACTTTGTTCTTTCTTAGCTAGCTCTTCAATCATTTGTCTTCAGCGTTGTGATTCCAAGAAAGCATCAAAGCATTACAGAAGTGATGAGCTACAGTGCCCAAACTAGGCATTGCCAATCTTCTATTTTAAAATAATTGCATGAGGGATACTGACATGAAAAAGCAAGCTTTGAACTATTATTAAATAAACAGCTTAGCTTTTATATAATTCAGAAAAGAGTCAAGAAAAACAAAACAGAAGTGGATCAAAAACCTTTCTGCCTATGAAGGTTAGTGGGGCCATGTCACCAAAACTTTACAGGAACAGTCCTTACCAGATGTTCGGATACTGTCTTATTAAGGTTAGATCATTACTATCATATTTTATTTAGTGATGTCAAACATAAAATGTGATAAAATGTAAAAATGGGAACCTTGAACAATGAGAGATAGTCTTTAAAGTAGGCATTGATTTGGCAATGCTGGATGGCCCATTTTGGTGCCTGAATCCATATTTTTTGCCACATGACTTACGTGGGTGTTTGGATAAGCAAACTCTGAATATGAGACCACAAGGACAGAATTTGGCTCAAAGAAAATGTGGGTGCTGAGGGCCATACAGTTTTTCAAATCAGGATTGCAGCTTGGCTGCAAGAATTATTGAATTGAATGAGCCCCTGAATATACAGGCTTAAATGATCAAATGAAAAAAGGCAACCGACACAAAAAATTTCCCTGAGCCACTTTGAAGGTGTGTCTCATGTTATAACTTGAGACACCAAATGGAGACATAAACATTTGCCCTTTCTTGTGATATAGTGACCAAAGACATCAGGATGTTTATATCATCACACTTATTCTTTTCCATCTTCATCACACTATCAAGCTGAAACAAGTATTAAAGATGATTTGTGCATACATCTATGTAGATAGGTTACATATATAGCTACATTTCACACCAGCACATTTAAAAATATGGACTCAGTATACATTTAAGAGTTCATTTTAGCAATAAAAAGGTGCTTCCAATGTGCAAAATTGAAATGTAAGGTCTTAAATGAAAGAGAAAGAGGAAATTTACGCACACTCATTCTCCAGAAGGAAATAGGATACAGTAATCTTTGTACAGATTTTAAGTCTTTGCTTTTAACTAAAGTTCATGGTATGGTAATGAGCTGTTGATTTTTGTCTTCAGAAAATGTTTGCATCCAGTAGAGAGGCTTTAGACATCTGGCATATGTAAGCATGGTAAAGGGTTATTGCCTAAGGGACAATAAATGAGGGGAAAAGCATCCCTCCAAATGCACTCAAAATGAAAGATGAGGTTGGTATCTTTGCAGTTGGAAATTGTCTGTCATCTCTTAAGGTTATCACAAATCACTCTAATTATAAAGCATGTTATAAATGATTTTTAAATGTCTTAAAACAAATAATATAATTAAGCAAATATTTTACTCATTTTGTGAGAAAAATATATTGAGACTTAAATTTTCCATGTGTATCACTTCTATACACACTTCTGTTCAAATAAACATAATTTAATACAGCTTGAAAAAAATTTACTGGGTGACCCTGGAAAACCAACAGAAACATGTTTTAAATCTCACTAAATAATGACAAAATGCTTCAGACAGAATGCTACATCACCATAAAATATATATAATCACTTTTTAGAACACTACTAGGTAATGGGAGATGTCTTCCTGTTTTTAGGTCAGTGGATCAATGTATTTGTCTTTCCAGAACAGAAGTGGTTTTGTATAACAGGATGTCATGCCCTGAGAGAAAGGGGAAAGTAAGAATGGAGGTCTCTAGATTAAATCACTGTGAACCTAAGCACAGACTCATAGCAGCCAAAGCATTCTAAATCACAGCACATCAGTCCAATCTCCAGGGGCCTACATAGGTTTGACATTAGTTGATATATACATTTTAAAATCCACTGATATAATAATAAGCACATATTGTATGGGGAGAAAAATATTCAAGCTTGATTGTTAAACTTTGTGTTGTGTTGTGTTGCGTTTTTGTTTTGATTTGATTTGTGGATTTATGTGTAGGGATTTTACCTGGTAGAACAGAGAACAGCAGGGAGAGAAGATACAGGAGTTTGAAGAGAGTGCAGACTTCTCACTGGTTCATCACCAATCTCAAACCCATCATTTTAAACCAATTTTTTTTCCTGAAGGATCATACTGAAATATACCAAAAGAGCACAGAGGGTAAAAAACTCTCCAACCTGGGAGAAGAATTTTTTACTGATTTAGTCATTATGAGAAAAAAAGTCATGATTAAGTGTCATGAGTTCTGTCATTTTTAGTTAGCTTTAACTCAGTCAGCATCATGTCTCACTCTAGTTCTAATTTATAAACTTAGAAAGTAGGTAAAACCAAAATCCATCACGGTTGTTAGAGCAGCTGTTACAGAACTTTTTCTAGAATTCATTTCCACTTGCTTTTTATAAAAGTCTCTATATATACTTTTAAAATGGATTCTACATTACAGAGGTATTTTGCCATTATGCTTGCCATTCTGAAGCAGGTTTATGAAAAGAATACTTCTCTTGTTTTTAATAAGGTAAAGGTCAAATTGCTAAAGAAAAAAAAAATATGTGAAAAAACCGGGCAGTTCTCAAGAAATACCAGTTTGGATTCTCTAACTCTTATATGAGTTTCTGGTCTTGAAAACTGTTCTACAGGTGTCAACATCATTTGAGCACTGGGATTTCCAAATAAAGAAATGGGAAAAACCAGGGCTGTTCAAGACATATAAAAATGTTCAAGTAAAAATTCTGAGGTCTGAAAAAACTAAAATTTTATTTCAGATGTTCTGGCCAACCTAAAACAATAAGAGAAATCAATTATAATTTTGTTGTTCAAGTCATAACTTTTCTCCAGACAACTCAAATACATTTTTTCGGAGGGCAATGGTTCCTTTAAAGGTGACCCTTTGTGTAAAACTCAGCTGTTTCTTGATTAATTTCAAATGGTCGCACTTTTTTCCAAACCATGCAAGAGCAAACTTTTTTTGTAGTAAAGTAGTCACAGGTGTATAATGCATAAATCCATAGGAATTGTCAGCATATCAGAAAAGCAAGGGTTGACACCCAGTAACAATACAGAAGTCCAGAACTGATGGCTGTTTACTACCCAGACTGGACTTTAAGGGGTTGATAATGATTAGAGCCAGTGACAACAGTTAGAAAGACTGACCTGTGGAAATATCTGCCCTTTTATCTCCACCTCACTATGTAACAGCTGGGAGGAAAACTGTAGATTTTCACAGGACAAGTGGCTCTTCCTCCCTTTGAGAGCTTTCAACACAAAGAATTAAGGAAAGAACTAGGTGAAATATATATTGTGGTACGTATGAAGATGAAAGAATGAAAGCTGAAGTTTGTTAATCTTGTAAAGTTGGAAGAGAAAGTTTTTAAGAGTCTTCGAATACATGAAAATTGCTTTGAAGAGGATATAAACACTTTCAAAGAAGTTATGAAGACATTTGGGTCAGAAATCACAAGAATGAAAGCTGAAGAGCTGTGAGTAGGGTCTAGGCAATAGGAAAAGGAAGTAAGGGGACAAGTGGGGCAAGATATTGATGCAGTGAGGGGGAAACGTTTGTAACAAACCTCCACAAGGAAGAGATGCTTTAAAATTATGCTTTCATATCTGTTCTATTCAGGGTCTGTAGGGATTCCCAAGCTCATGTTCAACACTGAGATTTTCTCATGGATGTTCTTGCATTGTGTTTGTGGAGGAATTTGTTACACCAAATGTCTGGTTTGATGCCTGGCCCATAGAATTACATTAGCAATTTCTATAGGTTTTTTTCCATATTTCCATTCACTGAGAGAGTGTTTTTACTGAGTCAGCTTATCACAGAATGTGTTTAATTAATAGTTTATTAAAGATGTTTTATAGTAGTAAGCAATAATAAAACAAAAAATTCAGATTTCCATTGTATATAATGTTACGATAATTACTAACATCTCAATATGGGTGCTAGGGGACATAACATTTTCTGTGTTGGCTGAATACCACTGTATTCAGCTTTCCAGCCCTCTTCACCAAAGCACCCTTGGTAAACAGTTATGGAGATTTTTCTATCAAATTGAATCTTTAAACATTCTTTTCTCTTAAGGTAAGAATTTTCATTTTTATGCATTTTAAAAATGTGTTTTTATTAAACAGTTCCTTTAAAATATATTAAAGGATAGCTTATTATTAATTGATAGCACCCTGTCCTTTGGCAAAAGAAGAGCTTCAGCTGAAATATTATAAATAGCATTAGTGATCTCATGCAGCACCCATTTCCCTGAAGTGCAGAATGCATCAGCTCTGATACCTGTACAAAACCAAATTTAAATGTAGTTTTCTTTTACATAAAGAGTATAATGAAAACTATTTTAGCCAGTGCTTCTGCAATGGTAATGGCAGGTAACTGAGGAAAACTTTGGCTGAAATATGGTATTAATGCTCTTTCTAACAGCCAATGCATTAGTTATACCAGCGAGCTGGAGATCTAATGCAATCTCCTAGAGTTCTGCAGAAAATCCACAAAATTCATTTGGAAAACATAAATTCTGAGTCTCACACAATGGTGATTAATATTTCTGAAAACTCGTGACTACGCTATAAACAGCCATTCCACTGCCACTTAGAGCCATTTCTCAATCAGAGACTAAGGACAAGTCTGCAGAAGTCTTGCTGAGGACAGATTTCGGTTAGTGAACTAGGCACAACAGGATGCGATCCTGGTGCATAATATCACAAAGCCAGAAAATATGTACCAGGGCTGCTGGCTGTAACTCTTACATTAGGTAATGAATAATCCTCTAGTTTCACAATTTCCTTAGAAATTTCCAATGGCTGACCTTTTCCAGGGCAGAAGAAAACAGAGAGGAAAATGCACTAAGAAAATATTTTTTTAAACCATAGCTTAATTATCTCATTTCTCCACGAATTGCTGAACAGTGGACACAGATACATGCAGTCACATCTGTGGCCCTGAATTCTGCGTCTATTCCTTGAGGAGCATAATAATGATTAGAAAATAGTTCCCAACTACTAAAGGTGTGTTAGTAAAAGGCACTGATCAGTGCCACATGTAAAGAAATGTCAAGGTTCTCTGGGAGAGCATCTACATCTGGAAACTTTTAGATGCCAGCTAGGGAGGAAGAAGGATAAATGTAGACCAAATCTGTCTATTCTTTGGCATTTGCAACAGAAGTAGCTGAGTCAGGATTGCAATGCTGAAATTCAGAAGGGAGAAGCAGTTTCTTCCACAGCAGATAAAGGTAGAGTGATCATAGGAATCAATGTGCTTCTGGGATTTCTCCTGTAAAGATTTGGATTCAATTAAATTGAAAATGTAAAATCTAGGAATACTGGAAATTCAGTAACATTCAAATATCCAAACAGAGATGACATTTCAGAAACCAAATGGGGTTTCTCTGAAAACTGCAAGGAGAAATATTTCAGAGTAGACCTAAACCCCTGCTATTTGTAGTTAAAACATAGTAGGAAACAGGTAATTTTTCACTTCTTTCTCAATGTGCCTTGATGGATGTCACTCAAAAACATATCAGTTTGGACTGGATTCAGTCTGCATTTCATGTTTGCATTCGAATTTAGGTCTGTCACAACTGATAAATAGTGATAAATGTGACATTACTGCGTCTAAAGATCATTAAATGTCAGCTCATGCACTGGCAGCAAAATGGCTGGCAGAAAGTCAATGATGCAGGAACTGTATGGAGTGTGAAGAGCAGAGATGGATCTAGGGCAGCAGGGAGTTGTGCAAGCTGTGAGCAATCAATCAATCATTTTATGCTGAGGGAGAACAAAATGAGATGTAAAGGGAGTTCACTGTGTACCGGTAGAGAGAAAAACTTCTTGTTTATAAGTGTTTTGATTCATGTGTGTATGCATTTAGTAACCATGAAGAAAACTAATAGGCCAGTAAAAAACATTCATTGTACTCCAGCCAATTGCTTTGGATAATTCATCTAAAAATTTATATTCTACTGTGGGTTTCACAAATTATTTATTTATCTATTTATCTTATTTATCTGTTGCTAGAGCCTGGATAGTTTATTATTTCCTAATTTTGAGTAGTATCATAACCTGCAAAAATTTGTGTAAATAACATAATTGGCTTCTGATTTAGAGGGAATACAGTAAAAACCTCCAGCAATACAAAAAACAGCACACACATGGAATCCTTTTATGTAAGAGCATCTTCAAGCAAGTATATGCCAACTGACTTATTCTTTTCATGAACATGAACAATATTAAAAAAATGTGCTACAATTTTACTTTCTTGTTTTGAGGAATAAATCAAGAGCAGATCCATTTGGATTTTTGGAGTATGCCAACAAGAAAGTGCACAAACTTGATTTAATGACTTTTGTCCACAAAGATTACCTAATTTGGTTCCAAAAGTTATGCTTTGAGTAACACAATGCTAATACTCTTCTAAAAGAAACATATTTCTCTCTTCAAGCCACTTTCTATAACCCAATCAAGACTAAGACTCTTTTGAAAATTCTAGGAAATACCTTTTTCAATTAGAAAGTGTTTTAAAAAAAGGCAAATAAAAAAGCAGTCCTTTCAAAACAATGTAAACTCTCTGTAGCATTTAGTGTCCCCTACAGAATTTTCTTGTTGGCCTGTAAACATACACTATTAACCATATAGTTACAGTGACAAATGCAGAAGTTGAATTCCATGTATTTGCCTTATGCAAAAATGAGAAAAAAAATCTTAGCTATGTTTTCAGCCCAAAAAAGAGGTGATCTGAGTTCAAGTTCAATGTTTAAGCAATCTTAGAATAGTGTTAAATAAACAAGACTGTCTGTGTGTCTGTAGTACATATGATTCGGATTAAGTATTTCCCTTCTTACAAGCCATTCAGACCTTACACTTTAATAAAAGTCTTTTACTAACCTCCAAGTGTATTTAGATCTAAGGCAATGTTAGAAGTGTATATTATATATTTCTTTTAACATGGTTAGCAGGAAGATGCCCAGGACATTGCCCCTTGCATGGATGGAGAGCTGCTCAGTGAGAGTGCAGTCTGCTTTCTAGCCAAATTCAACAAGCAGACTCAAAGTCCTGCTTGTTCAGTGCCCACTTTACACAGACTGTAACATTTGAAATGTCACATTTTTCAGAGTAATTACATCCTCTTACACAGACATCTTTCCAGAGTTCACACCTCTTTGTCACCTAAGTCATCCCTTAAGTAAAATCAGAAATACTTGAATACACTGAAAAAGTAACAAGGGATATGGACAGAGACAGTAATTACTGAACACAAAGTTGGCCCTAGTTCTTCTCTCAAATAGTTAGGACGGGTATCAACCACACAGGCTCCCATCCTTCTTACCACAGTGAGTGAAAAGGAAACAATGAAAATAAAAGAACAAAGAGTAAGAATCTGAAGACTGATTTATCTTTTAATACATAATATGTGTTAATTCATTAATTATATTTCATAATTTCATTGAATAGTTTGACAAATGAATCAGAACCTCTGTCATGTGCAAAGGTAAATTAAACAATAACCAAATGTGAATAATATGTATTTGTGATTATTTTGTCTGGAATAGAGATAATTTTCTTCATGGTAGAGGGTATAGGGCTGTGGTTTTGATTTGTGCTGAAAAAAATGTTAGCACAGGGAAGTTTTTGTTTCCGCAGAGCAGTTCTTGCACAGAGTCAAGGCCTTTTCTGCCTTTCATCCCACCCCAACAGTGAGGAGTGGGGCACAAGGAGTTGGGAGGGGACACAGCCAGGACAGCATAGCCCAAGTGACAAAGGGACATTCCTTACCATATGGTGTCATGCTCAGTATTTAGACACAGGGGGAGAAGAAAGAATGGGGAAACATTTGTAGTGATGGCATTTATCTTCCCAAGTCACTCTGCATGATGGAACCCTGCTCTCCTGAGGATGGCTGAAAACCTGCCTGCCAATGGGACTTGGTGAATTGAGTCCCTGTGTTGCTTTCCTTGCATGCACAGCCTTTAATTTATCTATTAAACTGTCTTCATCTCAACCTATGTGTTTTCTCACTTTCACTCTTCAGACTCTCTCCCTCTTCCACCAGGGGAGAGTAAGCAAGTGACTGTGTGTAGCTTAGCTCCTGGCTGGGCAACTAATATTGCTAACCTCAATAATATTAAGAGATAATTAGATAAGTCAAGCATCTGGCAGCATCCAAGCACCAAAGTGTGACTTCTCTTTACATTTAATCTATAATTATATATCACAATATGAAGATACAGAATAAGCAATAATAAACCCATGAGGTCTTTGTTAACATGACATCCTTTAATGAAACTCACGCAGCAGCAACCCAAGGCAACATTACAATACAGAACAATAGAAAGATGATGTAAATATGTGGAAACAAAATTGAGAAAAGCTAAGGCACAAAACAAAGCATTACAACATATGGATATAACAGATACTGAGTCCTAAGCTGGTTGAGTATGCATAGACAGGATCCCATATTTGAAAAAGATGCTGACTTTCTCCAGCTTATCCACAGGAAAGACAGAAGAGTTTGAAAAGCCAAGAGAAAGTGAAAGTTTTCTATGAAGAAAAAAGTAATGAATTGAGTTTATTTAATCTTGTAAAGTTGGAAGAGAAAGTTTTTAAGAGTCTTCGAATACATGAAAATTGCTTTGAAGAGGATCTAAACACTTTCGAAGAAGTTATGAAGACATTTGGGTCAGAAATCACAAAAAAACCTTAACAGATATTTAAACATAGAAAAATATTGCCTAGCAGAGTTGAAAAACTCCATGTGAGTTTTGTGAAACAGTTGGAGATAAATTGAAAGAATGACTCAGATATAGACAATATTGTTCATGTCAAGGGGATGGACTTAATTACCACTTAGAAAAATGCTTAAGCTGTGGGTAAATGCTGTTAAAATCTGCATCATAAATGTATAGGAGATAGACTAAAGGGTGATTTTTTCCCCTACTATCTAAAATGGATGGGTGATATCATTACCTTCCTTGCATGCTAAAGGAAAATCTTTGCTTATTGACCATGTGTTGTAATCTTCCATATTCACTGTTTGAACTCAATGAAAAAGCCAAAAGGTAATTTTCAGTTCTCAACTATAATGTCAATAGGCTTGTACAGTACGAATAGAATCTTAAATGTTTTACACAAAGGAAGGAAAATCTCTAGGAACCTTAGCACTTGGAGTTATAATATACTGGAGGAATAACAGAAACAGGACACGTCTATTAGAAAGCTATATTTGGGATTAAATCAGAAATAATAATAATAATAAAAAAAAAACAACCAAAAAACATCTATCTTTCTTGAAGAATTCAAGATTCAGTCCTTATAACAACTGAAGTCCTGCAGAAAAGTACAGAATAGAGATGTAATACTGGTTCGTTCACTTTATGCTTTTGTTAACATGTATTAGGAGGATGGAAAGGGAGGATAAAGCAAAAGGAAAATGTAGCAACAGTGAAATGGTTTCAATTAGTTAAATATGTTTGTTGTGATATTTTCACTCTTGTGAAGCAACAAAATTCTTGACCTCCACAATTGTGAAAAGGTAATTTTTAATTTTTTTATAAATTTCAGCAAGTGTTTGCTCCTTCTGTTGTCACAACATCCATATGTAACAAAAGGTATTTTACCCAGTAAATTTCTTTTAGATTTTCCTTCTCAAAAAATTAACACCTGTTCAAAGTAACTTATTGGGGAATAGGAATGGCTGTTTCTGTGTTCTCATTCCAAAAGGATTTGCTTAATTCACTGAGATCATTCAATATTTTGCTAAAAAGTCTAAAGAGTTTTCTGCCTCTCCTCTATTTTTTTTTTCTGCAAAATTATTTTTGTTGATGATAGGAGTTTATTTCTGCCTTGTGCTATCAAGCCTTGTTATGCACAGAAGGCATTAGTCATAAGCCCTGTTGCTAAAGCAATTCCCTACCCATGAACCTCAGCTCACCTGCACAAGCTGACACTTTTGAGTGTCAAATCCTCCTCCCAAACCAATCTCATTTGCAAAACTTGCACCTTAAGATTTCTTAATTTTCATTGATTTTTCAGTTATTCGGTTGTCAGTGTACAGTGCTGATCACAGAACTGCCAAGAGGGAAGGCTGCTGGCTGAAGGAAGGGAAAAGAATGACATTTTTATACATGCTACCTAAGTTATATTTATGTAGTGAGCATATTCCTCTCTCAGGTACTTGAAAGGAGTTGCACTGCTGTCTGTCTAAGTCTTGTTCTCTGTGTTTTACAGCTACCCAGATGAATATTAATATGAGACATTGGGGGGAAAGTTAAGAAAGTTACTTGTAGGCCTTGGATAGTAATTTTTTTCAATACATAAACAACAACAAAAAAGGATCTCTGCTTTTCATTTTAAGGAGAACGTATCACTTCTGCTCAGTGTAGCAAGGAGAAAGTTTCAAAGAAAACATGCACTTCTCGACAAGCACAAACTGTGAAATGTATTAGAAAATAAAGGTTTTAATGTCAATTATCATTAAAAACCTTATTTTCAAAAACACTTCACAGTTTAGTCATGCTGAGAAGTGCTTCTCATCTTTGAAATTTTCAGCCTGCTACACTGAGCAAAATGGGTGCAATTTTCTTTTAATTGTTTTGAACACCATGTGTGAGAGAACATGACAGAATGCAAATTGCTTCTACAAGATGTAAGCAGCAAGTAAGTTGTTGAATTTTGTGGCATCTCTCTGGGAGCTGAAAGCATGAGATGCACTACTTTTTTAGCAATAGGTCAGGAAGGAATATCTCTCTCTCCCTTGTTTGCTCTTTCCCTGGTTTTAGTTTGCAATTCAAGACAAGAAACCAAGAGGTTTCATGTTCATAGTGCAGGAAGAGTTCTGTCCTCAGCAGCAATAGTGGAGACCTTGGGTCAGAGCTAAACCAGACTCACAGCATTTGGGGTCTTTCAAAGTCACCTGTCTGCCTCCCAGCTATGCATACCATAATGCAAACTGCAAAGCAATCTTTTTTCTTTAGTCTTTCTAGCTAGCCAGGCTGAACTAGGGCAATAAATTATTATGGACTAAGCTCCACCATGCATTAGTCATAATGCAGTGCCACACTCTTTTACACAACAGATCAGCATCTTGTGCTGATCCTTGTCCAGTGAACAATATATACTGAGAACTAAAAAATAATAATGAAATACACTGACTGCCCAGGTTTTGGTGATTTTTTTCCCCCAGAATCTCTGCAGAGTCAGGTATTTCTATTTTGACCAACTATTGCACAGATACAGCAATATCAAAACAGGAAGAGGGCAAAACTCAGACTGTCCATGAAATGAGGCAATTAGCAATAGTGCAACAAACACTTTGGTTCTATCTCATATGACCAATTAGGCACTACTGATGAGGCTAGCAGAAGATGTTTCCCTCTGTAGTACTCCTCTGACTTTGCCTAGCTAGTTCGCTTTCTGCAGCACTGGGTTATAAGGCACAGTGGTCAGATTTCTCTTTGAAAGCCTCTAATGATCTGACAAAAGTTTTCAGTTGAGTTGCAATAGAAATTCCCCCAGGATAATTTGACATTGCATGATTATTGCAATAGTTTCTACACATATTCCAAAGTCAAATTAATATAATTCTTTTAGGGGTAAGTGCCTTCTGCAATTTGGTTTCTTTGTGCAACATGACAGAGCTGTCACACGATTTTTATCAAACTTCTTGCGGTTTCAGAAAAAAAAATTCTCTTGTTCTATCTTCATGTAGGAAACAAGGTTACTCCTGGACATCATCTTGCACTTCAGCTGCCCAGGAGAACTTGAACTTTATGATATTCAATTCAATTTCTGATCTTTTAGATGGAGGTTCCATGTGAATTTCCATACCTGTTCTCACTCTTAAAAGACGACAGAAATGAAATAAATAACAGGATAAACAGGATTTTTTTTTGTGAGAAAAAATTCACTGAGCATAGAGCATATCTACATATAGCTGGAAATCTGTGTAAGGACTGATGGAGGCATTCTGAGCCCACCATTAATGTCACAGGGAAGGATTTTCTTTTTATAGCACAATAGAAGGAGACTCTTTTGAGACAAATTAAGGGATATGTCTGCAAAGGACTGATTAATAAACGTTTTTGTGGAAACCACAAGTACAAGAATGCTGACGGCATTCTGGAGTGCTCCTTTCCATTCTTTCTCTCCTTCTTTTCAATGATAAAGAAATGAAGTCTATTCTTTTTCTTGTTCTGTGTACATGAAATGAGTTTTATCCTATTATAAATTTTGTCTTCTTATTGTACTTAAACATGACCATTATTCTTTTAATTCATTTACTCTCATGGCACATCTGGATTACAAACATTTGAAATCGAGATAGAAGTCTTGCTCATTAAACATGAAAGGCAGCTCTCTTCAGCTTAAGCATAAATGTCAAAACTGAAGATTTTCCCCGAACACTCCAAAGCAAAACTATTGAAGAACTTTTTCTACTAAGATTGTATGTGTGAGCAAGCCATGTTTAAGAATGATCATAGATAAATCCACATGGCATAGACATTTTTTCATATTCTGTATGGCAAGAATGAATTAAACATTGATTCATTGCATGAGCTATCATAAAAGTAACTGCTTAAAAAAAAAAAAAAAGGAGAAGCAACCAGGTATCAAAAACATTCATTGATGTCTACTTTCTTCGTACAGTGTAAAATGGAAAGATATGTTTTTCTATACCTTGTGTTTTTTACATTTTAAGTCTCAATATTTGTAGAATTCTGATTTTTCACCATATCAAACATAACTTTGAAAAATTTTCAACAGTTTTTAATAAAGGTCAAGTTGTCTTATTTGAGTCATATTAAAGGTGTTCCTCAGTTCAGATCACAAAGCATTCTTTTCTTCCTTCAATCTCACATATTTTCATTACAGTCCAGATAACTTATTTCTGTCTGTGATCTCTCTTTTAAGTCTTTTAAGTCTTCTAAGGGGAAGAAGGGGAATATTTAATTTTAAATAAAGTCTTGTGTGCAAGCTAATCAGAAAGGGACACAAGTCCTGGAGGCACATAAAGACAAAAAATACAGGAAAGTATACCATGAATGAGACATTGCTGAGAAGAAAAAAACCATTGCAGAGCTTTTTATGCTCTCTATAACCTTGTGTAAGAGGGCTGTTATGTGCCTTAGGTATTCTTGACACAACCTTTTTATTGCCCTTTCATACTGTACCCTTGCTGACTCTAAGTACAGAAAAAAAGCAGGAAATTTATGCTTTCCATATATTTTATATTGGACTCTTCACTTTGGCATTTGAAGCCTAATTGAGACTGTTGCTTTTAATAAGAAATGAGAAAATGTATAAGAAGACCTCAAAGAAGTAGGCAAAATTTATTCCAAATAAATTCAGATATTAATATATCACATAATTTTTATTTTGTCATAGAAGCATTAACAGATTGTAGCACCTTTTCTATACAGATAATTAGTCATAAATAGTGTGTTATTGATCATAACTCCATATAATTTGAAGGTCTTTTTATTACTGGTTGGTTTGCATGACAATAGTCCTGCTAGTGACAGACGGGGTACAACTGTCTCAAGGGGGGAGTGTTAACACGGCTCATTGAAACAAATTTGAAGGGACAAATGGATACAACCAGGCTCACCAGAGAGTGTTGATCTAGGAAAGAGTGTCTGGAAAGCTGCCTAGTAGATATGAACCTGGGGATACTGGCCAACAGGTGGCTAAAAGTCATCCAACTTGTGCCCAGGTCACCAAGCAAGACAATGGCATCCTGATTTGTATCAGGAATAGTGTGGCCAGCAGGACAAGGCCAGAGATTACCCCCCTGTACTCAGCACTGGTGAGGCTGGAATTTGAGGTGAGCACCTCGAATTCTCTGCCCAATTTTTGGCCCCTCACTACTAGAAAGATGTTGAGGTGCTGGAGCAGGTCCAGAGAAGGGCAACGAAGCTGGTGAAGGGTCTGTAGCAAAAGTCCTGTGAGAAGCAGATGAGGGAGTTGGGATTGTTTAGCCTAGCAAAAAGGAAGCTCAGGTGGGATCTTATCACCCTCTATAACTGCTTGAGATAATGCTGCATTGAGATGAGGGTTGGTGCCTTCTCGCAGGTAGGAACAGGCTGCTCAGGGATGCATTTGAGTAAGCATTCCTGGAACTATTTAAAATATGAGTAGATATTGTTCTTAGGGACATGGTTTACTGGAGAACATGGCAGTTCTGGGTTAGTGGTTGGACCTAATGATTAGAGATCATTTCCAGCCTGAATGATTTTATGATTCTACAATCTACATATAATTAATCCTAATCACTTCCATGAGCATGAGTTGTATTACATACACAGCCAGAAACCAACTACAATTTTGGTTCATCCTGATACACAAATATGAAAAAAGTCTTACAATACATTGCATAGATGTAAATACCAGTAGCAAATAAATATGCTGTGTGTTCTAGGCGTGGCAACTAAACGTGAGACTTGGGTTTCTGGAACACTGAGAAATGAGGATCTAGTGCAAGAGATATACAAAGCCCAAGGCAGGACTAAAATGAATGTCTTCTATGATGCAAACCCTCTGTAACAGAAGCTTGCATCTATGATATTCTTTCCAAAACCAGAGTACTCATCAATTACCAACATATATGTGGGTAAGAAGCCTTACCAAACAGCCCAAACACCTTTTATATGGTGAACATATCATAACTGTTTCAGCTTTTGTAAAGTATGAATTTATATTAAAATTATATAGCTGATTCCTCTAAAGGAATTTGAGAATGTGTGCTATAAGAAGAGTGATGAGTCAGTGAAATTTCAAGATAAAAAAATGCCCTTGGTGGTAAGAAGCTGAGCAGTGCGCAATGTTTCAATTGCTTTGCACATCTTAGAGTGTCCTTCTGTTCAAACACCTCCTTAGATCAGCAAAGGTCTATGCTGTAAGTGACAGCACTGAGCTTCCTATACGTGCATGAATTATTCATTTCCTAAATAAATACATTAAAAAGAGAGCTATTTAGAATTTAATGAATATTAATATGACCATTCACCAACATACCACATATATCTATGCTAAAGAAATCAATATGGAGGTATATTTATTATCAGCGTGCCTGGAAACATGCAACACTTTTCCACTAATATCAGAAAAAAAAATTCACTTTCGAGACCCGAGTTACTTAATCTTCAGCATTCTGAAAGCACAGAGGGATTTTACTGAATTGAAAGCAGAATATTACAGAGAAAGGGACGATTAATAAAGGCCCTATTTGCTTAAACCTTGTGCAAAAATTGGTCTCTAAAGGAAAAGTTAATTTCCTACTAAGCCACATTCACGAAAAGATAAACATTCTAAACTACAGACAGCAAATACAAATGTCTACACCACGTAGTCAGACCTAGAGTTTTGGTTTATTTTAACACAATCCTGCATCTCTTACTCTGAAATTGTCTGTCAATCAGACCACAAAAATAGCAAATTATTTAGCAGTAGAGCGATATGCTGAAACCCACAGAGATCGAGTTTTAATAGCAATCCCAAATAAAATCTTCAATTTCCTAATCTCCTTTTTTTAAAACACTTAGGGGAATTGAAATTCACTTTTGAATTTGTACAAGTATTTGTGACAACATGTCTTCTAGTCATCATTCAACACTTTAGAATTCTTAAAAAATAAGGTGCAGGAATCCAAAGTGTAGCACTTATCTTTTGCATCAGTCAGGCACCATATTTTGAAGCACTTCTGCAACCAAGCTAAATTATTACAGTAATTCACGCTGGCACAACTTCTTGCAATCACAGGTTTTTGACCACAAGTTAACATCAACACAGTTGCACAAGCTTGCTGGAAATTCTGCAGTTGCTCCTTTGCAGGTAATCAATTTGCCTATCAAGAAAATGTTGTGCTTAGGAAGTTTTCTTCCTTCAGCTCTCCCGTCATACCATCCTTATTATTTTCTTCCCTCTCCATGAAAGGTTGGTGACAATGTTTTGTCTTTGGGATGGATGCACTCTCCACTTCTACTTCAGATCCACCTTTGGTTTTTCAGGCATCATAAGAATCATTGGGTCAATGTGACGATGATAAGGAATCCTTCAGATCACCTGGATTTCTTTACTACTGCTACCATAAATTAAAATGAACTTTTTTCTGGGTAGTGACAATTAGGCAAGCCAAAATTAGTTGTGTAGCATTAAGGGTACCTCAGACACAATGTGCTAAATAGAGTAATTCAATTGATATACACACATTGGGAAATGAGTTGGGTTGTGATCTCAATGATCTGAATGAGGCTGAGTCACCTAGTACAGAGTCAAAACAGATGGTTGCAATAAAGGTAACCAGGATTCATGTAAGTGGTTTTCACAAAGTGACTCACCTGTCAATCAAGGCTTAGAACTCAGCAAGAAAAGATCACTGATTTAATAACAAAATTTTGCCCCAGATTTAAAAATCTGTCACAAAGAGAAGAAAAGTTAACAAACAGAAAAAACTAGTATTGCATCAAGGTCAGAGGTATAAGTCTTTCTCAACAAAATGTTCTGTCAAAGACCCTGATGAAATTACATATGATAAATGTGAGAAGGCTTTTGACAGGATCAAGAGCACTCAAAAAATTATCTAGAACAGTGTTTTTACATCTTTATTGAAGAAAATGTGGGGCTTTTTTAGAAAAAACATTTCTTAGTTTTAGTAATGTCAAGAATAAGGTAGAGTAGGCATTCTGCAATTAGAACTGAGCTGTTTCCTAAATCTTCCCACTTATAACCCTTTCTATCATTGTGCAAGTCTCTTTACGCACCTTATAATACTGCAATTGGCCCCTTGTCAAAAAAATGCTGCTTAAGCATCTGCAGTTTAAAATCCCTCTCCCCTTTGCCTCATTTCTGATAAGAAAAAATAAAATCTAGTTACTTTTTAAGGGGGTTTTATTTCCTTTCTCTACCAGCTCAGTTGTAGCTGAATGCAAGGACTGCAGTGATCTACTATTTTCAGATCTGGCAATAGTGGTGACAGTCTATTAAACACTGCTTCCTTCTATTCTCCCAGGTTTGGCAACATGAACTAAAGTGGATTCTTCCTTGGCCAGTTATGTTAGTCTCTGGTTCCTCCAAATCGAGCATTAGTTGTATGTAGAAGAGGCGTAACAACACAGTTCTGGCTATCTGAAGTCCTCAAGGTGCTGTATGATTATAAATACACAGTGTTAATTACATTTCTTCTATAGTAATAAAGCTTTCAGGTTTGAAGTTAAAAAATTCCCCATGGAAAACATTGCTGTTTCATTTAATCCAGAGTGCCTAGAGGAGATTCCATTTGCTGCTCTCAGTTACATTAAACACTTATTCTAGAAATCCATGGGGAATATCTGTTGCACAGAATGTTGAAGTATGAAGAGTTTTTCCAAATATATCAGATGATATAAAGCATGAAAATATGAATGATTTATACTAATATATATGGGGACTGCTCATTTAATTGGCAGACATATGTTTTCCTGTCACTAAAGGATTTAAAAGCTCTCAGTTTAAGTATATCTAATGTAAAGCTAAAAAAAAAGTATTAAAGTTAGTGCCTTTTCTTTGACAGAAGTTCTGTTTTCCCTCTCTGAAGTGGTTGAAGTAGCATGAATACATATCCTTGTTTTGCAATGTCATTTTTAGAAACAGTCTATATTAACTCTTATGCAGGAGTCATTAACAAGATAATTTTCCTTGGCCTAAAACATTTTCATAATTTTTATTTCCATCTATTCAAAAACTGATTATAGCTATAACCAAGAAATCTGGTTCCTTGTTAGCCTATTCCTACCAACTATTACCTTTCATCCCAAGAAAATAATCAGTGGCTCTGTGACTACAGTCAGATTCTCATCACTCTAGTCCAATAGTTAGTGCCCTTTTGGAAAATCATGGATAGCTAATACTCTATTCTTATAAATTCCTTGTTGTTTTGCATCTTACTATCATGATGCTTTGTGTATTCCACTAGGAAAAAAAAATCTATGAATACTTTCCTAGATTTGATGGGGGTTGCAGTATTTCTGCCCCAACTACATTTTCACACAGAGGGATCAAGGCAAGTAAATCAGAAAATCATATATTGCATTCTAGGTAGGATATTGCAAAGGCTTCTAACCAGGTGTATATATATTATACAGAAGATTTTGGGCCTGGTTCCAAATTCACCTGTTAGATGCTCATGCTCATGCATTACTGCATGCCGAGGTAACAGAAAAGAATTTCCATCCAGAATAAATCTATTTGGATACCTAAAAATTTGGAAATTTATAGACTCTAAACAAGGAACAGAAGTACCATTAGGGAAACAAGTATACTGTGTATCTGAATCTTAAAAGGCATGGAGGAATCTTTAAGAAATCTGTTGAAAAGCATTGAAGCTGATGCGTGGGGTCTTGCCCCAGTATGATCTTGGCATGATGTTATTTGTCACGTCGATCAGGATCCTTGCCAAGACATGCTGTTTCTCTGAGGTGGCTCTTGTGACAAAACTTCCTTTCCAGGCATACCAGTATGGAGGAAGTAGTATCCAGCAGGTCAGACCTTTGAATACAACTTGGGTTTTGCATGGGCCATAGTCATGAAACCTCAAAGTGTTTCTAGGCCTTATAATTTTTGTTTTTCCTCTGTTTTCTTCTCTACTCCTCAATAACTTACAGAGGACCTAAATCACTATGGACTTGATAAAATATTTTTTTTAAGTTTCCAGAAAAGGCTCTCCAAACAGCTTAGAGAATTCTATTGTGGTGTCAGAAATTAAAATCCTATGACATGTCTGTTTCTTATGCATCTGAAGAAATATGGAAGTGAATGTTATTTAAGCAACAGTTGCAATTCAACAGGAATGGAGTTTCAGTTGTTTCAGCAAAGTTCAGCAAACTCCTCATGCATTATAAGGATCTAGGCTAGCACTTGTGTGACTCACAAGGTGTATTTCATTCATAATGATTCTATTCTGTACTTTTTGCTGGAGCAAAATGTGATGTGTTAGTATCTTTTACAGAAATAAATTATCTATACCTGGCAGTTATTAAAATGTACATTTTACAGAATAAACACTAACTTCCTTTTTAATGTGTTTTAAAGCTTTCAAGTCTTACTGAAAAAGCGTCTTTAACAAATCAAATATTAATGCTTAATAAGAGGTAAGAAAATACTGAAACTTGCAAAGTTTAATTTTTAAAAAATATGAAGTGTTAAAACCTAATTGCTATAAAATATTCATGGTTAAATTATTAAAATCATTATTAAACCCCTAATGCCTAAGTCATCAATTCACAAGCTCTGTGTAACAGAACTTCATGAACCATATTTTTTTTTCTGAAGGCCTAGTGATCACATACCCCTGTCTACTCAGTTCATGCACCTGCTACAGGACACAGGTCAAGCTGGTCTCAAATATCTGTGCTTAATTCATATAAAGCTACGTTCAGACTCACATCCTGTCTGTTGAGAAAAGCACAGATATGACCTTAAGATGCCAGAGAATCCATATTTCTTTCCTGAGTAGTTTCACAAGAAGCAGTGTATGGAGCATAAATGAATCCCATTTATCTGGTCATGCCTTCTGACAGCTGCTTCCACTCTCTAGTAATCTATATTACTTTTGAAATAGCTGCAATGAACCATTATCCCACAGACTGACAACATTTTGTTTTCTGAAAGTGATATAAAAAAGCAGCAGGAAGGTTACCTTCTGAATCCAGCTCTCTGACGGAACAACAGCAAAAGCTTATAAAGCAAATTCCAAAAATACATGCAGAACTCCCAACATAGCTTTCTATCGATTTTCAAGTATTGTCCGGTTCAATTTAATGCAAACACAAGGGACCTGCAGATGTCATTTTTATATTTTGGTACCATGAATCTTTTCCAGTGACAAAGCAATGCATTACTGGCTACATCAAGCATCAGCTACATTAGTATCCAGCAGACAGATAACATCATTCACTGATGTAAGAATTTGAGGTTATTAACAGGATAAGGAGAGTTAATAAAGGTATGAATATCTTTCCCCTGCTTATCATAATGAAAGCTTGTTCTGAAAAAGCAGTGAGGGAACAGAGTGGGATTTCTTTATCTAGCCCTCAGATTTTTAGAGCGGAAAAAAATGGAAAGAAACCTTATCTTTCAGCATCATTATCTTTGAGATATCTGTCACATGACAAATTTTACTGTGACACATTAGCACAGAACAGTATTTGCAGCCTTCCTGCATAGCGCTCATTAAACTTTAATGAAACACTATTTCCAAAATTCACTGCCAAATGCACTTATCCTACAAATGTCACTATCAGCAATTTTACATGCACTTCTGGTGGAGGAAAAAAAAAATTGTAGGTCCCCTCCTTTTTCTTTTTAATACCTGAGAAAGGTCAGTTGCAATATGGCATTTCTCTGAGTACTCCAGGTCTCTTGGACTTGATTCTACCTTTTCTGCCCTTGTTTCTGTTAAAATACTTCTATCACCTAAGATAGTTTTATCAAATTGAAAATGAGCTGGAGTAACTTGCATGGAATTCCTATCATTGGGTCCAGTTAATACTTTAGCACACTTAGCTATGGAAGGGATGGATTTTACCTGGCTTTTTAGCAAAATACCAAACAAATTGATGCATAACACCATGATAACTTTTTTTGGTCTTACTTTTTTTAATATTTTGAAGTGATTTTGTAGCTTTTTGTTCATTGTCCATGCAGAAATTTGAGAAAGGAAATTTAGCAGATGATATTAGAACAAATATAAACAGAAAGCCCCAGAGTTTTTCATGGAAAAAGGGTAGGGAAATTATGCTTTAATTAACATTAGCCTATCCTCTGTTAGCCTGTTACCTCAAACACCTAAGATTCATAAATGCTCATTTGTCAAAAGAAACTAGAAAGGTCAGAGGGTCTTCAAACAATCAGAAAATGTTTTTAGTCAATTATAAACTGCATGGAAATTGGTATAGTAATTCCAGACAAACTGTATAATCACAAGGCAGAGAGTTTTGGATAAAGGGGTGGAGTGAAAGGAAAAAAAGAAAGAATTTAAAAGGTAGAAATAAATTAAAGAACAACAACAAAAAAGGAATAAAAAAGAAAGAGAAAAAGAGAGGAAAATGAGAAAATAATCAACAGTCCTGGTTCCTGTGTAAATCCATCTGAGGGGATATAGGTCCTGGTTTCACCTTCAATCCACTTGCTAAGCATTGGTCCATCTGCATCAGTCCAGCTGACGAGATGCCCACAGTCCAGGAGGTACCACCCAGGCTTGGCAGGGTGTACATTTAAGTGGGCATGTTTCTATGCAGGTAAGTTCTCATTTGCAGTCTGTTCTTTCAGACCTTTCTGGAAATGGATTAAAGGGCTTTTGGGGTCTTTGGTGGTCTCAATCTCCCTCTGTAGTCCATGTCCACTTCCTGCCACCCATACCTGCCCTTGTGCTGCTCTGTAACTCATTTCTGCATTACCTTTATATCTAGGTGGGATCTACAGAGAACTCTACCAGTTCAATAACTATGATGATAATTTTTGTATTTGTTCAGATTTACTTGCAGATATAAAATGTTTGGATATCACGCTATGTTAGGAATGATATATAGGTGGAACCAAAAATCACTTGAGTTCCGTGGCATTTTTGACAATTGTATTTGTTACTGTTCCTTCAGCATGTTGCACCTGAGCAGGGAAAATGGCTTAAAATTTTCCTCAGATCTGAAAGACCACTGTAGGTAATAGTTCCCATGAATACTCAACAAATGCAGGGTATGACCATTCAAATGGTCAACCCTACTTAGAAACAATAATATATGGATTTCTTTTTTTCTTTTACTTTGTAAGTTGGAAGAACTGTGTGCTGTTAGTTCAAGTTTTACACTAGTGAATGATTTCCTTCTATTCCTTCCTGCTTCCAATGAGTTGCAAGCAGAATTTTCTTGCTGGAACCTATCAGCTTTCTTAATTTAATTCTTTTGTTTTGTTCAGTGTCATTTCTTTGACAATTTTTGTTTTGGCCTCATTATCTTGTGAGTTTTGAATATTGAAGTGCACTTAAGGCACTAAATGTGCTGGCTTTCCTAATTTTCCTTCATTTTCTTCATTTAAATATGATCTGCATTAGAAAAGATGCTTATGATTCTTCAGCACTTTTCTACCTTCAGTACTTTTCATTACCTTGATCAGCATAAATTAACAGCAGAAGCAGCATCATTTTGATGAAGTCCCTGATGCCACACATGCTGCAGTAACAATTGTTTTGCTGACTCCTCGGACAAATAAATAGAACAATCTCTTAATATATTCTGACATTCCTTTGTAGAGCAGAATGTCTCCTATTATTGCTACTAGATCTGCTATTCTAATCCACTTAAATCACTATGAATTTCATAATTTAAACTTAGTCATCGGTTACATTTCCATGTACATTTCAAATACAGATTGATATAAGAAACATTTCTAATGTATGAAACTTTTTTTTTCAGAAGCAAGAAGTGAGAAGAGCTAATTGCTTCTTACCATCTCACAGTATTCAAAAATGGTGCCAAAGAAACCATTGCAGATTCCAGTCTCACTCAAAAATTAAATATGTAATTGGGCACTGTATTGTGTAGGACAAAAAAGACAATAAAATTAAAAGATAAAATTTTAAAGATTCTAATGTTTACCAACCCAAAGTAAGTGTACTTTAACAAAATCTTACTGCTTTTCCTTTGTAACTTGCAAAATATCCCACTGCTACATTTCCTCTATCACAAAAAATTAAACACCTCTATCACTTAACATATATTCTGAACATTAATGAACATTTATTTAAAAGAATAAATACCGAAATGATGTAGAAATGTATGCTGATATTTTAGCTAGAAAGGCCAGCAAGTAAATGTGAGCACAAGCATCATCATTTCCATTCATCCCTAGCTCCATGATTGTGTAAAATTTAGGTTTACCTCTACTTCAACATGATTCATACACTCTTTTAAACTCCCCAGACAAAACTGAGAGACGTCCTTTAAGAAAGCAAAGAGTACAAAACTGGAATGAGATTTAAGTAGATAGACTTTACTACATTATCTTGAAAATTAAGTCTTATCCTTAGGTACAAACACAGGCTTACTCTTTGATTGGTATAGTCCAAACAGCAATAAAAAAGATTACATTAAGAGAAACAACTCACTTCTGTCTTCACTGTAGTGTGCTATATTCACAAAGAACTCTTACTGAGTTAGTTCTTGTACTTTGTACAAGTACAGGGCATTCCAAATTTCTATCAAGAGCAAAAAAACACAATCAGGTAAAGTATATCTACTTTTGCAGTCTCAAAAGTTGTATGGTGAAGCCAAACAAGTATCACCTTTTTTGTCAGTGATGCATTTGTAGATCATTCACTAGACTTCCTCTGATGAATTTCCAGTATTATAGCCCATATCTTCAGAGGTTCATGAGTTGTGTTCTGCTTATTTTACTTCTATAGTGAATTGGCTAGTAGTTCTTCAGTCTGTCTTCTACCTGCCTAGTGTGATATGAAATACTTTTATGTATCACTTAGGAATTTGGCAACACAGATATAAATTCTGGCCAGGATTTTGTTCTAAAATTCTTAGAAGCATTTTCTAAGTGACAAACTACTCCACCTGATGTATTAATAAGGTGGGCTACGGTTCCCTTAGTACTGCTAAACTTCACAAGATCAGAAAATGCACCTCTACATTGGTATTCCTTCTTTTCTCAGGTAAAAGACAAACCTTTATCTTTTTTCTTTTTTTGATCCTTTCTGTTCTTTTTGAAATACTACTTTTTATATATTTAATAGCTACAGAGAGAAAAAAAGCAGAATTATCTCATTAATTTTCAAACCAGAATGGATAAAGAGAAAATAAGTTGTTTGCAGTCCTTATGTATTTTTCTGAAGTGATTATACTGCCTAAGTCTTGTTTGTTCTGTCCACTCAGAAATAAAAATTGTTATTCAACCTAGATCCCTAAGTCACAGGTTTCCATAAAAAAGTTAATATGCAACAATCTGCATCCCTCTAAAGCTACAGACAGTTTTTAAGGCTTGTCATATTAAAAGCTGCAATAATTATTCATTTATTTTGTCATATATCCTTAATAAAAAGACAAGCGAAGTTACTCCTTTTAATTTTTCATGTTGCAGATAATTTTAAATGGTTTGAAAGGAAGAGGAAAAGACTAGCTACAGGAAAGAAAAGTTATGGGGTATTTTTTCAGATCAAAATACTAATTAAAGGCCAAATTCACTTTGTGTTAACAATTAATAAACTGGGCCTGACATTCAGTGGATATAAACTGACACAGCTGAATTGAAATCCATGGAATAAAAGTGATTTATATTAAGAACCCAGTTTGTTTGTTTGGTTGGTTTGTTTGTTTGGTGTTTTGTTTGTTTGTTATTTGGGGGGGGGGTTGGGCAAATACAAGCAGATGGGAATAAAAGGTGTTGAAACACACTTCCCACCTTAATAGTGTAATCAAAGCAATATCACAGTCCTTTTATTACTATTGTCCTGGATTTTCTCATTTTGCTTTCATCTAAGGGAAAACCTGAAGTAAGGCTAACAAAATTGAGGGATTAACAAGAAACAAAGCAGATATAAAACTTCAGATATTCATTTGTTTTTCAAATGCATGACAGTAGCAATTATATTACAGTGATATGCTTTATGAAGCTTCATAAAAACTGTTGAAAATGCAAGTTCTGTTTTGGACAGGAAACATACAAATGTTGAATTAACCTTCCTCTTCTGCCAACAGGTAGCTCTTGCAGTTTCGGGTGGCTCATGCTGTGTCCGAAATGTATTATGAGATAAAAGGCAAATTAAGTTATGGATACAGTTTTCCAGTAACACTCTTTGGCATGCCTTTCATCTCAGAAGCTTTTCATCTGCCTGTTTCACCTTTGACAAAAAACACTGCAGTTAAAAGTACCAATCATGACTGCACAGAGGGGTAAATTTGGCAGCTACTAGATTCATAAGCATGCAGATCAACCATTAATGGTCACACAGTAGATGTTTAGAAGATCACGTTTATAGATTTATTCTTCAAGGAGAAGGATAGAAAAAAATTACAAAATGGCATTTTCTCATTAAGGCAGTCTCTTTTTTCATAGCTGAATAAAAGGGATGTAGGTCATTCAGAATTCACAGCAAGTGAAGCAGAGCAAAATCCTTTGCAATCATTTCTTGTGACATGAAATATTATATCTAATGGGTGTTGCTGATACTGGCAGCAACATTGTGGATGTATCCCTTCCTAAACTGTGAAGGGAAACTAAAAGGAATAGTAAGATACCTCAGGTTGAAATATTTGCTTTATCACCGCTGCAGCAAGCCAGTCTGGCAGGTTGACATGCGTAAAGGTGCCGCTTTAGGAGAAGAGGTGCTGAGAGGGAGGAGAAATTATTTTTGCACAAAGGTACACTCCTCTGAGCACATCCTTGAATCCAAGGGAGAAAAAAAATGTAGAATCAGAGGATGAATGAGACACAGTCCATAAACTTGTTTCTCAGAAAAACTTTGATACCAGGACTTCTCATGCACTGAATTATCCAAAACATTCTAAGAGTCGAGCTTCCTGGAATGCTATTACAATGACTGTGCAGTAATCTCTTCCTTCAAGTGGGATTTATAGACTGTATTGGTTACAAACAAATCATAAATAGCAATTTACTTCCAATTACATTTTATTATTTGTTACATTAGTACATAAAAACAAACTACAGAGAGACCATGGCTTCTCAAATTGAGTAAACCCAAATATTTTCTCTGAAAGTTTTAGGAATTTGAAATATAAACTCAGTGCTACTGTGAATTACTAAATAATGTCTCTCTAAGTCATTAATGCTAGGACTACCTTCTTTGTTTTGACAATGCAGAACAGCAAAGGAATTCATGCAAGTACTTCTTAATCTTCTCTGAAGCAATTTAGAATAAATCTATTTATTCCATTCCCTAGCTGTGATAAGACCTTAAATTGAAAAATAATTCTAACTATCATGTAAAACTGCTTAAACTTTCAAATACCATTTCTATTTCCCAACTACAAAAAAAAGAAAATAGCTGTCTTTAGTACATATAAATTTCAATGTGTGGTGATGGCTCATAGATATAGTCAGAGTAGGCAAATGAAAGGTGAGTTTTTAATGTATTCTCAAACTTGTCAGCTTGTCTTTTCAGCATTGATCAACAGGATTTATATGGTCTAGGGATGGAAAAGTCAATTTTAACAAAGCTCCTCATTTCAAATTCTTCCAGCTTCTTCTCTACATTTCCAGTTCTTATTTGAGAGCTTCATATTTCTTAAGTTTTTCGCGACCTAAGAAATCCTATCCTCCAAACTACAATGCTGAATCTAAGCAATAATATGTAATAAATAATATTGTAAGGTCATGATTGGTAAATTCTTAAAATTCTATTGGTTTGGAGCTGGTATAGCTCATTATTAGGCAAAAAGTATGCAAATAATCGACTGTTTTACTCTTTTTCTTGAATTCACACCAATTTTCAGCTCAGAGGAAATACTTTTGGCCAATTTATGAACTTAATTAGAGATGAATAATAAAATTTATTAAAAAGATGGGCAATGGGTGATATGACCTACAGTGGCTAAATTACTTTGTTGCTGCAGGCAATGCCGGTTCTACTGAAGGTTCCTAATGCCTAGTCTTAGGCCTAATCTTATTCCTGCCTTAAAATCTATCCTGTTTAATGTAAAATGACAAAGTCTTTGCAAATTATCAAAACATTGAAGCTTTCTGATATTTGATCTTCTCACCGGACAACGGTTCCAATCCCAACATTTGTGTAAACTGGCACTACTTAACAATATGACTTCAATTGCTTCATGTGGCCTGAGGCAAATGCTTTAAACTTTCAGATGTGAGGAAAAGGTTATACTGGCCTAAATGTCTGAAATGTGGAGGGCTCAGGAGCACATCTCAGTGAACAATGAACAGAAGTGCTCTCCTGCAGAGCTGAGGAGGGCTGGGGAGGTGTTACAGAAACTGTTCTAGGCCAGTGGTTGTGACCACAGGGAAAAGGCAGGGGAGAGTGTGGTGAGCAGGCTGTGGGATACTCTTGCTTAGTAGATCCTGTGACGTGGTTAGCACACTGACCAGCATTTCATTAGGCAGTAGGGTGAGGAGTTTTTGAATCAACCTGATATTTGAAAGTTTCATATCTTGCCATGAGCCCTTCCCCTGAGAACCCCATGGAACTGTGATCTCACTTCCACATGTACCCCCTTTTATATTCCTGAGAATATAAACAAAGTGGTTAAATTATACAATATCACCAGTATTATATTTAACTTCCATGGTTTTCATGACTGAAAACTGACCGGAAAACTGGGCAGACATAGTGGTGTCATTTGCAATCTTGTCTCAAACAACAATGACGAGTTCTCTTCATGTGGTACCATCTGATGCCTCCAGGAGTATATGACTGCCTCTGCTCACTTCTTTCTACATTTAAATACCTCCTCCATGAAAAAATGTCCTGTATTCTGATCTAAACTCTGTTTGAACTGTTGAAGCAATTTTAGGAATAGACAAATTTTTTATAAACTTTTCTTTACTGTTTTAGGGACAATAATTTAAAGTGGCTCAGCAAATAACCTACCTACCCTGTGGTAAATCCCAGACATTATGCTTTTGTGTCTTGCAAACTGACACAAGAATTAAGAGTTTTATTTCTTTTAATTATATCTATATCATCTATATCATCTATATCTATATCTATATCTATATCTATATCTATATCTATATCTATATCTATATCTATATCTATATATCTCATCTATATCTAGATCTAGATCTAGATCTAGATCTATACCTATATCTATCTCTCTATCTATCTATCTATCTATCTATATATTTAATTTTAGAATGTCATAAGACTGTTAATTCAATTCAATATATATTTTGCCTATCTAGTCAATGAAGAGGGAATTCCTATCCAAGAACCTTTCATTTGGGAATACAGGTCTATACAAAGAGATATCTATATCCACCTATCTATCTATCTATCTATCTAGCTCTTTATCTATCTCTTTCTAAAAGGCTGTGTGTGGCTAAGAAAGAATCACATACAGTGGAGCGGAGAGCTTTAATCTCATTGGAGTATTTTGGCCCTCCTAATAATATATAGTTTGGTCCTCAATTTCATTGTCTTCTGTTGTTTTCCATTATTGTTTATGATTCAACAAGTAAAATCCCAAATGGTTGTGAAGCTTCTATTTCTCCATTTTCTTGAATGTCAGGTTAGGCAGGCGCAGATGAATACTCCTGTCTACCTTATAATGCAAATTATTTTTAATTTGTTTTGCCTATCTCCCAGAAAATCTTCAGAATGTTATAGAGACATTAAAAACTTCAACCACAATGATAATTACATTTACATGACAGATTTATTTTTCCAGAAAACTGTTCTGTTTTCTTTTTTTCTTTATAATCCCCTGATGTACACCCATGCTCAGGTATTGTGATCTATAAACATATTCTATTTTGGTAGATAATTTTATCCCTGGTGGGAATTTTTGTCCTTTCTTTTACTGTAGACTTACAAGATATTTAAGCAGATATCTCTCTGCCACTGTTTAGGCTCTTAAGTTGAAATTACACTTTCCTGGCCATATTTTCTGTCAAATTCCATTCCAGCATTGATTTGAAAGTGTTGACATCCACTGATCCAGTATAAGATTGACAACAGTAAATGGTGAATAAGCCCCCTTTTTTAATCTCCAAAATTACTCTTTTCATGAGTAATTTATATTTCTAAATACATATTTAAAGTACAACTAGTATCAAATTTTCCCTATTGCATTTCACAGCATAGGATTTTATAATATATTCGGCAGAATAAAGTCCACAGCTTGTCAGTCATTATAAAAAGACTAAAGTATTTTTAATCTGCAATTGCATAAATTAGTTGCTTGAAGAAAGAGCCCTAAGGCACTACAGAGACATTGTTATCATTTTTGAGGTGGCAAAACTGTCTAGTCTTTCTGTGCTACAGAAAAAAAAAAACAACAGAATTTCTATATTAAAAATACTATACCTTTTTAACAATAAATTTTATATTTTAATAATAAAGATATATTAAAACTGGAAAGATTAAAAATTGATAGAATTGTTTGGTTTTTAAAATATATTTTATGTTGGAATATGTAGTGATTTGTCATGCATTTTAAAAGGCTGCTTTTCAGAACATCTTAACACCAATTTATAATGGTGGAACTGAGAGTGTGCATGTTAGCATTTTAAAACAAAACCAACACAATTTTTAACATTCTGCTAATCTAATCACATTGCCAGAATCAGTATATGAGAGATCTCCAGAAGATTTTTTGAGAACAATATTAGGGGAAATAGTAATGTAATTTACATGTGTAAACATAAAAGTGGAAATAAACCCTTCTGTTACAAATTCCAGTTATCATTATCTCTATTTTTTTTTCACAAACAATGTCAAGAGCTAAAATATGACAACACACATTTAATGGATGCGCTCTTATGGAAAAGCATAGAATCAGTGAAAAGCATAGAATCAGTGGAAGGAACCCCAAGGATCATCTGATCCAACTTTTTTTGTCAAATGTACAGCCCAGACAAGCTGGCCCTGTGCACTCTAGGAACCAGGTCCCGTAATAGTTCACATGTTTAATGTACTTGCAAAATATTTTTGAAAGCATTTCTTATTACATTGAAAAAAAATTCTTAAATTTCTTCAAATAGTAGTTCAACAAATAAAAATAATTCCAAGCTTTTAAAAAGTGCATTTGTTTCAAAACAAATTTTATTTCTGTTTCATCTAGAAATGGATATATCTAATAATTAAATGCAGAATAAAATTAATTAATGAAATTTTACTATTATGTGTTTGCTTTGTTTGTTGGAAGCTGGAGAAATGTATGCAAGGAGCTCAAAATAACAGAATCTAACTATTTCATATGTCTCTTTATTGTGGAAAGGGATAGCTAGATGTTTCTACAGTGTACAATATCCTCTTATTCTTCTATGAACAAGTGCTTCCTTTAGAACTGGGATTGCCTTGTTTCCTTAAATTGTGTGCTATCCTATTTTTAAAAGTATTTTTTAGTGCACCTGTTCAGATTCTTGGGTTTGCTCATAGAAACCCTGAACCAATATGTTTACCCTGGAAAATGCTACAGCAGAGGTACAAGTCAATATCCAAAAAAATCCCAAACCATACCAAAACAAAATGCAAAAAATATGTCAAATTCTGTGATTGATATAGAATTTTAGTTTATTTGGGAAAGTATCCCTTTATCCACTACAGCTCTACTCCTAAAGAACCCTTTTGTTGATATAATCTCTGGCTTTATAAGAACAGTTTTCTGGAATGATGGCACTATGCTGACAAATCTCTTCAGGACAACTTTCTGACTAATCCTGCTGATACCAGCAGTAATACTCACAGGCTAAGTTGCTATCAAGCAGGTATGCAGGGAAAAATCACACTAGAAGGGCTAAGAATCAGGAGAAGATGTGATATAAACATTGCTTTTTGGAACAAAGCAGAACTACTCACCCAGGAAATGTCATAGGCAAGTGACCAGCTTAGAAGGAAGAGAAACTGTCAGTGAAACAGTCTGGAGAGTCTGCCAAAAAGCCAGATGCTGCTACTGAAAAACTACCTCCCACAAATTGGCATTGGTGTCTTACAGAGCTGGCACTCAGTGGTGGTACCTGCTTTGCTGAGCCACAGTCTGTCTGGAACATATTATTTTACTAGCCTTCTCTATTACTAATAAATGGGCAATATTATTCTGTTTTCACTTATTAAATTCTCCTTAGAAGGTATTGTGCTTTTGGCAGATGTAAGCAAAAAAAAAAAAAAAAAGGAAATGTGAACACCATGTTTTTGAAGGGAAAAAAAGTGGTGATTTCTTTTAAAAATGCTGCACAGGGCATATGATCTTCAAACCTTGCTGTTTTCTTACTGGTGTAATTTATTTCTTCAATATTTTGACATTATCTAGGGATGACTGTTGGCACTACAGTTGTCACTGCTTGGAGAAATGAGCAATTTAATGAATTTCTGTTCACTGAGACACTGAAAATTAAGGTTATGGAGCATGCTGGATGTGGAAAAGCAGCTTATGAAAATTTTCAGTACCTATAAAAGGAATAAACTCTATCTTTCTGCTGTGCTTTCTGCAGAACACCTATACAAAATATACAAAAAGAAAGAAATATAAATTAAATTCCTTGATTTGAAAGAACTCTCATATATTATTGAGAAGGGAAATTCTCAGGAATTAGCCCTTGCTTATGAGAGGCTAATTTCTATAGCCATTGTGAAATTCTGATGCATGAAACAAAGCTCTTACCTAGAGTCAATCAGAGTGCTGGCATGATTACTACGTAAGGGAACATCAAGGTACTGTTTATTTTGCACTGAATTGCATCCATAGAGGAATTTTATTGTCACATGTTTCCAAGAGTAGCATCCTTTCTGCAAATCTAGACATAAATACTTAAGAGTTTCACAGAATAAATGGAGAAATTATTTCTCATAAATTTCTGGAAATAGAATCTGCATAACTAGACAGAGGTTTTCGTCTTTTTTTCTCTCAAGAGAAAATTCTCAGTGTTCTCTGAATTCCATCAGAATTTCTTAGAAAATAACTTGTAAGTCAATTCTAAAATATGTGAAATACAAAAGAAATTGAAGTGGCTTCTGCAAAAGCACTATATTATCAGTAGACATTCATACAGATCAATTAATTGTGACAGCAAATTAGACACTGCTGCTTTCTGAGAATCATTCTTAAATAATATGCAAAAGCTCTGTTATTTCAGATAACATGTTGCCCCTTATTTCCACTGAAAAAAATACTATTGAGTTACAGAATGCATTAAGAAGAATGTCTTGTTCCTTATTATCATTGATGTCTCAATCCATAGAAATGTTAACATACTTTTGGTAGTAGTTCATTGTTGCATAATGGAAGGGGAATATCTATCTGGTTCCTGCCTCATTATTTTCAATACAGCACTGAGATTGCATTAGGATTAACTGAAACGTAAGAAATACATTGTAATCAGAGGGCTCAGACTTCACCAGTGTGTTTTAAATTAACAGAAGGCACTTCACAGATCAAGCATGCTCCGCAATTTTCTGTGTTTCAGTGGATGATCACAGACGGATCACCATACATGATCACATGCACCCGATCACTGTGGGACTAAATATTTGTGATAAAATCCTGCTGGGCTGCATGTGTCAGGGAACACAGAGGGCTAGTGGCCCCTTGAGGGAGATGAGCCAGTAGCAGTGTGTCACGGCACGTCTGGCAGGACAAGGACATCACAGAGATGGGACATGGTCCCACAGCTCCCAAGGAGGGAGAGAAGGGCAGGACCAGTGCTGAGAACCAGGGTCAGACACAGCCCTGGGGAAACCAGACAAGCGTGGGAGGGTATATGGGCAGGTGGCTCCCAGACCTTGTCACATGTCACCTCCTCACTGTGGCAGAGCTGGCTCCCACCACTCACAGCCCAGTCTTGGGGAAGAAAACTGCAAAACTTGTCATTTAGCCTTGGAGTTCATATTACACTTCTCCACACCTGCCAAGAAAGAGTTTGAAAACTGAATACAAACAGGAATTGAAAATTGAAGATTATCTAGCATCTTTACAACACTAAATGAATTAAAATCTTGGGTTCCTGACTTAGTGAATACTATATGGCCTTTTTTGAAGAATTTTAAAAAGTTTTCTCTGCTTCATTGTTGAAATTAAGAAGGTAACTCTAACATTTACTAATGTTCACTGCACTGTTCATTAACTGATAGACATGTTTTCACAAAAGATTTGGTGAGGAATTAATTGATCATAAATTATATCCTCTCTAGAAACAGATATTGGCAAATCATAAAGAGGCAATATATTCAATTCAGCATCATATGCTATGTTTCAGGTGCCTGCTTCTTATTTTGAATTCTATGAATTGAACAATCCAACTCTCTCTAAAAAAAGGACAACATATACTTTTAAGAAAATGGTAAGACTTGCTGAATGATTAAAAATTACAGTGCTATATTTTATGGAGTTATTGATACTGCAAGAACAAATATCCTTTATGAATCTTATAATAGGAAATAGTTTTAATTCTATCTTTAAACCTTCCATTTCTGAAGTGTCAAGAAATTGAGAGTGCTACATCCACTTTTATGCCTAAAAGACTGTGGAAAAAATATTTTCTTTATGTAATTTCATTGAGACAGGAATCTATTTGCATGCGAATTCACTGAATTCAAATAAAGTTATTGAAGGCATAAGCAGCGTTACAAATTTATTTTGAACACAAACATATTCAAATGTACAAAATGCACTGTAGCTGAAAATATGTATAATTTAAAATGAGCTCAAAAATAAGATAATTTCATTTTATATTTGATGACCTAGGAAATACACAGAATAGAGAAATAGTTGCTTTATGAAAGGAAATGGCATTTTAATGTATTTCCCAAGGAAACAGTTGTTAACTATTTTTAATGTAGATTTCCTTTATTTTTATGCAGTGTGGAAAATCACTGAATTAAGGGCTAGAGGACAAAAAGGTGTTATGCCACAAAAAGTTCATTATGAACTCAGCAAAAAAATTTGAAATCACATGCAAAATGAAATATTACAGTTCTCCACTTCAACACATTTATTGGAAGAAATATTCCGTAAAGAGTAGAAAAGTGTTTACACACCACATTGGTATGGATGAAAAATATAAAAAACCTGCTACATGTAGCATTCATTTCTATTACAAGTGTGATATTAAAGAAAGGTTTTTATCACAATTCCTCTGGAATTTTCTGTCGAATTCATTTTCTTGTCAAAACCATAATTTTCACATTACTATTATTTTCCAGAAGAGATTTTAAATGCTTTTATTCCTCTACATTTCCCAGTGTGAATAAGAGAGTGAAATATTCATCTTTTGATAACATCAGCCTGTACATTTTTTAATCCTAAATATTTATTTGGTTGAATTTCACAAACGTAAAGCTGAATTTCCTCATGGTTCATTGTATTATGAAAGTTGTTTTTCTGATTGTCCTTCCTTTATGTAGATATGTGTCCTTCAGAAAGACATCCCCTGATTTTTCTAATTAAGGTTATTTTGGGGGTCTTTTCCTTCATTTTTACTGAATCTAGTGCTAAATCCTAGTACATTGTGGCATCCTGCAAGCACTGTAATTTTCCATTGGTTCCTAGATGCTATGCTCACATAATTCCTCATGCATGTTCTACACTGATAAGCACTTTCTCACCATGTGATGGAGGTTAGCTGAGCTAACCTAGAGAAGTTAAAGAAGAGAATCATGAGCTTGAAGGACTGAAAGAAGGGAAATAAAATAAACCTTTATATTTATCCGCTATGGACCTCACCTTCCCAGTGGAAAGTGAGTAATTGGTGAGGATAAATAGCACAAAAATAAGTATTTAATTTTGTGTTAATCCTCTCCCAGTCATAGACCCTTTCCAAAACAGGTAGCTGTAAATTATCCATAATGAAAGTTATGGGAAAAATAATTAACAAAATAAAATTCTAGGAGAAATTGTTTACTTGGACCAGAGATTCACACAAATTAAAACCTAGAGACAGTTACCAGGAAAATATTTGTGTCATTGCTGCAGAAGAGGAGGTTTTGATCTAGAAAAAGATTATTTTTCAGTTTAAGAAGTTACCTGCAATATGTTTGCAGATTGTGTTGATGACATTAATGGAATGAATCCCAGCACAAGAAAATTAATAAGTTTGGGGGAAATGTAGGGTAAATGTGTCTCATTTTAACTGAAGTGAAAATACTTATATTATTCCAGACTACTTTACAATATAAAAATACAATTCCAATAAATAGGCAATCCATAAAATTTAGTGAGCCCAAACACACCTTCATTATTTAACAGATTAATACATTAAATACTTCTGAACATCTTTTACCCATGCAGACATATGCATGAATAATAAAACAGATGGTCAGTCCCTTCTTACATACACACTGGACTGAATTTGTGCATACAATGTCAACTAATTATTGAGTTGCAATTCCTCAACTTTATTTTTTAAAAAAATCAGTATTTTCCAATTATCTTTGCCTGATTCAAAGTACCAGAAAGACTAAATAGATCCTTGAAATGAAAAAGAAGAACATACACTGCTATTACAAGGATGGGAAATATCTAGTGATGTATAGAACACAATTTGCAATGCATTTTGACGTACAGTTGACCAAGGTATTGTTCCATGATGCTTGGTTTAATTTCTTCTTCTCCAGGATATCTTGGAATATTTTAGGGAAGACATACTTCTGATTCTCATGGACAGTCTGCTTTTCTTTCTATGCAAACTGAAGAAGTGATGTCACCTGGACTGAGTTCTGTGGGCAAGACACTCAAGGAGACAACTCCTTCATTTTTCATTGCATGTGTATCTACAGAACAAAACCATTATTTTGTCTTTGTTGCGTGTTCCTCATTCCTGCGTTGTCCGTCAAGGGTAAGTGGTGCATTTCACAGGAGGAAATAGGTTAATTACTGGCATAAGCATGGCTTCTCCTGCACATGATGCAGTGTCACAGCATCTGCTGTGCACTTGCATAAAACTGCAGCAGGCAATGTGGGGGAAATGTGGTGTCATTGGGAAGTAATGGCCTGAAACCATAGGACCACCTGCTTCCTCCCAGGTATCTCCTGGATGTATTACTGTATACATCAGCTGCATCTTGCTGTAGCTGGTAGCTGTCCACTTAATATCCACAGAGTCAGCATGGGTCTGGTGACCACTGGTTTGGCTCAAATTAGAGGCCACAGGCTCGACATCACTTTCAAAATTAAATCAGTTCCTTATATAGGACACCATTTATGTCCTATGGGTTACCATCTGTCATACATATATCATCAGGTGCAAATTTAGTTAGCAAATTGCTTAGTCCATAAAATAGATACTCAAGCTTCAGTCATTATCAGAGCTGTGTGTGGAGTTTAAATACTATATCTGGACAGTTTTTGGCTTGGATTTCCTCACTGTACCACTAAAGTCTTACATATAAAGCAATATCTTCCTGCTAAAGTTTTTATAGGTGTAATAATTCTCTGCAAACCTTCCTCTAGCTGCTAATAAAGTGCTTATCTTACACACACTTTCAACTTTTCAAAGAAAAGCCATTTTGATTTAAAAGAAGCATTGCAATAAAAAAAATTGTCTAACTTCTTGAATTGTTGCTACTAATGAGTTAACATCTCATCTCAACTACTGATGAGGTCAATGAAAAAACCCGAAGAAAATGGGGAGGGGGCCATTCATCAGCAATGGCTTGTACAACACTAGCACTCTATAAACAGGATGAATCAAAAACAAGGTTGGCTCCTCCTGTCTACCCTCGACTTAGTGGGTGTGTTTATTTTAAGGCATAGTTATTAAAAAAATGTGCTGTGTAGGTGTAAACAGGACAAGTCAGGAAATATGCTTTGAATCAACTTGTTTTCTTACCTTTTTTTTCTATCTGCCCATCTAATATCCTGTTATCTTCATCAAATACCACAGAGTGGAAATGTTAATGATCCAACATCTTTTACATACTGTATACTTTGTACATAATTCAAATGTACCAGACCTAACTGTGTAGTAGGTATTTTTATCAGTAGTAAAACCTTCTCATACTTGCATTTAATAATCAAATAGAGTCAAAGCTAAGGAAAATAATGTCTGAGAAAAAAAAATAATAAAAAAAAAAAAATAATGAGAGTACAAGACAGATTTTCGACACTTGGAGTTTTTTTAACTCTGTCCAGAGATTAGAAATTTCAGGCTCTATAAGTGGTTACAAAAATGGGATTATTGTCTACAGCATATGAGTGCTGTAGATAAATAAAATAAAGAAACCAAATCCAAACAAAAAGAGCACAAAATAAAGGATACAGTCAATTCTAACCAAGTTAGACCATGAAAACAAATTGAAAAGAACCCTAATGACCAAGACACATCATGGTAAACCATCCATCAGTTAGGCACTTTCAATGTCTTTCTCAGTTTCATAGGGGTAGAAATTGTCCTGTCATGTATTCCTATCGTGTCAACATATAAATTAAATCAAATTCAACTGTAATATTCCTGTTTGATTTATCAGGGCCATTCTATTAACATTTTGAGGGTTTTCATTTTTCTAGTAGGAGTTAAGACTCCTTTATTTTTATTGAGGAGTTAAGACTAGGGAAGGGTAAATATATTTGTTTTTTGTTTTTTTTTTGCCATGCCTGAAAATAAGAGTTGAGATTTGACTGAATTTTAATATTTACAAGATCCTTCTGAAGTTTTGGGTATTTTTTCCAGTCCACTCTATGATGCTGATGACGGTATTTACAAGAATACTGAAGACAGTTATTTACCAGCTTGTTGGGTTTTTTCAATTAAATACTGAATGTTTTAAAGAAGTGCTGCAATCCCACAGACAGAAAAAGAAACTAAAGCTCAACCTGATGGAGCACCAGTGTCAGTTAGTGAACACTGGTCAGCTTGTTTCATCTTGTGATGGAATTTGTATGTGCCTCATTTCCCTCCATGCCTTCTTTCTATGGCATGGAAGATAGATCAAACCTATCATGATTACTATGGCCAATTATTGCCAGAACTATTATTGCAGACAGCGTAAAGAAGGTAGACAAATTCTGTGGTCTTGAACAAGTCCTTTCTCTCTTTATGTGTACTGTGTGCTAGGATGCTCAATAACTATCACTGCAAAAAAATTGTTTGTAAAGAAACATCAAAAAGTAAAATGTTCTGTTAGATTTATGTTTTGATAATTATTTCCTGTGTTCACTTTGCTTTTGAGAGACCAAATATTCATACCAATTCTGTCTCACATAAGGCTTCTTCTAGGCAAAATAGTGCTGACCTTTACATTCTTGATGATCACTTTACTGAGAGTGAGCAAGTCATTTTTATGTCAGTGTTAGTAAATGTTTATGACAATTTTGCACGACTGCTTCATACAACATAGTGTTTCTGCTTTTTCTGTCATTAGAGGGTTTCAGAGAAATTTGGTCAGCAAGAATTTCTTTGACAGTAATAGCAGGAAAACAGGATAATACTAACAGGTCATATTATAGGAAACCTGTCAAAGTAAGATTTTTGGGTCAGGAAAAAAAACAAAAGGCCAGTGGCAGTTCCTGGAACAGACAGGAATAACCTTCATATCAAAATGGATTGTTTAACATCCATTTTGGGTGAATATTGCACTGAAAGATGGAACACACCCTCCTACATACATCCAATATCAAGCTTATACTAGAGAATTGAACAAGAATTGCTTCAAGACAAGTCCCAGGGTCTTGGTGAAGAAAAGTAAGTTCAAAAAAGTGAGACTTTTCCCGTAGCCTCAAATTCAATGATTTTAATCCAGGTAAACTTCCAGTTATGTTTCTCCTTCAAAACCCGGGAAAATCACTCTTCACAGATGAGGACGCCCACAACAATGAGATTTGCAGATTCACAGATTTGTGAGGTTTTTTAGAAATTTTAAGATTTAGGCAACCAATTTAAAACATAAAAAACTAAGTATAGAACAGTAGTTTATTTTCTGATAGGAAGATGTTAGATCGAGAACACAGAAGACATGGACATAAAACTGGAAATAAGAGATTTTTAAGCTCTGTCTCACTAAGATATTGTCCTCTCGCAGCTATGTCTAGAATTGATTTTTTCCAGGGTTATCAGTTCAGTTATCTCAGGAAATTGTTTGTCTTTTTTTACTATACTTCTATGGTAGGATCATCCAAAGGCTGTGATACACTCCTTAAGAGTTTTCTTTAAAAGATTGTGGTGAGTTGACTTTGGCCAGCAGCCAAACTCCCACCTTGCCTCTCACTCCCCTCTCCTATGACATCAGGAAAAAATAGAAAAAAGAAGACTGGCCCTAAATTTCATTCAGTATTGTCTGGAACCAGCTGAATGGTGCTTTCACTGGAAGTTAAAGCACATTTTATTAAATTTGAACATTATCTGCTTGATGCCTGCTTTGAACCTCATACATAATGATGGTCTACTTCTATTTGTCATCTCTTACTTTGCTTCAAATATGAAAAAAATCAACAAGTTCCATGTTTATGTTGGGTTGCTTACAGTGAATCCAGGAGTTTTTACAATCTGTCTGATATCAATACAACATATAATAAGCATTTATAACTGTTTTTAATCCGTTATATGATAGGTTTCTCCTTGAGCCAGATCTTATGAGCTCTCAGAGAACTTACCACACCCAAGATAGCCCAGCTACCCTGAATGGCATAAAATTAGCAGGATGGCTTCTGAGATTGTGTTGGAAATAAAAAAATTTCTAATAAAAGGCAAAATATCAAAGCCCTTACAGAGAGAAACCAAACCAGGGCCAAGAGGCCCTTGCTCCTGCTAAAACATCCCACAAAAGTGATTATTTCCTTTGCTCTCTTCTTTTTCTGGTGAATTACCTAGGCAGGACCTCTTGGCCTCGGTCCAATCAGGCCGCTCCCAGGTCTGAAGAGAAGTCCAAAGCTCCTATGAGGTGTCTTTGTACCAAACTGAGGAGAGAAACTTCTGGGCTTTTTGCCTTTTTAGGCAGCCAAGGAATAATTTGGTGACTCTGTCAACAGGGGGCACATTCCTACAGTTGCGTACCTTTATTGGGCAAAAAAATTAAACTCTCACTGAAAACAGACATCGGATGAGATCTAAGAAGAGAGTTCCATAAACCAAAAACCTTTAATAGAAGATATTTTATCTTTCATTTTTGTAAAAATTACTGTCTGTTCAAGTATCCTGTGAAAGAACAGATTTTAGAGAGCCAAAGACAGAACCTTACTGAGTTCCAAAAGAAGCCAGTTCACAAAGGAAAATCACATGGAATGAAATGTACAAATTCAAGATAAAAGAAATGTAAAAAAGTTGTTGTTCTTTTAAATATTAGTTGTAGACGCTGCATGTCAATGAAATAGAAGTTATTTACTAGAAAAGAAAATAAGAGAAAGAAGAAAAAGGAAGTAAGAGAAGTGTTGCAAGAAAACAAGAAAATATATTTCTTAAGATTAATTTCCTTTTGGTGAGAATAAAATTATTTAAAGTTTCTGCAAAGCAAATTTGAGCTGTAATATCCCAAGCCTGACCATATATTTTAACATCAAAATGCATCATGTAACAGTATAAAGGGTCATATCACAAGAGCTTCTGGACAATGGTGAAAATTACTTGTTGACAGGTGAAGAGCAACTGGAGGAGCATTTTCATATATTTCACCACTGAATTTTGGAACTGCTTCAAAATTATTCAAGGCCAGAAAATATTATTTGTTGAACAAAGTGTAAAGAAGGTTAAAGATTATTTTTTTCAGCAATGTCACGTACAATGAGATCCAAATAGGTATGCAAGTAGAGCTATTTTATATGCTTAAGCGACAATATGGCAGTGCTGAGCGCTATAAATCAGGCAAGAATTTCAGTGAGACCCTTTATCCTTCATCATATATTTTTACACACTTCAATATTATTCCTGAAATAACTATGGAAGTAAAATTCCTGTTTTTCTCAACTGGCAAGAATTTGCGAATTTCTGATATTTTTTACAGCTACCTACCTGCTTAATAGAGGAACACTGCAGAATCAGTAGAAGAAGCTGAATTCCTTCATGGAAATCAGAGTACAGCTCTGTCAGGCTATGTTGATTCTTGTAGGAACAACAGTTCCATGTCAGTTAATCCCATGATCAATCTTAAAGAAAGACGGCAGGTTTTAGAGAAGGCAGAAGAGTCAACAGTGCAAATAAGAGAGCAAAAAAAGCAGAGGGCAAATCAAGGGAAAAGCCCCAGAGGATCTTACTTTTTCTTGTTAGGTCCTGTCTTTTATCTCTGTGATTTTTATAGACTCACACATGCTTCAACTCTGAAAGCTAATGGGCTACATTCAAGTAAAAATGCTATGGATTTAAAGTAAAAAAATAGTGAAGTGTCTTTTTTTTGCAATTTTAATTTTCAATACTCCATCTTATACTAGATTTGATTACATATTTTTCAAGAATATTGTGTGCAGATGCACCTTATTTTGGGCTTTATAGTAATTGACAATCTATCAACATCTTATTCATTAAAATAATGAGAGTGAAAATGTTTCAGTTATGTGATCAGTTCACCGAGATGCAATGCACATTGATGTTTGTCTCTGGATTGTGCCTCTTTGAAAAGAAGCAGAAACCAAGAAAACAGGTTTCAGGGTGATATTTCATTTTAAGGAGGAAGGAAGGAAGGAAGGAAGGAAGGAAGGAAGGAAGGAAGGAAGGAAGGAAGGAAGGAAGGAAGGAAGGAAGGAAGGAAGGAAGGAAGGAAGTGGCGGAAGGAAGGAAGGAAGGAAGGAAGGAAGGAAGGAAGGAAGTGGCGGAAGGAAGGAAGTGGCGGAAGGAAGTGGCGGAAGGAAGTGGCGGAAGGAAGGAAGGAAGTGGCGGAAGGAAGGAAGTGGCGGAAGGAAGTGGCGGAAGGAAGTGGCGGAAGGAAGTGGCGGAAGGAAGGAAGTGGCGGAAGGAAGGAAGTGGCGGAAGGAAGGAAGTGGCGGAAGGAAGGAAGGAAGTGGCGGAAGGAAGTGGCGGAAGGAAGTGGCGGAAGGAAGGAAGGAAGTGGCGGAAGGAAGGAAGTGGCGGAAGGAAGTGGCGGAAGGAAGTGGCGGAAGGAAGGAAGGAAGTGGCGGAAGGAAGTGGCGGAAGGAAGTGGCGGAAGGAAGTGGCGGAAGGAAGGAAGGAAGGAAGGAAGGAAGGAAGGAAGGAAGGAAGGAAGGAAGGAAGGAAGGAAGGAAGGAAGGAAGGAAGGAAGGAAGGAAGGAAGGAAGGAAGGAAGGAAGGAAGGAAGGAAGGAAGGAAGTGGCGGAAGGAAGTGGCGGAAGGAAGTGGCGGAAGGAAGGAAGTGGCGGAAGGAAGTGGCGGAAGGAAGTGGCGGAAGGAAGTGGCGGAAGGAAGTGGCGGAAGGAAGTGGCGGAAGGAAGGAAGGAAGGAAGGAAGGAAGGAAGGAAGGAAGGAAGGAAGGAAGGAAGGAAGGAAGGAAGGAAGGAAGGAAGGAAGGAAGGAAGGAAGGAAGGAAGGAAGGAAGGAAGGAAGTGGCGGAAGGAAGGAAGGAAGTGGCGGAAGGAAGGAAGTGGCGGAAGGAAGGAAGGAAGTGGCGGAAGGAAGTGGCGGAAGGAAGTGGCGGAAGGAAGTGGCGGAAGGAAGGAAGGAAGGAAGGAAGGAAGGAAGGAAGGAAGGAAGGAAGGAAGGAAGGAAGGAAGGAAGGAAGGGATAATTTTTAGAAATGATCCAGTGCTTAACAAAGAAAAATAAATGCTCCAAACAAGGTCACACAGTATTGAACCAAAACAGGGGTGCATAAAAGACAGCGTTTATTTAAGACTGGGAGACATATATTGAAACTTTAGACTGCTATTTTCTCCACAAACCAAACACGAGTACAGTTTACAGCTGTGGTGGTGTGATCCCCTCTTCCCCCTCTTAAGCCATAACCACCAGCACTGTGGCAGCTTCATCCAGATTTTGTGGGATGGATGGCAACATGGTAGCTAAGGGCTCTCTGAAACAGTGACCCAGAGACGTTTCTGGTATGAAAATATCTCTGTGAATCAATTATTTTATGCCAAAGTGGGCAATCCAGGGCCCATTGAGTTCTCCTGCCTGAATGAAGGATTTCCCCTCTAATAGTAATAAAGTTACTACTTGATGATGAGAGACTCCTGGGCACAAATGGCTCTTGGTAAGTGATTAATAGCATGTTAAACTCTGAAATTTTGGCTAAGTCATATAAAGGATTGGTTGAGCACATATAATCCTTTAGCCATAAAACATTAATCAAGTCTGGGAGCAGGATTAGTTGCTGCACTTAAGAGTCCTCTCTGAAAAGGGGGACCTTTCTGAACCTGTGATTCAGTGGCAAGGTCTCCCTGATAAACTTTGTCCCACCTTGTGCCCTGTGCAGTTAATAATCAGGTCTACTTTGCCATTGAATCCTGTTAAATCACTGTTGGATTTAGCAATGAATTTTCTTTGTTCACTGGTTTATATCAGTGAAGGGTATTGTTGCTTCTCTATTGGAGATGAAGTCCATCAATCCCTTCGTTACAACTCACTCCTGAATTTGGCCATTCAGGGGAAGTAAATAACATGCAAGTGTCTAAACTCACATAAAATTTCGCTGGTGACTCCTCATGCAGGGCTCAGTAATTGATGTAATACCAAAGTGACCCTCTCACATCACTTACTGAAACATGCAGCTGAGATCCTTGATCTCCCTGGAGACTATTTGCTCTTCAATTTTCCTTAGTCAGTTGTTATAAATGACAGGAAGATTAGTTATGCAAGCAGTATGGTTTGGTAGATTAAAATGGATTACAGCCTGGATTTAGAAGTCACAAATTCTTGAGTCCTAGCTGATTTTTATCAAGAAAAATCCGAGCAGAATTTGAAAGAATGCACTTGCACGGGATTTCCTAAAATGTATGGGTATGAGAATTTATAATCTTTTTGTTGAACTTTGGAAAAAGTGTACAAAACTTATTACAGTGACATTGTTGTAAAGTTTGGAAGGTGATTATTTTTTGTTAAATTATACAAGAACTTACCTAGTGGAATTAAACACCCATATTATAAGATTACTTGGTTACAAAATCCACTGAAGTCAAAAAGAGCATTGTGATTGCATTTCAAGATAGGCCTACGATGTGTCTCTCTGATAGGGAGATTTGCCATTCTTGAATTCTGTTAGAATGCTTATAAACACACATAATGCATATAGAATTTTTGAACATTATATTTAGCATTTTTTATCAGTATGCTGAACTATTAATTATATTTCTTCTAGCAGATGATCATGTTTCACAATTTTTCATGTACTCATATTTCAAATTACTAATGATGTCCTATCATAGATAACAGCACTTGGATTCCTCCCTTTCTAGAATTTTTCTGATAGAGGGGGATCATCTTAGTCGCCTAAACTAAATGCTCCAATCAACAAAGAAATATGTGGGGTGCCCTGAGTAAAAGTTGCTTATTTCCAGCATTTCTACTGGGTATTATAAAAGGATCAGAAATTACTATAATTCCTGAAATTATTTCAAAAGTTTATTTCTTAAAGATAGAATGAGAATTTTGCCAAGACACAGACAGCTGAGCACATAGATGTTAGCTACATATAGCTTGTGTAGGAAAGTCAACTATTGCCTTTTTCTGGGTTATGATGTCATGTAACCAAGTTTAATATCTAGAAGTTAGGTCTTCAAATGGCTGAAGGCCATTAGGATTTAACAGTGATTTACGTCCCTTCTTCAGTAATTACATTAGGTTTGCACATCCTGAGGTTGTGTTACAATTCACTGCTTCATTTCTCATGGTTTTGCTATCCTGAACATCAGCCAAAGGTACTTCACTCATAGAGTGGTCAGTCACTGGAACAGACTCCCCAGGCAAGTGGTCATGGTGCCAAGATTGTCAGAGATCAAGGAGTGTCTGGACAATGCTCTTAGTCATATTGTTTAGTTTTCCATAGTCCTGCAAGGAACAGAAAGTGTGACTTGATAATCCGCAAGTCCTTTACAATTTGAGACAATCTGATTCTGCAAAATATATGAAATTTTCAACATTTTTTTTAATATGAGTCTTAAAAAAGGTCTTTATGCGTATCTGTACAAGCTAACCTGAAACAGAAAAAGAGGACATCCCCCCCCCGCCCCAAAACAACCAACCAAACAGATTAAAGGCTCTTGTTGCACACTTCCTCAATACAGTTTTGTAATTTATAAAATGTGCAATTTTTTTGCTATTGCCTCTAAGTTTCTGTCTCAAATCTTGCAGGCTTTCTTATCCTATGGTGACTAAGACTGATAGGAGAATTAAGCAGAGGGGACATTAGAACACATGTAGGGTAGCCTAAGGCTGGAAAAAGTAAAGTTCTAATTCTTTAATTTGGATGGAAATGACACCTCAGCTAAGCCAGGAGCAAAACTCACTTGATAAATGGGAACTGAACAAGCAGTTAGGTTTTTGTATTTGTAATACACAATGAATGTTTACAAAAAGTGCCAGGGATTTTTCTTCAGTATTTTTTCATGCCATAGGTTCTACTAAAGGCTTTGCAAATCTTCCCCATGATTCATTTTAAATACTTTTTTTAAAAAGCGAGATTGAAGAGGTCATACTTTTGCATCCTGAATGTGCTTTATTTTGTGTTTGACAGTGCGAATGCATGCTATCAGCAATGATAGATATGTCTTGCATTTTTACAAGAGATTAAATCCTTTTGTTTAAATCAATAGGGCAAATTCATTCTTCCATCAAATGTGTTTGCACAGCGGATGAATTTTACTTTGGTGTTTTACACATAAAGCACAGCTGGAAATTAGGAATTGCTGCTTAGTGTTCAGTATCTAAAAAGCAGAATATTTTAATGTGATTTTGAATCATGTATTTTTTTTTCAGCTTGTATGATCCAGAGCTAAAAAAAGGTAGTAATGATAAAAATGCAATGTAAGGTTGTATTATTCTATTACAACAGTATGATAAACAGTTGGTTGCATAAAAAATGAGAAGAGATCAATAAAAATGAAAACAGCTGAATGGCAGTCATTTAATTTATTTGCTCTATGAATATGAAGGGAATTCAGTAGCTATTCCTCACTTCAAGAATATAAACACTAGAAAAAAGACAGCATGATATGACTTAACAGGTATGTTTTTTGATGGAAAATTGGATATTCTTCTGAGTGATTGAAATATATCTATGTAATTTATTTTTGTATACCTTCTTATATTAATTGCATTTTTGTTCATTTTGGGAACACAATTATGTTTCCCATTTTTTTCCACTGAATGCATTATCGAGTCATATGTAGATTTTTCTACTTTTATTCACACTATTTAGTAGAACCTTGCTTTGTTCTCTTTTTGGAAACAACCAGTCAGTTGTCAAAATAAAACTGTTCTGAGTAATGTTGGCAGGGCTAAGAAGACTGAGACATACACTACACTCATACATTGTCTTTCTTTTAACACTCAGTTTTATCACAATTCAAGTATCAGAGTGTTGACTAAATAACATCTTGTAACACATTAGATAAAGTATTTTTAAATTATAATTATAATTTAAATGTATGGTTTAAATTTTAATTTAAATTTATAATTTTAATAACAATGAGATCTCAGTGTTACAAAAAATTTTACTTTGCCATTGGAGGAATTGGCTGAAATGGCTGTTGTTCTATTGCAGTTGTTGTACAAAAATTTCTATCTTCGGCTGTAGCGTGAATAAAATGTGTGAAGGTGCTTTACAATGAAAACAGGCAAAGCAAAGTTAGAGGAAGGAATAGCTCAATCTCTCATTATTTCTTTCAGGTTTTTGTGTTTCCAATCGATGTATGTAAGCCTGTAATTCTCTCATATACTCTTTAATCACACACAGCTACTCCTGTGAGGTAGACACATAGAAGAACTCATTTACTCAAACCTACAAAGAGATTAGTGGCCTTACTCTTTTTATGTATTTAAATCCTTTTTGTGCTACTGCACCTGAAAGACTTGCTTAAAGTCATAGAGGAAATCAAAGCTGGAAACTGATTCTGCATTTACCAAGTTAGTTCCACGACCTTTGAAAAGGACTTCCCTTTTCCTCTGATCTGTAGACTAATCTCCAGCTGAAAGAACCACCTATATTTGCATCACACAAGGCTAAAGATCAAAGCATTAAACTCTTGCTTCTCATTCAGAGCTGTGTTAACAGACTTCAAGTGCCTAGTTAAAGCACTTCAAATGGGTTGCTAATATTTTTGGATGTAATTTTGTCTCAACTTGAGCAAATAGCTGTGGACACTTTGTTGAACCAGCGACCAGCAGTAAGTGGTCTTTTATACTATATACTAGTATGTGGATTGCCACTTGTTCTTAAAATCTGTCATTGCCTCCAAAGATTTTACATTCAAGTTTGGTCACAGCCAGTGAGGTGGCACTACAGACTGCCCTACTGCTGCCTAGGCAAAACCACAAAATTAGAGCTGATGAAACTGTGTCTTTGTTGTGACCAAAAATACTGTGCATGGGTACCCTGTGATGGCAGGTTGCCATAAACATCCCCATTCTTATTTAAATTATGCTTCTTTCAAACCACACCTTGGAAGCAACTGTGAGAATCTATGACTGAAAATATGAAAGGATGAATTTTCACATCACCTGCATAAAACACAAAAAAATCCTTATGTATCTTGCAGTTCTTTTTCTGTATTAGATAAAACGTTAGATGATCACTGCACCTCAGCTACACAGGAAGTACAACCTTTATGAAAGTTTGGAGTGCCACTTCTAGTATGGTCTTTAATACAGATGGTGAGAATGTCATATATATTTCTTTTTTTCATTAGATTTAAAACAAAAATGGTCACATAAGCCACAGATAATCAGAGAAGCATATTATATGCCATAATTTCTCATTAAGCAAGTCCATATGGCTCCAATTTTATTTTGCTTTTCTTCCAAAAAATAATTGTGACTAGGAATTTGTTCCTCCATTAGTGTCATTTGTTAATTCATATGGCTGCACACAGTGAACTGGACAAGTGTCAGATTTCTGTTTTTCAAAAACTGTGTTCCAGATTTCTTTAATAAAACACCTCAGAAATCTCCTTTCTCTCCTTGCTCATAGAAGGCTCTATGCTAATTGAAAACTGATCACTCATGACACTTAGGGGTATATCACAATAGATTTTAAGGTCTGCACAATTAATAAGATAACAGTTAATAGACTAGTTTGGGTTTTTTTCTATTTTCAATATAATCTTACATGTAGTGACCATCTGCATAACTTCTGATAAGGACTGGTAAGCTGCTGGAGTGAAATTCTGTCTCTTTTGAAGTCAAAGGTGAAACTCCCACTAAGTAAAGAAAAACCATGACCTCACTTTCAGTTTTCATCTCCATTGTCTTCACATCTATAGAAGTTTTTCTGCTTGCTGAATAAATGTTGCATATAGTACAACAGAGTGCTAAGTTATGCGAGATTTAGGAATGAGAAACAATGGCCACCCTTTCATGCTGAATATGTATGTAAACTATTGCTTCACCTTTTCTTGAAATGTTATGTGTGGGAAGATGGCTGCAGAAGTAGCTTGCACATCTTATCTAATTTTTCTGAGCTAGACACTGTCCAAGTGGCAGTTGTTATTTTGTTTTCCTCTTTCTGTGTTACTTCCACTTCAAATGTTTATCAGCTGCAAATGGCCTACTCAGGGAAGCAACACAGAGGATGAAAGAGCAGAGGAGAAAGACAGTGGTAAGTATTGCATACTTCCATTTTGATATCTGCAAAGAACAGCTTTCATTGATCTTTGTTTGTACTGGGTGAAAGGATACTTTTGGTTTTGCCCTAGAAGCATTGATCAAGTATTTTTGCTAATATGCTGCTGTTGTTAAACATTGCAGAGATGCAGAGTTTCTATCAACTCAAAGAACTTTTTGACGGCAATGACACAATTTTTTGTTTCATGTAGTTTTTTGCATTTCTCAGGTGAGAGCTATAGAGGTGTTTTACAAGACTGCATTTAATTTCTGTTTATGCCCAAGTAAAGCTGATAATTCTACATTAATTCATAAGATATTGTACTGAACTGAATTGAACACCTAGTGATCTGTCTCAGATTAGTATTGTACAAAATTATATATAAAAGTCTTTAAACATTATCTTTGTCTCAAATTCAGTTTGTTGACATGTAAATTTTACTGCTCTTTACCTTCTCTTTCTTCAAAAATAAATGAACTTGAATTTCTATAACGTTTTTAGAAAATATGCTTTCAGTAAAATGTAAAAATAAAAATGCTGTTAGTGATGCTTTACTGTTATTTCTTTTTGTAAAAATCCTATTTTATTATAATAAGTGAACTATTTTCTTTTTTATTTTAAATGCTGCTGCCATTGTTATTGTTATTGCTATCATTACTGAGGTGGGGGTGAATAAAAGAGAGGATGCTCCAAGTCTTTTTCCTGTGTGCAATTTTTTGAGCCTGGATTTTTGTCACTGCTTTCAAACAATCCGTATACCTTTCGTGGGATAACTCATCAGAGTTAAGTTGAACCTCAAGGCAGAGACAGGAGGAATAAAGTCACTGCCATCATAAGAGAAGATCATGTATAAAACAGCCCGAGGAACCCAATGAGGTGCAACGTGGGGTCCTGAGGAGCTTTGTTCATGTAGTTTGTGGGTCACTTTCCCTCATATTTGAAAAGACCTGTCAGTCAGGTGAAATCTCCAGTGACTGGATAAAAGGGAATATCATTCCCATCCTTAAAAGAAAGGACCATAGAAACTACCAATCAGTCAACTCCACCTAAGTGCCTGACAGTGTTGTAGAAGAGATTTTCCTGGAAGATAGAAGATTCCAAAAAGCATGAAAGGCAGGGAGGTGAATATACACAGCCAACATGGCTCCACAAAGGGAAAACCATATCTGAGCACACCAGCAGCCTTGTATGGAAGGATGGGGTGACTAGCAGTCAAGGGAAGAGCTATTGATGTCATCTACCTGGACTTCTGCAAGGCCTTTGGTACAATTCCTTACAATGTCCTGAACGTTAAATTGGAGAGAGAGGTTTCAGAGACAGACTGTTCGATGGACAAGGGATTGCCTAAATCCTTTGGCCATGGCTAAGGTGTCTGTTTGTCAATGCCTTGACATCCAAGGGCAAACAACTAGGAAAAGGACTTTGGGATCCTGGTGGATGAGCCGAAAATGTGTGTCTGCAGGACAGAAAGCCAACCACATCCAGTACTGCATAAAAGAAGCATTTCCAGAAGGTCATGGGAAAAAATCTGCCCCTCTGCTCTGCTCTCATGAGACTCCATCTTGAGTACTGTGTCCAGGGCAGGAAAGGCTTGGGCCTGTTGGAGTAGGTCCAGAGGAGCAGCACAAAAGTTTCAGGTTCATTTAATACCACTTCTATTGCAACAGAATGCAATCTGAATTCAGAGACAAAAGTGATATGTGGTATTGAGAAAGGTCTGTGTCTTAATAAAGATTTTCTGGGAGGCCCATTTGCATAATTGTTCTGTAAAATGTGTTTCACTTATTAAATGTGTAAAGAATCAGGGCACTGGATTTACTTCTTAGCTGCACAGATATTTTCAGGAATAAAAAAATTTTCCTAAAATAAGAATAAAGTAAGGGAAAAAAAATTGGCAAAGCACATTATCTTTTCAGTCACTGCCAATATGAGATGGATTGTGTTTGAGAAATTAAAAAGTGAAATACAATGAAGATCCACTCTCTGCATTCTTGGCTATGAAGTGTGCCTTTGTGCACTGCAGTCACATCCCTCTGGCATATTGGAATGGAGCCCCCAGTGGAGACAGAGCCAGAAGACATGTAAATCACAGGAAACAGACAACTTTGTAATTACCTTCTGAAAGTGATTATCTCAGATATTCAAAATCACTTGCTACTCCTGCTTCGTAATGAGAGGTGAATGGTGATATTTGAATAAATGAAAAAAGCCTCTCTGGAAAAACATGTGAGTGCTCTCAGCAAGCTCTCAGCCAACTTCTGTGGATGACAACAAAGAAGCCTACCTGGATTTTCAAAAGGCTTTTAACAAGGTCTCTCATCAAAGGGACAGATACTGTAGAATTTACCATGGCACAGTCTCCACATGAATTGAATAAAACTTCAGCTAATTAAATCATGTACCTTGCATCTTTCTTTTCTTGCTCTTCGTCTGAGGCAATTTATACCTGCATATTATTTCACATTGTAGGCACAGTATGTGGAAGTATATTTAATTTCATCTGAAAGGTGAAAAAGAATACCTCAGGATGTATTTTAGGAAACAGAGGTACATCTACTTCTCTTTCAGACTGAGTTTTCATTCACTTCAATGATAAAAACTATAAATCAGAAAGTTTGCTAGGGTGAAGATTGCACTACAGGTTTGGAGATTTATATCTCTGTGGAATGCTAAAATATGTAGTCAAAAATAGCAAAGTGAGAAAAGCACAGAAGGTATGTTGTGGTGAAAGTTTGCTCAGAGTGTGGGTGGTTCTGTAGAACTAGCAGATATAGTTGGGAGATCATTGTAAGAGTCTTCCATAGTAGTGTCACTGAGGTGAAACCAGAATAATTCATGGCAGAAAAAACTCCAGCCAGATATACCCCGAAGACTGATAGGAATATTTCTATTGCATCTTGGGCAGATAATTAGACAGAAAGAGCTGTGGACAGGAATACTCTTTTGGAAGATTACTTGCATATTCTTCAGAAAAGAATTACCAGCAATGCCAAGCAGGTGACTTTATCCTCCACTTGTCCACCAGCATAACTCTGCAGTGTTTATTTGCTTCTCTTTGTAGCAGACTTTTGTTCGTATAAGAAATGATGGATAAGATCCTTTAGCATTGTTACAAATAGTGAGAACATCAATAAAAAGAATGTGTTTTTTTTCAAAACTTATTTCGAACCATTTTCATAAAACAGGCATGTAAAGTTCCATTAAAATCATACCAGAAAATTTATTATCTCAGAAAATGAGTTTTTAATTAAAAACCTCTGACATTCACAAGAAGAAACATTTGCAACAGATAGCAATCCAGCTAATATGAAAGGCACGCTATTTTAAATCAACTTATGGTTTAGTCAAAACTTCAATCACGATCTTAAAAATCTCTGCAGTGATAAGAATTGGACCCAGATGAGAATTTGAATCAAAGTAGGATAATAAAATCATGCAACTTTTTGCAAAAGACTGAAAAGATCTTGCATAAAGATTTCTTGTATAAAATCTGCAAATCTTCATTTGATCCAAACAAAATTAGTGGGACTCTTACAGTAGATATTTCAGCTGGAAAAAACCTAGAGGGGCAGATGAAGATTTGTGAGAGTAGACAGTGAGTTTGCTTGGCATGCATAAGGGTTCACATGTTTGGTAGTACTTTTGGCTAAGCTTTGACTCTAACATCAGCATTATCTGCAGTCCTAAGACAGGCATATATTGCACTGCTGGTTTGTTTTAGTTTTTTTTTTTTTATTTATAAAGATATTCATATTTTTGTCTTGTGTTTGACAGATAGAATATGTCATTTTTAGAACAAAGCTAAATATGTAGTGAGCTAAATATGTAGTAAGTATAACTTTTCAATACCTAACAAGCCTAGTTCTTAACTTCAAAGAATAAAACATCCAGAAACTCACTTTATTAAAAATACAATAAATAAAAAGAAAGAACCCCCCTGAGAAAACTCAAATGTCCATTGAAATTAAACTGCAACACCTGATGTCCCGTGAGTGAGAAAACAAAAATCTCAAGTCTGAATAATCCAAAGCCTTACTGGTAAACTCAGAATTCATAAGTCATTTAATGCCTGAAAGTCCCTGCTTTATTCCCTGCAGTGAGATGTATGACTTACTGATGGATGAAATATTATTTACTAAAGTTCTAAAGAATCTTGCTCCTCTCTGTATCATTACATCCTTATGAAGTAACAGAACAAGATGTAACACTCAGACTTTGTCTTGTTGTTGTTGTTTGGGGAGGTTTGGCTGGTTTTTTTTTTTTTTTTTTTGCAATTTAATTCAAAATTTAAAAGCTTTCTAGAATTTTGTGACTATTTTAAAATTCAATGGTACAAACTTAGTGGAGCTGTATGTTTTAAAACCATAGTCTTGCTGATGAGTTCATGTGCTATATAAAGAATGTACTTACAAACTTCTTTTTGATTACAAAAAAAGTATTTTTAAAATAAATTGATATTATAAATATAGAATCAGTACTGGTAACTGTATTTATGAAACAATCAAGAAATAAATGACTATTTGAGAGAAAAAAAATCCAGTTGCAAAAGAGTAACAGCATTTGAAATAAACATTGTATACAAGAAAACACCTTTGAAGAAATATTTGTTGTTAAGTGTGTTGAAATGTCAGCGAGAAAACACCAGAACTTCTCTGCAGCAGAGGTGTGATAAGACCCTGCTCACCTCTGTGTGAGGTTACAACAGGCTGCGCTATACAATGAAGTAAAAATATTTTGACACATAAAACTGTGTCATCCTTCCTGGAAATTTATGATTTAAGGGCTCCTTAAATCCTCAGTCCTTTGTGTTCCTCTAGAATAGATGTATGCAGTTCAGACATTTCTACTGTCTTTTCCTGGCTTCCAGCTTCCCAGCCTTATCTGGGACGAGCCCCATGTCTGGTCAGTTTGGTATAGGTGTCCTATGGAGACCTTCCTGGGATCCCTGAGATCATGAAGCCTTGGTGACTTGAAAATCTTCACCCACCACTGCAACAAGAGCACAACAGCTCTTCCAATCATGCACATAAAATCAGCTGGCAGACTAGAAAGATTGTTTCCACAAATTAAGTAGAGAAAATGAGATATGGCCAGGACATCAGTTTTTCCGAAGCACAGCTGTGGAATAGTTAATGACTGTGAGTGGTAGAATTCTCAGTTATGCTCATCTTGTGAGAATAATGAAGTCCATTTAACAGCATGCTTCCTCTAAATGCCATGCTCTGGACTTTTACTAGTACAAACAAAAAGAAAAATGTCACCTACTGAGTTACAAACACCAGCAGTGCCTGATGTTTTCCTAAAACATTTTAATTTACCTGAAGCATAGAAGGGATTTAAACTCGTTCATCTTGAGAAATATAGAAAGATCTAATAACCATAATAGATCAGAAGATGGAAATAGTCCTTGTTATACTGATAAAACACACTGTTTAAATTATTTTACAGAATTCAAAATAAATAACAGTAACACTCTCAAATGATCGAATTTGGTGGGTTTAGGATTTGCTTTATAGCTCATGTTACTTAAAAAATATGTCTTTTAAAACCTGATATTAGGAGGTGGTAGAAGTTGTGCTGCTGTAGTAACACCACTTTTATTTAGACAAGTTGGAAGAGAAAAAATTTGTGCAGAGTATGCAAACTATTAATTTTATGCATGCTAATTTCCTTCAGCAGGATTAAGCACTACTTTTATTGTTTTGCTGAACTTGACCAGAGGCAACTTCTTACAGAGAGTATTATTTAGATATGTCAGAAATATTTGATAAATTCTATATGCCATGTTTCTGTAAACATTTTAACTAATATCTTTACTTCTGTTTACATGGCTCAAAGGTTTAATTAATACAAGAAAGTTAATCTGGATTTGCACATAAAGAATGAATGTCAAGCAACAAAAAAATTCTCATGTATTTACTTGCTTGCTTGTTTGCTTTTCTTCTCCTTTTCTGTCTCTGGTTCATTTGCTCATTAAATTACTTGTGGGCCAGGATTGCTTGTTTGCTTTTTTTTTGTTTTGTTTGGTTTCTTTATTTTTTGGGTTTTTTTTTTTTCATTTTCTTCTTTTTTCCTTTTAAATTTTATTTTTCAAATATATTATGACTACATGAACTTTTATTTTTCTGTTTGATAAGAGTGGAATTAAAAGACTACATACCCATAGTTTTTTACTTACCCATCATTATAAAGATCATGAAATATCTTTCATGCTCTTTAAAGACTGATAAGCAACTAAAAGCCAAGAGATGGGGCAAGGTTAAGACTTATCAAGAGTTTCAGTAATTTGTTTAAAATCACTGTGGTCGGATGCTCCACTAAAGTCCAAGGGCTCCCAAGTCAGTTCTCGGCAAGAATCTAATAAAATCCACCATAGGTCTGTAGCAGATCTATTTTGCATTGAAAAAAATTATGGAAAATATGTTGCAATCAAAGAAGCCTCTCTGGAGATCTGCAAATCACCCACCTGAGTAAGTCCTTATTTGAAAGAACTCACACATTTGTCATAATACCAACAACACTGCCACTAAATGTAATTGACATGTACTTTTCTAACCTTCTGGAGAGAAAAAAAAATTAGATAAGACTGTACTAGCTTTACAGCTACATGCAAAAAAACCCACAAACTAAGATTACTTTCTAAAATTATGATGGCTTCTTTGACCTGGGAAATAAAAAATCAAGGTTAATAATGAATATGTTGTAACTCACAGACTGGTAAATTTGTTAGCAAATAAGTCCTTTTAGATCTATGTGTATAAATGAAGCCACAGGAGTGGCACTGGGAGTTCACTTTTTCTCCCATACTTATATGTCGCCCTTTAATTCGTACCAGGTAGGATATTCATAGAGCAGTCTTATGTCTAACTTCTTCCTTCTAGCACCACTGCTAAAACATCATCATCATGACTAATGAACAGTAACCTACTGACTTGTAGAAACTGTGCTATTGATTGCTCTAGGAAATGTATGGATATTATTTGTGGGAATGTATTAATGAGAAAAATTACTCCAGTATTAGCCTTCTAAACCACTAACAATTATTTTCTGAAGGCCGTGATTTGCTGCTTTGGAATCAGAGAACAGATCTGCTGTAGGGAAAAGGGAAAACAGATACTTTGTGGTACTCTTAAGTCAGTGAATGCTGATAGTAAGGACACAAATTCTATTTGCAACCCCAGCAATAGAGGGTTACCAACTTAAAAAAAACCCCCACCAGATAATTACTTTATTTCACAATTTAAATGCCACTCACCCTTGTCATGGTCTGGTTTTGAAGGTTTCTAGTTTTGTTTTGTGTTGTTTGCAGAGCCAGTACTTTGATCCAGAAAAGAGCTGGTGCTAATGTCAGTGGTGGAAATACAGCAGGACTTTTCAGTAATAAAGAACAACACCTTAAACCTACATGCCTTGGTACATCCCTGTTTCTCTTCTCTGTACATCCTTGTCTGCAAGCATCAAAACAACCCAGTCAAGTATCACAAGTTATTGCACATTTATGATATCCTGCCTCTTGAAGCTAGTTTTATTGCTTTTCTAAATACTTGTTTTCCATGAACGACAAAAAGATTTGTTTGTGACAATCCTGACATCCTCAGCACTTACTGTGATGGGTGATGTGGTGAATGAATATGAATTGCAATGCTCTTCTTGACTGTTTTGCACAGTTAAAGTAGAGAGTACTGAGCACATTTGCATTAAGCATAGTCTCTTTCAGAAGAAGAAATGAACACTTGGAATTTGAAGACTGTCAAAAGCATATTTTGTTGAAAGGGAAGCCCTTAAATTTTGGCATGTTTCACGAATGGCTTTTCCTGACAGAATTTCTTTCTGAGCATCCATTTTCTACTTTTTAATATCTTGCCTCTTGGACTTTAAATCTTTCATATTGTCCTTTTCCCTGAAGAGAGAGATTTCAGCTACTGTTGGCTTTGCTGTTAAATTTTACACCTCAGTGATACTAAAATATAAAATAAGCGATTTCATGGCCTTTTAGCAATGTAGATGGATGGATTCAGATCAGAGAAATGGATTGGGCCATAGAAATCATCTAATATATGTCCTTATTTAATTTGTGATAGATCCATTAAATTCAAAATATAGGACTGGAAATTGGTGTTAAACTTGAATTCCAGTTATGTGGCTTTTTTTGTTTGTCTGTTTGTTTGTTTGCTTGTTTGGGGCTTTTTTGCAGGTCACTGAAACATTTAAAAGATGCTGAGGTTTAAACCACTGGTGCCCATAGTTAATAGGAAAGATTTGAAAAGCAGAGGTGTGATGAACCACCAGTGCAAAGCACCAATAACTTGCTAATCCCCTTGAGATAGGATATTACTCTAAATATGACCAGTTCTGATTTATGGTAATATGTATGGCTTTTTTCTTTTTTGTGTGAGTGTGTCTAGGGTATCTTTTATATTCAGTGTATGGGCTATAGAGGGGAACAAGAAAAGGTGTTGAAATAAATATATTTGTCACAATGAATCTGTTACCTTTGTGACACTCTTCCTTCAGTGCTTTGTGACCAGAATTATAAATCAATTCAACAGCATAACCCAAAAGAAGGCAATTACTGCTCTGATCAGTTAACCTTATTTCTGTCTTGAAATGACAGAAATAAGGTTAACACTGGTAACACTAGATCTAGGGTCCAAGCTCCTTAGTGCAGGTTTCCTGGAGAAATTGTGTTTCCAACTAGAGAAAAACAGTAAACGTCATCACTTGAAATTATTAAAACTCACACTTCAGCTTCCAAATGTATGCAGCAGAATGCTAAAGAGGCAATTAAAAAATAATTTATTTTATGTCTTACCTTTGAAGTATTAGGACATTAGCACAGATAAATGTTCTACTTTTATGGAAACACTTGACTTCAATAAATAATAGCATAAATACGACAACTTGGAATTGCCTTATCTCTGACATCTTCATCAAGACATGCTTGCCAATCTGACTTGTATTTTCCTCCTAACACCTTCTAACAAAATATGATGTATTGATTTCTTTTGGAACAATGCCTAGTAATTTCACCTTTGACAAACTGACAACTTCCAAATGAAAACGTATTTCACTGCAGAAGTACACAGATCTTCACAGCAGGGAAAATGTAATTTAAGGCACACTATTTGTAAGGCAGCATTCTTCATATGAGTGAATGAAAATGCCACAGGCACAGAGCATAGTTCTTTTTGTCTTCAGTTAGTGGAGGTAAGCTGACCTCTTCATTATGTGTTAAAGAACAGTGATTTGTAGACTTGTAAAATTCCTTGGTAAAGCAGTAGAGAATAGTTAAAAATGTAACTTAAATAAAGACCAGTAGCTCTCTGGGCTTCACAAAAAACAACTGCTGACTCTTTGGCTTTTTGCAATTTTTTATCAAATGAAGTTAGGTTATTTAGGTGTTAAGCAGGTTCCCTCACTTGATGATTGCTGTATTTGAAACCTCAGACAACCAGGGTAGATGCGTGAACAGGTGCTAGATGTGCAAGAAAGAGGGAGGACAGACAAGAAAAGGAATTTTCATGGATTTTTTGTTGCCTTACAGTTTAGTAATTTGTAAATAAACTTGTGTCTACAGTTTCTTTCTTTTTAAAATTAATTACTTCTGTGTCTCTCACCACGAAGTAATTAAGCAATCTACTATTCTTTTGGACTCGAGGTAAAAAGGAAGGAAACATATCTTTGATTAATATTTTGCACTATATTGCTCCCACAAAGAAAATCAGAAGCCCCGTGTTTCAGCCAGAGCATATGACCTGGCTTACTTACCAGAGAGGACTCATCAGACAAGACCCACAAAATGGTTCTTGAAATGCAATAGTATGTAAAAAGGTAGGTCATTAACATGCAAAGAACATTTGCTGTTCACTAAAAGCTTCGGTAAGATCTCTATTTTCAGAGGTGCTTTTGCCAAACTTTCAGTGGGTTGAAAAAGATCAGCTTCCATAGTTTGAGAATTCATCTATTCAAAAGAGCACAAAATGGACATAAAGTACAGCATTTAGAATTATAGGTAGCTTCTCAGTATTTTGGCCTTTACGTCTAGGTTTATAACATGGAGTTTCTATATCTGAATCCTGTTCAATTTTTGACAATGGAACACTATAGTTAATTTTAATGTACTTTTTAAATGTCCAGTTACATCACAATGCCAATGCTCATTACTCAAAAGTTTGCTGGCGACATACCACATATATGGAACCAAAGATTCATCACTCATCTGAATTGTTTCATGACAAAAGGAAACCCCCAATATTAAGACAGTTAAAATGATTAAACAAAAATTTGCCAGCCTGTCCTTTTCTCTTGTTTATGTCCACATTCCACATGTTTTGACTGGCATTTTGTCTCTCTTTCATGAATGAGAGGCAGTATTCTGCCAAGTTATAAGCATCCTCAGTATATCCCTCTGAGATATATACATGAGGTTCAACATTATGTATTTTTCCTCCCTCTCATGGGTCTGCTTTGGGCTATTTTTATATGTGTAGGAGTTTTTCATTGGATTTTTTGGTTTGGTTTGCTTTTTGTTTCCCTCTTTTTCTCACAGTCCAAGTTCTCCTCTCAGAGACTTTGAGCTAAAGCCAAAGACTTAGACAGTTGCCTCCCACCCCCAGCTCCCTTCAAGGGCTTCCATTTGTCACCTCCTGAGTCCTCAGCCCAGGCAGGCCTTCACCACATAGAGGGTCATGGGACCTAAACTAGAAGAAGAGAGACCACTGTCACTCTTTGGCAGATGTCAGCAGTTTTTATTGGACTACATAAGGCCATAACTACAGATTAATTGTTCTATCAAGACTTTGTTTTGCCCACCTGTAGAACAAAGTTCACATGTGAAATAAAACACTCCCCATATCATGAAATTCCACAAGAGATTAATCGTATTTTGGCAAACTACAAAGCAAAGCAAATTGGTATTTTGAAAGATGTGGTCTGTTAATTAACTGTTTCTTTACTTATTTTATACACTTTTACTCTTAAAATTGCAATTTAGCTCACAAGCATGTAAAACTGTCCAGTAAGGGAATAACTCTCCATCACTTTTCCTGCCTACAACTTCAAAGTGTTGTCTAGACCCATATTTCAAACTTCTGGATGCTTCATTCAATCATATCATGCTTTAAATATCTCTATTTTCTATTCTTGACAAGTTTTTGAAAAACAGGTAGAAAAAAAAAGCATCTCAGCTAAATAAGGCAATCAAACACTCAGTTTGAGGATTTCAGAAATCAAAAGAATAAATATGGAAGCCAGTTGAGAGCTTCAGAAACAGTAGTCAGGAAGAAATCTTTGCTCTGCAATTGGTACCAAATGAATTTTAAAAAGCATTGTAATCACATTACTTTTTGTGTCAGTTGAAATCTGTGTCTGTGCCGAAGTTTCTCTGCTGCTCTTTTGCAGGAAAAAGAATCCTGTGGATCCCAATTACCAGCCTTTTCTGTAGGCTAGAATCACAGAAGATGAAAATTTGGAGTCACCTACTTTATCTCTGAGTCTTGTCTTTGAACTACATTAATAAAGGCCAATTTATGTCATTACTTCTTAACAAGTATCTGCAGAATGTAGAAAATTTTTGAAGACAAGTCAGTTTCCTGGAGAGTTAAATGGAATTACTCAGCTGCAGAGACTATATTGTGAATAGAGATATACACACTTTTTCATTGGTGGAGCATGTGAGGAATGACTCACATCCAAAGCCTACTAAGATCATACTGGTTTAACAAGTACTGTGGGTTTCCTACTGTTGCTTAAATTAATGAAAAAAATTCAGGAAAAATATGTTGAAGACAGCAAAATATTGAAGCTTGGTGGATCTTCATCGTCCTAACCACATGGGTCCTTGCCAACATCTCAAAGACTAATAATCTTTCTCACAAATGTACTTAAGACACAGTAATTTAGTACTGCTATGCATCTGTAACTTTTAATTATCTGTTTAATCAGGCTGTGAATAAACTAAAGTAGGTTAATTTGAAAAATCCTATTTGGACTAAGTGTTTTGACTGGCTTTGAAACATAGCCAGCACCCAGTGAGATTATAGTAATGAGAAAAGATGGATTTTTTTTCTGGAATTTGTGCTATTAATTTGGGTATCCCACAACATCACATATTTCAGCAGACTGACATTTATTATTTGCAATCAAGGTGTCACATGGTGGCAAAAAAGCAATGACTGGTGAAAGTCTATATGTGATGGAGAAATATATATGGTTATGGATTATATCTTTCCAGTCATGTCTTTTTAAACTTTGCCCTTCAAAATAGCCTGCTAGGTAAAACTGTGCTGCCTATCTATGTGATGTGAACAAGTGCTGTACTTGTCTTACCCAGTTTATAGCCTGAAGAAATCTGTTATTACACAGCATCCTTTGACTACTTGAAGACTGTTCGTTTGCATGTTATTAAGGTGTAATAATAGACTCATGTCTGTAATGTGTATTGTTAATCTTGATGTTCATTATCTCCACTGTATGCCTCCAGGGACTGCTATTTACACTGCTATGGAAATGCTAATTAATTCCTGTATTCAAAGTGTCAGCAACTAGCTTCTCATTTCCAAAAAAGTATTGTGCTACTTATATTGTTTTAGAAGAAAACTGGGGGAAGGGTGAAAGAGGTTTTTGAACTGCAGGGTGGAGAGAAAATTGAAGTTTAAATCACTCTGATATTTGCACTATACTAAGCATTCACTACATCACAAAATGCAGCGAAGCTCTACTTTCAGACTGAAGACCATTGTGCTTTCTAGTCACTATTCAAGCTGAAGGAATTGAATGTGTTTCACTGAATATATCTGTGTGTGACTGTAAATTTATGGATAGAAGAAAAGGGTTGGGAATGTATATCAACTAAATGCCTTCTTCCGGTTTCAGACATTGTTCCTGTATTTCCTCAGCCACCACAGGATATATCAAATAATGATAAAAATCCACCTCATGCTTGAGATAAATAATTCACTGAAATTATTGGTGTGTGCAAGTATTTGGGGAACAGAGTTTTGCTGTTTCCTGGTATATGTATGAGTAGTCTCATTGAGCCATTATTTAAAAAAAAAAATTCTTAACCTTGAAAAGGATGGGAATTTGTCATTTCATACCTCCCTACAGTTATATCTCATAGCTATTTCAGTAGAAAGGTGAGAGTAAGAAACCCAGGCAGCATACAGATATTTAGGCTGAAAGGAGAAAAAGTCTCAGAAAGGAAGGCTCAACATCAATCTTTGATGTTACACTACCACATTTTAGGAGAGGATGATCAGAAACCTTAAAAACCTTCACATGTGTAATGAGGTAATAATTTAACAGCCAAGTTGTTGGGGCTTTTTACTTGTACTATACCTGTGGAAGTATACAGTATATAGAAAATAAATAAATATTTTTAAAATGACAATACAGTAGCCTTCTATATTTTACAGAATATTTTTCTAAATAGCAAATATTTTAACCACCTTACATCCTTAACTCTACTTAATTTAGTGAAGTATACAAATTTCTGTATTTTGTGAATGAAACATGTAAGTAATAGTGAATGTTTCTGATAAAGCTTTAATCCAACCCAAAATTTACCCGCTGTGTTTCAAGCTAGTACAAAACAAGAAAAATATAATCGTTTTGATTTGCCTTACCAGAACTGACTAGGGTTTCTTGCTGGCCAGGGGTTCACTTTGTTTCTTCTGAGGACTAAATGCATTTAGGAGATGCAATGTCAGACCAGGTAAATGCAATTCTAATTTACTGTCTTCTGAAATGTTCCAGTCTCATTTATGTGTAAGTACTTGTGATTAAAAAAAAATAAAAGAACCTGATAACTAATTTTTCCTAGCTCACAAAAATGCTCAGTAGTAGAAAAGGCTCGATGGAAGGTAAATACCAGACATTTCTGAAGTTGTAATTCTAGATCAGGAAACAGACAGGGGAGGTTATTTAGAGCATAAAACAAGAAACAAATTTTGAGAACTAACTGTGATGTTACTTTACAGGCCTTTGAAAATGTGTCTGAAAAATATTAGCATAAACAGGACCATAATCACATATGCATGATTTTCAAAAGCACAGAAATGCTAAAGAAACCCTGTGCCCAGTACAACAAAATACAAAAAATTTTGCAGTTAAGCAAAAAGAGACAACTTCTCTTCAGATACTGTTAGCCTTGAGATACAATCGTAGTATAGAACAGCATGATTTGTTATTACCTTATCTATGCAGGGGGAAAAAGGTATGTGTGATGTTGTGAAAAATCATAAAAAACTACATAAAAAGCATGTTATACAACAGATATGAACCAGATTTGAGTTCTTTACACACAGAAGGTGCCTAATAAAGTTTAAAAGCTCACAAAATACAAACCACCAAAGAATTCAACAAACCACCAAAATCCAATAGAGAATCAACCTATAATTATGTTATTTAAATTTTATTAGCATATGTTTTAAATGCAGCTTGACTACTATGTGGTTCCTCTCTGTAGTATATGGAATACTGTAACTATTTTCCGGAAAACTCCTGAATTGTACATTTTAACTTAGTCCCATTTTCATATGCATTAGTCCATAATAGAAGGATTTTACAATTGAATTGATGAAACCAACAGAGAAACTGTTGTGAAGAGCTTTTGTGGAACAAAAGTGTGACTGAAAACAATCTGTAGCTTGATCTACTGTTTGCCTGAAGTGGTGCAATAACAGTGATTTCTGAAGAGAAAGATTTTCCACAGATAAGGTTAGAGGTAGATTGTGATCATTAGTTGTGCTAAATTGGTTTGTTGTGCATTTGAGTGCTTTCCTTATCTTTGCATTGTGGCAGTGTTATGACAAACCAATAGGACAAGAACATCAGGAAAATTAAATTTCAAACAGTCATGTAATCCTCCAGGGCTCATGAGCCTTCAGAAGCTAAGGTTGGCTGAAAATCATCTTAAGTTGTGGCTTTTAAGAGGATGTGTATACATGGAGTTTAAAGATACAGTTTTTGTAAGATTAACTGCCTGGATAATTTGACTTAAAGCTTCTGCTTTACATAAATTCTTTTCTCTGACAATTCGCAGTAACTTCTCTGACATTAAACTGCCATAGTATTTAAGTATTTCTTATTGAATCATGCAGCTGCATTTGCTTTAAAATTTCAGATCTTTTCTTTGAAAAGACTTGAGTGTTCTGGGCAAAACTTAAAATATAGATCTTAAAGTCTCAGGGGAAACCATGGCAGTTGTTTTCTTCTTGTCTTTAAACTTTCCAGGTTAGAATGTAAGATGAAGAATGTAGTGTTCACCTCACTAGAGTTAAATGCATCCAGATCACATTCAGCAGTTATGGTCACACATACAGATCTCAGGATTTGATTCAAATGTTTATGATGTATCTACACATGGGAATGACTCACTTGGCAGGGCCCTGGAGGAGATCAGGAACTGGTCTGAGGTTGGCCAAATCATAGCTTTCCAAGCCAGAGGACAAAATGAAGACGTTTTGAATTCAGAAGGGAGTTTGATGTGACACCTGAAACAAATAAAGGTTAGAAAGACAGTTCTGCCTACAAATACAATACCTAAGAATATAAGGAATAACCACTGCTCTGCCAAGTCTGAATTCTGCCTTGGACACTTGCAATAGAAGTGCTATTTAGGGAGGACATGCAAGCCTGGGCTTTTTTAGGCACTTGTCCAATTATTTCTCTAGTCATTTCTTGAATCTGAAGGTACTGTGCGTCTCTGCAGTCTCCTGTGTCATAAAGCTGCAGAAACGCCTTAGTTACTCTGTAGAGAAATACTTTCATTTATTAATCATAAACTAATAGCTAAATATCCTTTTAAGTAATTCTTAGCTCTTGTGTTTTAGGACATGAAGAACAATCTGCCTTTTGGATTTATTGGAGTTTAACCCAGTCATCAACAAAGCCTCACACAGCCCCTTGCTCTCTCCCCCATCAGCAGGGCTGGGGAGAAAACTGGAAGGGTAAAAGCTGGAAATCTCATGGATTGAGATATAGACAGTTTAATGGGGAAAGCAAAAATCAAACATCCAAGTGAAGTGAAATAAGGAATTAATTCCCTGCTTCCCATGGGTAGGCAGAAGCTCAGCCATCCCCAGGAAATCAGGGCCCCATCACAACTGGTAACTGTGACTTGGGAAGACAAACACTATCACTCTAAACCTGTCTCCCTTCATGCTTCTTCCTCCCACTTTATAACCTAAGAATGATGCCATATGGTCTGGAATATCCCTTCAGTCAGTTTGGGTCTCCCATCCTGGCCATGCCTCCCATGCAACCCTAGGTTCCTCACCAGTGCAGTACTGCAAAAACAAGAAAAGACCTTGTCTTTCTGTAAGCCCTTCTCAGCAAAGCAAAAAATAACTCTATATTATCAACCCTGTGTTCAGGACAAATCCAAAACACAGACCCATACCACTACTATGAAGACAACTCTACCCTATCTATAATCAGCACCAGATTGTGTACTATATCCTTGATTTTGTAAATATGAGTAAATCCTGCCCTCTCTGCCTCGTCATTCTCCACTCTGCAGAGTCCTGGTATTACAGCCACCTGATGAGGTCTTCGGGGTGAGAGAAGAACGAGAATCTTGGTTGATGATCAGAAGGCTGGATTTATTGATATATGATATATAATACATTATAGCTATACTAAAAGGAATAAAGTGAGAAGTTACAGAGGCTGCTAAGCTAAGAACAGCATAGAAAAGAATGAATAACAAAGTTCTGTGTCCAGCAGAAAGCAAGGACAAAAACCTCCTGTGAGTGGTCAGCAAATCCAAACACTCACAGAAACCCAATCACTGCTGCACCTGTTGCATTCCAAACCAGCCGATAACAATTGTTTACATTCTTCTTCTGGGGCCTCTGCTTCCCAGAAGATGAACAAATCCCAAAGAAAGGATTTCTATGAAAAAATGTCTGCGACATCCTGATTTTGTAAATCTCCCTTCACAGGACTGCTGCTCCATTATTAGGGCTGCTCTAGTTGCCTTTCTCTGTTCCTCCCTTGTCTTCACATCAGGATGAGTTCACTCTGAAAGAGGTCATCCTTCCTGAAATGTGCTCTTGAAAGAACTCTAACTCTATTTGCGTGCACTGCTTTTAGTTGATTGGCTTTCCTAAGTCAGATATTTAGGAAATATATCCTTAGGGGTCTTATCATAGATGATGTTATTTTAATCTTTAATACCTGAGGTAAGGCAGTACCAATATCCCCATTTAGGAGATAGGACACTTAGACACAGAGAAATTGGTAGCATCTGGCATCATTATTAATTTAATATAAGTCTCTTAAGCTTATGCCATAAACAGAGAACAAGCTGCTCTAGCCAGGAAAATATAATTTTGCTCTTACTAGCAGAAGGCGATGGGTCTATTCTGGTCTAATCTGGCCTTGCAAGGTCCCAAGAATTTTCTGTACTTATTTTGCCTCAGCTGTATCTCAATTTTTTACCATTGTTAAGTTATCAAGTGGTTATTTTCTAACCTGTTTTTACTGAACCTCTCTAAATACCTTTAATAGAGATTTGATTTATGATAAATCTGTTCCAGTTGAGGACAACTGGAATTATAAATCTCTGTCTGGTAACCCATGACAAAGATGCAGAATTCTAAGAAAAAAAATTTAAAATAGGCCTAAGCAGATCCAATGGTGAGAAAGAAGACAGTACTATCATGAACATCATGCTACTACCCCAAAAGACACTTGTTTAAATATTTCCTTCTTTTCTGACAAAGACTGAACATGTTGGCTGTGCACTGGGGATAAAGGAATGATGGGCAGTACACCAGACAAAAGGCAGAAGCACTAGAAACTTTTTGTATTGCAATTCTAATAATTATAATTTTATTAGAATTTTCCATATTAATTGGGTAAGTTAGGCCCATAAATAAGATATTATTGTGAGTCGGAAGAAATTTTAAGCTCTGTACATATGCTTCATCCATAAGAAGTTTTGGTACGTAAGATTGCCTTCTCCATGTGGATTTCAGCATCCAAGAAATTTAGTTTTAATTGTCCCTAAGTCTTAAGTTCATCTAGACCAATATACCTGAAAGGTATGCCTATTATGACAAAAAATTCCAAATGAGTGTGATTGTAGTTAACATGTAAAATTTAAGTGGCATGTAACCCTTATGGCATCTCTAGTTATTGTGATATAACCTTCAAAAGCATTATTTGTTTATTTTTAGACTAATTTTTCAGATACAATATTTGGAAATTGAGTGTTTCCTAAAAATCACTTGAATAAGATATAAATTCTGTTAATATAATTAACCTGTTAAGTGGAAGTATGAAGTTTGTGACTAATTAAAGTAATATAGATTAAATTTTCACATTTTGAACAGCTCTTCCCAAGATGAAATTTTATAAAGCTATCAATTTTTCAGCTACATTGAAATGCCAGCTCTGTGATGAGTTAAATTAACAAATTGACAGTTGTATTAATAAATTGTCTCCTGAAACAGCAGAGCTGATGTATCTCAAGCTTTCTAATTACAAATGCTTCCTGAGCTTATCTGTTATTCTGACAAGAGCAATATATGTCTGTAGGCCAGCGGTCAAAAATCAAGAATAGAGAAGAGAAAAAAAAAATTAACTTTCCATTTCTCTTATTTCTGGTGGGACAAACTTGATACAACAGTATTCCTTCTCTGACTTAAGATTACTGGTAGAAGATTCACAGTAAACCGTAGAAAAAATATCTTCTGAAATCTCTTACTTCATCAAATACCTTTTCATAATAGCTTTGTGACTTGTTTTAAAGCTTGTTTAAAACTTGTTTTGTGTCAATCACTTATACTTCAAGAACATTGAATGCTCTGATCCTTTTTGAGATGATAGATGTTTCCTGTTAACTGTAAATAAATCCTAGAATTATGTAGGTCTAGTAATTTTCTAGTAATCTAGTAGGAATAATAAAAGTTTTAACCAAAACTGTAGGTTACCTGTGTGGTCAGGGAGAAACTGAGTATTCTGTTACTTAGCAGAGCTGTGTAGCTTTGTAGGTACAAACAAAAGAGCTTCACAAAAAATACTCAATAAAATTACCTTGTTAATAAAAGGGAGCAGGACCTGCAGTATCACTCCTATATTGTAACCTTGTTACAACCTTGTTGTAACTCTTCTGAGATCCTCTGCATTTAAACACAGTTTCTGATGAGATTTTGGCAGGGTATTTTGATTATTTTGACCTAAAGAAGTACAAAGTTTTGACCTACTTTGACCAAGTTGTAAGGAACCCTACAGGGCAAACTCAGCATTCAGTTTACAATGAAAGGTCATGGGTTTAATGACCAAAATATTTATGCATTCATTTATTACCTGTTCTTTTATAGCATTTATATACCATAATTATTACTGCACTCTGAACTATATAATGGACTCTCCATCTTAAACTAAGAGAAATTCTGTCCTAGTTCATACAAAGTCCATTAGCCATGTACAATGTGGCAGAACATGCTTTCACATTACGTAGGTTTATGTCTGATTTACTACCCTATTGCATATGCCATTCTTTCAACATGTGGTGTGTACATAACAGATGGGTTTACCTAGATTGATTTCAGAGCAGTCAAGGTTATATCTTTTACAAGCTTTTTGTTTGGTTGTTTTAACTAACAATTCACAAAATATAGTACTATAGTACTGTCTAAAAAAAGCCAGTTTACGTATGAAATACTATTTGGATTAATATAACATTTTTCTCTTTTAAGATTTAGAAGCTGATTTGTGTGTGTTTACTTCAGTATTGGTACATTGATCAAGTCGTTAAACTCACCACTTTTGCAAGCTTAGAATTTTTGTTTGCATCAAACATGATTTGTGATGGTGCATAAAGCTTCCTGGTTTGGAGTGCTAAGATTTATATGTAAGTATATAGGCTAAATCTCGCACAGCCGACATTGTTTCATCTCGCCATTCCTAAATTGGATACAGGAGTATATAGAGAGGTTAATTTTACCTGAGTTAACCTTTCATGAAGCTCAAGCATTGAACAGATCTTCTCCTCTGAATTAAATAAAGAGATATATCCTAGGATATATATAACAACTATACAGCAACCAACATGGAAACAGTATCCATGTCTTGAAATCTCATTTTTCAGTATTCAAAGTTTTTACATTTATTAGTGTTCAATAGAGGGATTATACAATTATAAATTGAAAAACAAAGAGGCTATTATTATTCACAACAATTTTATATGAAAATGAATCTTTATTTAATATTTCCTAAAAGATATATGGTGAGTGCACTGAAATAATAAAATACAAGACAAATTTCAGATTTCATTATTTATTTGTGTGTCATAGACATTCGCAGAGTCAATTTGAAGAAAGCATACGTGCTGATGTGAGCAAATAAATTTCTCAAACATGATCAACATTCATCATGTACATGATAATGGCGGTCCCCATTTCAAGTGTCCTTGACATGACCTCTTTGCTTGGATCAGACTTCTTGAACTGATTTTCTGGTGATTTTCTATAACAGAGCAGTCTCCTTGTCCTATGTGGCAACTCCAGCATGAGCATGAGCATTTCTAACATAATATTTTAAACTATGTTCAAAGCATCTCCTACATAGAAAAGACTGAACTGTAAGAAGGTTCTTAGGTTGTCCTGGTTGCCTACCCCAGATATTACCAACAGTGCATTCATGTAGTTGGCCCTTGCAGAGTAGGAACCTGCTGGGGGAAATCTCTAGGTCTATCCTACTCACATAGGTATATCCTGGACAAACAGATGTGCCACAATTTAAAAACAGATTAGTCTAGAGTTTCTCCTTTATACAGTAAAAATGTCTCAAATTTCCTAGATCTTGCATCCCCAGGATATTATGAATGACAGATTTTTAGAATAAAAGAAATCTATTACATTCACACTTTATCTTAAGGATCAGGAGTTGTCTTTTTTATTCCCTAAAAGCAAATCAAGACTATGAAGTACTATTTTAATATGATTAAAATAAGACACCGTCCTGGAAGGTGAAGACATCTAACTGATACAATTTTACAGATTGATCTTGTTGCATCTGTCTCTAATAAGAGATCCAATCTTGCATCTCTCATGTCACTGATTGTTAGACAGCCTGAGTATTTGCCCACTAACAGAACCTCTTTCTCTCAGTCCTCACCAAACTCAGAATATTAGGATACTAGCTTGGAAATTCAACAAACTTGCATTAGACAACAAGAACATTTCTGTTCTCTTTATTTCTTGCTTGAGGAAACTGTTCCTGGACATTCCACTACTTACTCAATTGCAGTTTGTTTCTTACTTGTAAAACAATAATGATAATTATCATAATAATAATTGTGGGAAGTTGACTGGTGGTAAAAATGTAATGGTATGGAAATTATGGGGGAAAATATGATTACTGCTACCTGAATGGAAGGCAATCAGCATGCCTAATCTCCCAGAGAGAATACAATCTAAGGACAAAAAGGAGGGTGGAGCAGCCTGGAGCTACCTCAGCCAGGCTCTGTTGAAAGCCTTGCAAAGAAGGAAACTCAGTGGTACTTTATAGCTGATAAAATTGCCTACAGTCCTTGAACCTAATCCTGTCACTATTTTACTTATAAAGAGTTTATTTTTTAGTTTACTCTGCAAACTGTTAATGTGATTTCTTCAAGGGCACTGGCCATTGCTGGCAGCAGATAAAGGTGTGAAGGCCCAGGAGGGGTTCTCTCTGTTTGGCATGTGACTCTGAACACTAAAACCACCGTCCAAAATTGTGAACTGTTCAGTGAAGAGTCCCCATAACAGGACACTGACAGACTGGTCAGGAGCAAGGGTCTTGGCTTTCGTGGGGTGCTGATACCTTCTGTTGTCATATGACACTAAAAGACTGGATAATACATTTGAGGAATGTGAACTCTATTGAAAATTATTACTATTTCATAATTAAAGAGAGGTTCCTTGCATGTAAAACCCTAAGTCTAGAAGGAATATAGACATGAGAATGTGGTGTCTAATTGTGTGAGTACTCCAATAACTAACAAGAGATTATATTAAAAAAAATATTCCCTATATAATGAAACCAGCTTCATCATAGCAGACACAGAAAGAGATGAGTGCAGCATAATAGTCACATATAAAGCAGGCTTGAATTTTTTTAATGCAAGCCATAAGTGTATTAATTTCACATAAATTTTCATAATAGAATTTTATAAATAACACTGCATTATTAAAACACATGCATAGTCTCCATAGGAACTGTTTCTGTTTTGGGTGTATTAAATGTCAGTGCATTCTCTCACAGTCCCAACTGATTTCTGTGTACAGTGACCTTTTGTGTTTTTATAGACCCCTACATGCAGCAATCATTGCTAGTGGGAGTTTATGTGTTTACCTGAAGTCAACATTGCCAGAAAAAAAGAGAGAGATTTAAAAACTACTCTTTCTAAAAATGTTAACTTGGAAATGGCTAAGAGAGTCAGTAAATGTATTCATCTCTTTCTCCCCTTCCTTTCACTAGAGAACCTGAAAACTAAATGCTAACTTTGGTGAACTGATTGCAGATGTTAGCATCTCAGAATAATTGTAAGAGAGGGGTAATTAATCTATTTTCTTTATGTAATTTATCTTCCAGTCTTATTTCTAGTGTTTTGTTATTTTTAATAAGTGAGATGCATCTACACTGCTACAGCTATTATACATATTTTTTATTTTGTTTTTGTTTTCATTTTTGTTTTTTTTATGCTGCAAAGGAATGCATAAAGCATGCTAGAACACGGACAGGAAATCATGCTGGATATTATAATTAAAAAGTGTTGTTAATATGTGCAGCATTTTGTATCTAGTATTCTACTGCATAGCAATTGTGTCTCTGTTTGGAGGGCTCATTTGAGGATTGGAGGTGTGACTGCAGCAATCCTCCCAGAGCGCAGTAGGAACAGATTTTCAGTACTGGCTCCTTATTTCCCCAGCAGTCCCTGGGGTGCAAAGAGAGGTGAAGGAAGGGGAGGAAGGATTAGTTCTCTGCCCTGTTGTTCCACCTGGTTTTGATTACATATTTTTTAAGGGGGCAAACCTAACCTCCTAACTATCATAAGTGGAGATTACAGATTTCAAGGAACAAAATTTCCCTTTCTCATCTACACCAACACCTACAAGTTTGGGGATTCTGTCATTGCCCTTTGTCATGAGTCAAATATGGGGTCAGTCAAAGGTGATGAAAACATGATAATCAAACTGTGACTGCCCAATTGGAAGAAATTCAGAATCAGTTAATTCGATATTTTTGCTAGTAGGAAACATTTCACTACAGATTGCTGATACCAGCTACAGTGCTGTTTAAGACTGTCATAACAGAGACCTTGGCAGGACTCCAGTCTCATAGAACAATAGATGTAATTCCTGTGTCAGAAAATTACAAAAATTATAAGAATATTAAAGCAACATTATTATTTCCCTTCCTAAGTCTGTCAGTAATCATTATAGTAACAAATTAGTCATGTTTCTCTTTTGGACAGCTATGAACATGTGAATCTTCTTTTTAAAAATCTCACTCTGAGCCATTTTATAATTGCTCTAAGACCCTCCAAGGCATATGTCACCATGCCTCTGAGATGAGCATTATCTCACAGCAACACACACCTTGTCATGTATTATTTATCACAGTAAAGTGCCTTGTAATTTTCATTTCAGCAGTTATATCTGGCTTTAAGAAATAGGGACATACTTCATTTTAACTGTTTCAGCTATAAAATACTTTTCAAACCTTCTACCCAGATTTGAAACTCTGGATGCTGACAACAACGAGTGCCATTTTCAGTAACGTTCTGCAAAAGACATTATAAAGGAAAAAGTAATAGCAAGTCTTTTTTTCACCTGAGAATGACAACAAACATCCCCCTTCTCCAGGTGATTCTCAGCAACCTTTCCACTGGCTTCACAGACTGTGCTGTCCCTTGGGTCTCATTTTCTTTGTGATATGACAGATGTAGCACATGATAGATAGCTGTTGCCTAGATGTAGGCCAGGATTCATTTGGAGAAAAACAGATGGGTAAGGATACCTAAGGGGCCAAATCTGCCCCATATTTGAGACCAGTTCTTTGTCCTTAAGTAATGGCAGAAGACACTCCAAGGCTCCTCTGTCTATAAATTAGGCAATGCTGGGAAATACACCTCATCATTCTATTTAACTTCTAGGCTGTTGGAAAGATTCTTGGCCTGGTGTTGGCTGGGTTTTCTCTCCCAAAGAGGAGCAAGGCATTATTTGAGAGTGTGCAGGGTCTGGGGAGTATTTGCAAAGAGCTGTTTTCCCACCCCACTGGGAACCACAAAAGCATAGTGGCATAGGTAAAGACTGTAACATGCCTGTGGGTATGAGTGAATGGTCTCAATCTGTGCTTTCTGATTTTCTCTCATTTACCGAGTCATAAGCAAATAGTAGCAATCATTTACAGGGAAACATTAATCGATGTTTAGGATTTCTGAAGCATTGATTACATTTCAAAAAGCTACATTAACTATTTTGACCAATGTTAATAGCAATGTTCATTGGATCTCCTCAGATGTGAGAGAGGGCTTTCAAAGTCTCTGAGTATAAACCAAATGAATAAATAAATAAAAAACAACAACACTGTCCCCCTCTCCCCGCCCACCAAATTTTTAGCTTCTTTGCTTGCTGTATAGTCTTACTTTTTTAGCTTCCTTACCTGCTATATATTCTGACATTGGGAAATGGAAATTGTACTGCATTAATTTTAATTTGCACTTTATCAAGTTAAAAAAATCTGAGATTATAATTTTGTTTGAATTTTTCCCCGTTTTCTTTGACTGCATTGTGAAATTAGTGCTAAAAGAAACTCACAAGAGAGTTTTATTTCTGTTACTTCTGTTTCATATAAACTTACTTCTCATGGCTAATAGGTGATGGTAACAAATTTTGGGATATCTCTGTTATAACAGCTTTGCACATTCTTCATTATAACTAATAATTCTATGGACAGACATACTAACTAGGGATTTCTCATAGAACCTGAAAGACATGTGAAAAAAAATAAAATAAGGGAAAGAAGCCAAACTGAACAAAAAAAAAAAAGCATACACTTTGATTAGGGATTTTAGGTGAGCACAAAGGTGAGTAAAAAACTTGATAGGGAAGTTTAGTGTTTTAATCGAGGAATGAAAGAAAATGTTCCTCAAACATTTCTTCAACTAAAATCAAATAGAAGATCTTTTGCACTGTAGCCTAGGCATGAATTGAATTAAGACCACAATTCTTTAGGATTAGGTGTGATATCATTTGTCAGTTTTAATGTTTTTAGATAGCCTAATTTCACTGCCATAAAATACTCTGTATATTCAAAGATAATGGTTGCATCATCTAAGTAGGAAATGACCCTTTTCAGCTTAGCTCTTGTTGCTTATGAAACATTGTAAAATAAATCCAAAAAAAAAAGGGAAGGGGGGACTGTACTCGCTGAGGGATCAGTTTCCACATGAGAAAGCATCTTAATAACTTTAGCTGCTTAATTATGTCAGCACTGTACAGAAAAGCCTCCTGTACAGATAAATTATAGAGCATTACTTTAGTTTCCAGTGCAGAAAAGCTTCACTCTTGCATGCAATTAAACAGATTTGTTCTCAGCCATGAAACCAAAGCATGAAACCATATTCCTCTTTCAAGCAACAGATGTTATTTGAAAGAGTTACATTAAGAAAAGCATTCTTGGAATAACTACTGGTCTGTGATATCTTACTACTAGCCATTTAACCGTTACACAAAAAGGGTTGAAAGTATGCTCTCAGAGATACAGTCAAGATTGATTTCAAAGCAAGAAACATCTCAATTATCTAAATATTATAAAAGAGCTAGAAAAGAAATTGATTTAAGTAATTCATGTTTGAAAACTTCCTCATTGATATTCTCATATGGTGACAGAAATTATACTTTGCAGAAGAATACAGAACTTTAGGTTAATTGTTGATGCAGGAAATTTTACCTATGCATATCACAGAAAGTATAATTTACATCTTCAGAAGTGTTAAAAAATTGAGTAGATGTGGCACTTCACTATAGAGTTTAGTGGACGTGATGGTATTTGGTCAAGGTTGGATTTGATGATCTTGGAGGTCATTTTCAAACTTGATAATTCTATTCTATGGTTCAAATAAAATTAAATAAATGTAATGTTTCATTTTTAATTTTTTATTTTATGAATAATGTAATGATATGCTTGGTATCTTTAAAACCTCCATCATATTTTACCAGCTCTCAGAAAGCTACATTAAAGGATCAAACATTAGTGACACCATTCACACTCTTAAATGTCATGTCTCTTGAAGATTTAAATTCACACAATCCACATAATTTTGATTTTAAATGGCTCAGCTATGTGCTATTAAATATATAGATTGTGTTGGGCTTTTTCACTTCCCCAGTTAAACATACTTGAATTCAATATTTCAGAAGCTTGCATGTGAGCAACCAGGACAGTGATATTTTCTCATTAGAACATGGTGATGAAGGTACCAACATGTATGTGTTCCCCTGCAGTTCACTCAGCTTGGTGTTGTAGTTAGAACCTCTTCTGACAAAAATTACTGAAACAGTCAAGATTTTTCTGAAGAGCGGTTTTCCTGAAGACATTGTGAAAACTTGTTGGTTTCAAACAGGACAGATTTGTGTCTATGGAGCTGTAGAGGAAACTTTCTATTTATGAAGTTTTGCATGTTAATGGTGATATTTCAGAAAGCCAGGCTTCATTTCCAACACTCGATCATGGTCTCTCTTCTGGATTAGCTACAGCTCATTATGAAAAATGTGTGACATATAAGGAGTCAGGTGAAAGGAGAGAAAGCTCATTAAGCTTCTGAACTAAAGGTCCTTAAGGAGAGACAAAACCAATTTAAGGTTTGGTAGGGTTCACATAAAACATTTCATTTCAGTTCATTAATGAAGAATACTTCAGTATGCTATGAATCAATACAAAAATTAGAATGTCATTTTTATTTATTTAGTCTTTCAATGTTATAGAGAATGAATTTTTTAATAAAATATTTAACAGTCTGGGTAAAGGAAAAAAGGATCAAATGCCCAAACTGCCCGGCAAGAGATAGAATGAAATTAGTTTCTGTGATTTGTTACAGGAAGTTCCCTGAAATATATCTAGGAGCCCAGTGTATGACCTTCCTTTTTAGAGTTACTTTTCCATTTAAGGACCAAATTTATCTTATGAAACGTCTAAATTATGTGTTACTAATTTTGTGTGTGAGATAAATTTCTACATTGCTAGAAGTTTTCTAGCATTTTTCCTTAGCATTTTCTAGAATATTATTTTCCACAGACAACATCTTGAGTGATACATGTAAACCAACCAGACAAAAAAGCCCACACCACAAACCAATCTTTTCCTTCAATCAGGTTTCTTGATTTTACAAAAAGGTCTTGTGTGCAGCCAGCATTTCATTTTTTTTTTTTATGCCTGTAGCCTGTATCTGATGGAACAGACAAAATGTGCTTTATTCAGACAGATATGTGAAAATTTTAAGGAATTTGAGAATGGCCTAAGGAAGAATGTAAACTCTTAGTTGTAATATAAAACAAGCAGTTCATATTATTATTGCTAAATGTACCCTGTAAAAGTGCTAATGTTAACTGTGTATTAAACAAATAAGGCTGCTATTGAGTTGAAGAAGTTGTTTAAGGCACATTTTAATGTTGCTTTAAGGAAAAATGTTATAAAATGTTATAAAATGTGTTGAAAGTAAAAAAAAAAAGACCAAATATTGACCTCTGATTTACTGAGTTATATAATTCCTATGAAAACAGGATTTCTTGATATTAATGAAAGCTTTACAACTGACAAGAGAATTCAAAAATGATTAAAAATAATAATGAGATGAGTGCACTTGAACTGATGTTTTCTATGTATGCTGCAGACTTTTTTATGTTGGTTATTAATGGAGAAACAATGGTGCTTTTTAGAAATGAACCAAGAAACACTGTTTTATAATTTTCATTTACAGTCATTCAAAAGGCCATATGCTATGTACAAGGTTAAATAAATTATATTCCCTTCCATTACATATGCTTAGGCCCTCAAATGTGTGATAAAATATATCAGATGAAGGAAGATTTGCAGGAAATGGTGTCTTGCTATAACACTTTCTAGAGGGTTTTCAAACATCATTCACTCTATCTGGTAGATTGATTATTGCATTTCCCTACAGATGGAAAACAAAATTCCAATTTGAGAGAAAGTATGCAGACTAAAACTACTCATTATTGACAAATGTGAAGAGCTGGGTCTCCTCCTAGGATTACATATGACATTTGTGACCTTTTTACATTTTGATGTAATGAAAGTTTGAGTTCATAACAGCGTGACTGGGGCCACTTGACAATTGTAATGCACTTTGTGAGTGAAAGGTAGTTAAGAAATATATCTGGAGAAAAAGAATTTAGCTGGCCTTTTGTGCAGTCTGAAATCACCAAAGTTTCTGCCAAGCTTTTATCTATAAAGAAGAGGGCATTCAGTCATATGCTTTCTCAAAAGTAAAGTTTTTCCTCAGGGATGGTTTTTCTGATATTGTAGTTTAGAGGTCTAGATAGCAGAATCTTTTGAAGAGCCCTGTGGCATATTTTGAGGACATAATGAGGAAAAATGTTTTCCTTTTTAAGCTTGAGAGCTATGGCAGAAAAACAGTCAATTTTTTTTCAGCTCTGTACCTGTTATTGATTTATAGATAACATAATTGTCAAAGAAAGATCTTTAATGTTATCCTTTCCACATCTCTCTTCCTCATGTTTTCAGCCAAACAATCAGAACTTAATCCTTTAAGAAAATGTGCCCCCTGGTCATGGTATTTCAGAGATCAGCTTATTAAAAATTTTTTTTGAACATAACCCTAGAGATCAACAGGTAAGGATGTTCCTCAGACCTGACACTCTTACTAATTTGATTTTGTAAAATCACGTATCTTGCCTACCAGAAGTACACAACCTTTTTGTATCACAGCTAAGCCCACATAATACATGCTTAAAAATGTGTTTTGCAGCAAACATTTAAAAAAAAATCCTTCATGGCTCTCCCTCCAGCAGATGTGCTGGTTGAAGCTCCCCAAAGGCATAAGGACCTGAAAACACAAATCTGCTTTTAGCTGCCTCTAGAAGGCCTCAACCACTTGTTCTTCCTGATCACAGGGCCTATGGTGCTGCAGTGTTACTCATACCCATCCTCTCTGTAATCCTTACCTGCAAACTCTAGGTTTATCACCCACCACAAGGCAGAGCACCATGCATTGCAGCTGAGGAAATGGAAGTTTAACCTCCTTGGTGGCTGTTTTTTAGGGTTTTTTTTTGTTTTCCTGTTTGTAGGATTTTTTTGAAAAATAAAGTTTTTTTGATTGGTTAACCTAATATAAAGACATTCTTACAGTAGGGAGGACCTTGAGGCTATGCACAGACACAAATCATGAACACTAAAAATGAAAGCCAAGGATACTAATTTTAGATGTGCTTGCTGTTTTCTTTAAAAAGAGCTGTGGGTAGTTGGAAGTTTAGATTTCCAAGATCTATTTTTATACTGTAGTCTCAAAGGCCTTTTTTTCCTGTGCAACTAATCTGCATGTTATTTTTTTCCTGACAAATGGTAAATACCAAACTATATATTTCTCCTTTGTAGGAAAAATGGTACATATTTTTCATGTAGACATAATTCTCCACATTTACGACAGTAGCAAACTCACAATGCATTTTAATAGAGAAAATAAAGGATTTTGAAAAATTGGGCATAACTTCACCACACAAGAATCACAGTTTCTCTTCCATAAAAAATAGGAATAGTTTCACTAGTTTTAAAAGTTTCCTCATCCTTTTTTGTAAAAAGAAAAAAAAAATATTATTTAATTTCAATTAAATGAATGAATCAACAGTTGCAATGCTGAGAAAGACCTGAATTACTTCTCCAATCTCAAAGGTTTCTAATTTAAATACTGGTCAAACCATCTATGAAGTTATTCTGAGTATTTTTACTGCAATTATGAAATGTACATAACTCATCTCAAAATTATGGCACACAAGTGTCACAGCTGTGTAGTTATTCAGCTTTAACTGTGTAATTATTCAACTTTTTCCCCACATATTTTCAAGCTATAAATGCCTCTATTATGTCAGAAAATGTGTATTGATAGAACAAAAACAATGCTGTAATATCAGTACAAACCCTCAGAAAACAATATTAAAATTAGCTCAATAGTCCTTAAGACAATCAGGTTAAGATGATCTTGCTAAATTTATGTACGAAGGGATTTGTTTCAGAAATTAATGCAGCAACATCATTTTGCATGATAACAATGTGATTAATTTTAATATCGATCATGGATTTTCCAAATGCAGAAACTGAAAGTTTCATAGATAACAAGTGTATTACAAAAAATTAGAATCTTAAGATAGTGGAGGTAATTGATATATGGTTGTATAATAGGAATTTTTTAAAGTGGGATATGGCATTCAAGGTTTGGTTTGATTTGGTTGGTTTTTTTATTGTTTTGTTGAGCTTTTTTGTAGTTTGTTGAGTTTTGTGCAAGACAGGAAAATTAATTTAGTGAGTTTATCAGGTCTTGTTTTACATAGCATAGACAAGAGTTAGCATAGACAGAAAAATTTAAGAATCCATAAAGATACAATGGTTGTTAATAGACCAAAGCTTTCGAAATACCACTTATGATAGAACATAAAGAAGCCTTTTTCATCTTGCCTGCCTCAGAAGCATCAGTTCTAACAACAGAGTTTTGCAATAAAACAGAGAATGCAATAAAAACTCATTGTAGGAACCTCACGACGTTCTAGAAGTGCAGTGGAAAGTACAATTCAAAGGCAACACGAGCAACAATCTTTGAATGTCCATGCTTCAGATCTGAGGGCTCAGCTCCTCATTAGTAAGTTTATACAACTAAATTATTTATCATATTTTCACTCACTTCAAGTATTAGAATGTGGAAGATTAAGGTAAAAATTGTTTGGGGTGTACAAAGTTGTAAATTTGACCCTAATTTTAGTTTAAGAAATAAAATTAAATGAAATATTTTCAAGCATTCATCCCTGTCATACACATGTGGCTGCATTCAATTATTGCTGACTGACAGTGCTCACAATTTAAGCTTTTCTATAATTATAACACCAGCCCAGATTAAATAGATATAAACCTGCATCACTATACAGGTGAACTCATCTCCAGTTTTCTGGCTGTATCTTCGCAAGAAACATTATAATGTGAAATTTATAAAATTTTCACATTTCCCATTTCCAAAAGCTTAATCTCTTTTTCTTCATATTATCTTTTTGTGCTGCATTCAGTAAAAATAAAAATACCCAACTTGATATTTTTGCTTTAGTATTTTCTATTAGTTACTTAATATGAACTAGATTTTTGAGAGACCAAATATTATTTATATATACAATACATTAAAGATTTTCATGATAATATATTTTTTTTTGTTTTGTTCTGGTGTATAGGTGATGATATATAATGCATAACAGTAATTGTGTGATAAGCTGATTTAGCAATGCTGATTTTCCAAAATGAATAATTTCTTCTATTTCATAAGTTTTGTACTTTTGAAATAAAATTAGTTTGAATAAAACAAAATCTGTAGTAACTAAATGTAAGAGAGGATCTTGGCTTCTTAAGATATCAATAATTATGAAGAATTTAAATACAATTCAGGACTCTAACATGTTTAAAGATCTCCATGATAAAAAGCAAAACCAAAATAAGATTATACAGAATAGCACATATCATTTTATCAACATTTTATCCATATTTTGAAAATAAATGAAAATCATTGGTAGACCGAGGTGATTGTAAATGATTTTGATATGTTAAACTGGTGATTTTGTGATAGCACAGGCATCAGATATAATTCAATTTCTATTATTACTATAGTGATAGTTATAGGTGCAATAAACATCTCTTTTGTACATTTCTGCCCCATATAATTGTCATAAAATCACGAATTTTCAAAGTTTTTCAGCAAATTCAGTGAAAAAGAGGATTTTGTGTTTGTAGCCCTGTGGTCAAGTTCATAGCTCCTCTTCTTACTTTTTTTTTCAGAGGCCCTACTGATGATTTCAGAATTGATAAAATCTTGCTGGAGAAGTATAGAAAATAGAATCTGAAGTCCAGAATCATCTTCTGGGGCTGTGTAAAAGAGCAATCCTCTGCCACATGTAGGCTATTAAGGGAAAAAAAAATCTTTGTCTTATTTTCTCCTTGTCGACACAGCCCAGAAGTGATTTACCTCAGAAAGAATATTCCTTTATACATATTGTTTGCAAGTGTTTACCATGACATCCATAAGCAGTGATCAGTCATTGTAGCAAGTCTGTAATATAGGCCCTAAACTGAAAGTAGGAGTAAGACAATAAGAAAATATCTGTTAAAATGACCCTTGAAGAGGGCAAGCACTATTTTGTCAGGTGTGTTTGGTAAATCCCATGCCAGAACATTTAATTTCGCTTTATCACTAGAGTCTTCAAACTGCTTTGTCACTTTCATTTTCACACTTTTTAATTGCTTTTGTTCTGAAATTTGTCCTTTCCACCTTCTCCAGTCCCTTCGTTTGTGCTTTTGTTCTGTGTCAAATTTGGCTTAAAACCTGAGACTTATAAAAATGAAAATCATAAAAGACAATCTTTGGCAACAACCTCTGGGAGAGATTCTGTTTAAATAGGCTGTAGAGACTTTTTTATATGTCATAAGCTTGAAAAGGAAGTGCACTACTCCTAAAATTATGGCTAGTAGGTAGAACAAATGAATTTTTCTTAATATATAAAGGCAGCTCAGAGCGAAGGCAAAGACAAAGAGGTGGGCTATTGAGCTAAATGATCTGCATGAGTAGGCAAAGGAACACTAAAATATTATCAAACAGACACTAGAAATTATAGAAGCCAGCATTCGTTTAAATGTTTGAAAACACCAATGTTTCTAATCTTTTTATCACCATGACCTTGATTTAAGAAATTACTCTTTAAATTATTTTAAATCATTTTCTCCTTCACTTGTTTATACCGTTTCCATTTTCTCTATTGTTTCCACTATGGTACAGACATAAAAGATGGCACAGCTACTAATATCTGTGTTTGACATGTAACTCACATCTTACAATAATTGCTCCTTGCTTTTCTTACCCATCATTACCTTACTAATTCCACACTTCAGAATCTTCCAGAGACCAAGTATGCTGTATACCCAAAAGTTCCATTGCTGCAGTTGATAGGAACTGCAGTTTGTCTTAAATACTTTTCATCTCAAACTTCTGCATGGTACCTCAAATAGCACTCCCATGAGTAGAATCAGTGTATATAGATGAGTAGTGTTAAAGGGACCAACATTTTTGCCCCAATGTTTTCCATCCAAACGATTTCTCTTGAGGAGATTACTCAGTCTGCTAGAGGGAGGAATTATCAGAGATCATGCACTGATGTCCTCCATAGAATTTCTGTAATGTGTGAACAAAAAAAAAAAGGCATGGAAGAAAATGAGATTTATAGTTTACAGCTTGGGGTCACCAAGCATATAGGTTCAAATCTTTACAATAAAATTTTTATATTAAGCAATATTGATATTACAGGCTAAATTAAAAAGCTAAAGCAGAATCAACTGCTCTAGAACTGTCTTCCTAAGCATCCTATGAGGATGTTATCTATGTAGCAAAATGGAAAGTTAGCTGGCAGTTTTGCTTTTGTGTTCCCAACCATTTACACAAAGGCTGTTTGGTATGCTTTTTAGAAAAATGTTCCCTGCAGAGTATCAGTGAAAAACATATGTTCAATAAAAGATGTTTTTACAAGAAATCTGTACTTTTTCACTTAGAAGTTGTTACTAAGGAAATAAAAAAAAAAGCCCTTCAAAGTTATTCCATGAGCAAATATAAACATGCAATGCCTTCTTTTGAGGAAAGCCTGCAATGATCATTGTCATCCTTATAAATAAACATGTTTGTTTAAATTTATAGTAACCAGTCAAGAAGAATATCAAAGTGCAATATTGCATTCATTGGCCAGATTTACTGAACTGGCAATGGTGAGTTTAAGGACAGCCTTGGATCATCACTGTTTCCCAATCAACTCTACATAAATTGGTGTGTTTAAGCCTCACACACATTCCTCTGGGATGCATTTAACTTGCTGGATTCTCAAGGCATGTGGGCAAGCAGAGGCTGGCATTTCTCTTCCTGTCTGTGGGAATGGATGCATAGACTTGGTTGTCATTACATTAGGAAATTAATGAAATGGGTGACAATAAATCTAATTCAGTACCAGCATGGGCTATGAATCAAGATTAAATTTGAAATTTTGATCCTGGAAAACCATTCTCTATCACCAAGTCCTCCAGTATAGGACTCTGTATCTCCGCTTCTGATGATACTTTAATGACAACTAATCCCACCTGAACCTTCTACAACCGAGTGATTTTTATATTTGTGGCTTATTTTTGGAGACAATTCCCATTAAATATAACTAACCTTATAAATATTTCTCCTCTTTCCATGACCTATAATTTAGAAGTTTCACAGTCAATTTATATTGAACTGACTTATTGTTCAGCTGCTGAAATTCAGTAATTTAATTAATTTACATAATTTAATCTTGAGTTATACCAAGACCATCATACCTGTCATCATTCTTTAATTTTTTTCGATGTCTAAAATGCATAACGAAGGCTTTACATAGCATACAACTGCGTTGTAGAGCATTAATCAATTGAGATAATATACAAGATAAAGGCTAAAAAGTAAAGAAACTGTGGATAAGCAGAAAATATTTTCACTAAAGATTTTTTAAAATTTTGTTTCTTTCTGTCTTGCAGTATCCCTGAGGAACACGAAAGGTGATAAGGATAGAAAAGCATTTTTTTCCTGATAATTATATATAGGTAGCCAGAGATTGGTATTTTGCAAAGAACTTTTGCTGTCAAGTGTCCTTTGGCTCAGTGACTGAAAGTAAATGATACACATCTTATATACTTTGGGTACACTTCTGTAACATTTTTACTCTATCAGAAAAGACACAGACAAGTACAGAAGGCTGAGACCCTCAAATCCAGTTGACAGATGCTATTTTCAGCAGCAGCAGAACTTGTCTTTATTTTCAGCTCTGATCTGAACAAATTAATATTTTTGTCATTCACTTCCTTGGGAAATTAAGTTAATGATTATTCTTCTGGCCTGTTTTATTTCTCACAAAGATGATAGTTGAGACCAACTGATTTCACAGCTCGTGCATTTCTAGAAAGAGTGGAGAAAAAGGAGGCTTTGTGGGTCACATTTTCAGTATTAATACTTGCATTTTCATATTTGATTGAAAGTGCAAAACCTTCTGTTATGATACTGTTGCAGCTGACAGTGATCTAGAATTCTCCTTTTTTTCTTTAATTCCCTCTCTTTATTATTAAGCTGACACAATATTACTAGTCTAGTTACAACATATCCTGCTATGATTTTTTGAGTTTGAAAAATAATTGAACACTAAAAGCAGCAGGGTACAAACTTATCATTAAGCAATGTACTGAAACTTTTTCTTGGATCTCCTGGCAATGGATCTCCTGGCATTAACAAGACTGTGAGTTACCTAAGTGATCTCTTTTTCCAATTTTTGTTCACTCTTTAGTATCTCTAATGCAGTTGGACTTTTAGTTAGCTGTACAATACCAAACTATCATTGAGATAAAAATCATCATCCTATGAATAATTATTAACTTATGCCTAAATTGTCTGTTTAAAAAATTTCAGGAAAACAGGAACTGCTTTTAACCTTAAAGACAAAGGTAGGGTTTTCATGTTTTCTAATGAGTGTTTTGCCCTAGATGGGTATAACATTTTTCTGAATTGGTGAAATCCTTTTGCACTTTCCTCACCAACAGTACCATCTCTGAGGGGACGTAACAACAGTGTTTCAGTTTTCTGAAAGCAAAACAAAACGGGAGTGGGAAGCAGTCTCCCAGCATGAGTTTTTTAAAGAAGAAGTCTGCTTTCCATCACATTTCCACTTCTTCCTTTCACAGGTAATAAAGCCTCAAAAAGCAGTCTCAGAAGAAATTTCATCCAGCTGAAGAAACCTATAACTCCTACAAGTCAGAGACTGTTAGGGAAAGACACTTCAGAGGAATAAAAATTGCGTTTTTAAATTTAGATTCAACTTTTAGTTGCAAAATACCCCTGGAATCTACTCCAATCGGAGCAAGTTTAAATCTTCCTAACTGGCATGCTTCTGCATTCACAAAACTATTTACTAACCTTTATTGATGATGTTGGTTGGTGGGGAGGAAGGGAGAGAGACGATATGTTCTTCAAAACATGTGCTCCAGAAAGCTCATTTTAGACTTACATAATCACAGAGCACTTTGGGTTGGTAGGGACCTTAAAGGGCATCTAGTTCCCAGCCGTAGGCAGGGACACCTTCCACTACACCATTGTGAGGTTGCTCCATGTCCTACGAAACCTGTTCCTGTGGTCTACAAGGAGCATTCTCTTCTCCAGGTTTGAACAACTTCAGTTTTCTCAGCCTGTCTTCAAAGGAGAAGTGCTCCAGCACTCTAATAATTTGTGTGGCCTCTCTCTGGGTCCCCTCCAACAAGTCCACTTCTTTCTTGTGTTGGGAACCCCAGAACTGGATGCAGGTCTCTATTTGGAGTCTCATGAGAGCAGAATGAGGGGCAGAATCACCTCCCTTGACCTGCTGCCCAAGCTGCTTTTGATCAGGCCCAGGATGCAGATGGCTTTCTGGGCTGCAAGCACAAATGTCTGGCTCATATCCAGCTTTCCATCCATGAGAAGTCAAAGTCTCAAACCCTTCTCGTCAGGACTCAATGAGTTTTGTCTCAGTTTTTACTTGTCTGGCACCTTGTGATAAGCACCTTGCACTTGCTGAACTTGGTGATGTCTACTTCTCAAGCTTGTCCAGGTGTCCCTGGATGTTATCCCATCATTCTATTGCGCTAACTGCACTGCTGAGCTCGGTGCCATATGCAAACTTGCTGAGGGTGCTTGACCCCATTGCCTGTTTCACTGATGAAGATACTGAAGAGCACCAGTCCCAAGATAGAGCCCTGAGTGACACCACTCACCACCAGCCTTCACCTGGACATGAAACCATTGACTAAAACTCTCTGGCTATGTCCATCCAGAGAATTCCTTATCCACTGAATAATTCACCCTTGAAATTAATGTGTGTCCAATTTACAGATAAGGATGTCAAGTGGGATCATCTCAAAGGGCTTCCAAAATCTAGGTAGATGACAACAAGTGATCTTTCCTTGTTGACCGATCCTGGCACCATATCATAGAAAGCTACCAAATTGGTCAGGAATGATTTTCCATTTGTGAAGTCATGCTGACTGTCTTAGGTCACCTCCTTTTCTTGGATAAGCTTTAACATTGTTTCCATGAGGATCTGGTCCATTATTTTCCCAGGTGCAGAACTGAGGCTTATCACTCTGTAGTTCCTTGGGTCTTTCTTTTTTCTCTTTTTTAAAAATGGGCCTGAAGTTTCCCTTTTTTCAGGGAACAGGACTTTGTAAGATGGCCATGAATTTTCAAATTTGTTGGAGACTGGTTTGGCACAGGAGCCTGAGATGCATCTCATCAGACCTTGTAGACCTGTGGCTAGTCTAGGACTAAGACTCACAAATGGAACAAGTTCATATGTGCAATCTAAAAATCAGAAAATTATACCAGATCAAGAAAAAGCAGAGAAGCCTAGCCCAAAGGCCATTTTCAGGGCAGGAAGACAAGGCTCATCATAAGATTAAAGATTTATCACATATCTGGGAATGATAGTTGAACTGAATACAGATAGGAGGATTAAACATATTTTGCATGCAAAACCTGTAAAATCTAGCTGTTATTGCAAAGATAATTAATAACTTGGAAGGAGAGATGGAAATATCTCAGCTTTATCATAGGCAGGATATTTGGAATACCAATGTCCTAAAATCATAAAGAATTCGCATGTACTTTTGAGAGTGAACACTGATAGACAGGAACTTGAAAGTTACTTAATTCTGGCCATGAATTAAAAATTCTCTGGGTTAAATCTATCTTTGTACATAAGAAATCATTAGTGGGTTATCTGGAGTATATATGCTTTGCTCCTAGCAGTGACAGGTTTATTAGAGGACAGTTACTGAGCTTGAACCAGTTATTCTGGTTCATTCACAGTGAATACAGGAAATGCATTTGTTTCTGTTGTATCGATGTCTTCTAAAGGTGCTGACAAAGACATTATTTTAGTGAGTACAGAAATCACAAAGGATGCAAGGTAATAAAAATTACAAAAAGTTAAAAGAATAGCCAGTCACAGCTGGTATTCTACTCAAAGTAACATGAAAAAGCCCTTCAGCACTTCAGAATTGCATTATTTAAGAAGAATGCATGAATATATAAATATCATTCTTAGTCTTCTTTTGTTAATCATGTTTCCCTTAAATTCCAAAGGTATATTAAATGAGTTCTGTCTACACAGAATGAGCCTTGTTCTCATTTACGCTACTGTGTTCTTACTTCTTGCACAATGAAAATGAGTACCTTTGAGAAGATGCAGATTACCCCATTCCTTCCCTCATGATTCATGGATTAGGTTAGCCAAATGAAAGGCTTGCCTTTCATTTGGTTTGCATATTGCGTGCTCATTTACAGCAGTGTGCAATGAGAGTCAAGTAAGTTCGTCTGTTAACAATGTACACTCAAATCAGAGAAACAGAATTTCAACACAATATTAAGAGTCTGAGAAACATAATGAACATTTAATTTACCTGGCAATAATCAGAAATGGAGACAAAATATTAGCTGATGATAGATAGACATTAAATCAATAGGGAAAGTTAATTCCTAAAACAAGAAAAATGCAATTACTTATACTTTACATTCTGTGTATTTATATGATTTATGTAGGACTTTATCAGATACTTCTCCCTGACAAGCTTGACAGTAATTTTCTCACTGGCTCTGAATATTCACCACAAAAAGAACCGGTTTCCAAACTGACAGACTATCTCACAGGTTCTTGTATGCTCTTTTCAAATTTATTCGCACTGGCCAGTAGTTCATTCTATGGCTTGTAAAAACGTTCTTTGTGAGAGCTGCTCAAGAGAGCTGCTCAACAAAGTCTAGATCCCTGATTCTTCTGTGTTCTAATGAAAACTGCTTAATTGCATCAGTATGTGAGCAGCGCAATGAAGAGAAGGGAAATTATATCATACAATGTATCTTTTGGGGGTAAGTGTTTGAATATTACTGTTCTAATTTTTCTGGCAATTTGCCAGAGAGGCTCATAAATTAACAAGACAAAAGACAAAGTTAAGGAAAGATACTGTCTAGTTTTTTAAAATGCATAATCTTGGCTCAGTCCCTAGAAATTTACTTCTTTCCTCTGAATACTAGGGACTGCCTTAGGGCAACATATATCTCTATGAAACTGGATGGGTGTGAAAGGACTGCTGAGGACTAGTAACCATTGTGCAGCATATTTTCTGCAATACTTTTTAATGTGTTAAATTTGATAGTCTGCATTTGGCTCTTGTAGAGGAATTTTCCCTCCACACACATATTCTTTCCATTTAAATTGTCTTCTAATCAGTGTGTCTCTTTGAAGCCAGTTTGCTTTAGGCGTTATTTATCTCGGAGCAGGAGATGGATCAATAGAGCTTTCTCATTGGTCTCCACCTTTCAGAAAAGCACACTGGATTGCTGCTCAAAAATTAGAAAAGAAAGGGTGAATATACTATTCCCTTAGAAGTTCACCTTCTTTCCTCAATGCTAATTATGTAAATTATTTGAACTCATGATGCAAAAGTAAATTTTAAATTTTGAAATTTACAAAGAATTTTAGCTGTGTGCCAAGCCAGAAAGAATAGTCTCTATTACTTTTGTTCTTACAAGGATGCCTATAACTTTTTATTCAATTAATTATTAGTTTACTTGGAAAATTCTAATTCCCTTCTTTATTAAAAAATTCTAAAGATTTTTTTGGGATGACTGTAAAGAAGTAGTAAAGCAAAACTCTGAGTCTTTTTTTCCTTTCTTCTTGAAACAAACTAAAGGCCCGCACCTAATTTCCTGTTTTGAATGACAGAACTGAGGCATTCATGAACAAACGTAAATATAGACAGAGGCAAATATAGACAAGCATAAATATAGACACAGATAAATTTGAAGATTATCCAGTTGATAATAATGAATTAATTCTCAAAACTGGCACAGGACAAAAAGAACCTTATATCTTCAAGTTACTCACAGCAAGAGCATTTCTTCATCAGCAACAATATAAAGCATGAACTATCTCTGTGTATCAATGAGAAGGACTCAAGAGTTATCTTTGAAACCTCAAGTTTTACTTCTGTGACAAGGGGGAAAAATGTTACCTATCTTTGTTAACTTTCTATTTGACTTGAATAAACCTTAGGAAAAAAAAACCATTTTATTTACAATGGAAGAATTGTATCCATGCTTTAGAGGGTCTGATCTTCTACACAGTTTATATTTCTTCTTGTGACAGCACAAACAATAATATATTACAAATGCTTATGTATAGTTACAACTAAATATATGTTCATGTATTTAAGTTAGGAGATTAGACATGGTTCTGATGGGAGTGTTTAGAAGACTGATAAATCAGGCTGCCTTTAAACATTAGGAACAAACCTTCATTCATTACCAACAGACTGCTTGCTAATGGTTTTCTCCTACACATTAATAAGCACTACGAACTCACGTAAGTTAATAGCTCTGTCTGAAGTTAGTGGTGAGCACACTGTGTCCTGGAGGTGATGTTGTGCAGTTCACAATGACTGCCATGCTCCTTGGTGATACTGAGCTGCCACGGTCATGGTGACCAGCCTGGACAGCTCTTTGGTGAGACAAATCAGAGAGGAGACTCCTGTCTTCTCCATCCTTCCTCTTCACTGTTGGTGTTTTAGCCTTCTTTATACCCCTTTTCTCACCAAACAGGGCTTATATTGCTTTGGATTTTCCAATTCACCATTCTGGGGTATTTGGCAGGAGGTTCTGCCTATTGGCAGTTTCTTCTGCTTGTCTTGTTCTTTATCTTGCAGATTCTTGGTGTAGTCTTCCTTGAGCTTCACCAATGCTTTTAGGCCCCGTTGGTGGTTACAACAATCCCATGTTTACATAAAATGCATATGCAGGGTGTCTGGCTGTGCTATCACAGCACTACAAAACACATACTGCTGGTAACACAATTTTAGTACACTTATATTTGTTGGTTGTGATTGTATCCTGATTAAACCACAGAGGTTTTATAGGTCTTACAGTCAGGTCTCTACTTCAAATACTACCAAGAAATTTCAGATCACTAGGTGCTTTATGTCCTCGAAGAACCTTTAACTTGCATTTTGCATTACATTGCTATTACCTATGAAATTGCAAAGATTTTGTGAAATATGTCAATGTGAAAATGTGTAGCTCTGTTTGTAAACATTCAGCTCACTAATAATTGCTAATTATAGAACACAATGGAAATCAGAGTTAATTTATTGCCCAGAGTACTTCCTAGAGAGATACCATGATATATTCAACTATCCAAACAGCATGTTCATTGGCATTTTGATGAAATTACGCTGCAATTACTCTATAAGCACAGAAAGGATAACCAGATTTAAAATATAATCTTGAACAGTTAATATGATTCAAAAATGGCCTACAGACATTTAAAACAAAAAGGAAAGGATGATGTTGTATGTTGCTGCAAGTGTTAAAAAGGACTGAGATGTGATTTATTTTTACACTGATATAATTAAATGTGAAATGTAGAGATTAAATAAAACAACCCAAGTATATTAGCATCTGCTTTTACTATTAATTTGTCACTTCTACATTTATTTTATCATTTAGGCTTCATCTTAATTTCTGATTTTCAGGAATATTATGTCTGTGATAAAAGATCTTTTAACATGTGGTATACTTTAATTAACTTACAACCCCATTGAAAAAGAGAAAAGAACTATGCATATTTTACAAGAGATGGTACTGATACCAGTTGTGGGTTTTTGTCTGAAGAAGGTTTTTTTGTAAAGACATGAAAAATGTAGTTGATTTTTTACAGTGCTTTGCATTTGAAACTTACTTTCATATTTGTGTGTATTTTAATTATTGTTAGTAAATATAGTTCTCTGTTAATTTCTCACATTTATCTTCATCTTCCTTCAGTATTCTTTCTTCAGTTCATCTTTCTATAGTATTTCCTAGAAGAAGGAGTAAAAATATACACACTCTCAAAAAAAAGAAAATTAGATGCATTATTGCACCCTTTTACTTCATCCAGCTAATTAAGAAGACTGCCATTTGCATGAGAAAGTATGTTCTACCAGAATTCGTGACATAATTTCAAGATTAAAAAAATATTAATATTTCATATAAAGCATGCATATGTAGAGTTCTTAATCTAGACAAAAGAAAGAGGAAGTACTATATATTTCATATGAAGATAAGAAGGAGATTAAAAATGTGGTTTTGTCTGTTTTCTCAATTAATTAATTTATTTTACAATAGCTAGAATTAAGTGAAAATTATTTCTTTGTTTTCTTATGTTATTACTATAGATTTTCCTGGAGATGCTCTAAAGTACTACTTAAGAATAATGTCTATCATAACTGAAGAATCATACTGTTTTAAAATACTTCAACTCAAAAGGCAAAAGTAATCATTGGTATTTCTTTAAATGGCATGCACTTTAGACTAACAGTGATTCATTAATAATTTGAGATGCTTCTGTGGTCTAAAATTAACTCAATCCCCTGTATATACATATTTAAATCCCTGATGAAGCATGAAGAGTTTAAAGGTATAGAAAATATGGGAATTGAAAGTATCTCTCTACACAGTAAAGAATCTGTTCTGTGGGAAAGGAAGAGCTTCAGGTTCAAAGACCAGCAACATTCATGAAACATTAAATTCAGTTCAAATATATATTTCAGAGGAGAAGAAAAAATACATTCACAGAACAAACTCCAATGAAATTTTGTTAAACATAATCGAGGATGGTTTGCATAGGAATGCAAAAGAAATGGTATGTGGGTTCAAATGTTAGAATTTATATTAGGTAGATACTTCTAACTAAAACATTTCGTAAGTGCTGAAAGTAAGCCAGGAAAGCTGTTTATACAAGAAAGCTGAGACTTGTGGTAGGTACCTTGGATGTTACTCTGAAATGATACTTCTAATAAGGAGCATCCCAGCACTAAGATGCACAAATTGCCACCTGCTGTGACATCGTTACAGCAAGTGCAGGGGCGGTAATTATGGGAATTATGGAAAATAAACGTGGAATCCCGCTGTTTCCAAACACCTGCTGATAGGTAGAATGCCTGTTCATATTTTCCTTTAAACATGATTTTTTACTTTTGTGTGAATTGTTAGAAGAAAGCAAACATTGCTTTGTATTGCTGAAGTCCTGCTGAAGTGGCAGGCCAGATCGGAAGTGTGTTGCCACACACACTCTGATCCTTACCATGAGTTTGAATTAAGCACAGCTTTGAAGACAAGCACACAATGAAGTGCCATCCAGGCAGTGTTACTTCCCAGTTAAATACCAGTGAAACTTTCCAAGATGTGAATAAATGAAGTTTCATAGAAACTGTTAAATTTGAGCTGATAGAGCAAGATTTCTAGTTTGTGATGTAATTTAAGTGATACCTATGGTAATCTTTCAGAGAAGAGGTCCAAAACAAGACAGCTGGAAAGTAGCAATATCCACTTCTCATTTCTTATATTTTTTTCCAGTTATATATACTTAAAATGAACTTATGAATTCAGTTTCTTATTCAATTCACACAACACCAGTGAAAGGTGCTCAGTGTTTCACAAGATTTGAGGTTTTTCCTGTTACATTAGAATGAGAATTTATAGACTTGGGAATCTGGTAAGTAGTGTATCTCAGCGAAATGGCAGGCTTTTTGGGGAGAGACAAAAATACATTAGGTTGCTGCATTTTTCTTAAAATCAAAATATATCACATCTAGTAATTTCTGGTATTTCTAAATGAAAGTGACATTATGCATTAAGCAATGCACTTTAATTACTTAATAGTAGCAAGACAATTAAGAAGTTGTGGAAAAATTTGTTTAATTACAAAATACAAATTAGGTATGTTATAATTAGAAATATTGGGTTTTCGTGATCAGGTTTTGGTAGTGGAGCGGATTACAGGGATTTTTCTGTGAGAAGCTCACAGAAGCTTCCCTCGTATCTGACAGAGCCCATGCCAGTGAGCTCCAAGATGGGCCTACTGCTGGCCAAGGCAGTGGTAATGCCTCTGGGATTACATATATAAGAACTGGGGAAAACCAGAAAACTGCACAATTCTAGCTGGAGAGACCAGTGAAAGCAACAACCCGTCAGACACCAAGGTCACTGGATAAAGAGGAGGTGTTCCAGGCACTTGGAGCTGGGTATCCCTTGAATCCTGTGGTACAGACTATGGTGAAGGACCTGCATCCTTGCAGCCCATGGATGTCCATGGTGGAGCAGAAATCCATCCAGAGTCCAAGGAGAATTCCACACCAGAGCAGGCGGATGCTTGAAGGATTCAGGGGCCACATGGGAAGCCCATACTGGTACAGCCTGTTTCTGAAAGGCTGCACCCTGTGGGAGGGACCTGTGCTGGAGCAGTTCGTGAAGAGGGACATCTTCTGGGGAGGACTGACACAAAAGTTTTAGAGCACCATCTCCTGTGGAAGAGACCCCATGATGGAGCAGAGTGAGGAGTTGTCCCATTGAGGAAGAAGCTGTGACAGAGATGTGTTATGGAATGGCCACGCTCCCACTTCCCATCCACCTATGTCCCTAGGGAGAAAGAGGTAGAAAACTGGGCATGAAATTAGGCCTCAGAAGGAGAGAAGAGTAAGAAGTTTCTGAAGATTTGTTTTTATTTTCTCATTATCCAACTTTGACTTGTTTAGTAATAAATTACACTAATCTCCCCCACATTAAGTCTGTTTTGTCCATGACAGTAACTGGTGAGTGACTTCTCTCTGTCTTTAACTTGTCTCATGAGCCTTTCATTGTATTTTTTCCCCTGTCCAGCTTTTGAAGAGAGTGATAGAGTGGTTTTGGTGGACATTAGGTGTCCAGCCAGGGTCAGCCCACCATATCAGACTAGCAACATTTCTCCCTTAATGACTATTTCTTATATAAGAGATAGTTGTCTTTGTAGCTCACTAGAAAGATTTAAATTTTAGATATCAATTATCAGCTTTTTAATGACATTAAAATATAATTTCAAATTCAAATTAAATAAAATCAATAATTATTACTTGTGGAACCATTATTAAAAAGCATAAGTAGTTAGAAAAATGGAATAAGAAATAACTTAAAATATTAATTTTAGAATTTGTGAAATTAGTCAGGAAAAGAAAAGGAAATAATCTCTTGTATATTTTTTAAATATCAGGTTTTGCTTCATATTATCTATTTGGCTTTTGTGTGTCAATACTGTTTTTTTTCTGGTACTAGATATTCTTTCTCACCTGTTGACATTTTGACTATACTCCCTCTGACACAGGAAAACATACTATTTTCTATTTCTGGAAATGCTAAGTTCTGTCATATCCCTGTCTCCTTCTTCCTGGGCATACTTATTATGAATTAATTATTGCATCACTTCACCTCTTGCATTTTTTGGTCTTGAAGGCTTAATTGGTGTTTACAGTCACTTTTTAGGGTGTAGCATAGATATTAGACATAAAACATGTCTTAGAGGAGACATGTTGTTAAAGTCCATTCCTTACTCTGAGTTGCAAAGCTCTTGTACTCACATATGCCTTTAAGATTTAATCTTTTTGGTATGTATTTCACTCAAGAAATGATGTAACTTACAAATATTAAAAAATACTAACAGCTTATTCTCAAGGTGGAACTATGTCAAGACTGGAAGACATAACTTCAAGCAACTTCATATTTTTCTCTCTGTTTGAAGTTTTCAGTCATAGAAACAGAGGGAAAAATGTAGGTCTAATCAATTTATTGCAAAATTTCATCTTCTGAAAATGGTATGAATTTTTTCTCTTTCAGTTAAACTGAATTCAATAAGCAACTATCTTCATGAAGCTATCATTCATTACAATAGGTCTGTCTCTCACCAGTGTAAGAGTTTCATAAAATTACATAAACATCTGACTAAGTAAGCTGTCTTGTTTACCAATTAAATGACAGCCTATTGTTAGAAATACTTTTTTTTTTGGTGAGAACTTCCAAGAAGGAAAATTCTATAAAGAGAAGATAAAGCTGTAAGGATGCAGTATCTTAAGTTCCTGTTACTTTGGATATGATGCACAAGTATTTCTTGGAATGTATTTCCCAAATCTATAGGCCTATTGTATTAGGAAATTCTAAAATAATAAAAATAAAATCTCATTAAGGGTGAACTTTTAAAAGTACACAAAAGCAATCGACAAACAGAAAGCAATTCAAGAACTTTTCAATACCTGAAAAATTTCTGGCTTTAATGACAGAGAAATAAGTGTGTTATCTTTTGCTCTCAGATGGATAATCTTTCATGTTGGTTTTTTTCTCTTCTTTCCTACTTAGTTGACAGGTCTGTAATTGCCCAATATGCCCTTTTAGAAATAAACTTTCAACTTCCTATAGACCATTAAGCTTTTGATTTGTCCCTGATGACATGTCCTTATTTATCTTTTCTCCAGCTTTTTGTGCAGTGTCTCAACTCTCCTGTAATGACTACAGCAGTATCAACTCATTATCTGCTTGTTTTGCCCATTCTTTGCTCATTATATTGTTTCTGTTTCCCCATAAATGTCCTTGGAATATTAGTTCTGTGTTTTCCCAGCAGAACATTTTTATGTGTGCAGCTGGTGAGCCTCCTTCAGAAAACCTCAAGCTTCCTCTCTGTTGCTGCACTACTCCAACAGTTTATTCCCTATTTTGACATGAAACAAGTACACACATAAAGGTACTCTGCTGAGGCTGCCTGCTGCCTCTCAACTGGAGATGTAAAAACCCAGCAGGAAAGGAACACCAGCTTCAGATTTCTTTTTGTTGCCCCCAACTGTGCAGGATGTTGCCATGCTGTTAAAATCCAGCTGACTTTCTGGAAGATGTAAATTTACCAAGATCTGAGGGGGCTGTGATCATCCAAGTTCCTGATGCTATGTTCCATAGGAAGTCATACCTATTCTTACCACTTGCCAGTTGTCAGTCTCCTCTGGCTTCTTTCCAGCCCTTCTCATTTTTTCTTGCTGACTATGACCAACATTAGATACATTTCCTTTCTTTCGTTTTCAAAAATCCATTTGATTCCAGTTTGTTCACATATTTTTCAGAAGGGTGCCATATAATCCACAAAAGCACTTCTCTTTTACCAGACCAACTTTCTTGGGTAAATTTTTCATTCATAGAAAATTGTCCTATTTATTTATCGTAGCTTATATTAAGCATTTTCTCCAGGACGCATCTGTACATTGAAATTGTTTCTTTAATTTCAGGTGTGTGTGATACTTGCAGCTATTGAAAGCCAGTACGCACTTTAATTTTTGTGAGGTTTTCTTTCTCGTTAGATGATTATTCATCCTATTATTTCTCCTCTAGTTCTTTCTATTTCTGACACTTCATTCTGAAAACACCTCTTCATGTAGCTTTGAACAACATTTCAAGCTGCCACACGTATAGCTTTTATTATTATTTAATAATTTCAAAACTGATTCTAAGTAGAACTTAAAAGGGATGGAGTAGAATGCCATTTCGTACATCAACCACATCTCAATGGAGCAGAGTAAATGGAGTAAACAACAACAATGAGATTTATCAAGTACATTCTGATACAAGACACATTTGGAAAAATCTCTAATCTCATTTTTTCAAGGAGAAAGAGTAAATTCACTTACTGTTCATCCTCTAATGTTCCTATTTGTTCTGTTGTGTAAGTTTGCCTCAAATAGATATTTCTTATTTTAAGCTGTCTTCTTCCATCCTTAATGTGGTTGGACTTTCTCTCTTTGATAAGGTATTCCAAAAGTTGTTCTTTGGATAGTACAAATAAATTGAAAGGCCTGGGGAACGTCATTTTTGATTTGTAGGTATTATAAGCCTAAGTGTAAGAACAGTGGCCAGTTTGCTCTTTGCAATGGGATATTTCTATTTTGTGGCCCTAAATGACGTAAGAATCATGTTGGTGTCCATTTCACTAGCATCCTATTCAATTGGAAAATAAACACAAATGTTCTTAGTCCAGATACAACTTTTTCCTCTCTAAGAATCAGAGGGCTAACAAGTGTTCTTTGTCATAGTTGTAAGCAGTGACATTTTGTCTGCTGTTTTTATTTTGAAAAGACTTCCATTTATAATTTTATTTTGTCTAAATTATAGACCTATGTTTTCCACAAAGTACTTGCAGGTGTCATATCACTGAATCAAAGATGGAACTAAGCAAGTTCAGCTCCTGCTTTGCCCACAGTAGTAATGCAAACCTAGCAGACAGTACTCAAAAGAGTGACATTTAGAAGAGAGCAGATGGAGCAGAAGACCTGACAGCTGCACTGAATGTCCCCAGATCCTCCTTGGGACTTTGTGCTGTTTCCATGGAGGGAATGATCTTAGGACAACTAGGGATGCATTGGGAATTTATTTTGTTCCTTAGTTTTAGAATGTATTCAGAATATATTGAGGTCATATGCTCTGAAACAGGCCCATGCTAAATGAAAGCAGAAAAAGTGGGGATAATTGAGAAATTTAGGACAAAACCCCAGAAAAGTTTATACCTTGACTGATCTGAAAATCCCCCAAAATAACCACAAAACCCAAGAAAATGAAATCAAGTGTATCATCTTGATCCACTTCCTATAAAACATCTCCTCAATTTAAATAAAATGTGTTTGGAAAGTACCACAAATCACCACTGATGTGCTCCAATTTGACTGTTAATAAGAGCCCTCCATCAGCACAGTCAGGTTGTGTTCTGCACTGAACTGCTGAATTGGCACTTCTGTTGGGAGAATGAGAGAGCTGAATGCCCATCTTGAACCAAACATTTCATAGCTTAGAGTTCAGCTGCGCACTTGCCACAAAACAGTTCTTTCCTGTTTTCCTCACATGGACATATAGGAATTTTTTTGTTATATTTATTTTGGTACATGTTATACAACAACCTCCCCCCCACAAATGACAGCTTGCTTATCTGCAGAATCTTTACATCTGGTGGTGATGGCACGTTACTTTTTCTACACTATATTTTCATACATTGAGTACATTGTTTCTGTGGTCTTTGCAGATATTCCTATATTACCTAAATTCTTATATTACCTAAATAATGAGGTATTTTTCTTTAGGATAAATATTATTCAGTCTGCGTGGATTTCATAGGCCTACAGATTTAAAGTAAGAATATTTAGGTGTGAGAATGAATAAAGATTCCAGTCATCAGTTGAACCAGATATTTTTTTTTCTTTTAGGCTGTGCAACAGATTGAACAGCGAAATTACATCCTAAAGCAATCTTCTTTAATTAGTAAGAAAGTTTTGGGTTGGGGTTTGATGGGTTTGTGTTTGTGTGGTCATTTAATCTCCTCCTATTTGGTAAGCAGTCATGTCTCAGATTCATATTCTATTCTGCATTCAGTTTAAGTCCTATATTAAAATTCATTTTATGTACACATTCAGCATGTTTTATAATGATATCTCATCCAATAAAGGACAAAATGTGTGACTGAAGTACTACTGTTGTGACAAAATGCTAAATTTATAATAAATGCCCTTTGCAATGTATCATTTCACTATTTCACACTCCAACAGCTTTAACCCAGTTGCCTAAATTGTCTGTCAGATGCATCAGGATCTTCGTATTCCACTACACTACAGGCAAGCAAAAATCCTTTGTGACTTTGGTGACAATGGAAATTATCTTCTTGCAAACAGGTTTTGTAGCTTTTTGAAAAACTCTGTAGAATTTTACAAGAATATCCTGTTAGCTAGACTAGCTACTGGGCATCAGATTTTTTTAAAATTATTTCTATCTTTTTTATTATTTGTGGATTAATTTTGTTTATGTCAAATTTTAGATTCTCAGTCTGTTTATCTGAAAGCAGCATGTAAAACTCACCTCAGAGACATCACATAAGGGTTAATTAATGCTTCTATTGTGCTTTGAAGTCTATAACGAAATCACTGCAGAGGCTGCAGTACTGTTATTATCATTACCACTGTTACTATTTACAGTAGTTCACACTATTTTTTCTCTTTGTCTCTTGGAGTCCTTGATCCCTCTTACAAAAGAAGCTTAAAAATCACATACCAGTGATGTGAGCAAGATATATATTTAGTAGCTTTGTACCCTACTCATGTGGCTCTTCATCAGTTTGCCACAGGGAAACATCTGTTGCTACATGTCACCTCTCTTGGATCTTACCCTATACAAAGTTTTCTTGTTTTCTGTCTCCTTTATCCACCAATGATGCTCTTTATTTTCTCTGGTTCTTTATTATTTAATTTCTAATGCCTTGAATGCACTTCCTATAGTCACTTGCTCATTTTTATTAGGTTTTTCATTTTCCTGTCATTTTGTCACTGTTTCACCAGCCATCTGGCCTGCTAATTTTCCTCTGACTTTTAGTACTTTCCTCATCATTGCCTCATGTACATTGGAATGAAGTGATTACATCCTGCTGTCAGGCTTGGATTTTTAACTTTTTTTTTTTCACCAAGATTGCATCTTTCTCTTGCTTAGCTTGTATTCATGTAGTTCCAGCCATCAGGAAGGAAACAACCAAGTCTTCATAAAACACCATGAGTCTTATAATTAAAAGAGGCAAAATTTAAAGCATAAATTATCATAAAGGTTGCATTTCACCTTAACTAAAGTTAAAAGTCTACTTTGTAGAAATATTCACTCCAAGAACTCTCTGGGAAGTAATTTTAATATTCAATAGAAATAAACAGTGATTTTAAAGTATGATTTAGAAGATCTATTTCAGACAACAATAGAGGCCTCAGCTAACTTTCTCCACTGACTGTAGAAATTGTGTGGACTATAAGTTTAGCTGAAAAAAAACTACATTTGGCCTGATGAATCACAAACCCAGACTCTGTGTTCAGCTGTGGACAGAAAATCTTATCCATGGCTGATAAAGTGCTCAGTAAGAAGCTGGGCTCAGAGTGGGTAATATTTTTAAAATCAAGACATATGTTTTAGTAATCAAGCTACATTACCATAGGCTTACCATTGCTTACTACATAACCAAAATGTTCAGCCTTTCATAGTTTTTCAAGTTACTTATTTGTTTCAGAGATGGCAGCTACTTGGAATGCCTTGGCTTTGGCTCTCTCAGGCTTTGGCTTGCTCAAGCACATTAGTCATGATCTTAAGAAAGCTGAAAAAAGACAGCCTCTGCTGATGTTCTGTACTACTGGAAATTAACCTGCAGCTATTTCAAAGTGATCTCCTGAATCTGAAGCAAGCAACATGTCAGTCTGCCCATACCCTTGTACGTCATTTTCTCTCATTGACAATGAAAACCCTGACACATTTCCTGAGGCCATTTTGACATTTTCACACCAAAATAATGTGGTTCTACCTAATGTATTTCTAGTTATTGAATGATAATTACCCTTGGTAATTTCTATTTTTTAATGCCATCCATTTGAATTGCAGATTGTGATTGAGTCTTTGAAGGAATTAGAAATTGGTGAAAATATATTTTTTCCTATAAAGGACAAAACCTACTGTATGATAGTCTGTAGCACAGGTGTCAGGTCAGGCACACAAGTCCCAAGGCTATTTCTGAGCTAAATAAATACTAAACAAACAGTCAGTGTTAAAGGGATGGTAAATGAGGAACTAGTGCTCCTTCATAGATACAGCATCCTGTGCTGAACAACACTAAATGTTATTTCTTGACAAAATTGGTTGCAGTATCTCACTTGAAATTGTCATTGATATCTCTGGTTCCTGGGACAGAAAAAAAAAACACACTACATGTTTAACTGAAACAAATCTTGAGGAATAGGGACAGTGTTATTCAGGAGGCATTTGTAGGTTGGTTGAGGTTTGTTGGTCAGATTACTAAAGCTATGTTCAGCATTTACCTTGGCATTAAAACTTTGTTCTTGAGACAGTGCTGTGGTTTGAATGCAACTGCATGACTTGAACAATTCAGCTTTGTCACAAGGATGTAGCTGATGTTCAAAACTTGTATTAGGGATTCTGAACTACATCTTGCTTTGCTGCCACTGATGTTAGTGACAAGGAATGATGCCATTCTCTCCTAACTTCAAAATAATTGCCTCTAAAATGTGTTGCTGCTACTCCAAATGTTCCTACAACTGTATATGTGTATCATCTCACATGCCAGAGGCTGTTTGACTGTTTTCAGTTTATGTGATGATTAGCATTGTTTGATGAGACAGCTCTTTGCTGTTAATGTCTTTGAAGCTGGAATTGTATTTATCTTGGAATTATCCCATGACCAACATAGATCCTCTAGTGAGTGTTCTTTTTCTCTGGCAATTTCCTGACTGCTCACTTCTTTTAAAGAAGTCAAAAAGTGATTTGCTTTTTTGTGAAATATCTCAATAGCTGATTCAATCACTACATTTAAATGAGACAGAAAAATATAAATAAATCAAACACTAATGTAAACCCAGGGGGCAAGAATGGTATTCATAGTGTGAATAGAAATATTTTTGACACAGTAGGTGAATTCCTAGAGGAGATTACATTATATATATTTGTGTGCATATGTATATCTATCAGTGAGAATGACTGCAATATTTCCTTTATTCATATATTATCAGTTTCTGGAACATTGATGTAAGAACTAGAATTGATGCAGGGAAATTGCTGATTTTTATCAGTATTTGAAAATCATCTAGTACTTTTTACATATTGATGAAAAATTAATGAGAATTAATTAGATATTTGCTACCCATGGTTGTAAATAATTCAATGCAATCCTTTATGGATATGTTATTAACTAGATATATATGACCCTGAAGGATCTTTTTTCTTAAAGGATACATTTCCTCAAATGGTAGACATATTCCTGCTAGAAAAATAATAAAAGTGCATATTACATACTGCCAATGTAACTAAAGCATGTTACTCTCTATATTGTCACCTTGATTCCACATCTCATTATATCCGAGCATTTAAATTATCTTGCCGCCTTTGTATTTTTTGTATGATGGTATTTCTGATGATAGTGCTGAGCAGAAACTGTGTCAGGAGGGGATATCTGTAAGAAAGCAGCTAAATTAACACTGAGTTTACTTTTTATGTGATTTTCTACATTGCAGCTCTGAATCTGAGTTGGCGGTTTGAAAAAAAGAGATAAGCTGTCAGTTTTGGGGGATTCTGAGTTTTGTTTGTTTTCTTTTTCTTACTGTTTGCTCTTGCTTTATTTTGCAATAGAATTGGGGAAAAGAAATAAGAAAGGGAAAGGAGGGGCCATGTGCTGAGTGCATCAGCTGTCTGACTGGCAAGCCATCTGGACACATAGGGTGTCTCAGATGTCTTGGTCTCACAGTTGGCTGCAAACCCTTCCTTGAGTTAGAGGGAGGGAAATGCTGAAGCCTTTTGATAGTCAGGGGACATGTGGCTGAGGCCAGGATGAGGAATGTTTCAAGAGGACCTCTTGGAAAGAGCTGCCAAAGCCCAGTCTCAGTGTGCAGAGTAGATAGATAGGACAGTTTGGCCTTTATGACTTGCACCTACAAAAGCAGAATGTGTGATGACTAATACCTTATAATGCAAGGTTAGTTACCTCATGTGTTAAAGTAAGAAGTTTTCTGCCACTGGATTACACTTAGTGAGTCTGGACATGCCATTTTTATTGGGAACTATGATAAACAGAGAACAGAAAGAGGAAAAATATTTCAGAACAGACTTAGACGTAATGCCTGATTGGTATAAGAATCTCACAAGGCTGGTGGCAAATGCGCAGATGGACCCCTGAAAGCCGGATGGCTGCTTTCATTAGGCTGGTGGCTGCTGAAGTCCTACATTAAATCATAAGACATTCTCACTTTTTAAATCCTATTTTGTTGTTTCTGAGTAATGACAAGGTGATGTGTGCCTTGTGCTCACAGTCTAGCTGTCTGATATGTCCTTTCTTTGGAAGTCTTTAAGCAAGGATGAATTTTAGCTGCTGACCTGCCTTTAAGGAAGGTCATATTTCTAAATATTTTTCCTGCTTGAAGATGAGTATCTTATCAATCACATAAATGATAAAAAAAAATTATAAATACTGTCCATGTTAGGATGCAGATTTTTCAGCAATTTGAATATGAATGATGAAGTGCATCATTGATATACAATAATACTGTTTCTTGCCAAATGTTTAAACAGCATGTAAGAACGTGATAAAATACCTAATTGTTAATAAGGTCTGCTAAATATTGACATAAGTTTTTGAATTAGGTTGCAATAATGTCATGTCTGACCTTAATTCTGAACATCCTAAAAATATCAGTCAGTATTATTTTCTAACATTAAGCATCAATTCTGCAAATAAAATGCGAATATCTCTTGCACAAGTTCTCCATTGTTTTTTTTTACTACACTTTTACTTCTGTAGGAATTTTCTGCTAGCACTTCAATGCCTGCTGAAACAGCTATATAATTTTAATTCAATTTCACAGTAGTTTTTCTATTTTTAAGTATAGTTCAGTAGTCTGAGAATAATGTGACTATACCAGCAAGAGACTCAGAACACTTCTATCCTGTGTGAAAGAAAATAATTTTTTCTTGGTTCTCTATAATTGCATTTTCATTTTCAGGCTCATCTCCCTGGTTAATAACCAAAGTATTGATTCACAAAGAAGAGTAGTTTAAAAACACAGTAAAAATACTTTTGGATAAAATAATAAAATTGGATGTGTCATGAAACTTCAGAAGACATGTTCTTCTAAGACAGAAATTTATTTTTAGACGTCTTGAAATAATATTTAGATTGGCATTTTAGCAAGGAGCGCTTCATTCCATTAATAGTGGTTTAATTACTATATTTTTGTTAATTTCATGACTTTTTTTTTTTTTTAAAAGTCACGTTGAAATTAGTTTGGCTAGAGAATTTAAAAGACAATTATATTTGGTATTGCAGGGGCAAAATTTGATGGAAAAAAATAGTATTATGTATATGTAGTTATCCAATCCTTCTACTTACAGGTGGATCTGTCGTAGTTAGAATAATTGTTCTTATAAGTGTGCTGTCCAAAACTTTCCTCAACAATACTCTTACAGTCACTTATAAATTTGCCATCTCTGTTAGTCATGTTGTCATTTTCCACTCTGAGTATTTGCTGGTAATTTTAAAATGCAGTGGTTCAATGTAACAATTTATGTCTTTTTATGCACAGCAACAAAAGCGTACAAAATAATTTGCAACTACTTCATGAGCTTCACTTTGCTATTTTAACATCGTTTTATATACTTTCATGTCTTATCTGTCTTCTTCTTTTCCTATCCTTATGCAAAAACATTCGAAGTACAGTAATTTTTTCAACTCTGTTTCTTTTGCCAGTGCCTGATATCTATTGATCCAAATGTGTAATGGTGATAACAGTATCACATGCCAGTGTGGAACCCACATCCAGGTCCTTAAATCCCTCAGGTTTGTGAAGGCACTTGGACTCACAATATTTTTTAATAATTGAGGCAAAATGAAAATAAGTCTCCAGGTGTCTTATTGCTGAAATGCTGAATAATTTTCTTAAAATAATTCTTTATTTTTTTGTGTTCAACAATATTGCCTTGGTTTTGGGGCTGTTTATTTGGGCATAACTCTAAGCTAATAGCCACATGTGCTTTACCCCTAAAACTGAATGATTCATTTTATCTCCAAATAGGACAGCCTACCTTTTAATATGTCAAGCCTTTAGTGATCCTTTTACTCGAATTGGATTAATTACACCTATATACAATAGATAAAAGCCTAACAGATAATAAAAATTGAGGGCAACAAATTCCATCAGCATCCTTGATACCTGATTCACAACTACTTTTTGCAGCCAGTTGTATTTGGATTCTCAATCTGAAAAGTATGCAAAGGGTGTTCCATGAAGGAGATGTTCTGATATTAGAATCTCTGCAAGAAAATAATACAGAGATTAATGTGTTTTCTACATCCTACAGTAACTTTACTGTTAGCCAAACTTTTTGTTGCCTCTTTCTGTACTTCAATGCTCTTAACTGCTGTTTTCTGTCTCTGTTTTAAAACTCTGATGTATTCAATGTATTCCAGATCCACCTAGATTTCATGCTGTGCTCTATGCTTTCTGAAGTGTCCAAAGACAGCTGATAGGCAAAAATTCTTTTTTTTTCCCTTTTCCCCATGGTACTGTACTAAATGTGGCTACTCAGCTACTTTATTTTACCCATCATCAAACCAGCTTAGGATGTTTGTGGTTCAGTTATGCCTGCCAAGCCAAGAATCAGGCTGGAGAAGGTGCAGTCTCAGCATCCCAAAAAGGATAGTAGAAGAAATCGACTTTTAGGACATAGTCTTCCAAAGCTTATGGATAGACAGAGTGAAGGCAAAAGAAATACTCTACTGAAAAAAAAAAAAGGTCATGTGATAGAAATAAGAAATAATAATAATTCTACAAAAAAAGACAGAAAGTGCATCAAATTAATCTCATTTCAGCTATTCTTAGCAGTGCTGTAAATTGCCAAAAGCCTGTAAACCATATTGTTTTGTTTGACTAAGGATAGTTGCAAGGTAGATATTTGATGAGGAAAAGAAATTGAGTTCAAAATTTGAAGCAAATGCTTGGGGTGTTATTTGCTGCTATCTTTCAGTGGTGGTTTAAGCCCAGCAGGAAATTAAGCACAACACAGCTGCTCACTCAACACCCTTCTTACCTGCAAATCCAGTGGAATGGGGAGGAGGATCAGTAAAACCTGTAGGTTTTGAGGTTAGAACAGTTTAATAAGCAAAATTAAAGTACATTACAGTATTTTATTATTGTACTTATACAGTACTTGTACTGTACAAATACAGTAATAATAGTAAATTATAATAATTGGAGTAATGAGGTAAAAAAGCAAATGAGGCACTACAACCTCTCATCACATGCTGACTGATGCCAGATCCTCCTTCCCAAGTCCAGATCAGTCCTCATTCTGGATATGTGCCCCCAGTTTAAATGCTGGGCACAAGGTTCTGTGGTGTGTAATATCTTTTTGATCAGTTTGGGTCACCTGTCCCAGCTTTGCTCTCTCCCAGTTTCTTTTGTGTTCCTCTTTACTGCAAGAGCACAAGAAGAGTTTAAAAAGTCCTTGACTTAGCATAAACACACCTTAGCAAAAAACGAAACATCAGAGTGTTATCAACAGCATTTTAATTTTGAATCCAAAGCACAGCCCTGCAACAGCTACTGAGAAATTAACTCTGCCCCAGCTGAAACCTGAGTACTTTGTTACCATCCTATTTTAGATGTCTGCACAAGACTCATGTATCCTCTGTAGCCACAACTAATGTAAGTTTACTAATACAGCTTCTTGAGATATACTACTGGTTTCTTAAATTTTCCCTTTGTCTGTCAACTTCAAGCCTTTCTCAACCATTTCTATATTGAGAAATACTGTGTCAAGATGCATTGAATGTCATTTTTATATTAGCACTGGAAGAGCAATTATGACAGAAATCAGCATGCTCTGTGAACAGCGTTAACAACAAGAAGGTCCAACTCATTTAATTAGTTACTATTTCCCTAAAGATTTGAATGTGTGAAATGTTCTATAAGCAGTGAAATATTTTATTATCACTTTACTCAAGGTCCTAGCTAGGCGTAATGAGGGAAATTTGGATTTTCTCATAGGAAATTGGACCAAAAAATTGCTGTCAACCATGAATCCTGGGAATTGAGCAGCTAAAGGGATTAGAAAAACCCTGAGTCCAACAACTTTTACTGCGGAATTAAAGATTTACTTTTTAATAGACTTTGGCTCTAAATTCATTAAAACTGTTAATACAAGAAACAATTAAGAGCCAGCAAAAGGAATTGGGCAAACAAAGACATTAATCAAGGGCTCTTCAAAATGAAAAACTCTTTAAAAATTATATGGAATATCATATGTTATCAAAGTGAAACTCCAAATTGTTCTCAAAAGTGCTGCAGAATAACACATGTCCAGATGGAAGAAGACTTGAAGTACTGCATTCATTAGGGATAGTAAATCATGTATTATTTTGATATATAATAAATTATGTTGGATTACATTTCTTTGTAGACTGAATCTCTGAGAATATACACACATAATCATAGCTATAATCTTGGCTACATAAATATTGAAAAACTTACGCCTAGCACTACATTTCCTCTTTTCAAATACACAAATAAAATGTTGTGGAAAAATCCCCATCTTCCGTCTTTTCCCCTTCAGATGAAGAATTTTTTTATGAATAATTCACAATATTTTCCACAGAGACAGAGAATAATAATCATTGATGGTATTGTAACTATGTACATTTCCTTTCAGTAGTCAGCTTGGGTCACTGAAGCAGAACAATGATTTTAATTTAGGTTTCCCTTCTTTATTATAGACACTAAGAAAATCCCTTCTACTCAATATCCCTTTTTGTATTCTATGACTTGGGAAATAAGACTTCTGAAATTTCAGTTTGGTGTACTAAACAATGCCCTTATGCCATTTTACAGAATCACTGAGACTCAATCACTGAATCATTTTAGCCATTTTTTGTTGTATAATACAATGCTTTGTGAGCTATAGTTTTATATGTATGTTTTATTAATAAATAAAGAAATGATGCAATGTTCATATTCTTCTATTTCTTTTTTTCTCCCTTCATTACATGGCAATTTCTAGTAACATTGCTATTTTCTGGTTTTTATGATGTTATTGAATTACCTCTCTCTAATCTTAAGGAGGTCCTGAATGATAATTCTGAACTAATCCCCTATCTAGGAAGAAAGCAAGGACTGTACTTTTTCAGTATTAGTAATACATTATATCACTATGCTTTTTTGTGATTTTTTACATTTTCACATAAAAATAGTACACCTTCCAAAAATACATCAAAATTATCTTTATTGCTTTCAACTCTCCCAGTAGATATGCATTGTGAAGATCAAAGAAAGGATCATAAATAAGCCACAGTTACATGATTAATGCTATCACAGATGCCGAAAGAAAAAAAAAGACTAATTTGTCATTTTAGCTTATCTTCAGGAATGCTGACTTGATTTGATGGTTGAAACCTCAATAATTTGCCAGGAGATTAAGCCCAAGATTCTGATGTTATATCTGAAAATGGGAATGAACCTGCTCATTCATTATGCATTTTGAAAAAATGAACCCTTTGTCTGTTTTTCTGCCAACGCAGCTTTGTAGTTCATTGTGCGCTTATTAGTGTTTTGTTTTGTTGTTTATTGTGTCACATTACTGCTTTCCCTAGCAACCCTCACCAAGCGTAAAGGATTTTACTGTAGGAATTTTTTTGCAAGGCTCAGCTAAATCCTTTCCAGTTTTAATTTAAGTTTATTTTACTGTAATTTTAAAGTCCCAAAATGCAGCAGTGTATTTTTCAAGAATATGTTGTGTAATTTTGTGTTCAACAGGTGAGATAGACTGCCTGGAGAGCTGCTGAGCATATTTAGGAAAGGAAGGTCAATAAACTGTATAAATAGCCAAGGGGAAGTGATGGGTCCTACAGTTATGACAGTGAGGAGCAGGAATACTCTAGTTTAAGCAGACAAACTGCAGGGTTGAAGTGAGGTGTAGAAACCTTTATACTTGTGGTTTGTCTTCTTTAGTTCTAATTTTGCTCTACTGTAAAATAAAAGTTGAGCACCTTGTTTTTATTCATTTATTTATTTTCTTAATTTCAAAAGCTTCCCAGTCTTTTGAAAGAGTTGTTTATAAAAGGAATAGTCTGGACTGAATTTCCTTAAAGTAATTTCCAATGCAGTGACATTTCAGACATCGAGGTAATGGAATAAACTCCTTTTATCTGTGGGAAGACCTGAAAGCCTCAAATACAAGTAGCTGAAAAGAGACAAGGGAATGCCATAAGAGGATGATTGGTAAATTGAGCATAAATGGGGCACGTGCCAGTGAAGTCAAAGGGTGCAATGTAAGGTGCAACTATTGCCCTAATCATTATAGTATTTAAGTTTTGGTTATTGTTTTTTTCCCTCTCATGCAGGGCCAGATCCCATGTAGCAATTACAGTTATGTGGACTGACATTAAGAACACATAAGGCTTTGCAGCAGGGCACTGTAGGTAAGGGATCTCCCACAAAAATTCACTTTCTCAATCATCAGTATAATAAATATGGAAATTATTTTATCACTAAAAATGTCACTTAATGCAGTTCCTCTCTCAGGTTTTTTTCTTGTGGTGGCAAAAGTGATGGAAAAATGGAACAGAGCTCTTTCAAAGTATTTGTTTTTAAAATTAGGATTAGTATTGTCAAAGATTTTCCCCAAATGCACTTTGAAATAATTAGTGAATAAATATAAAACTAAATAAATTTAAATCCAAACAGGAATCTTGGAACTATGTTTAATTAATCTGACAATAACTGTGGAACTACATAGGAAAGCCAAGACAGGCTATATTAAAATTATTAGCAAATAAATCTAACGGCCAAGTTTATCAAAAATCTGGAAGGGTTCTATACTGAGCAAAAAAAAAAAGGGACAATCATTATCAATACTAGCTGACTATAAGATGAGTTTTTACAAGGGCAATATTACAGATAAACATTGAAAATTGTATGAACAGATGATTATTATTCTGAATATGAAATAAACATTGGAAAAGCAATTTTCAAAGGCCATTGCTCAATTACTTTATTGATTATGATTAAGAAGACTAAATGATCAACAACCCATTGCATATTGTAAGAACTCTGGTTGTTGAAACATTTAGAAAGAGTGGACAGCTCAAACATATAATTTTGAACACTGATATTTATACCAGGTGAACTTAATTACAATTTGTAGCCCTATAGAATTATCTAATCACCATCTGCTCCTCCAAAAGCAGTAAAAAATGATGAGGATACCAGACAAATAATCTGCTCCTTAATAATGTCCATTTGGAACTCCTGAAAGAGAAGGCACCAGAAATAGAATAAGAATGAACTAAAAAAGTTCTTATAGAAATATTAGGTTTGAATCAGAAGAAGAATCAGTGCTGAGCAATTACTTATTAAAACAGTAATTGTTGTTTATTTCAGTAAATATAGGAAGAAAACTATCTACGTTTTATTAAATAGTCTTGGTCATCAGTAAATGTACATGTATGAACTAGAAACAGTGGATAGAGACTGCTACTTTTATGGCTAGATATAAGTTTACCAAAAGAGGATAATCTGACAGTTAATAATGCTACAGATTTGTCTTTGAGTAGGAAGAGAGACACTGGTGATGGAAACCTGGAAAGGATGTGTAGGGGAACAAGGAAGGTGAAGAATGAAATATGTGGAAAATGGATTTTATTACAACTGTCCACAAACCCTGGAGACTGCATAAGGACTTTTTGATGGGACTTTTTTATTTCTCACATGTATATCCATCATCTGTTATGTTATGTTATGTGGTGTATTTGCTGTGGATGAGCTTATGTTTAGCCTAGCTGACCCCAGAGCAATAATTATTGGTTTTCTATTCCAGCTCCTTTTCATAAATTATCTAATCAGTTCAGTTGAAATATTGAATTCATGAATCTCTTGATTTTGGATAGAATTTTGGGCATCTTATGCATGTCTTTGAAGATTTTTTTCCCCCTTTTTGGGAATACAATATGATGATGAGGTCTGGGTTTGTTTGGGGGTTTTGATAGTTTAACTACTTTGCACTGCTTTTGGAGTTTCAATTTACAAAACTCTTGTGACATTAATATACTATCTGATCTTCCAAATAAATAGGTGGAATTCTGGAAATTGATTTAGAAACATTTAGCACTATCAAAATGCAATGATCTCATGATGGTTGAAACTTTTTTCCTCATATTTTAAAGACAGAGGTCTCTCTAGGAAGAATTTGTGTATGTCAGGACTTGAAGCATGCAGTTAAAATGTCTCAGAACCGCTGTACCAATAAGATAAACTACCATGACAGGCACAGATGGCAAAGAGGAAGGCATTAATTTCAGGCCTACATGTAAGTGAAAGGCTTGGAATTGGCACACTGGGCAAGATTCCACTGTGCAGACTGTGGGAAAAGCACAGAGGCAACAACAGGAAGACACTAGACCGGGTGAGACAGATCTGGGTAACCTATTCTTACAAAGTCTCTCACCATGGCAAATGATTGGAAAGGAAGCAACTGCTTGAACACATCCCGTTCCAAGCTGTAGGAATGACATGGACACCTCTGGATAGCTGGGTCTTGGGCTATATAAAAGTAGTACCCCCAGAAATACACTCTGAGGACCTCCACCACTGAGCAGATCAGAAAAAGGCACCACCAGTGGGATGCCACAGAGGAAAAAGAAAATACACTCTTCCAGTGGAATTTATGCTCTTTATGTACTAGCAAATAGGAGCAGTAATGCTAGCTTTAATGGATTGTTCATTATATGAATTAGGTGCAAAACCCCTTGAAATATGCAAGGAGCAGTCTAAAGATATGCCTATGATTCTCAGTGTACCTGCAGACTAAAATATCATTTTAGCCCTCTTCCTTCTTGCTATGTGTATGTAACTTCTATTCCCAGAATTCTAGTTGCATATGCATGGTGGTCATTGTGATCTGAATAATTACAAACAAAAAGCATGAATTTTCAAGGTGACCTTAAAAAAGGTGTAATGAATGCACTGTGCAAAGGCCCCACTGCACATTAAAACAGAAGCTATAACCACCAATGTTTCCTTGTCAGTCTTTATTTGCAGTGATGTCTACAAATGAACTGCACTAAAATATCCAAGAGGAAGAAAGAGAGATTTGCTACTTGGGCTCCATAAGTTTACTTTATACTGTATTAAACTTCTTACAATGCCCAACTCATTTATTGATAGGAAATTATCATTACCAACTTTGTTATACTTCCATAAGAAGTTTGATTTCTAATACTGCAGAAGGTACAATTAAAATAAGTGTAGTAAAGTGGGTTTTTATTAACTTTTTTTTTTTGGAGGTTGGTCCCATCTGGAGACAAACTCTTTTATTGCTCTTCAGATAATTTTCCTTCATATTTTTTGCAGGGGTTCAGAGTGATGCTCTCAGTGGGGTAGCTGGTCCCACTGCTCTTCCAAGGACACACCAGAGAATAAGACACAGAAGACTTGGAAGAAAAACTCAAAAAGAAGAAAAATATTATAGTGGAATATCATGGATAGGAAATAGAACGGGTTGACAAGACACTACATGTCTTCAGAGCTTTTCCACCGTGTCTCTGTAGAACACTTCTGAAGCTTTATGAGAACTTATATTAAGGACTGCTGCAGGAATATCACCTGGATACTCTGAGATAATTTGGTTTGAATCTGCTGTGTGCAAAGATTTCACTCTACAATACCAAGGAGAAAAGCTAGTGATCCATTTCCAGAATGACAGTGGAACAAAAAAGTGTAATTCTGTTTTTTCACAGATAAAACTTGAAATTTTTAGTGTTACTAAACATTATTGCAAGTGTTGTGGGTCTCACCAGAGTTCTGGAAATCAATCTCCACAATATATTGCCCCACTTGAGCCCAAGAGTGGTTGGATGACTGGAAACCCCCACCTGGGTGGGGTTGGTCACAGGAGTCCAGAGCACATGGAACCCATTGCCCTGAGATGCACATGGTTACATCCCTGTTGTCCTTGGATTTTATGGTAGAGGAGACCACACTAGGATCCAAGGATGTAGCTATTTCTGGCTTTTCTCTCTTTCTCCACTTTTCTTCATCTAATTTCCTCTCCTGAAATATGGGTAACTTTAGGTTTAATGGGTAGAGTTGGAGAAGTCAATGCTCTCTAAGAAGCTTCATTTTGACTGTTTATTTTGACTCCTTGTACCTTAAGCCTGGTCTAAATAAACTTGCTGAGCAAGGACTGGGGCTCAACTCTTATACCATAGAAGAAAATGACAGATTTTTCAGGGGGCACCATGCAGCAGAAATCACTACAAATATGTGATTTTTCCTCCAAGTTCTTTCATTACCCAGGAAACCTTACTTGCTCAGACACTTTGATGTTGTACTTCATCACACATAACTCACCCTCTCTGTTCAGTTTTATGAAAACATTATTATGCAACCATGCAATACAAGCACTGTCTTATTTTTTGTGTTTTGAATTGGGCACACACAAGAAAATTCTGGGATAGAAGGACATTATATAGGGTTCAGTGGAGACTTGGTAGGAAGTGTTTATGCTCTGGATGATGCCAGTCTGTGCCATTTGGCTTAGGATCCGAGAATAATTCCAAGCTTGTTGCTTTTAGTCTATAAGGCTTATGAATGTAACAGTGTTAAGAGATTTAATAGCACATGTAAAATTTAATATTTTATTATTTTAAATGAAATTTTATTATTCATAAAAAATTATTCACTTCTAGCATTTTGAATGATTGGCTGATTCTATCACATACACATGGAGCTCTGATGGGAATGTAGGGAATAAAACTGAGTAAAAGTCTTTAAATAAGAGAAGTATTAGCCTCAAATTATCTTCTAATACTGCATCTGCCCTGGATGAATGATGGAAGGCAAATCTATTATAGCTGGGAAGGGAAACTGAAGAAAAGCATGAGGATTTGAAGGAGCTATCGGAAAAGAATTTTTTTCATGAAATATGAATTTCTGGCTCCCTATACTAACTTGTTGATAATATTTACAGCAGAAGATTTCCTGTAGCTTTTGAAATTTATATCTTTATGTTAAATGTTCAATATATGTTCAATGCGCATAGCATGGTTCTTTAGCAAGATTATTCCATGTATCTTAGGCTATTCATTATTTTGCTGTTTGGTACTTGACTATTAAGTCCTCTGTATCTAAGCATAAAAATGCAGGGAAAATTGAATAAAATATGATTGTATGCAATAAATATGAGGAAATACACAAAGAATCCTTTACAGAAATAATAAAGGAAAGATCCTTATATTTACTCTTCTTACACTTAGCATATAAATACACATGCATATGCCTTAAAACCTAAAAGCTAATTCTGAAAGTTCTTTGTGGGTTTACCAGACAGTGTGTTTATTTAAAAATAACACTGTGTTATTTTTAAAAGGCTGTGGAAATATTACAAACTTACGTGTAAACACATAGCATGATAGTGGCAACTCAGGAGGTGGAATATCAGCTTCTGTGTCATGTTTTACAGAGGCATTAAGAATTTCATCATAGCAAGAGAGTCTGCTATTCACTAAATTGCAGAGCATTTTATGTAGGGACTATCTTTTAATATGTTTCACTGTATTGTCAAAAGGGTAATAAACTGTGACAAAGGTCTTCATGTTTTTGAATGAAAAATATTTACAGACTGAAAATTGTTGCTTGGTAAGTCAACTATGCAACCTCATTCAAAATGAAAAGAAATGTCAAACATTTAGTATTTAGTCCTAAGAAAGAGCCTCATTTTTAATGTAGCACTAAGAAAACATATAATTGAAAAATTTAACAGAGAGTGAGCTAGAAAACTGCAATTACATGGAAGACACTGTTTGCATTCTAGACATTTTGAATGGAGATCTTTTAGAAAAGTCTCAGCATGGTAACTGCTATAGAAGGGCAACAAATAAATAAATAAATAAATAAATCCAACAAAAACAGCAAAAATAAAATATCCTGTCAGAAGATTGTACTAAAGTTGTTTATCAGAGATATATCATAGATGAGAAATACAATGCATTAACTTCATGTGGGTGAAACTATATATATAAAAAAGAGCAGTACATTTTCCCTTACACTCCGTAGCTGTGTGTTATCACTGGATCATAATTTATGAGCAGCCATAATGACTGTTCTCCATCCATGGACTTCAAATATTGTCATTGAAATTGGGGTTGTTGTTTGGTTTTGCTTCTCTAATATGGTTAATCACTTGTTTGTACGTATTTCCAGGCAGAATTGCATTTCTATGGAGAAATACACAGGAGATGTGCCTCCCAGCCAGGATCACACAAGAAGCCCTAATACACTGTGCTACTTGTGCTGAATTCCAGCTCTTTCCAAGGCCCCAGTTCACTCAAATGCCTTGATGCCTCTAGTTCTTATTTATAGCAGCCTTGTTTTTATTGTTCTAAGTCACTTTGAGGTTAAGCACATGCTTAGAAATCTGGCTCAGTTGAGATCTGAGAAACTGACCTGAAATTGCACATTTTACATGGTATAAATAAGAAATTTGCAATCAGTATAGCAACATCTGCCACACTTTGCAATAACAAACTCAGTAGGAACACGTTCAGGAGTGGATCATGGCAACAGAGGAATTGCTGAACTTAATTTTTTTTCTGTTTTATTTTATCAAGTTAAATCCAATGGTTTTGTCACTGGGACTGTAGTGCTCATTTACCAACCGCCAGGTTATTATTAGATGTTCTTAGTTCTACATAAATTCTGAACAGAAACTTCTAAATAAATCAGCATTTTCAAGTGTCACAGATGAAAGCACTTATAATTATTCAAAATATAAGGTTCAATGTGATTTCAAAATCCAGATTTCTGCTTGAAACACAGTAAAATATGTAGTGCATTATTTGATGAATAATTAACGAAAAAGTCAAGTTAAAGTAATAAAACCATACTAGCTCAAAGTTTAATGGAAAAATCTAGCCTTGCCCATCCTTTCTGCTCTTGGTCCCACTAAATGCCTCCCACCACCACTTCACACTTCAGTTTAAAACATGTTTTCAAATAATGTTCACATAGAAAAAAAGTCAGAGTATTCAAGTACAGGCAAATCAGCAAACTGTTCTAGTGCTGTATGGTGCCCCAGCCAGAGAGATTCAGCTACTTAGACCACAGGCCTCACTTTGAGAAACCTACTGCTCTGGGGGCTGATGGGGTCTGTCTGTAAGACAAGGGGAAGAATATCCTCAGTAACGAGCTTGCTCAGCTGGTGAAAAGGACTTTAAAGTTTCTGGAGGAGGGGAACCTCAATGCATCCAATCCTACTGCTTGGATGCTAGTGGCAGTGGGACAAGCCCAGAGCCAGGAGATGGAATTTCAAACATTCCAATCAGTAAGCCAGTTTCATTGGGGCCCCAATTTAAAAACCTCTATTCAAGCAGATTACATCCTTGTTTCCAATCTGGACAGACATGGATGTGATAGATGGGCCACTTGGTGGATAAAAAATGTGGCTGGATGGTCATACTCACAAGTTGCATTCCAAGTCCAAGTGGTGGTCACTGACAAATGGTGTTTCTCTAGGGTTTAATGTTGGAACTAGCATAGTTGAATAAATTTGCTGGTGACGTGGACAGTTGCACAGAGTGCATCCTTAGGAAGTTTGCTGATATCACAAAGCTGTGTGGTGTTGCCAGCATGCTGGAGAAGAGGGATGCCATCCACAGGGGTTATGACAGGCTTGAGAGGAGGACCTGTGCAAAACTCATGGAGTTCAACAAGACCAAAACCAAGCAAGGTCCAACACATTAGTTGGGGAAATCCCAAGCACAGGTATAGGCTGGGAGGAGAATGGATTGACAGACTTCCTGAGAAGAAGGACTTGAAGGTGTTGATTGATGAGAAACTCAAAAGAAGCTGATAATGTGCACACACAGCCCAGAAACCAATTGTATCCTGGGCTGCAGCAAAAGAACTGCAGAAAGCAGTTTGAAGGAGATCATTCTGTCCCTCTACTCTGCCCTCATGACACTCTACCTTGGGACATGCATCCAACACCTGGGCTCCCAAAGAAGTGCATGGATCAGATGGACAGAGTCCAGAGGAGAGACAGAAGGTGATCAGAAAGTTGGAGAACCTTTTCTATGAAGACAGCCAGAGGGAGTTGGGATTGTCAAGTATTGAGAACAGAAGGCTTTGGGAACACCTTATTGCAGTCTTCCAGCACCTAAAGGGGACAAAAAAAATTCTGGGGAAGGACTTTTGACAAGAGTGTGTAGTGGTAGTATGAGGGAGAGTGGCTTTAAACTGAAAGATAGGAGGTTTAGATTTTATATATATATAAATGAATTTTTTTACCATGAGGGTAGTGAGACACAGTCACAGATTGCCCAGGGAAGCTGTAGATGTACTGTCCCTGGAAGTGTTCAAGACCAGGCTGGATGGGACTCTAGAAAACCTGGTCTAGTGAAAGGTGTTCCTGTCCATGGCAGGGGGGGTTGGAACTAGATGACTTTAAGATCCTTTCAAACCAGAACTACTCTATGATTCTATGTGTTTAAATAAAGGGGTTTTGATAAAGTGAGAGCTAGAGTTCTTAAATTAGGTTTCAGCAACATTTTAGATTGAATTGACATTTCCTTGCTAAATTTATCCTTTTTCTGTCATGGTGGAACAGAAAAGGTTAACGAGAACCTGAAGTTTGCAGTAGAAAGTTCCTTGACATATTGATTTTTTTTGTTTTGTTTTGTTTTTCCTTGCTCAAGACATCACATGCTGCCTAGGAGAGTCTGTGTTTCTTAAGCACACTTGTTGAAGCTGTCTACCTATGGAGCATATTTTCCAAGGCTGTACCAGCATCATTTATGACTCCATGCAGAGTGCTCTTAACTCTGGAGATGTGTTGTAGAAGCAGGGTCTCTTGCCTGCTGCTCACCACCTACAGTCTGCCAGTTCCATTTGTCTCCAAAAAAACACACTCGTAATTCCACATAAAGAAAGGTAACTTTGTTGGAAATTACCTTCAAAAGTAGACCAGGCTTCCTCCTTGACAAATGCTGAATGATTAATATGGTGGGTTAACACAGAGGTACTAAGTGAAAAATACAAACATATAAAACTTCAAGAAAGGGAGAGATTGTAAAAGATTTTTGTGATCATTTTAGATAGAATCCACACTGTTGCTAATATGAAGTGTCATATTTTTGTCTAACTTTACAGACCATATTTGAAATTATTAAATACCAGTAAGGCATGTAACACTTCTGTGTAAAGCCAAGCTGTACACTAAAACTAGTATCTTATTTTTACAGTAATCTCATAGTGAATTAGGATGTAAGGTAAACTTTTGAGGATATGAGAGCTGCATTTAGAAGTCCCTACTCTACAAAACTCCTCCAGGTTTGTTCCAACAGTGGCATAGCTGTACAAATAGAGACCACCAAACAGGTCCATTGTAGAAACACCTGGATTTTAAAGTCTAAGTTTTCTCACATTTTAACATATATCGGTTATAATATTTTGTAACCTGACAATTAGAATCCAAAACAAGCGCAGCAGCTGTTTCCTGTTGAGAATATGACTAAAGAAAGTGTTTACAGTACTTGCACTGCAATAATTAGTAAATAAGTCTGTTTTTCCTGACCAGCTGAGGTTTGGTTGGCTGCTTTTTTCCACTTTCTTGATCAAAGACTAAGAAATCTCTCTTCAGTCATTATTGATTATTCAGTCAGATGACTGATCAATGGCAGTGATTAGAAAAAAGAGATATTTACTAAACCCAGACCAGAACCTGATCTGAAAATAGTTGATTATTTTTCTGTGACAGTCTGTGGTGCTCAGGTTTCATCAGGAGAAATCTTAAATGGTCTTTATTTTAAACACACATATATATGTGTCTGTGTGAGTATATAAAAATAGAGGTGTAAAAAATAAAAAATTAGGTGTATCTTTTTATGGGTTGATGCTGCACCTGGCTGTTCTATTCCCAGTTTTCAGTGTTGGGGGCTGAAATTTGCAAATAACTTGGAAAAATAAAAGAGATAACAGCAAAGTCAACAGACATCCAAATCAGTCTTAAGTGCACATCTTAATTCATCTTGTGGAAAAAGGCTTGCACGATCAAGGCCTAAACTGTATCTTGGTTTATGTTCAAGTTCTTTATGTTAATGCAGGCACTCATTATTTTTTGTAACAATTTTTTTCCAAGTGTAACTCTTCAACAGATTAGGAACTCAGGAATAAAAAATAAAGTAATATAAACAACAAAAGGTGATTGGTTCCAGGAGAAAAGCTCTGTTACTTTTATGCTTAATGTATAATTTTAAATTTCACAGAATCACAGAATCACAGAAATTCTAGGTTGGAAGAGATCTTTAAGATCATCAAGTCCAACCCATGTTCTAAAACCTCAACTAGATCATGGCACCAAGTGCCACATCCAGTCTTTTTTTAAACTCTTCGAGGGATGGCGACTCTACCACCTCCCTGGGTAGATGATTCCAGTATTTGACCACTCTTTCTGTAAAATACTTCCTCCTTAATTCTAGCCTGTATCTCCCTTGGCGCAGCTTGAGAATGTGTCCTCTTGTTCTGTCTGTTGTTGCCTGGAGAAAGAGACCGACCCCCAGCTCACCACAGCCACCCTTCAGGAAGTTGAAGACAGTGATAAGGTCACCCCTGAGTCTCCTTTTCTCCAGGCTGAACAACCCCAGCTCCCTCAGTCGTTCCTCATATGGCTTGTGTTCTAAGCCCCTCACCAGCCTCATTGCTCTCCTTTGGACCCGCTCAAGCATCTCAATGTCCCTCCTAAAGTGAGGAGCCCAGAACTGGACGCAATACTCCAGGTGAGGCCTCACCAGTGCTGAGTACAGGGGAAGAATGACCTCCCTGCTCCTGCTGGCCACACCGTTCCTGATACTGGCCAGGATGCCCTTGGCCTTCTTGGCCACCTGGGCACACTGCTGGCTCATGGTCAGCCGACTGTCAACCAGCACCCCCAGGTCCCTTTCCACCTGAGCACTGTCCAGCCACACCGTTCCTAGCTTATATCGTTGCAGGGGGTTATTGTGGCCAAAGTGCAGGACTCGGCACTTGGACTTATTGAACTTCATCCCATTAGATTCTGCTCATCCATCCAACCGTTCCAAGTCCCTCTTCAAAGCCCTCTGTCCCTCTAACAGGTCAACACACGTTCCCAGCTTAGTGTCATCTGCAAATTTGCTAATAAAGGACTCTAAGCCCTCATCCACGTCATCAATAAAAATATTAAACAGAACTGGCTCCAGCACAGATCCCTGAGGGACACCACTGGTGATTGGCCCCCAGCTGGATGCAGCACCATTCACCACCACTCTCTGGGCCTGGCCATGCAGCCAGTTCTGAACCCAGCAAAGAGTGCTCCTGTCCAAGCCACGGGCTGACAACTTGTCTAGGAGCATGCTGTGGGAGACAGTGTCAAAGGCCTTGCTGAAATCCAAGTAAACAACATCTACAGCCTTCCCTGCATCCATTAGGCGGGTTACCTGGTCATAAAAGGTGACCAGGTTGGTCAAACATACCTACCCCTCCTAAATCCATGCTGGCTGGCTCTGATACCCTGGCCATCTTGTAAATTTTGCGTGATGGCGCTTAATATAAACTGTTCCATTATTTTGCCAGAGAGAGATCTGTGTTGAAGCATGTAATTTCAATCCTATCAATAATCTGTTCATAAAACAAAAAAGTTAATCCACAAATTACAGAGAAAGCATTCTGGAAACCACTTGATGTGATATAGTTTGATTATGATTTCAGAACTCTGTATTCTTTGCTTCACACAGCTGTACATGCTCTGGGCATAACAAGTCTTTGCAAGTCAATATATCATAGTTCATTTACTCACCCTGGAGCAAATGCCAGGTATTAAACCCCATCATTGAGTAGAAAAGATATGAAATGAAAAAGAAAAAGGTGTTTAACTCCCTTGGGATTTTTACAAATATGTGGAGAGAGAAGGGAAAGATAAAGTTAAAACTCGAGTTTTGAACTTTGCCTTTCTGCCAGTATAATTTGCAGAAACAGTAAATCAAAGTTAAGTAATAGTAATGGTTGAGATATGAAAAAAATGAGGCACTGTTCAAAACACAGAAACAGTGTATAACAAGTAGTTCTTCTTGCTGTCTGTATTTGATATATATTGAAAATATGTTTGCAATATTTTTCACCTTCTCAGTTTTCTGAGGAAATGTAAATTTACTATTACAAGGAAATATATTGAGCAGGATAGTGGTGTTACATTGACAAGCATTCTAGAAATTCAAATTCATTTCATTCAGCTCTTACTGTAAATGCATCTTTCTCATAGATAGCTACGACTCACGAATACACAGAATACACATACAAGAAAGAAATTGCAGATTTATCTGTTAGAGTAAGTTTATTTGTAGAGAAATGAAAAATAATAAAAATACAAGGTTTGGTGGCACATGAGAAAACCCGAGGAAGGATTTTTGAAAGAAAAAATCCCAGTGGTACAATTTCTCAAAGACCCCAAAGCTGCATAGGTATGAATTGCTTACTTAAATGGAATTTGGACTCGATTTTTTCTAATGATGATTTAATTGTATGCTCCTGAGATGCTTCAGTAAGAAACATAGCCACAATAAGCATGCTCTATGATCAATTAAAAGATGAATCAGCTGTTGCAGAAAGTGATTTAAACCTTAGAGGGGTTGAAAGTGTTTACTGGTATCCATAGATCATGTGGAGATTCAGGCCAATTGCAATCCCAAATTAGATTCCTCAGTAGGATGTCTTTTTGTGAGATAATTCAATAATTTGTGCCAAACTTCTGTTTAACTCTGAACAGAACAGAGCAGCTTCCTTTGCTGCTTAATATTGATATTAGATATTGAAAAAGCAAGCTTGTTTTCTTTGTCCAACTCCACAGACGGGTACTGATTACTCATGTAGATACAGTCGACTTTCAGCCTTAAAAAAGTACCAGTTGTAACAATTCCAAAATGCCCCCTTTTAAACTCAAAGAGGAATAGAAATGAAGCAATGTGTCACACAGCAGAGTCAGAAAGGCACGTTTTTTTCAGAAAAGCGTTTTCCCATATGACATGTCAAAGATAGATCTGCTATTTTCTTCTGGTTTGTATTAGAGGAGTCAAGACTGCCTGTATTTCCCACAGGAAAATGAGGTGTGGTATCTATAGGAGCAACTGATGGCTTTGCATTCATGAAACCTGAACTCTCATGAGGTATAGCTCTCAGAGCTACTGTATCTAGGGAAGCAAATTCTGCTAGAAACTCAGAAAGAGGCCCTGTTTGATGTGATAATGAGATGATTATTAGAAAATATTTTAACTGCTTGTGGAGAGTGCCCTATGATGGTTTGATAAAGGTATATCACCGAATAACAGATAGGTAAAGCTATATACATGTATGTTGTATGCTTATTTAGAGAGATGGTCAAACAATATAAATTTGAAAAATTCCAGGTTTTTTGATTTGTTTTCTCTGATTCATATACTTATAGAGCAGAAAAAAATCAATAATTTCTCTGGAATCAGACTTCAGCAGAAAGTTATGAAGCTGGGCATGGCATGATTTGATCTCCACATTTACTATATTTTAAATTGCTAGGGCCAAAAGAAATCCCTTGCTGAAAAATTAGCAATTGAAGAGCATTCCATTGAAGGGCCAAATGTTATGATCCTGTTTTCTGAGCCAGATTCTGCTTTAAAAGAAACTTAAGAAAGTAACTTAAAAATGTCACCTTTTAAATTTTTTTATAGTTATTTTCCACATCATTGCTTCTACTGTTAGGAGGAATTGAAGCACAAAAAGTCTGTGATGTTCACTGAGACAGTGACTCATTGGTCACTCAATGATGGCTTTCATTCAGTGAAAGCCTCAGTGATGAGGCAGAAGAACAAAGACCTCTATTTGTCACTCTGCTAGAGAGACAGTCAAAGATGTTTCAAGAAGGTACCTTTTACTAAATTCCAAGTTGAAGCCTGATTCAGGCTTAAATGCTGCCTTTAGGTATAGTCCAAAGTATAGGAGAAATGAGAATGTTTAAAGCCTCTCGAGGCATTGCTGAGGAGTACCTTTAAAGTAATTTAAAAGGGATGACTTTTCTGCAGCACAGGTCCCTGTTATGCTGGAGTGAGAGTAAGGGTTTTATTCAGCTTATAGCTTCTTAAACCTGTCTGCTTTTAGACTGGTAAAGCTTTCTCACCTTAAAGAAACTAAGAGCATGGGTTTAGGAAAGATTTAAGTTATCTGGATATAATGTGAATATATAAAAGTATAAGAGAAGGTTTTGTGAGCCTTTTCTGCAAAGTCTGTCTTCAGTGGTGGTGTGAAAGCACAGACTATTGCTGCAGGACATAATGTGTGTTTTCTGGTCTCCCTCATATGAATAGAGCCACTTGTTTTCAGAGAAAAAAAAATTAAATTATGAATGCTTACAGGTGGCTACTAATTGAATGCATGTGTGCTGGGGGGCAACATACAAACGTGAACTTCTGAATTCCCTGACAAAAGCCTGCTACTCCTGTGACCAGGACAGGCTGGTGGTAGATTTTGATAATAGCCAGATTTCAAAAAGAAAGTGCCGCATCATACAGAGGCACAAGACAGAATCACCTATTTGAAAGCTCATCATATGTTACCCTTCTGCACACAGGCTACTAAAGTGAAGAGAGTGAGGCTTTCAGGGGCTTGAAGAGCTGGTGACCAAATGAGTGTTCCCAAAAAGCAGATCTGGTTTCAAAAAGATGAAGCTTCTGACTGGAGACAGACTCCTAGAAATGGGGTAAGCTCCTGAAGATGGGACCGATGAACAGAGAATGGTGCTGGAGCTGCGGCCACTAACAGCTGAGACAGGCAACACTGAGTGATGGCACAGAAGGAACCAGCATGACTTTCTGCCCAACTGACCCAGTGCAGTGGCCACATTCCCACTGGAAGTCCAGAGAGTGGGTATGTGAAACTATAGTGTGGGCTAAAGGCTGTTGTCTGTGGGGGGATAGAAGGAAAAAGAATAGAGATAGTGCAGAAGGCAATCTCACCCTTGAGGAGCTGCAGCTGTGCTAATTACCAAAGATTAGCAACAGGCCTGCCCTTAATAGGCCACAGCTGTGTCCAATAAGGATGAGTGCTATAAAAGAGTAATCATGGAGAAGGTATGGAAGTTTTGCAATAAGATGGCAACCGTTGTCTTCTTTATTCTTGAATGAACTGCAGACAGACAATCAAGGTGCTAGTATTCAAAGCTTTCATCACCCCAGCAGTTGTTACTGTAAACAGGAGCCCATGATACAATAAGTTTTATGTGTTTGTTTTATTTCTCCCCCCAGAGAGCTGTTTCAGACTCCTTGATGTGTGTCTGGATGAAGCACAGGTGTCTTAATCACTGCAGGAGGTTATCCTTGGAATTGTCAGAGTCTAAATTAATTATTTTAAAGGATGTGTTATATTACTTTCTAAACAAGATTTTTTTTATTATTATTGTAAAGTGCATCTTATTGCTGTGCTACTCATTAGGATGTTTCCTCTGTGTCAGTTCAATAGTCCATAATAGCCCTTGCTGTCCTGTTCCCCATTTGGACACATACACACTTCTGTGGCTTGAATCCTATGACTTTTCTAATTCATGTACCTTCACAAAATTAGCCACTCAATATTAATACCTTCATGGAAATATTACAGGATATTAATAACATTGCTAAAATATTTCAGAATAAAGAATGAAATCTGTATGTCACCCTTCCAGTCTCATTTCTCTCTAAATCTATTCTTGCCCTCAGTTATGTAAGGACGAGGAAATGGCATAATTTTTGGTTGTTTTTTTTTTTTTTAATTATTATTATTTGTTTGTTTGTTGTGGGGTTTTTGTGTGTGGTTTTTTTTTTCTTTTTTAGACTAGCTAAATTGCTGTGGTATTCGTATTTCTGCATGAAATACCCTCTGAGTCTCAGTTCCCTCTTTTCCTGGCAGAGATGACTTCTCAGAAGATCCAAGCTCTGCAATATCAGTGTGTTGTTAATATCTCTTCTGTAAACTCTTAAGTGAATCTGGCAGTTGGTAGTGATTATTAACCTTGCACTGAACCAGCAATTAATCTGTTCAGGCTGCAGAGGAAGAAGAAAGAGAGAGAGAAAGAACGAGGGAACACAACCTGCTCTGGCTCAGTGATTCTGGTGAATCTGAGTACCCTGGTCTGATATTGTTTAAACTCATTAGTATTCTCTATCTAATCTGCAGATTTAATTCATTACATACATCATTTCCCCATAGCCTATACAGCCATTTGTAATTTCTATGACATATTTTTCATCTGCATGCTTTATCCTTGGCAGAGAAAACATGAGGTTAGGAAACAAAACCTTTGATAAATATGCATTTAGTGGTGTGTGAAGTAATAATAGAAAAAAACCCTGGGCTTTTTTTATTCCATGCTGCATTGTGCTGCATCATCCTAACCACAGAGTGAAGCAAAATTTGGCTCTATATACATTTAAAATTATCTTATTGCTGTTGGCATCTCATTGAACTTTACGGACAATGCATTATCATTTTATTGTCAAGTCAGAAATGAGTAAACATAACTGCATTTTCCAATGTTATTTGACTTATCTTTCTGGGGAGACCAGACAGGTAAGTAATTTATGGCTGCATCTTTACCCAGTCTGACACATTTGTTAGATGCAGGAAATTCAGAGGTCTCATCACCTAAAGGCAAGGGTGAAAACCAATCAAGCATGTAAGCATGGCTGCATGGAGCCAGTGAGCAAAATGCAGAGCTCTGTTTTTAGCTTTCACCAGCACCAGTTGTCCATAGACCAGCAAAAGGGAAAGACATATGTAAAGAAATATAATTTTCTTATTTAAATACCCAGCAGTCTATAGCTCTTGGCCTTCCTGATCCAAAGGATCAAGTTTTCTTTGTTTCTCAAATTTTTACCATCTACAGTATTCTGTGGCTAGTTGTGAAACTTCCACTTATACATGACGTGAATATTTTAATTTTTATAGCATTTTTTGGTTTCATTATGGCCTTAAATTCTTCTTCTAAGACAAAAAGAAAAATAATTTTCTCCTTTCTGACTCAATGCTAGTCACAATATTTATACAGCTCCATCATACAGCCCCTCAGTCATTTCTTTACCTAGATGAAACGACGTAGTCTATCCAATCTTTTCTTGTTCAGGAGCTGTTCCATAACTTTTTTTTCACTGCTGTCTCTAAGCCTTTTCCTATTCTGCTACATTCTTTTTGAGATGAAGAGACCAGAACTGCACATAACATTGAAGATGCTGACACACACTGAAATTATACAGTGGGTGAATGTGTAATTACATCCTTTCCTCTCCACTTACTGCAGGTTTTTCTGTCATCCTCAGACACCTCTATGCAACCTCTCCTTGCTCTGTGAAAATAAATACCTTCCAGGGGTGATGGTTTAGGTACTCTGTAAGACTGCTAAAGCCATTAGGTGCCTCCCAGTCCCACCTCACCTTATAGGTACTACATCTTCATAATATGCCGCCATGACTATGTGTAATTTTATTCCGTATGTCTTGAGATTGCATTTTGCCTTTTGCAAACATGAGACAGCTTGCAAAATTCTCTTTAGCTGTGCTCAGAAACATTTGCATTCTTTGAGCATCTCAGTTCTTCCTGATGTCCCCTTGCTTGTTGACATACATTATCACATAATCATTTGCCTGATTTGTCTCAAAATCCCAGGAGAGATAAAGAAACTATCTTTGCTTCTAAGCTGCTGAGACCCTTCATATTATATGTTGGTTTTTTCATTTAATGAGATATTTTTCTGTAGCTTTTTTGACTCAGAGAGCCCTATCTGTAGTAAAGTCTTTCACAGACAGGTCTAGTGAGAAATCTTCAAGGTTGATCATTTCCTGAGGAATTTACTAATCATAATTTATAAGGTTGAAAACGTGTATACAAAGCACATAACTGGAAAAGTGTCTCAATACTCTCAGTTCATTGAAACACTCAGATTATTTCAAAACAACTTCTTACAGTTAATTGTTATATAAGTCTGATATGATAAAAAAAAATTCATATATTTTCAAGTGAAAGAAGATTTGTGGGGAGTGGTAATGTTTGTAATTTGGCCAATTTCTGTAACATAAAAAAAGCAAAGCAAGGGCAAAAAGCCACAACAACCGCAAAAAACCCAAACTAGCATCCTCTCTTGTAGTAGTAATGACAAGGAGAAATCCTTCTTGGAGGTCTGAAGTTTCTTATAGAAATAAGGAGACATCAAGAGATGTTCCTCCACTGAAGTTCTTTGTGCCAAATATTTCAGATCGCAAAAGTCATATTAAATTCTTAGGGTTCCTATAGATGGATCCCTGGAAAGGCAAAAACTGGCACAGACATACATGGAAGAATATATACACATTTATAAACAACTCTCCCACTGTCAGTTACAACCCTGAAGTTAATATTTCCTTCTGGGCTCATATGTGATTGAGTCAGTGATTTTCTAGTCATAAAAATTTTCCTCAGTCTTCATTGGCCCTTGGCTTGCCTGCTACCTGTTGACTTTTCTTAGCACTTGCATGAGCCACAGTATCTCAGCTCCTTACATTGAGATCTGTCTCAAGAATCAACGCTTTAGCTCTGTAGATGCTTCCTGAAAAAGAAATTCCTCAGAACATCTAAATACATAAGAGATAAAATGAATATCTTTCACAACAGTGACAGGTAAGGGCAATGGAAACATGGCAGAATCACTGATCAGGGTAAATGATGGTTTACACAATGTTTGCTTCTTTCAGATCCATATATGAGGTTTTACACGCTGACCTCTAGACATGCAGGCATACATGGGCCTAAGCATATGGAAAGACACATCCCTGATCCCATGGAATAGGCTTTGCTACTCTTGTTTCTCTTGCTATTATTTGGCTTATCAGGTTATTCTCAGACCTGACAGAGGCATCTCCATGGGGCTCTGAGGAGGTCAGGTGTGTGGCAGGAACCAATGATTTTGGATGTTTTATTCCTATGGTTATGATGTGGTCAAAACTCACAAAACTCAAACCACAGATGCTAACTCTGATCTTTCCCACAGGAAAGAGGCTATTTTTGTTCTTCCTCGTTTAGTCCATCCAGACAAGATTACTAGGGTAATGGGCAGAGTGTTTTCCCTCAATAATCTAAATAATCAGATGATATTACAGAATTTAGTTGCCCTGTATTGCTGAGCACACAGTGCTACCAGCTATGCTCTTCCACAGCGCCTCTTCAGGTGGTCATTACCTCACCCATTTGGTGTCTGAGAGTTTTAATTCTCTAAACTGTAAAGTCAAATACTAACACCCATTTTCTTAATCACCTCTAAATAGGCATAAGCACATATTACAGACTGATTTTAGAGAAACAGCAAGCTATTCCATTTGCTGTCCATCTGCATTTGAACAGTATTCACAGCACTTGAAAATACCCTTTTTTAATGGATTATGTCCTATATGTCAGTGAATTATCTGTACCAAATTACCAGTATGTTTCAGGGAAAATTCTTCTGTGAAGAGCAGGTGTCTCCCACAGTGTGAGACTGTGTGTGCTCCTCTCCAAAGCAGTGTCACATACTTCCACCGGAAGTGGCAGCTCCTTTCATCAGAGATGCAGAGCTTCAGTAGTTATTGAGTTTGGATGATGAGATAGAATTAACTTTGAGTAGGAATAGCTTGGGGTTTTTTGTGTGATTGCCTATGAAAATAGGTCATATGTAACTGTGTATTGTCTAATGTATTTATAATAAGTTTTATGTATTTTTACTAGTTTTGTCAATTCCCATTTGTCTTTTTCCTTTACAGTCAACCAATTTTATCCAGAATTGCTTATAAGCCCTTACATTATTTTCAACCAAATTTGAAAGAGTAGCAAGAACATAATTATGGACAATAAAATATTTATTAAGTATGCATAAGAAAATGAAATTAGCACACCTAATGAGAAAAAAAACTAGGAAGAACTCAGCCTCAAATCTTTCATTTGGTAATAGCCAGATTGCTGTCTGTAATGAGCCTTGCAGAACTATTTTTTCGCAGATGAACATTTCACAATTAAGCACTGGGTCTGTAGGTGTACAAACAGGTGTGAAGCTAGGTTTCATTACTTTTCCTTCTCATTGGAAAAAATTGATAAATAACCTCTTTCATGACTCTAATGTTTTCCAAAATATTTTTTGTACCAGATGAGGATGTCTGCACAATGACCCATGTTCTTGAATGCAGTCACTAAAAGGGGAAGTTGTGCATTGTTTTCTTAGTCTGAAGACTGTTAAAACAAAGCTGGATTTTATACTAGAAATTCTCTTCCAAAAGACTTCTCAATGTTCTTCCTCTTTCAGAGGCTTTAGTAAGAATCATCCATCCTATCTTCACTGTTGATAACTCAGACCACAGCACAAGGGAGATATATTTATGGCTATTGAATAGTAGATGCAGAAAGATCTTGGTGTACAATTAATTTTCAGGGAAGACTAGAATAATTCAAAGTCTGCCCACACCTCCATATATCCTGACAAATTTTTCCACCATAATTAGAATGACATTCAAAATAACAGCTACCATTTTCCCTGAAAACATAAACAAACAAACCTTCCCCAATTAGTTTCACAAGACGACTGAGCAGGCAGAGCTAAAGATTCCATTAGGAGCTTACTATGCTAATCTAATTAGCCTGGGAAACACTCACATAATATGGAACCGGAATCAATAAAAATTCTGAAAAGCTAAATTTACACTTCAGTCACAAAAAGGATTATGCAGACATTTTACCATCCCTTTGCTTATAGTCTTCATGAGCAATAAGCAGAACAAACATAGTTCTTATCAGAAGGGTCACATGCAAATATGCATGACATGGTCTGAGTATTCTTTGACATGAAAAAAATAGCAGAATTAATTTATGAGCTTTAATGTAATCCATAAACAATTTACACACTGTGTTGTTTTTTCAGTGAGGAGAAAATATATTCAGCCTCCTCAAATAATTTTGGAGCTTTTAACAATTAGAAATTCTTCTAAATCTAGATTCCACTTCTACCAGTTATATAAGCTTATGTGGAACTTACTCATAAGAATGCTCTCAACAGTTGTCAAAGTAACGGGAGCTCATCTTTGTGGGTTTTGCATCATAGCTTTTAGTGAAGGAAGAAAATACTACTCTTAAATCAGCAACAGAAATTGCAGAAAGTGGCTTAGCTGTTTTCAAGGACAGACACTCTGAAGCATGTTATAAAGCATGAGAAATTTCCTCGAACTTTTCCATCTAAAGTGAAATCTGCATTTAGTTTACCGAACAAAATGAAGTAAATCTGCATGAAGTAATATGTAGTTATAAACATGCAAATGCATTTAGATAACAGCGATATTGAAAAAAAATCAGCACTGAAGAAGCAGCATGGCAGCATGTTGAAAAAGCACATTGAAAAAGTTTTGTTGTAGTGAAATTGTGTGTCAATGTGCCCTTCATCATCACTTCAGCCACTCCACAGTGCTTGCCTGGACAGCAAATCTAGCTTATTCTGAAGCTTCTGTCTCCCTCTTGCCTATTATTTTGCTATGCATCAGGTAGCTTCGAGGCAGCTTAATTGTTTCTTCACACTAGGTAAACCATTTAACTTCTCTGGCATCCTGCAGAAATTAAGCTCATTATGGACCCAGTGGCCCAAATGACACCACTTTCCCACAAGGTGCAGCAGGGAACCGTATTAGTGTAAAGCTCAAAGGAAAAAATATATCACCTGTGACACATGGCTGTAGAGGGACTGGAAGAAGAAAGTGATTTGTCAAATTATATTTGTAGTGGTCAAGTGAAGTTAAAAATGGTCAAGGGTTACAAATACTGATTCAGAATCTTGTCAGAAAAACTGGCAAGGGTTATTCTCTTTCATTATGATGCAACCTGCCCCCACCCCTTCCCGCCTCCTCCCGTCTGATTTCTCCTCTACTCTCTGTCATCCTTAGACATCTGAAATCCTTATCCTTTGACCTAAATTGGAATGAAATTAGTTAAACAGTAGAATAACTGTAAAACACTAAATGAGAAAGGGGGAGAAATCCAGGCATTATTATTCAGTAGGATTTGTTGGTCAAATAAAGATTAAATTGAGTGAAAGTGATAGAATTTTGCCCAGCATTTGTTTGAAAGCTAGTCTTTTTGGGTTAGAAACTGGTGTTGAATCTGAGTGCTCCAAAATGTGATTCAGAACACGATTTTCTCTAAATGTACTTGCCAGAGGTAAATGTAATAATTTATGGAGTGTGCAGAAAATGTTTTCTTCAGCTATTTGCTATTCAGAAAGGGTTTTCCTTTGCTCTTACTGTTGGGCTTTTATGCTGGCAGTCTTATTAAGGTCAAGCCCTATCAAAATATTACCTCTGGGGTCAAAAGGGTAGTGTAGTCCTTCCCAAGGCTATTACACATTTTGGTGATCAACTGCTAGAGGGCACTTAAGAGAGATCCAGAGCAGTACACCAGCCCCAGGAGAATGAAACAACATCTAGTTTTTGACAGCTTCCTGTAGTCATGAACTGGGAGATTTATGAGGTTAGATTTGATCTCTAGTCCTTCTAAAGCCAGGTATGCTGTATGCTGCATTACTAAACAGGCTAGTAGGCAAAGCTAATGTAGCTTCTTAAAGGTGAACTTGAAAGGCTACTTTTAAATCTCCAGCTAGCTAGCTAAATCCATTTTAATGCCAGCTGTGAGAATTAGGGAAATGCAATCTCACAGGTACATTTTATTAAAGCAAACAGCTAAAGCAACACTCTGTCTACTTTCTGGTAATGTTTCTTCAGCAGTAATGGAGGCACAAGACTAGAAAAAGTGAATTTTCATTTATGTTATTTAAAATTTCTAATATTCTACTGTGCTGAAAGTAGTCAGGACCATGTCTTCATCCAGTTCTGTAAGCCCTAGATCAGTATCATCTGACTCAGCACCTTAAACATGCTAGGAACTTCTAAAACTTTTATCCTCTTTTTATGTTGTGTTACATTCATTTAAGCAATTAAAAATTAAATGAGAAATCTAGCAACCTCCTCATAAAGAGCAAGTTTTGAGAGACAAACTGTTAAATGACACCTTGCACTTCTGCATATTTTGTACTGTGAAAGAAAAAGTAAAGATTAAAAAGCATTTGAGTACTTAAACGGCACCAAAATCAGCCTCAGTATTTTACAGATATGATAAAACTGCTGGAGTACCTATGAAACACACAGGTTCATGTGTTTGATTGGAGCACAACTTTGAATTGCCCTGTTATTATTATTAGTGCCCCAGAAACTGGTACTTGAAATGCCAGACCTCAAAGTCTGTGAATAAACCTTATGTCAGTCAAATAATAAGTGAAGCAAACAATTTCACGGAAAAGGGGGGTTCTTTATGGAAGAACATATTCTGCCATTTGCAAACAGAAGAGTAAGTAACTTCAGGAAGAAAAGTAAAAAGTATATTCCTGAAAAACCCCAGAAAATAAATTCTGTAGGATTTATCCAAAAGGAGGATCTATGAAGCATGTGATCATACAGTAGAGAGAGTGAGGCACAAGTCATATTTTTTACAGCCATTATGGGGTGTGTGTTGCCATCAATCTTGATTCTTCCTGAGTAAAGCCTTACTTCGTGTAGCAACCCCACTAAAACCAAAAGGCATGCTAATCTGACTCTCATCAGTGCTAAACAGATCTTTACATTTCACAAGTCTGTAATTCACCTTTCTGAGACAAATGGTTCAGACTTTCCCTTAGTATTTACCTTTTCCCCCTCATTTCTTAATTATGCTGAAATTCTAAAAGGCTTTCTGACCACACTATTTTATTTCCTTGCCTTTAATTGATATTGCTTCACAGGAGATATTATCAATTATGAAGATGATAAATGACTGGGTGTCTTTCCAGAAGCTGCTTCAGCAAGATGTCAGATGTGAGATTTATTCCTGGCCTTAAGGTCAGGATTAGTTTTACCATCAAAATGCAAAACAAAACAGGAGAGAGAGACTTGGTTTACTTAGAAATGGTGCAACTTGTCAGGTATGATAGTGTGTTGTTACTTGATAATTAGTTCAAGACAAGCTTGAAGCTGCTTCAAAGTACATTTTAAATCAGACCATACTAAAGAGTCTTTGGGGAGGCATCAGTAACAATTCAGTGGAAGAATAGGATGCTGTGAATGCTTGTTATTCAAGTATTTCCTTTCCTTATGCATGAGTTATATGGAAGCAGTAAAAACATATTTCTTCTTTTTCTCTCCCTTTGATGCAGATAAAAATACAAGTCAGCCAAAACACACAGTGAACTAAGAAAGGTGAAGCAAAATTCTCTGCAGACTTTAATCCAATTTCTAGGTTACCAGAGATGATGACAATAAAAATAACTAATGAGAAATTCCTGAGTATGTATATTTCTAAACTATCATTTATATGGAGCTTCAAACAAGAACAAAAGCAAGAAAAAGAATTCAAGGTCTCTGGGATTTTTGATGCAAGTTTGCAAAAGGCATTGGATGCTGAGTTCCTAGTCCGTAAATAAGACCATGTATGAAACAAAAAAAAGTATGACAGTTACAAAAGTCTTGTTAACATTTAATAAATCAAGGAAATATTTTATTTGTGTCTTATAAAATAACTCTTTTTTCATTAATTTAAATATTCAGTGCCTCTAAATGCAAACTTTATATTGTCATCAGTTTTCACTTCAAAGAACTCTAAAAGATATATTTGAAGCTCTATTATTCATCAAAATATGGGAATTCAAGGAATGAAGTATTTCACGGAGTTAACAAGGTGAGTGAGTGTATATTGTTTACACACTTTATTTTTGTCATATTATCATCTTGAAGTATAGTAATTCTAAATAAATGGCAGGCTTATCAAATACTACAATCTGCTCAGGGGTTTTATTTTTTTTTGGTGTCATTAATAAGATGTTGTAGTTTGGATTCTGATTGCTCACAAACTAACAATTGACTGATAGTTATTTTTATAGGGGGTTAGGTTCGTGGAAGGATTTATGCCCGTCTGCAATGATCATACAATCAGAAAACTGTGGAATGGCCAAGAATGGAAAGGGTATCTGGAGGTCATTTGATCCAACCTCCCTGCTAAAGCAGATTCCCGCAGAGCTGGTTGCCCTGGACCATGTCTATCTGGATTTTAAATGCCTCCAAGGATGGATACTCCACAACTTTCCTGGGCAATCTGTGCCAGGCCTTGGTGACCCTTACATTATAAAAGTGTTTCCTGGCATTCAGAGGGAACCTCTTGTGTTACATCCATTACCTCTGGTCCGGTCAGTGAGCACATTGAAAAAACACATCTCTGTCTTTTTTATATTTTTCCTTCAGATATTTAGGTACATTAATGTGATCTCCCTGAGCTTTCTCATCTCCAGGCTGAGCAGCCTCAGTTCTCTCAGTCTTTCCACATAAAAGAGATGCTCCAGTCCCCTCATGGTCTTTGTGGCCTTTTGCCAGACTCTCTCCAGTATGTCCAAGCCGCTTGTGAACTGAGGAGCCCAAAACTGTGGAACACTCTGGGTGTGGCCTGACCAGCGCTAAGCACTGGTAAAAGGTGAAGAATCACCTTTCTCAACCTTCTGGCAACATCTCCTAAAACATCCCATGATACCCTTAGCTCTCTTTACTACAAAGGTATGATACCAGCTCATACTCAGCTTGGTGTCCATCAAGTGGCTTGAGTCCTTTTCTACAAAGCTTCTTTCCATCTGGGTGGTTCTCAGCTTATATACTGGTGCATTGAGTTGTTCCTTCCTAGCTGCATAAATTTGCACTTTCCCTCAAAAATTTCCCTGCCAGCTCATTTCTCCAACCTGATAAGGTGTCCCTTGGAGGCAGCACAATCCTGGTAGATAAACTAGAGGGTTTATCAACTACTCTTCCCAGAAATTCCGGTGGTTTATAAACCATTCTTCCCAAAACTTCCCAGCTCTGTACCATAGGCAAACTCTCTGGAAGGCTCATCCACTTTTTCTTGCTGATTAGGTGGAGAGGCACCCACTACCATGTCACTTGCACCTTTCTGCTGGTATGACACCTGTATCAGTGATGAAGGACTATGCACCTTTTCTTTTCTGAACTGTACAGAACCAAGTCATGGAGAATTTTCAGGATTTTTTTAGTGGTCAAAATAAATACTTTATTGTTTGCTGTGGTGTGTTCTTAAGTTTGTTAGTTTGCTCCCCCATTTTCTGTATTAAATGGTTTCTTCCTTTCCCAGGACCCTGTCAGTTAGGTTGCTATGGAAATGAAACTGCTCCTCCCCTGGTTTCTCTTATAAAGTGAAAGTTGTTTCCTCCTTGGGCTCAGTCAATCACTCCTTTTCTCCTCCCAGGTTTCGAGAATTTTCTTTTCTCTGGGAGGTATGGTTGGCTGTAGCCCTGGAGCCCTTCCTATGATTTATAACAGTTGGTTACTTTAGTATATCAGTTATGTTTCGTACCTCCAAATATGTATTTCTATTGGATAGCCGGGTTTCCCTGCCTTCTTCCCCCCTTTTCCCTTAAAACCCTCTCCTGCCCCCTGTTCGGGGCCATTTGCTGGGTGTTTCCCCTCCTTGTTGGTTCTTCTGTAATAAACCGACAGTTTACCCCCAGCAAGTGGTCGCCTCCTAATTCGTCTCTCACCGCGCTGCTCCGAGCTATCATCCAGCTCAGCCCAAGGCCAAGACGCCGAGGGGGGCTGCTTTCTGATGCGCAGGGGCCCTGGCCTTCGCCCCTCACTAGATAGCCGGATTCCAGGGCCGTAGACGCCCCTGCGCAATTGTTCTCTGAAATTCATTGCTTTTGCTCTTTGGAGGTGTAACCACTAAGGGATGATAAAGGAACATATGCACATCATATACTTTTGCTTTTTCTAAGACATAACTGTACCATAGCTATATTCTGTTGGGTACAAGACATGATGTGCTGGGGACCTGAACGGTTTCCGCTACAAGGCAGGTGATAAACAACATTCTCTATGTGATTATGGCAAAAACCATTCTGATATTCTTTGGGACTGCATTGAGCAGAGCTTTCCTTATGTCTGAATTTGTGCCAGAGTAGCATACACTAGGGTAAATTACATGCATTTATGCCAAGAATAACTCCTCTGTGATTTTAGTAAAACCTTCATACAAACAAGCATACTATCTATTTTTAGAAGTGCTTTAGATGTCTATACATTCATATTTGGTTGTAGAATATCCAACAGGGTTCAGCAAGTGGTTGGCTACGATATTGTCACAAATTTTATGTAAAAAATAAAAGCAAAAGAAAAATCTTTGTACTTCCACTCCTTTATAAAACAGTGTGAATTTTTTTCTTCTTTTTAATCCCACTAGTTTTATACGGGAGGAGGGAGATTCTACAAAGCTACAAAGAAATGGGAAAGAACTTCATCAGATGTGGTATTACATTATCTGCTACTATTGACAGCTTCTATCATTGACCTAATCTGTGATATGAGAGTAAAAGAGAAGTGGCACAAAACTCACTATATCAAGATTTAAGTTCATGAAAAGGGAAAATAAAATGAAAAAAAAGTTATTAACCACTGAAATAAATAAAGTACAGACTCACAAAGATCATAAAAAATGTTTGACCACTATGTGAAGTGGAGAAAAAAATGTAAATTAGAAACAGAACTAGATCTGTGTCCTTCCTAACTGAGGATCTCAGAGCTGGACACAGCACTCCAGGTGAGAATCCCTCCCTTGCCCTGCTGGCCATGCTGCTGTTGACACAATTGCTTTTCTGGTCTGCAAGCTCACATTGCCTGCTGGGGGAAGTCCCTCCACCAGCACGCCCAAGTGCTTTTTGGCAGGGCTGCTTTTGGTCTGTTCATCCCCCAGCCTGTCTTGATACTGGAGGTTGCCCGGAACCTTGTGCAGGACCTTGCACATTCCTAAAGCTTAGGAGATTCCTATGGGTTTGCCTTCTTGAGCTTGTCCCTCTGGAGAGCATTCCATCCCTCAGGTGTACCAACTGCACTGTTCAGTGTGGTGTAGTTTGCAAAGTTGTTGGGGTGTCCTCAATCCTTTTGTCTATGCCATTGATTAATTGAATAGCACTGGTCCCAGTCCAGACTCCTGAGGGGCATAATTTGTCACCAATATTCCTTGGGACACTGAGCCATTGACCCCTACCTTCTGGCTGCTGTTGTCCCACCAATTTCTTCTTCACTCATCAAATCTATTCCACTCCAATTTGGAGAGGCTGTTTCTATGGCAAAGGCTGACAGACTTTGGGTAGATGACACTTGGAGCACTCTCCTTGTCCACCAATGTAGTCATTCCGTTGTAGAAAGCCACTAGGTTGGTCAGCCAGGACTTACCCACGGTGAAGCCATGCTGGCTGTCTTGAGTCACCTCCCTGTCCCTCATGGGCCTTAGCACAACTTCTTCTGTTCCGTGATTTTTCCAGTGACAGAGGTGAAGGTGATGGGTTGGTGTTTTTCAGTATACTCCTTTCTACTCCAGACAACTAAAAACATTTTCATATGTCAGATGATGTTCCAAACAACAAATTCAGATTCATTCTGAAGAAATGATAACACCTGTATGACTTGCAACACAACGCAAAATACAGCATTTTTACATTTCCTGAAAGTCTGGCACAGTATGTGAGTACTAGGAATTTCAGATCAGTGTATAAAAGTAGTACTTTACTGAAAAAAGAATATTAGCCACAATGTAAAGCTTTCTTTAGAAAACCAAACCCCAAAGAAATTAAAAATCTTTCTGTGTGTTTGGGAATGATGCAACACTAAGTTAACAACAAAATACCCACTGAATTATTAGCTAGGAAGAAAAAATTGGTCAGAAATCATCACTTTATTTTGTTGTTTATTGACTTCTGTAATTTTTTTCAAAGGTGGAAATGAAGTTAAATGGAATAAAATATGTTATACTTCTTCCTCTTTATAATTAATGAAAACCTTCCTCTGGCTGCTGAAAACTCACATACTGTTTTAATGGGAGCAAATCTTCCTCCCTCAGTATTCTCCTCCATGAAAATAAAATTTGAATTTATCCTTTTCAAAGGAGAAAAAATACAGTCTTGACATGACATTTGCATTGCAGTGAAAGAGTCAATGAATCTGTGATAATGAATTAGCATTGAATTAATGCAAAATGGTATACTTTCTCTTGTATTCTTAAATGTGAGCAAAGGAACTTATATGATCTTTCACATGATCTTTAAGGAGATCTGATCTTTGCAAAATTCCTGAGATGGAATGAATTGACATTCCCTGAACTCTTTGCAGATGAGGCATTTAAAACAAAATTTGAATCGATGTGTGCCTGTAACACTATTCAGAGTTCTTTATGCAAATTAAACAAGAAAAATATCCTCCATCTCAATAAATTTATTGAATCATCTAGAAAAACTTTACTTTTAATGGGGAAAAAAATAATGAAAATGATAGAATAGGATGCCTTTCTTTCTACATCTGATTTTAGCTGCAGATGGATGCAAAGAAACTTTTTGAGGTGAATTATCAGAAGAGAGAAATAATGTTTTTTGACAGAAACAGGTGGTGATTTAATAGTGATTCTACAGAATAGGTAATATGTCTGTCAGTATTCTAAAGCAATTTAAAGATTAATGCACTCTTTCATTCCTACCCATATGATGTGACTGATTCTGTAGTGGCTTATTCTGTGTTGTGAATACACGTCTGTTGGAGTTAGATGAAATTTACTTGGGAGAGAACTCTAGAATAGGAAAAGCAAAGAGGATTTTTAGTTTGACTCAACTATAAAAGTAGAGATGTGTAATGGTCTGGTATGGTCATGGAATGAAAGGCACCACAAATATTGGGCCACAAAGGAAACAGAGCCTTGTATTAGACACTTACAGTTAATTTGCATATACTTTCTACTGCTATTTCCATAACATAATTTTATAGAAATCTCTTTATTTCACATGGTAAATGCCCTTAAGGTTGAGTTTGGGTACAGAAACCAGTCTCTAACATGGACAGTGTTTAGTATTTGCAGCAAAACCTGCAATGAAAAGTATTTAAGTAGGCCTCTTCCTTTATTTCTAGGTCCTCAAAGGGAAAATATAATCTGTTGGAAAAAATAGGAGCTCTTTTCCTTCAAGACATATCTCTGCTGCTGCTACATGTATATATATTGCATACTATTATTTTCTATTCTCTTGGTAAATATATTAAAAATAATGTTTTTATGCCTTTTTATATTTAGTTATCTTTCCTCAAGACAGCTAAAGTTAACTGTATACTATATACAATACTATATAGTACTATAAACTATTTTGCTATTATATGAAATGCTATTTTTATATTTTTTCTGCAAATTGGCTGTACAGCTCAAATGTTTCAAACCATAGATGCTTATTTTTAAAGAAGGGATAATAATTTTCTGTGCATATAATTTATGTCTGGATACTTTGAAAACACATTCCAGCAATAAATACTGCAGGTGGTTTCAAACTATGTGTGAGGGTGCAGGAGAAAATGAATAAAACATTTTTTCTAAGATCTGTGGTTCATTGTTCTACCTCATAATTTATCATGTAAATAATATATGTGATGTATGTAAACATACATGTCATGCAAGAAATGCTGAATTCAAGCAATCTTTACAAAGAAAATCTTTCTTAAAACTATTTTGTCATTAGATTGGGAAAGGGAAAAGACAGATGAACTTATTCAGTATTTATGAATAAGTAAAATAAGAGAGGAGGATCTTAGGGTTTCAGTGTGTATCAACACCAAACAAGTTGTCCTTATTCCATATTGTGTTTTTTATGCCTCTATAACAGTATGGCAACCCTTATTTTAGAGGAGAGATCTGAGAAAATGAAAGAAGGCAGTAATGTTTCTTTTTTTGAGAAAATTGCATTAGTAAATTTCTCTTACGTCTAAAGGGACGCACTTCTAAATGTAACAAAACAACTCAAGATATCACAACTCCTTAAGATCTCTGTTTCATCATGTATGTAAATTACACCATTACACCTCTTTGGATATTATATATCCAGATTTAGGAAAGAAAGAAGTGTCATACCCTACTGGCAAAGCACCACTTAAAAGAATGACTTCTATGTCAATGTTTCTAAGCAGTTTAATTGTGAAAGCAAAACATCACACACACACAAAAATTATGAGCTTTATTAATTTATAAGAGGTCTATGCTCTTTTTTTGGAGAAAAAAAAAACAAAACTCCATAAGCCAAAATTTGATTTTCACAATATAGTATCCAGATATTTCCTTTTAAAGGGTTGCGTCTGTCACATGCATTATTTCAATTTATAGTAACACAGTCATTAATGCAATAACAAACCCACCAAAACCTACCAATACCATGCTACAAATCTTTTCCCTTCATTAGCAGGTGTACTGTTTCCTAAACTGGATTACTGCAATATTGGATATAAATCAGTGATAAAGCCTAATTTTCATACACATGCATGGTTTTGTATTAGCACCTGGGCTACAGTGGTTTTAAGGGGAAAAAATATTTATAAGCTTAGGACATGAGTTGATCTCTAGATGATTTTAAATGCTTGGGAGCCAAATTCTACTAAACTCCAGAAGTCATGCACAAATACTTCCACGCAATGAAGCAGATCTTTCAGCTGTCAGGTGTCTGCTGTCATATCTTCATGCTGTAGGAGCACACTGACACAGGAAGCACTGAACAATGACAGATCTAAGTCACAAGGAATAAAAGGGGTTTTGGAATTCTGCAGGTGTTAATTTAACTTCTTAACAGATATTAAAAAAAAAAAAAAAAAAAAAAAAAGCAACTGATTTTATATTACCAGAGGGGTTTCAAACACAAAATAAATCCAGTTCATTTACTGGAATGATTTGAGGTCAAGAAATGCATTTTTGAGGGCATTGGAGAGGTAAGGTCTTTGTAATTTATGAGATTGGAATGGTAAAACTGAACACCTTCACGGTAATGTCAAAAGTTGTTTTCTTAGGAACAAGCCCATCTCTCTGGTCACTTCATTTTCCAGAACATTCTGATTTGGTAATGTGTCACTAGAGGGTGCTGCAAAGTTGTTTTCTAATATAGTATACATATAATTAGTATTTATTTTAATGTTTGTAGGAAATACAGGTCCAAATTTTCTGGACAGAAAACCTCTATGAAGTACTGATGAACTATCACTGGCTGATAGGCATGAATGTCATAATCTACAAAAAAGGTAGAAAAATTTTCAAGTTTAAATGAGCGACCCAAGTCATAAGTTAATGAATAATAGTATGCTTTGAGTTTCCATTACATGCATTAGAAAGGGTTTTGATTAGGACACCTTTCCACAATTCTATAATAGTTCAAATTTATTTCAAGCATGTCTTCTCACTGTTAGCACTCTATTATGTTGAAGCAAGATGATTAATTAAGAAGGTGAGGTCTGTACTCTTCTGGAAATACTGAAGTAAAATCTTGTTCTTTCATATAAGATGAGGACCAGGCCTTTTTTTGTTTTTTATTGTTGCTACAAAGACTTCTAAATGGAAACAACAAACCAATAGAAGAAAAGGTGTGTGATATTACGTTGGCTGAATTGTGTATAAATAATACAAATCACAGCCTACTCTTCTGAGCTATCATGTACTTTTTGCATCTTACTTTACCAAATCACTAAATTACAGTGAAGAGCACCCACAATTTAGACTTTATTTAGATTTCTGGCAGATTCAAGACACTGTGAGAAATAATAGAGAAAACAGCTGCCAGTTAAAAGCCCCCTGTAAGATAATGAGCATCGAAGAGTGATACAGGAATATGTGTGATTAATATATTTGTATGGTTGTCATAATTTCAGCTAAATACCGTTCAGATGTGATAGCAGTACTTGGAGGTGACGGCTTCTTAGAAAAGAAGCCCATCTTATTCATGTACATCCTCTTTACTTTTGTTTGATAACTTTGTTCTGCCAGCTTTCCCTTACTTGTGATAGCTTTATTAAAATTAATTTCCAGTGCATTTACAAACAACTAATTATTGCCCAGTAGAAAACTATGTTTACAGATACTGGCTTTGAACTTAAAGGGACTCGTACAAGATGCCATAACATATTTAGAGACCTACAAATCCCCAGGACTTGCTGCTGGCACAGCAGCGCAAGCCACTGCCTCTTCTTGTAACCCTGGAGCATTGTGTCTCAACAAGGAAAGAGCTGCCCTGCCCACAAGAGGGCTAATGTGGTTGTGAAATGCACAGATTTAACATGTTGCTTGGAAAACATTTTCAGGAACTGTGTTTTTGCCTGCACAGTTGTTTGCAGGGAGGTGTGGGTTCTCTGCTGCATGGACATGTTTGTGTAGAAGTGTGCCCCAGATGCAGAGCAGCTCTGTATCAAGCTCTGGCCCCATGAGCTGGCTGCTGGCTGTCCCTGGGAAGCTTCCCCTGCTGCTGTGGCTTGCAAGCTACCCCTCCTCTGGCACCTCAGGTTGCCCAGAGTATTCTGACCTTTCTCAGAGGTAATTCTCTTTACTTTCCCTGTCAAGCTCAGATGCTCTTTTCTATCAGGCAACAAAAGAATGCAATGTGAACCTTTGCACACTATTCCACGTAACTGTTGGACTCTAGAAGCTCCTCACAATGATTTTCAGTCCTCTAGGGCTTTGAAAACAGCATGAAAGGGCTAGAAATAGGGTGGAGGGGAATATTCTCAGCAAGGTCACAAAAATGATCTAGTTGTTATTGACATTTTTGCCTCTTACAGCCATCCATCTAAGAACAGAATGAAATCCTTGTCATTTATCTCCCTCAGTGGATCCTAACCCTGTCACAAACTGAAAATTATTTCCTTTCCACAATAGATAGTGCAATGTCTGAGCAGTAGTTACTAGTTACTGTGTCAGTGCAAAGCAATAGGCAACTATGATAAGTAGCTTATTGACACAGTACATGGTAATTTCTCAGCTGGAACAATTGTTTCAATACATGCTTGGGAAATTTGTAATTCATGGAAATGCTATTAGTAAATGATAAGCCATCATGGAGAGACCTCTATTCCATAGGTTGACACATGTACTGCCATGGTCTGCTTTAGCAGTGATCTGATGCACTCAGAAATAAATATTTTAAACAATTAACGTATTATAGTTAATGTTAATGATAAGAATGCATGCCCAAAACAACAGAAAGAAACATTATACTTTGGACTTTTAAAACTTAGATCTTACTACTAAACTAATAGAAAAAATAAAATGAGTCACTGATCCTAGTTACAAAAAAAAAAACAACTGTAATGTTTGTGGATTTCCCTTTCAAAGCCTTTGAGCTACAGTGGTGATGAAAAAACATCCACAGTGTGTTTTCATTTTTCACTGTAGTCTTCTATAACTTCATAATATCTAAACCAATTTAAACCTGTATTAATAAAAATGCTTTGAACTGAGACCTTGCATGTCAACTTGCAACACAGAAAGAATTTTTACTGTCAAGTTATGATCCTCTAAATTAGAAGTTACTTTATAATTGAAATGCTGACACAGACTTCTAATTGTAGAGGTGTTGGCAGGTGCTGCTATGCTAGCATTATATTAGCAACTTTTGCCTGTGAATCTTGTTCATTAAAGGTTATGCTTATATTATATGCATACAGATTATAGGCTGTGGAATGACAGCTATGTAAAATCAGTCAAATTAAAACACATACGGTAGATGAAAACAGTCACATATTAAACAGATTAAATTAGTATCCTTCAAAGTTTCTTTCACTTTAAAAATATAGGTGGAAAATATTTTTATAACTACCTGCTTAAAAGTAAAATACTTTATGTGATGGTTTCTGATACAGCATTAATCATTAAGGGAAAATAAAAATATGTCTTTTCCTTTAACTAAACATTAAATTAGCTCAACTATAGTAGTAGTCTGAATTGCAAGTGAATAGAGCATAGACCTAATTGCTGTAGTGTTCCAACCCTCCAAGCAGTGCAGATGTTATGCAAATATTTTTGTGTTAATTTTCAGATTGTAAAATGTGGTCCTTTTTGCAAAATCAGAATGGATACCGACATGCATGCATACAGAGTTGCAAAAAAAAAAAAAAAAATTAAAAAATCACTGAATTCCCCTATGTCTGGCTACTAGAAAAACCTTTCAAAGCACAGGCTTGTTTTAAGCAGTCTTAGTGACTGATCCATACAAAAACTCTTGATCAAAAGGTAGTAGACTTAGATAAAATTCAAATCTAAATCTTACTGAGCTGCTGGTTTTTCTGAGGGTTTGTGTGTGTGCATATTGGGAATGTTTGGGCTCTGAAGTACCAGTCTGCTATGTAGGTACAAATGTCTTCTTAAGCCTTTTCTATCCTGCAGAAAATCATGGTCTCACTGTGGAAATTGCTGATATGTTCTGCTGGTGTACAATAACTTATTTCCATCTCTGCCTAATGATAATTTACCATATAAATGCCTTAGGGATGAGACCTGAGGTAGATGCTGAAATAATAAAAATCATCCCAGTAATGGTGAGGCTTTTTTCTTCAGATTTTTAATGTTTCCATGTGCCTTCAGTGGGGAATTTCTGTTATTAAGGGTTACAATGCAGACGCTAATAGACTTAAATAATTTAAAATAAAACAAAACCATAACAAAATTAAAAGAAAGATTTAAGAAAGATTTTTTCTTTTATATTTTCTTTAGTTTTCTAGTTTTCCTTTGGGTTTTTTCTTTTTGCTTGTTTGTTGTTTTTTTTCTGTTTTAAGAAGCTAGTCGGTTTGATGTTAAAAACATATATTTTTTAAGCTGGTTCTGTGGCATTAATTTATCCTTTTTACATGGAAAACATACATTCATCAAGTCACCTCCCAACAGTATATTAAAAAACATTGTTATTTTTAGTAGCTATTATTTAAAGTAGATATCATATTTCCATATATATTTTATTTGACAAGGAGGAGAAGAAACGATGCAAGGATAAATATACTATTTCATGGTAACATTTCAGTGTTATTTATTGCAAGAAGCTGCATTCTTTATTCATCCCATCTATTTCTATCCTATCTATGGCTTATCTATACCAATCTGTACTTGCTCAGTTACATAGATTTTCTTTTCTCAGTTTGACCCCAGGTGCATATGTGTATAGATGTTCATTCCTACATTCAAACATCCACATATAATTATGAATTAACATGTCTTCATCTTATTTGGTCAGTTTCTAACCCAACTCGTCTGCTGCTATCACACTCCATAATTTTTTATATCCAGTCACTGTTTTCTCTTGTCTGATTCATCAGGGTATTGGACCATAGTGAAATTATTGCCTTAATTTTTTTATTGGAAATTTTGAGAGAGATCACTGATGTCTTTGTATAAATTCTCAAAATGAAATGTATGGAATATCAGCTAAATCTTTTATCTATATCATTGGTTTTAAAAAGGCCCACAATTTTAATAATGGAGTTATTTTATCTGCCAACTGCATTGGAATTCTTTGTCACTGAGACAATATTTTATACAGAACTACTTGTTTGGTGATTTTTTGGGTACACTCAAAGCTTAGACATTTTTTACTTTGGATAACAAGCACAAATTAGGAAAAAAAGAACAGAGAGAAGACAGCTGGACACATTTTCTGTTCTTCTTCTATTTTTCTCACAATGTATTTAGGAGAAATTATTAGGATCCTGCAGCATTCTTTCTTCTCTTGCTGTGGTAAAGAGGATCCTCAGACAGCAGACTGCAGATATACTTTCAAAATTTGTCTCTAAATGAATCAGTGGAGAGAGGTGAAAAAAAAATTTGACTTATTACTAGTTATTTTTATAGTTGAAGAATAAAGTGTGCTATGAGTAATTTTCTTATTAAGAAGAGTCTTGGAGCCTGACATAGTTACTGGAGGGATGTTTGCATTGTCAGGAAACATAGAAGACAGGCCCATTTTTGAGGCTGAAGTAGTGTTTTATCTTTATCAAAAGAAATACAGGACAGAAGAAGTGAGCCAGTATCAATTGCTCAAGTATCTCCTGCCAGACTGCTATAAGTAACTGTAAATTGGATAAATAAATGAACACACAAAGGAGTTGCTTTTAAAAGCCTGCATTAATTGTAAATAAATACATTTTTTCAACTGAGCAGTAATTATATATTTGCTCTACTCAGTGTCTCAGACTTTTTCCACTGCACTCATCCTTGCAGAGCTGGAACTTTACCTGCAGAAGTGCATGGTTTTCCTCATGCTTTTTAAAAGATATGCTTTTACTCATAGAGATGAGTTTCCCTATTTTATAAACCCAATACCACTTTTTTTCTCTTATATATTTAGATCTGTCAAAGCTGTTCTTCCATAACATTAAAGAAATAATGTTTTGCTGCATGATATAATGATGGTTCAGTTAGCAGGAAAAAATTCTGTTGAAGGAAAAACTGTTTTCTGTAAGTAAAACCCTTCAATTCAAAGCAGGGATGTCTTTAGTTAAAACAATCTGTGGTCTTGCACTGATTTAGAAGATGTAGCTTAATCTTTTTCACAGAATCATAGAATCTTACAATGGTTTGGGTGGGAAGGGAACTTAAAAATCATCTAGTTTGAATTCCAATCCCTACCATGCATAGGGAAACCTTCCACTACACCAGCTTGCTCAAAACCCCACCCAGCCTGACCTTGAACACTTCCAAGGATGGGGCCTCCATAACTTCTCTGGGCAACCTGTTCCAGTGCCACACTACACACACAGTACTGAATTTCTTCCTAATATCTAGGCTAAATCTGCCATCTTTCAGTTTAAAGCCATACCCCCATGTCCTAACAATACATGCTCTTATAAAATTCCTCTCAGCTTCCTTGCAGGGTCCTTCTAGGAACTGGAAGGATAAAGGGTAAAAAGAAGGCTGTGTAGCAGTCTCTTCTCAGTCAGTAAGCCAAACTATCTCAGCCTGTCTTCATGGAAGGTGTGCTCCAGCCCTCTGATCAGCTTCATGGTCCTTATCTGGACTTGTTCCAACAGGTCCATGTCCTTCCTGCGCTGGGGACCCCAGAGCTGGATGCAGCATTCCAGGTGCAGTCTCATGAGGCCAGAGCAGGGGGGCAGAATCCCCTCCCTTCCCCTGCTGTCCCCACTGCCTTGGATGCGGCCCAGAACATGACTGGCATTCTGGGCTGCAAGTGCACCTTGCTGGGTCATGCTGAGCTCCTCATCACCAACACCCTCAAGTCCTTCTCCTCAGGGCTGCCATCAAGTCATTCTCCTCCCAGTCTCTATCTCTCAGTCAGACTATCCCAGTCTCAAATCTGGGTTTGAGATTACCCTAATCCATGTGTAGGACCTTGCACTCAACCTCGTTGAACCTCATGAATTTCTCATATACCACTTCAAGTCTGCCAAAGTCCCTTTGGATGACATCCCTTACTCCAGCATGTCAAACACAGTTTGGTGTCATTGACAAACTTGCTGAGGGCGCACTCTATGGCACTGTTCATGTCACTGACAAACATGTTAAACAGTGCTGGTCCCAATACTTAGAAACAATTGTTTGAATGACCTTTACTGGTGATTAGATATCTTTTTAATATACTTTCTTTCGTTTTGGCAGAAAATTAAGCTCTCTGAGGACTGGTGGTGTGCTACACTCTGAATTAACTGACAAAATGCAGTAATTTTTCCCTTCTGCTTAATTGTATTGTGGAAACAATCAGTCATGCAGCAAAAGCAATTACATTTTTGTTTTTATTCTATTTTCTTACTATTTTTTGTTAATATCAAAGTGCATACTGTGTTTGAAAAGATGCTCTCTCTCCAACATGCTATCTCCCTGAGAGCAAGGAAGCAAAACAAATCCAACAGTAATGAAATAATTCTTGGTTTTGTGGTAGGGTATGGGGTATAAGAAAGACATGCATATGCACAAATATCTCATGAAAATACTTTCTCAAGGCACATTTAATAGATTTTGTCTAAAATAAAAATTAGAAAGATGTGTCTGCCCTCTGCAGAAAATTGCATCTGTTCAACAAACCCAAAACCACCTGAATGTCAGAAATACTCAGCTGAGACATTTTATTCACATCTGCTGATAATAATGCCCCATGGGCATTCAAAAGCCTCATGCCACTACTCTCAGTAGGTTTGGTTCATTAGCAAAGATTTTTCCCCCTGATGCACTTTTGGCCAACATGTAACATGACTATTTTTTTAATGTACTGAGTTTTCATCTCCCAGGGGGAAAATGTATCTGTTTGCTAAAAGTTGAAACTATTATTGAAAAAAAGTGCAGTGATTTTGTAACTCAGATGTTTTACATAGGAAACAACCTACTTCTCAGGCAACTTTATTGGTAACATTGGCAAACATCCAGTGCTACAGAGTACAATACCAACCAAATAATGAACCAGTAGGCTGGGGTTCCTGTCTCAACTAATCCATGATATGAGTAGGTAGTGTGGAAAAACTATGATTTTGGAAAACATTTTTCTTTCCCTTTCAAGAATAATAAAGAAGATTGTTTTTCCATTGATTTGTAACACAGAAAAAGGCCCTAGTCCACTGGATTAAATTCATCACAACTGAGCTTGATCTAAGAGGTCTTTTCCAACCTAAATGGAACAAGCAGTTGTGAAATTGCACTTAGTAGTATGCAAAGGAGATAAACTTCAATCATGGAAATCTTATTAGTAATAACTAATTACTAATAAGATTTCATACACCATATTCATGCACCATAACTCTCAATGTACAAGAAGAACAATACATCTGTTGATGTCTCATTGTACTGTTCATCAAATTATAAATGTAATATATTTTCTCATATTTTGTATATAGTATTTTAAAAGATCTGTAATACATTATTTTGTGGGCTTGTTTGGAAGAGCTTTGAATATATTTACCAAAGAGTTCATTTAACAGATTTTACAGGTTTTCAGAATAAGATATTGAACTTTTTTTTCAATATTCCTCCATCCTTATTATGTAAAATATTGCACATCTTAACAGCATTGATTTTTTTTCCCCCTTTACTGGAATACTTTGGAGTTCAAATTAATATTAAGTAACTTTCTTTAAAGTTCTTTTTCTTGACTCTTGAGCTTAATAGGCTGAAATTGAATTAATGGAGCAGAGAGGAGAGTGAGTGGGCAGGGAGAGCACAATCACAGTGGGTTTGGGGTGTGGAGTGCTGCAGATTGCAGCAGGACTCTCATTCTGGGACCTGGATTTCTCCTTCCATGCTCAGTGCAGACAACTGCAAGATACTTTATTTCCAAGGTACAGCACCTCCTCCCCCTCCTTCTTCAGTGGCCTTCATTCTTTCTCTCCCATAGTCTCACTCCTCCATCTGAATGGAACTGTTGAAGTGTTTTTTTTTTCTCTGCCCTTAACTGTGTTTCCCCACAGGTGTTACTGCCGTCATTGCTGATGGGCTTGGCCTTGTCCAGTGGTGGATCCAGCTGGCATTGGCTCTGTCTGTCTTTAGGGAAGCTTCTAGCAGAACTCCCATGGAAGGCACCACTGTAGTAGCACCCCACTGCCATTAACAAAACCTTGCCATGCAAACTCAGTACAGACACTTTTAACAAAAGTCATTTTAACTACCTGTTTCCTTCAAAAGCTAGGAAAAAGACCTGCTTGTAAGGCCACATTTTCTCTTTCCCCATGCTGCTGTGCTGCAGTTTTGATCTGCCCAAGCACCCCAGAGCCCCACTGTGCTAGAGAACCTGGGGCTGCTGTGGGTTCTGCAAGTCCAGCCTATTCCAGGGTCTTCCCACCCCAGGGGTCTGGCCTGGGCTGGAATGTGGTCATCACCAGCAGCTGACAGACATCTGAGTCCCTGGGCAGGACATATGCAAGATAGATTTCAAAGCAGAAACTAGTGCCTGAAACAGAATAGGGAAGTCTTTTAGTTTTGATACTAACCATTTTCTGGGAATACTCGGCTATATATTATAAGTAAGGAAGTAAATTGCTACAGCAATTAAGTACTCTTTTTGCTGTAATGGCAGGAGTGTGAACCTGGAAACAAATCTGTTCTGAATCCATCCAAGGATTACAGAAATCATGAAAATCTCAGGTACTTGAGGCAGTGCTAAGGAGTGATAACTGCATCCTTCATTGAAATGGCTTCTATTTAGCCCCATCATTTGGAAATGATGAAAAAGGGGAAATGAAAGGTAAAAGATGAATGTATCTACACAGAACGGTGAGAGTATGCATGAAAGATGATCCTCCACAGCATACCAAATATAGCTCTAAAGATCCAGGAGTTAATGAGAGTGTCACTGGTGGTTAATGCAGTGCTCTGCATGGGATATGAATGAGGCCATACCTTCCCATGGTAGGGAAAGTGTAATTTCAAATTGCCTCTGATACCAACATGCAACAATTGTGAGCAAATATTGAACTCATAATGGCAATTACTGCATTTTAATTACTGAATAAATTATGTTGCATATAATAGACAGTAAATTGCAAACATTTTGCAACTTTTTAAATGCTAAAAAACTGCTATCTACTAAGAGAAAAAGAATTCTTTTCTTTGTTTTCTCAAAACCATGAAAAAAATAATGAAAACCATTACTTTCCTGAAGCTGATAATTTTATTTGAAACATGAAACAAGATAATTGGAAAAAAAATCACGATAGACACACTTCCCTTCTGCTTATCTTCCTTTTCTTCAACTCCTAGCTCAGATAGTTGCAACAGTAGGGAAATTAGGATTACATCATCTGTTCTGTGCAGAATATTGCAGAACTCATAGAAGTATGAGTTGCATTGCTGAATAGTCAGATTTTTTTCTACTAGAATGCCCATTCTGTAGTTTGAGCTAATACACTATCCTGAAAATTTAATATCTTTGCAATCATTTTAATATAGAACAGAACAAAGCTGTGCTGAAAGATGCTTACATTTAAATAAATTAGAACAAACTAGCAAAATGCAGAGGTTGAGATACACGGTGAATTGTGCACATGAGGCAACTTTATCGAAAAAGGGCTCAAAACACGTTTTATCTCCAAGTTCTTGAGAAATGAAAAGAAAATCAGCAATAAAGGGAGCAATAGAGGAAGCTAGCTTTTTCACACAGTAAGCAAACCTTTGTAAGGGCAGATCCACCGCATAATCCTTATTTACTGGAGTCTAAACTCTTGTAGGCAAATGTAAATATTCTGCACAAGAATGTGTGCACAATGCCGATATTCTTTATTCCTTCAGAGCAAGGCCTCTTCAGTATAGCTTACTGTCAATACAAAATAGCTGTCTGTGTAGAGAAAAGAAAAAAACACTTTGTCCACTGTAAACTTAATCTCTTGCTCCTAAATGAAGCTTATTCTAATTTGAAATAAATTTTTCTTGAGTCTTGGCATCTAAATGTTTTTATTCAATAAATATGTATAAACAAGCTCCTTGTTAGAGATTCCACAAAGAGCTTCGATCAGGTCTCTAAATTATGATTTTAAGAGAACCCTATTTCTTGTATGTGTTGGGCAGTTTTCTTATTTCCTACATTTGGTAAAATCTGTAAACAAAAAATTCAGGATTTCATTAAATCACTGTGATATATAGAGATACAGTAAGTAAGTATCCCTACTGAATATACTCAGTTCTGGAATATGCAATGTGTGGCAGTATTTTAAAATTAAGGATTCTCTAATGTTCACTGTGTTTGTTCTGCATGTTGTCAGCGTGATCTAGTGAGAGAGTTTTGGTATTGTGAGATTTTAGTTAAGTTAGTGGTCATTTTGCAGTATGCAGTGTAAACTTGCATGTAGGCAAGGCTTGAATGTAGATTCACAAAAAAGGAGGGTGAGGAAGTGGGGTGGTGTTCTTTAGAGTATTATTACTCAATCATCTAAAAAGGTTTGTATGTCATATTTTGTCATTTGATAATTATTTTGCAATGCTCTTAGCAGATATATTGCTTCCCTAGGTAGTGATTGTCTGAAGATTTCATTACAAACAGGAGCCTTCAGGGAAGAATGTTGCTTAATGAAATTAATCATTATACGGGTTTACTCTTTAATAAGGTACTTTGCAAGAGATTATTTCTTGATGGAATATATTAGTGCAGATATGCTGTTTTGACAGTCAACACACTATATGAGAGAGAGAGAGAGTAGGAGAAGGTGGGAAGGAGGGAGGGAGGGAAGGTGGAAAACAGAGAGAAAATTAAAAATAACTCTTCACCATACCTTTCTCTGCCCCCCTTGAGATGTACTGGGAATCATTTCACCTCAGTAGACCACATGCTTGTTGATCATGTCCTAGAGAGAAGATGACTACATGACTGCAAAGAGGGAAGATGTATGCTTGGTACATTTTTGAGCTTATTGTGCCCTTCAGGTGCCAATACAACCCAGATAATCAGTAGAGAGGCTGGACTTGATACACAGAAATTGGATTTTATTTTCTGTTCACATTTTATCCTTGAGAATTTTTTTTTCTCAGAATCAGAGCATCATTGATTCACTTGTCTTTTCAGGATGTTAACATGTTAAATTCTTTAATTTTTTTTTTTTTTTTAAGAGTGCACTATCTATAAAGCTTGAGGCTATCTGCAATTGTGCAGCTTGGAAAACCTTTGTTTCGTAAACAACAAAAATGAATCCAAGAGTTTGGATAGTTATAACAGCTTACAGCATCTTAAGAACTATTTCTAGTCAAGCTTCAGATCACACATTTCTGATAGATTTTCCTGAAATCTATTTTGTTTTACTTGAAAATATAGTTTGCTTCTTACACAGTGTTTATCTAACTGTGTTGACCATAAGGTAATGTTTGAAGATTAAAAGAAGGACTATCTTTCATGACCACCAGTAGTATTAAATCACTAGTGTGTCATGGATTAGCATTTGAGACTTCTATAATTTGAGAATTTCATCCCTATCTTTCTTTGGATTAACATTCATCAAGACTTTGTATTGCCTCCAGCGTTAGCTCTACAGGAAAGAAAATCAACACTTTAGCATGAAATCAGAACTGTCTCACAACTTAAGTCTAAACAACACTGAAAATCATCCAAGGATGATGGGGGAGGATGCAGAAGCACAAGTTTCAATTTTGTGTATGTCCAGTGCCAGGTTAGTTTTCTTCAGGCCACACTGGTAGAGGAAGTCATGCCTTTTGCCTCACTGCTGAAGTGCTGAAATATCTGTCTTTCAAGATAGACAGTGCTGATAGAAAAGGTATCCTCCCTCTCTTTCCATCAATGCTTAGCATCTCTTAGGCATAGATTATTTTTATTTTTACTTTTCAGTTCAACATGTTTTCAGAATTCACAAATAATGACCTTCTGAGGTGAAAAAATGCTATATACTCCAGCAAAGGGTGTATTATGGATTTAAAATAAAAAAAAATTAGAAATGTTAAAAACAGATAAGGCTTATGAAAGGGCATGGCATTTTACTTGGTTTTATTATTTTGAACAAGGTTTAATTCACAGAAATTAGCTAGAGATCGATAAGCTTTTTTTTTCCTCAAACAACACAATCTGCAAAAGATAGGAGGAAAAAGCACTTATTTTTGTGAGCATAAACTATCAGATTTGCTAATTTGGACACTAGCTTCACTCTGAAGCTTAGCCAGCCTTTTATAATTTAACAAGTAGCCCTGATAATCTGCTGCATTGTGCACAATCATTTACCATTTCTAATTAAAATTGACAACCCCCCTGAAACTTCCCCTAGACAAATGTGGCAAGTTTAGAATAGCTTCAATTGGTTTAACTCTTTGGGACTGTCTTTTTACTTACTTAGGGTCCTTTTAGAAGAGAAGCAACAATATATGGAATGCTCTAGCAAGCCTGTAAAAATGCCCAGAAAATAGACTTCTTGTGATGATGTGTAGAGTACCTGCAGAACCTTTACCATATGAAAAAAACATAGTGAAAGCACCATTTTCCCTCTAGACATGTTAAAGATACTTTGTTCTTATTTGGAAGCAGAGTCTCTGAGAAAAATATTGTGTCATACACAATGTGATCACTGCTGCTGCCTGCATGGCTGCTTGTCTGTTAAACTCCAAACTCCTACCGCAAAATACGGTGTGTGTGCTTGGGCTCTTATAAATGACCTACTTAATCTTGATAGAGGCAGCACTGGACCACCTCATACAAAGGTAACATTTCATGCCTTCCCTCCTGCAACGAGATGGTGTCCTTGTGGTTCAATAAAGGAGTGACTGGAGGGTGACATACAACAATTTGTGCATTAGGAAGCCAGAATCCTTCAAGGGTTTTTTCTGCTTAACACTGAATTGTTACAGTTCTCTCTTCTGTACCTAACTGTCCTTAAAGCTCGTTAATTCAACATGTAAATAGAAAATATTTTTCTCTACTTCTGTGAAAATAAAACAGGCCTTAATGACTAAATTTTTTTAATTTTTTTTTTAATAGGGCAGATGAGATAGTGGGGAAAACTTTGCTGATTTATATATGAGCTGTGTATGGTCATGTAAGAGCGTGTGCATTTTGTATATTTCAGGAGATGGATTTTTGCCTGCAGCAATGTAGTCCATTTCTGGAATGTCCAGAGTAAATTCCCGAGACCACACATGGGGGAAGGGAGACAGAGAGGCAGGAACAAAGTGATACCAAAATGCAGATCTGATGCTCCCCATGTATTAGGGGACTTCTGGAAATCGATGTTGTTAACATCTTGGCAGAGTACTGAAGTAGCTGCTGTAGAGGCATTTCATTCTGGAAGGAAAGTGCATTTTTTATTGATAGTGGGCCTCTTTTGCTGTGTGAATACAAGACAGATGATGCTGAAAGTCAAGTCTTGGCAAAGAGATCCAGCAAGTGTTGTAATAGACATACAATGCACATATTCAGTAATCATCTTGTTTATAATAAAAAGAGAACTGTGTTCCTTGAATGTATGTCTTGCAGGCAGACAAATCAAAATATTGGTTCCAATACAGGATTTTGCTTTCCAAACTTTAAAGAAAGTACAAAAGAGGATTGGCCAGAATGCTTTTGGCTTTTGAAAAGATTTATTTTTCTGTCTTGCACTTGTGCCTTTTCATGTGGCAATGAGGTCCAGGGAGAGAGTAGTTTCCTTGAGAACTTGATGACAGAGACATTGTTTCAGAGAGAAGACGATGGAGATATAGATAAAGGTTCTGAGATTTACAAAGAAGAAAATCACAAATATATAAGAAAAGAAAAAGCATACTATTTTCTGTGTCTTTCTTTTCTGTCCCAATGTTTGTGTGTTTTGTTTTTTGTTACAGATGAGTGAAGGAATTTTGAAGAAAAATCTCCATTATCATTTCAATTTATTACTTAAATTTGAAACCAATTTTTTTGTAAGTTCTTTGTGAAAAGAGGGAGGACATAAAAGTCCATAAAAAGTTATAGACTCTTTCCTAGTGCAATAAAATGAGTCTCTTTTTTTATACCTGTTATTTATTTAGACTGAGTAATGTACCTGACCTAGCCTATGCTTCCTTGTTTCTGTCTTTGTTGATGAGACAGATGAACAAGATTTATTTCCTTGTTTCCCTCTCCTTCTCTCTCTCTTCTCAACTACTTGAATTCATGTACAGCATATTTTGGCTTCATGTATCTTCTTGCATGATGAAGCATCTGCCTGTGGTGCTGAAGCTACTGGCAGTGCCTGTGTTTGCCCCAGAGCACATTACAGATGGTAGTGTCATTGCAGATAATGATAGCCTAATATACTCAGGGTAGCAACAGGGGACAGATGCTGCTTTTGTTCAGGCTTCAGTGGCAGATCCAACCCTGCAGACTGTGGCAGAGGGGAGAAAACGCCTCCCAAAAACAAGCAGAGATGGCAATTTAGGTAAAGGCCACTGGGTGGGGCAAAAGTGCACATCATTAAAAACAGAACAAAAAAACCCAACAAAACACCCTTGGATGATTTGTTGGAAACGACAGTGAAATCAAAACATGATATTTTTTTTGCAAGTAGATTCTCAGATATGCAAAATATCAGTTTCTACTTATGAAACAGTACACATTCTTCATTACTTTTATTACTTCCTTGATAATTTACATCAGATTACGCAGAGGACCATTTCAAGGCATTTTGTCTCTCAGGATATGGATGTGAGTAAATCACACCCTATAATCTTCCATCATCCCCAGTGCTTTTTCCAGGGAGGATTTACACTTACACATAAAATAAACATTTAAACCCCTACTGTAGAATGGCAAAGGCCTTTTCTTCAGGAGACTAGAAGCATCTAAAGTACATGCTGTTTATTTTTTGCCTTTGTGCAGCATAGTCAGATGAATACAGCCTTATCAGATAATAATGTTAAGTAGGATTTTAGCACTATTTTTCACTGAGTGTAGTATTTAAACAAATTGCATTTTTCCTATTTCTCAGTTTAGTAGCTTGAGATAATTTTTAAAAATTACAGATTTTTAATGATTAACATGATTTTAGCACAAAACAGCATTTTTGCCTCTTGCAGTTAGTAACACTAATGAGGGAATAGGACTCAGGTTATCCATCTCATCAGTCATCCATGTTCAGCCAGTGTACCAGAAACACAGGAGAGAAGCCAGTAGCTGACTAAAAAAAAAAAAAAAAAAAGAAAAAAATCAGTGTGTATGAAATTAACTTCTTGCACATCCTTTTACCAATACTCAGATCTGTCATCTGTTTTCTGCTATAAAGTAATTGCTCTGCTGAAGGTCCTTGAAGAGGTTTCTTCCCATAGCACTGCTATCCTTTTCATATTTTTCTGTGGAAAGGAAAACTGTTGGCTTGATTTCAGCAAGCCCCTAAAATGAAAGACATAAGGAAGAATGGAGCAAGTATTACAGGCTTTTCTAAGAATTTTTTTCCCAGATGTGCTCCTGAAGAGTGATCAGAAAATGAATAACAAAATAATCCCCCTTGCCTTTGTAACGTTACCATAATTTTCTAAATTAGCCAAAAGAACTGTTCTGCATGTAGATGTTGATGAAGCATCTCCAAGATAGAATACTGCCCTTTCTGTTTCGAGAAGACCATAAAAGTTTTTAATCCTGTTCATCTTCCTGCATTTTCATGGTTGTATCCATCTATAACTCCAGAAGATCTCTCACATTTATGAACTCGGTAACTGTTATCACTTGTTGTCATAGGGTCAGTGGACAGGACAGTACCAATTTCTGCAGGGAGAAAAGAACACCCTCTCTTTTTTTTGGCAAAAAGACTGAAGCAAGGTGATAAAAGCCATTATATTTCCTCAGTCATTTAACATAGTGGCTGGCACGATTTTTTGTTGACCTCACATCTTTCTGCAAACATCCCGATTAGAGCTACTTCCTGTGCGTAAAGCAGCCATCTGCTGGGGCTGCAAGTCCTTCTGCCCCTGGAGAGGACTGTTTCACCTGCTTCTTTTTAGAGTAGCTAACTGCCTGGACTTATTTCTACTTGCAGTGCTTGGCCTACAAACAAACTGCTGATTTCAGCCCATTCCCTGTTCATCAGGCATACCAATCAGCAAAAACCATTAGAACAGATGTTACTATCTTTAAGTGGCTTTAAGAGAGAAGACACTGAAGAGCTGAACTACCTTGCAGAAATTTCCAGATGTGAAAGGGTCTAATGCACATCACTTTCTTGAAGTTCCTAGCCTGTGTATAAATGAATGCTATTGTCGGCTCTTGCCAGCTTTGCATTTTTAAAAAAATTAAAAAATAACTTGAGGGAAAGCAAGCATAGTAACAGATAACAGTACTCAAACTGTTTAGACTGTTTCAGGGGATATCAACAGGGCAAACAAAAGAAACCTCTGCTAATGTCTCAAAATACCGTTTAATTGTCCTGTTATGGTTGTGCTAAACATAGAAAGAGAAAAATTAATCTCAACAAGTTATGTAGTTTTGCAGAAAGGGCATTTACTGAAATGTGAAGACACTACGTCTGGCTTGCTAAGTAAGTGTATAAATAAATAAACCTGGATATTGGATATCGAACTCATAACTTCTGTCTTGTAACAACAAGATCATCTCTCCACTCTGCTTTGCACTGCAAAGCTCAGATAGTAATGCTTTTTAATAATGTCATTACTGATAGAACTTATTACTCAAAAGATTACCCAGTGTTGTAGTACAACTGCCAGTCAAACTGTATCTGCTTATACCAGAACTGAATCTGTTTCGTACGGCATTAGAGAATCTGAAGCACTTCAAACATACAGGCAGCCCTGACCAAATACAAATTAGGAGACTGAAATACAAGTTTTGGGTTTTTCTCCAGGTAACTCTCCCTATGCTCCCCTATAGTACAAAGCAGTCTTTCAAATTATTTCATTTTAAGGGCCTACTATTGGCTTGAGCATCCTCTAACAAGGTCTTCTAAGGTATCTCCTTCAAAGCATTGAAAGGTTATGGCTTACTAGTCTTTCAAAAGTCAGCCATCATCCCAGTCTAAAGAAGTTATATCTTTCCAGCCTATGCAGAGAGTACACTGCAGATTTCTATTTATATTTATACCTCCTGAATTTCTATCCTTGTCTTTGACCATAGAGAAACTCCTCTTTTTCATTATTGTGTCGAGAAATAAACGTGGCAATACATTCAATGTGGGTTCCATAGTCAATAAACAATTATCAATAGAAACTTGAAATATTCATTTAGGGCCTAAAGTAAATTTAATAAAAACTGCATAAGAATTAATTAACATAAAACACCCGAATGCAAAATGGATTAAATAAACTAAAGTTCATGTTTTAATCAGCAAAGCCTTGTTGCTTAACAGCTCCTCCAGGCTTAATGTTCAGCTTAGTTTCTGGATCACACTCCTTTAAATTGCTCCACAGAGACATAAATCTGACTACAGCTACTGTATACTCTTGTGAGAGTGAGTACATGTGTATATTTCTGAGTGGGAATGTGAAATATAGTGTGCTGGTGCATTGCATGTGAATTAGTCCTTTCTGTATTAGAGAAAATACATTGCAGTACTACTCTTAAAGAACACTGCCAAATATTTTAAGCTTTCTTTTGTGTCGGGAGATACCAGATAAATTCAAGAATAACATTGCACCCAATTAGATAGTATGAAAGCAGAATAATATTATTGACTTCATTGGAATTTTCCAGAATGACACCAACATGTTTGAAATCTTACATTAGCACAAAGTTCCCTGCCCTGGCATACCTTCACAGCAGTATTTCTCTTTCTTGAGGCAAAATAAAAAAAAAAACAAAAAACATTTCACAATCTGTTAATCCATAGATCTAGGACACATGTGTTTCAAAATAATGTCCAAACTTACACTTAAAGCCATGCAACTAGATAAGTTGTCTGGATTATGTCACATGTGTTAGCCTGCTCTGATCCACTCTGGCTCATCATGCAATCCTCTGAATATGAGTGAAAATGCAGCCTGAGATATCTTTTCCTCCTCTGCTTATTTATTAAGGTTCAGCAAAACTTGACCACATCACGCTCTAAACCATAAGGCTACTGTTGCTTGACAACATTGAGCAACAAAGCAACCAACACACTAGCCAGAGATTTCTTGGATCTAAATGAATGAGAACTCCCAGCAGATGCCCACTGGCCCTCCTGGGACCCTGCTCTCACTTCTGGGAAGATGAAGAGAGAAATGTTGTGTACTATTAGCTGCGACACTGGGTCCAGGATGTATCAGACAAGTATTTTTTTTGTATGCTCAAGGACATGTCTAAATTTTCCTGACAAACATAAAAAACCTGTAAGTTTTGTTAATAACTACATGGAAATTAACTTGCATGGTCCTAGCTTATATGTTTGTTAATAATCTACTCCATTGTCCGGTGTGTATTTCTGCTAAGGACTTCTACCTTATAAATGATCAAAGATTTTTTCCCCTAAATTTCTCCATCTGTAAATCATAACAATGTTATTCTGTATTGCAAAGATTGTGAAATAAAAGTATCAGGAAGTACTTTCTGAGCCTCAGGTAGAAAGTTTCACACAAGTGGAAAGCATCTTTTTTATTTGCTGAAGTCTATAAATGAATCTGCAGCTCAGAGCAGACTTGTGAAAAGCAATTCTTTCTGGCAAAATAGTTCACATGGTCCTACATAAGACAAGCAAGTTCTTTTGAGAAAGTTGTGTTCTTCAAGTACAGCTAATTGAATTCTAGAAATTTTTATGTGGGAGGAATTACTGAAAGAAATCCTGTTAATATTCATCATTAACATTAAACACAGCTTGTTGGGGTTTTTAAAGCAGTACTGATTTTCAAGTGTCTTGATAAATGACTAAAGATCACTGTTAAAGAGAGTCCCCTCTGACAGGCCCATGGCCACTCTATCTCAAAAAGAACATGTGTGGAAAAAAAGGATACTCATCCTTTCACTATTTAGATGACTTAGAGAGTCACTGCATGAAAGTTCTAGGGTTAATCACAAATTCAATAGAAAATGTTTTTAAGGGTGAAATATTGCAACTTGTTGGACAGCCCAGAAAGGACAAGCCCTCAGGTACACTCTTGATTTAAAACAAACTTGTTAAAATGCAAAGTTTTGATGTTTCTGTGTTGAAATTCTTTCTCTGAAATAAAGGACTGCATCCATATCTCACTCCTAGACCCACAAAATTAAACTGATTTGATTTTGATGATGTGAAGAAAATTGCTCAGTCTTCTTCAGATATTACTTCCTAAAACTTTTCTTTGGTAAAACTTTTAGAACTTTTTTAAAAAAGTTTTAAAAATGAGACCTAAATGGTTGCCAAATGGGTCTAAAGGCATCACAAACCAGAGGAAGATCATGAACTTCTAAAGTAACTATTGAAACAGAGCTGGGGTTTCCCTGCTGCAGAGGGTTCACCCTGCCTGAATGCTGGAAACTTCTCTATCACTCCCCTTTCTAAGTGGAGCTGGGGAAAGAAATGTAACTGAGGGTTTATAGATTGAGATAAGAACTAGAAAAAATCACTCACCAAACACCATCATGGGCAAAACAGACCTCATTAGAGATGTTAATTGAATTTATTACTAACAAAATCAGAACAGGAGAATGAGAAGTAAAATAAGACCTAAAAATCACCCTTCTCCTATTTGCAGAGGGGGGCATATGTGGCCCGAAGTTTAGAGTCCGACTAGCTGAGGGCGAAAGGCCGACGCCCCTCTGCAATTCCTGGCCAGCACCCTTCGGCGTCTGATGGCCTCGGGCTGTGCTGGCTGCAGACTGGCTTACCCCGCTGGTATTTTGGAGGAACGGAGCTGACCATTTCCCGGGGGTTAAACATCGGTTTATTGAAGGTGTTGCGGGATCCAAACGCGCCGAAACCAACCGGGAAAAAGTTTTTTCATAGGGGGTGAAAACAGGATTATAAAGGAGGGGGGGGTGGGTACAGGCGGAACCAATCGGGAAAGGTGAGGGGATGAACTTCACAGAACTGACGCTCCATGGAGACCAATAATCAAAAGGTAAAGGAGGTGTCCTGGGACCCCAGCCAACCACCATCTCCAGAGAGGAGAAGGTTCTCGAAACCTGGGAGGAGGAAGGGAGTGATTGACTGGACAGGGAGGAAACAACTTTCACTTATAAGGGAAACCAGGGGAGGAGCAATTACATATCGGCAACTATGAATAGCGGTTACTATAGCAACTTAGCTGACAGGCTAGCAGTGGCGGGAAAAACTGGGGGAACGAAACCATTTTACACATAATAGGGGAGAACAATACATAAATTGGGGGAATAACACAAGAAACTTAACAACACACTACCACACCTATTGTATTTGGATTGCCCCCAGATGGAGGAAGGAAGGAACGATGAATCTGATTCAATGTTCTCAGAAGGCTAATTTATTATTTTATGATACTATATTATATTAAAGTACACTAAACTAAAATATGTTAATAAATACAGAAAGGATACTCACATAAGGGTAAAAAGATAATAATGAGAACTTGTTACTCTTTCCAAAGCCTCGACACAGCTTGACCCTGATTGGCCATTGAGTCAGAACAATTCACATGAAACCAATGAAAGCACCACCTTTTGGTAAACAATCTCCAAACACATTCCAAAGGAGCAAAATACAGGAGAAGCAAATCAGACAATTATTGTTTTCCTTTTCTCTGAGGCTTCTCAGCTTCCCAGGAGAAAAATCCTGGGCGAAGGGATTTTTCAGAAAATGTGAATGTGACATTCTCGCATCCCACCTTTCTTCCCATCTTTCCCTCCACCCCCAAGAAGTTCATGGAGACAGGGAATGGGAGTCACAGTCACTTCATGACACGTTGTTTCTGCCTCAGCTCAGGGAGAGGAATCTTTCTGCTGCTCCAGCGTGCGGTCCCTCCCGTGAGGTATAGTTCTTCATGAATTCCAACATGAATATATCCTTTGGGCAACCATTCTCCATGAACTGCTGCAATGTAAGTCCATGGGGTGCAGTCCCTCAGGCACGGGCTGCTCTGCCCTGGGTCCCTCACAGCGTCACAATTACTACCAGGAAACCTGATCCAGTGTGGGCTCTTCTTTCCACAGGTCTGTGGGTCTCTGCCAGAAGCTTGCTCCAACATGGGTTCAAAGCCTCCCCTCAGGCTTCCAGTGCTCCAGCGTGGCTGTCCTTCAGGGGCTGCAGGCAAATCTCTGCATCCTCATGGTCCTCCATGACCTGCAGGGGCTCAGCTGCTATACCATGGTCTCTCCCACAGGCTGCAGAGGAATCTCAGCTCCTGCCCTTCCTTTTCCACTGACCTTGGTGTCTACAGAGTTGTTCCTTTCACATATTCTTACTCCCCTCTTCTCTGGCCACAGCTATATCTGTGCAATAACTTTTTTTTTTTTTTCTTAAATATGTTATCATGGAGGCATTACCACCATTTCTAATTGTCCCTGTGTTGGCCAGTGGCACGTCCATCTTGCAGCCAGCTGGCGTTGTCCCTGCTGGACGTGGAGGAAGCTTCTGGCAGCTTCTCACAGATGCTGCCCTGTATTCCCGCCCCCATTATGAAAACCTGGCCATGCAAATTCACTACACCTGCCTTGTGCCCTGTGTTGCAAATCTCTTTTGATGGTACAGTGAAAACTAAGATGAGTAATATTCTACACAAGCTAGTATTTCTTGGGGAGATTTTAGTGACACTTTTTCTGGGGGGGCTTGTGTTCCTCTTTTTTGACACTTCTTTTTGTTGCCATTTATCACATAAGCAAGGGTGGTCCTGGTTAATGTGCCCAAGAAATTGTAGCATGGACTTTAAATCTATTTCAAAGTTGTTTAGATGCACTTTAAAAGGGCAAGAATATCCACCCCGTACCTTGTGCTTTCTCTCCACTGAGTTCAGCTACAGGGCAAGCTGCTGCAAAGAAAGTGTTGCTGCGAATTTGTCAGCAGAATGCCCCCAAATCAACATGAAATAGAGGTCAGAACAAAAGTGAAGGGCAAATCTGTTATTGAGCAACCTCTAAAGAAAACCAAGGCCAGGTAAATGCAGCTTATGTAAAAAGAGGAGATTCAATAAATTTATGGAGCTGAAATCCTGATTCTCAGGCTCAAGCAAATGAGAGCTGAGTGGAGAATACATTTTATTGGTATCAATCTTCAGTGCTGTGCCACAGACAACTGACCCCATGGATGACTTGAAACACAGTTCTATTAGTCATTGGATCCTTCAGTTCCTGTGATTCTTTACCTGGGATCTCTGCCCAGAAAAACATTTTATGTTTTAAAAGATTGTTCATCAGTTATACGAACAACTACCTGGAGTGAAGTAGAGGATCTCTGTAGATAAGAAAAAGAGGCTAATATTAAAAAATATAAAAAGAAATTTGAAACATTAAATGTCTAAGTTTAGATGCTCTACAATTAAAAATAGCATGATTTCAGAGGACTTGCATTGTTTGCAGAATTATTTCAATATACAAACTGCATACTACTCATTCATTTGAGAAGCTATATGTGCAGAGTAGTTAATGCATTTAGATATCTATAATGTATTGCAATTTAACCCTTTTACACTCATTTTACAAAGCTGTGTGTTGATTCAGCATCTACATTAATTCTGAAGTGTAGAGTTATTGATTTAACTTGTAACATCCAAGCAGATCAGTTTGATGCATTTCTTCTTCTAAACTAAGTAAACTGACTTGAAAAGTGACTCTGCATGTTGGTTTCTGATTACATCTCAGAACTACTGGTGATGAACCAAGCAACTAACTAAATTTTTCATTTTCTTACTCTCCTAATTTCAATGTGTATTTGCATTCCAAAATTTGATAGCAAAGTGTGCAATGTATTCCCCAGATGTATAGAATCCACTGTAAGAACTAAAGGTAGAATGAATGAGGTATTTTTATTTTAAGAAATGAAGTATCATCTACATCTTCATGAGTCTGTAAATCTTACAGTATTGGCATTCTTACTGTCAACAAGCTCACCTAAGTATGAACAGCTTTGCTAGGGACAGAGTAAGGTTCAGGTTTAACAAATCAGTTCAGTGTTTCGCACTAGATAAAATCAGTTTTAGAAATCAGGATTGTAGGACACATTTGCAGCTGTAATACTGTAATGCTCATTCCATCCAGCCCCAATGCTGAGGTCTTTGTATTCATAGTTTACAATGATTATCATTTTATACTCAGGGAATTAAAAATTCACTGTAGATATTAAATTACTTTATTGCTACATAATAAATAGAGAATCCTTCCTTCCTTCCTTCCTTCCTTCCTTCCTTCCTTCCTTCCTTCCTTCCTTCCTTCCTTCCTTCCTTCCACACAGATTTCTTTTGGCTGTTTGTATACTGTATTAAGATACTCTTTTATTTCTTCAAGATAGTACTATGTATTTTTACTCGAGGTTTCTTCATTCCACATTACAGGAATATAGATGAGTGATTTAATTGCTTTTATACATTTCATTGTCTGATAGATAACTATAATTTTTGAAAATATAGAGGACATTGGATATCCAGTTCAATTCCTTCATGCTTCTAAGAAAGTAGTAACCTCCCCAGACATCAGTTTTTTTGCATCATTCTTCTTTTCATTTGAGAATAAATGCTGTTTTGAAACATTTTTTTTAAAGCATTGTAACAAGCAGTAGTGGTATGCCCTTTGCCATAATCTCTTTAATTACAAATCATGCCTGGGACAAAGTGGCTCTGTGTAGCCATGATATTTCTTAAGAATAAATTTAGTTTGTGTGCTCTTTGGATCCTTTTCTGTATTTACTGCTGCATTTACTGCACATAAAACAACTAGAAAAATACTGTTCATGTTTTTTCAAGGGGATACTTTTATCAATTGAAAATACCAATTGAAATTAAAAAACTCTAAAAATATTTTCTCTTCCTCCACTTCATACAAATAAGTTTTCTTAATCTCTCTCTATATAAAGATTTCAGGATGTCATAAATACTATTTGGGTAACCAAAGCTAAATTCAGAATTTAGTTTCAAGAAAAGAAACTCAAAACTCACTCTAAATGCATTCAATTGGATATGCTAGTTTTCATGGCTTATACTTTATATGTTAAGACTTTTAACAGACTGCAGCATAATTGAACTATGACTTACTCCTGTTCTTCTTTTATAGATTCATTCTGTTAAGTTATAGCACTCTTTTAACTTAATTTTCTACTTTTTTTCTTTCAAAATATAAGGACTGCTGTTGGATCAAATAATTGAACTGCTAAGGGCCAAATATATTTGGATGGGAATCTATAGAAAATTTCTTCTACAGTTATTCTGTGAGTGCATTGTGTCTGATGAGAAGGTCAGCCAACCTGTGTAAGACTCAGCTATTCTACAGTGGCAAAATTATAAAGTGACAAATTTTATCAGATTTATTTTGTTACATCAGAGTACTGATATATTTATTATCTAACACTTCATATACCTTGTACTGTAGCGGGTTTTTTTGGGGGGGAATTGCCTTTTAAAGTGGAATTTCTCTAAAAATTTGTCATTTGAAACAATATTCAAACACTTTTGTATACTCTAGGTAAGAGCACAAAATAGTTTGGAGGTTTCTAAGCTGATAAGTAGTTACATCCCTTTTGTAATTGCCTCCTTATATAAAAGTATCCAAATTATACTTTCAGTCTAATCAAACTCAGAACAGTGTTTTACTCTGAACTGAAAATAGCAAAAAGGGGTCCAAAACCACAGTTCAAGCATTTTAAGAAGTGTGTTATCTCAGGGTGACTTAGTCTTACATTATTCTACAGGTTGTTGTGGGGGTTTTGTAACTTACACCTCTTTTGTCTTTTTTTCTTTTTTTTTTTTTGCTTTTTTTTACTTGAACAACACTAATATTTCATAAGGTATGGAGTGAAGTCAAATTACACTGAATGTAAATTAGTATAATAATGAAAATTTCTGGAACGGAAGTGAGCTTGTTCTTGGTTTTTTGTGATATGGTTATTTTGTGATATTCAACTCAGTGACATTTTCAAGCTATGCAGCCTGGGGAAGTTGAAGAATATTACTTTATGAAACAATTCATCTTGGGGAGAAATCTGCATACTAATCTTCAGTCTATGGCTAATAAAATTCTTTTTGACTCTATAGTGAGAGCTTTGATTAAATAGCAAAGGAACTATACATATTTATATATATATATACACACATGAACATACACACATAAATACAAAACCATACCTATGGAATCATAAATATAGATTAGGCAAATCTCAAAATATGATAAATAAAAGGGAAGAAGGATAATGAAAAAAAATAAATAACATGACTGTCAGATTTTAGAATTTTATGAGGGTACCATTTTGGCTGTCAAGAACTACATTTAAATTCAATAACAGTGAAATGCTTTTATTTTAAGATGTTGGTGGTGTGATCCCATCAAAAAGGAAGGTGAAGACTTTAAAAGAGTTTTATAGGAAATTATAAGCATTGTTCTTTTCTTGTCTGTTCAAGTAAAATAGTTGAGTAATTTACAAATAGAAAATTATATTAATGTATATTCTATTAAGTATTAGTTAGCTCATGCTTACAAAGTGCTTTGAGAATGCACGGCATTACATAATACCAGACTTATTTTTACCATAATATCATGCAACTCCTTTAGCTGCTTCCCACTTTCAAAATACATCACTTAAAACTGTTCAGTAATAGATACAGCCTTCCATCTGGGTAACACTTGTGTGAAAGGTGCATCATTGAATTGTTCTAGAAAGGTAAAGATAGGAACTCTATGTTCACACTATATACACTTAGAAGTGGTCCTGCAAAATTGTGACTAGTTCTGTGACCTTCTTACATTATTATTACACCGGAATTGTGATATTGATTCAGATCCAAAGCCTGTCTTGAGCAGAATAACTATCTGAGAAAGTGGCCAGGTGCTTTGAAGTTCTGGAGCCCTCTCCACAGGCACTTCATATCACATAGTCTGCCTCCACTTTTGATATTTTTTGGTCGCAACCAGAGATTCAACCCTGAATCATGAAGCACTTCAGTATGTCTCTATGTACAAAAATATTTTACTTTATGTATTGTGTGCAAGAAAAGCTAAGTTCTCCAAGTAGATGTGGGTGAAGAAAGGTTTTTGGCAGTTGAACAAGGAAGGAATTGAGTGAACCAGTGGGCTGCCCTAACTCTTACAATTGTGCAAGGGTTTCTCAAATAAAAATGCTGTGTGCAAACAAACTCCAACCCTTAGCTCCTTTTCATCTCCTAAAACCTTCATTATCTCTGTTATTCATGATCTTATTTTCAGTCAACTCTTTTTCATCCATGTTCTGACTCTATTTCTCTGATGTTTTATTTCTATATCAGGGGATTAGTGTTCAGTGTAACTTTGTGTTTATGCTAATCCTCTCACTCATAAATCATTTCTTTATTCTTGGTTTAAAACTAAATCAAGATAAAAAGTCTTCATAATATTTTGTTTTGTCTTTCATTTGGATATTTTTTGATAGACCTTAAAGATACTGGCAAGAGACTAAAATGATACTGCACAAACCAGAATGAATGAAAACATGGCTGAAGTGATTGCAAAATCCTTGATTATGCTCCTTATTTGTTAATGTTTCAGTCTGTATTCACTGTATCTCTTATCAGGTTCTGTTCAGTTTTTAAAAGAAAGAGGATATCAGATCCCTGTTCAGTAAAAAGCTTCTTACTCTTTAGAGAAGTTCCTTACCTTAGGCTCCTCACTTCATTAGGCACCTACCTGCAGTTTGTGGCCTCAAGGACCAAGCAGAGTGAGGCTTGTGAACTAAACTGAAGTAATGAGTTCTTGCTAGGGCATCCTCTGCAGCAGGGTGGCATTAGGAGGATCACCCTTCCCTTCAGCATGGCCATATGTTAATGGGTGCCAGGTGTCCTGGTTAGCAAATAATCACTACTGAAGGGAGCTCCATGAAGGACTAGAAAGGGACAAAATGGGCATAATTTGCCCTGAAGTGTTCCTGTGGATCCATAGTGGACGAAATCTCTTAACTGCTGTCTAGTCTTCCTGACAGCCCTGGAATTGCCAACATGACGAATGTTGGTACGGCATGTAAACAAGAAATTAGTCAGGTCATCATCTTGCATGCTAACTACCACCAATGTAGGTCTCTTCAGAGAAAGAAGCCACTCCAGAGCTGAACACTTCCCTTCAGTTTTCACCAGTTTTCTTCAGGTAGAAAAAGAAACGCTATGCCAATCTTGAGATTTCCTTTTTACTTCTTTCTTCCAGTAAACTATTTAAAAACAAAACTAAAATTCTTCATATTCTTTGGAAGCTGAACTCTATGTCAGTTGCAGTGAAAAAGGAAAGGAAGTTTTGAAATAGTGTTTTGATTTATTTTTTCTTTAAATTATAAGGATACTGGAGAACAATGAGTGCAGTTTTGTGCAAATAAGGTTTGCTCTGGCACTGCTGTGTAAAAACAATCACTCACTTCTGGGTTGTGAGCTGGAATATATTCCTACTCTGTGTTCTGTCTTCTAATTAGTTTTTTAATCCATGACATGACTGTGCATCATTCCCTCTCATTGCTTAATATCCTTAAACGAAGAAATCTTTCAAAAGGCTCTTGAAATTCTAAATCAGTTATATTGCCTGCTTCCATTATGTATTTTGTTAACTATTCCAAGTAGTACTAACCCTTTACGAATGTAAAAACCTCTGTAACAATAAGCTTGTAGGTTTTTTCCTTTTCATGTTTTACTCATCAGAGGAGGGATTCACATACAGGAACTCAGACTTAGATCTGTATGGTTCTTGCCAGTTCCTTTCAGTATTGAAAATGCCTGGAGAACAACTAATATGATAAGGATGGTAACTTTATTAAAACTTGGCATAGCAATAACCATTCATGATATCTCTCTAATGAGGAGGTCTTTAAAATTTCTTTTCTCTAGTAGCTTATCTGTTTAAATTCCGAGGGCTTGAATATTTTAGGTTTAGGTTACATTCTGCTGAAGCATACATACACACACACATGTGTGTATATAACTCTTTTGTATGTTACCAAAACAATGTGCACACCTGAATACTGACACCTGTACCCTCAAAATTAATGAACTGATATTATTTTTTAAAATAGGGTGTGTTGTCCAGAAAGGGCAGGCACAAGCACTTGCACACTCACTATTATTTTATTTTCTTTTATGCACAAGAAGAAACTGTGTAGAAGCCCAAATGAGAATTTGCTTCTATCAAACACGAATCTAGTCCATTTCTATACCCTGGTGCCTCTCTTATAAAAGCCAGTATCACATCAGACTGACAACTGGCAAATGCCCATACCCTTTCTACTGCTCTCCTCAGCAGTGCTTGACACTGTCAGTCATACATTCCTGCTCACATGCTGTATAAATCTGGCAAGTGTAGGCAGAAGCATGCTGAAGTGACTCTGATCTTTCTTGTCAGATTAATCCCAGAAGGCTCCACTTCCATCTCCAGAACTTGGCACTGAAGACCTTGGTAAGGTTCAATTCCTTCTCCATTCTCATTTGATATCTGTATGTCAGGAAACTCTGACTTGGCAGTGGCTTGGAAAGAGACCAGAGGAGAAGACCAGAAGAGAATATACTCAACCAGAAGAATGAGATCAAATCCAGACAATAAAACAGCAGATATGCCCAAATACCTTTTACATTATGCTTCCCAAAGAAGGAACCGTTGAAAAGTTTCTGAAGGAAACTGGAAGTATAAGTTTAATTTGCTTGTTCCTGCCCTCTTGTCCCTACTCTTTGTTCTGCGCAGTTACTAATGGATTTAAGCTGAGAAGCTGATCAGGGAAGCAATACATGTTAAACAAAATTAATTGAAAAATTCTCTTTTTTCATAGCTTGATTTAACTTGAATAACTGAGCTGATCTATTTTGTCGGCTTACTTTCTGTTCAGCTGGGGTGACATCACATGTGTGGATACCAGTGCCAGGGGTAGGAAGGAATGAGAAGAGGAATGTCTCAGCTGGCTTTGTTGTCAGTGGCACTGAAACACACAATTCCACCCCTTGCCTAGCTGAAAACCACATATTACAGTTCGGAATGAGTTTTCAGATGCAGCTATTTAAAGCTCATACACTCATTATATGAAATGCCTCAAAGAAAAGAAAATTTTAAGAAGTGGTATGAAGATTTCATTTTATATATATATATATATATATATATATATATATATATATATATTAATGTACTTAATGTTTTTAAGGAGAATAAAATAAGTGAATTTTCTGTTGAAGATACAAGTCCTCCTGATCTTCTTTCAAAACTTTTCTTTGAACATGCAGCTCTTTTTTTTTTCTATTTTTCTATGTGATAACAGTGGCAAGTAATAGGATGAAATTCTAATAAAGGAAGATTGAAATGCATCTCAGTTTTTGGTCCATAAGTCAAGAAGTTAAAAGATATTTTAAATTTCATTTTTGTTTTTGTGCAGTCCTCTATCACATATTCTAGTATACTATTTGGACACTTTTCTACATCTCAATTTTTTTGAGTTAGAAGGCAGGGGTTTTGCATATATTTTCCCTTATATTCTGTTTCTATATCTGCTAATTAAGTAAATAGTAAGATCTTTCTTCTTCAGCTTACTAAGCTACCTCTTGGATAACTCTACTTCAAAGGCTGTGTGCTATACCCAGCCATTCCATCTAAATGCAGAGCCAGACTAAATGCTGTAATTCCTAATTTCCCCTGATCTTAAATCCACAGTTTTATGAATTAACATTAGCAGTCATTTTTTTTTGACCAGTCTGGTAAAATTACCTATCTGCAGAGATTTTGCTTTCATTTCAGAGGCATCAAAGCATGCTTTCTTTTGAAGTGATAAGTGCTTGATGTTGTGCCTTAATGCAGGACTGAATTGTTTTGCTTGGCCTGAGACTCGAAAAGCTGCTGGCCTGATCCTTCACACGGTAGAAAATATTGTGATCTGATAGCTGAGACTGAAGCAAGTAATGCAGGAGCTTGCCTGCACAAGGGAGAGGGTTTTGCCTTCACCTTTCCCTGCTAGTGCCTGTTTTGTGCTATTATCTCCTTTCATAGATGGGAAAGAATTTTAAAAGAGGTAAATACCAAACCTTTTTTTTTTTTTGCTCTGTTTTATTTTTTTCTTTTTTCCCCCTTTTGGTAGCAGCTATGTAGCCACTTCCAGTCACTGAAACAGGTTTATAATTATGGTATTAAATAGCGCTGTTGATTATTCTTCTCCTTAAACTGGTCACAGAAACAGTTTAGAGAACTTGAGAACTTGCATTTAATGTTTCAAACACTATTGTGAGGGGGATGATGGTGCAACTGATCTTGAATCCAACTTACGTCAAGAATATTCTGCCAGGGGTTAAACAGCAAGTCATTCCCAAGCCTGAACTGCCAGTATTACCATTTTAAATGTTCCCCAATTAAATAATTAGGTGTAACTTAATAAATGTTTGAACACCACTTTGTTCCCTCTTCTTTCAGTCCAACTGTCTTGTAGTTTCTGTCACTATGGCCCACTTTTCAGCAAGAGCATGTCTTAATATTGACTGTATCAAATTAATCCTACGGTTTATTGTGGGCAGCCCCAGTTGGTCCTGTTCTAAGGCTTTCCCTCCCTTTCTGGTGAAAAGCACTTGTACCGTGGCCCTGCTGGTGGCCTGAATCACCTCAATTTGTTCTAGCAATCAGAGGCAGCTGCTCCCAGTGAAAGGAGCGTGGACCACTGAACAGAGCATTAGGGCTGACCTCAGGCTGAATGCAAAAGGCTCAGCCTTTTCGGCGAGGCCAGTCGAGCATGTGCAAACAGATTTGCTGAAGTACAAAATGGTCCAGTGATTTAATGCAAGTTTTCTTCTCCCTTTCTCTCTTTTTCCCTTTCAGAAATGAGACAGGATAGAGGATAGCCTGGGTACAATCTTAGCAACATCTGTTGCCTTTCACTAGGGTCTTGGCCAAGGCCAATAGCTATTCAAAGAGCTACTGACACTTTACTGAAAGAGAAGAAAGGCTTAAATGGAGAAGTGTTTGGACATGTTTCCCAACACATACAGTTGGATCTTTTTGTGGGTCAGAATGCTTTTGGAGAAATACTTCTCCACTCCCTCCCCCACTCCCCCCTTTTCGGGTGAAAATGTCAGAAAACAAATCTTCAGCAAATTACAGAGCTCAGTGGGCCTACAACACTGAAGAACAGTTAAATTTTCCTTTCTTTGCTTTTATTGTCTGAAATAAAGGGTGTTTGATGACCAAAATCTTAACCACAGTTAATAGAAGTGTGAAGGAATTTATGCTTAAGATTGCTTCACATCTGTTACTTTCTAATTTCCACATCAATTTATCTTTTAAAGTAACTAGTAATAGCAGTGGAGCAACTGCAGCATTTTAGCTCTATTAAGATGACTGATATTGTATGAAGAGATATTTTACAAAGTTATTTCTTATGTTTGTTTTCCTGTGTGCTCTCCCCCCACCCCCCCTCATAAACATTAATTTCATCCAGCACTTAGGAAGAGGCAGTTACCTGTTTCTCTCTCCCTTTTTTCCTCACATAGCTTTTCACAGGCAATTTTGCTCTGTCCATCCATGACATGCCTTCATAAAAATGACAGATGAAGCAGCTGAGTAACTGGTGGGTATATTATCCTCCTGCAGGCATCTGCTGCTCAAAAGGCACCTATTCTTTTGTTTGCCTTGAGACAGAGGATGTATATTGCATCCCATATATGAAGTCATTCTTATCAGCCTTCCCCTATTTTGAGGATAATCACAGTAAATTAAATAAAAGCTACTCAGAGGAAGTCTAGTAGAGTTATTCAATTACAAATATTTGCAATGAAGCTTGATGTAAGTACATGTCTGTAGACACAGAAGATATTGCTAGAATCCTCAAGGAGAAATGCTGTGGAGCTTCCAGTTTTACTGAATTTTTTGTTTTGATCAGGCCATGCTCATTAAATTCAAAGCAAGATGAATATCTGTGGATGAGCACAAGCTTCATGACATGGGATGTCTTACAGTAGCTGACTCACGTGTATTATACTCATGTATGTAGTAAATTATTAGTATCTATCTGTATAGTAGTACTTCACACCGAGATACAGGTGCTTGTGCTCGGTGTCCCTTGACTGACCTAAAAAACCCCTTGTCCCAGAAAGTTTCCAACAGAAATATATATGACAAACTTCAGTGACTCAGAGGAAAACAAAAGCAGTACTTTTGAAATAGCAAGGCTTGCAGGGCTGGGAACACCAAGGTCAGTGTTGCTGAATGACTAGGCACAGCATCCCAGTGACCAGCACTGATGTCTCCAAAGGGCAGATTGGAGGAAATATGATAAAAGAGTGAAGGGGATTGAATGAATTGCTTGTGGTGCTAGGACATTACTAACCTGCTAAGTGTGGGAGGAAGCAAGTTCCAGAGAACTGCTATTTTCTTTCATCTGCCCTTGGCAGTTTTTTTCCCTTACACATATAGCCGTGGGAAGAAGTAGAAGGAAATAAGGATTGTTTAGGCCCTGGTTCTGTTCTTGCAGCACAACCATTGCTGTAATGCTTTGGGACTTGCATCTTCATCTCCACCATTTGGGACTTGTAAAGATTTCCACCACTTTCTGCAGGAGTGGTACAAAATGTTGTGCTTCATATTCTGAGCTAGTTTTCAAACCAACAATAACATAGGTTTTTCATAAAACTTATTTTTGTCTCATTGACTAAACAATGTTTTCCCACTGATTTTAATGAATGCAGAATCTATCCCAAGGAAAGGTAGAAGTTGGATAGGATTAAGGGATGTATAAGCTTTTAACATTTTAAGTATAAAAGTAATGTCTAAGTTGTCATTTCTAAGGAATAAAAAATTTGATGGATACATTAGCTGGGTGGAAAATTGACATATGAAATTATGTCTCCTTCAGCACTCACACCAAGTAATTTTGAGAGTGGGCAGTTCAGGATGATGAAGATAGTGACATTTTTTTCTTTAACTCTCTTAGAAGACATTTCCATCTGCTTCCTATACAACTGCTTACATACTGGTGTAGAATTCTTTCTACATAAATATTCAGGTATAGCAGATTAGCATTTTGTTTAACATCCAGACTTGAAAAGTTGGATTGCTTGAAGGGGAAAAGGGAGGGTCATCATCATGCTCCTCACTTGTAGTGCTTCTTGTGCTTATAATAGTCTACATTTTGAAAATGTGTTTTGTGGTTGTTAGGGACTTTTAGCCTTTTTTTGTTGTCTCCAGTTTTGGGAGGGTTTTTCTGAAAGAGAGACTGCTTGTCCAATTTTTGCTGTGGTCAGGGGAAAAACCTACAAATAATAATAAAAAAGTTGCTTACTAAGCTGAAGTTTTCACACAGGGAAGGTTATGAGCATCTTGAATACCAGTTATGATGCAGAAGTATACATAATTCAGGCCATTTATTCAGAAAAGACTTCAAAATTGTCGCTGTAATGGATGATTTTGTTTGTGCAAGTGTTCAAGCTTGTCTTGACAAATCACAATGGAATACTGAAACCTAGTTTGGGTTTAGAGGTCAGTGGAGGAATTATTCATATTAATTTTGTACAGTTGATGTAGAGTATAGGGTCTGATCTGAAGATAGACATCCTTTTATGTATGGGAAGTTACTGGTTTAATTGTGTATATATTGGCATTTTTCACAAGTAATTTAGCTGTAGATTTTCTGATGGATGCTACACAGTAGCAATCTCCCTGAAGCATGCAAAACTCCCTGAAGTCAATTGGACTCCCTATGTATAGCTTTTCATAGAATCAGACAAATTGCGATTCTCTATCACAATTCCTCTGAAAAAATTACATCAGTTGTACCACAGTATGAATGCCTGGCAGAATTTATCTTAATATACAGCAGAAATGCATCTAACCTATTTTTTTCAGCATACATCAAAAAGAGAGGAATGCTGATTCTAAGCAGTGATGCTTCTTCTCCACCAGCAGGATCTTTCCGTCATGACACATCAATCTGACACTCGTGATTTTTTGAACACAATTTGAATGATTTTTGTCATCAAGAGGAGCTCGTAAAAGCAGCTACATGACATCTGATAGAGAGTTACTGTTTAACTTAGCACCATTTCAATGTTAGTGCAGGTCCAAGGATACAAAAGTAGTTGGCATTTTGCATGCTCTTCTCCATTCAGACAATCCAGAAACAGGATTATTTTCTGCTCCTGCCCTGACTGCATTTTTGATCATTTTTTGTTTGGACAACATTCTTGAATGAATCAGAATAAAATAGTTTTTTTATGATTCTGCCTCCCAGAATCCTCTCATCTCCTTTCCTATCTCTTATTCTTAGCCCCCCCAACCTGTTTTTTGTTTTAATTCTAATATTTTAAAATAATATTCATCCTTTTATTACTAGCACCTTTCTTTGTCTGCTGCTGATTTCTTTTTTATTCCTCTATTGGTAATCCATACTTGCAGAGCACTCACTGCACCACACTGCCAGCTTTGTCACTCTGTATTGTATCTCAGTGCTGGCCAGCTTGGTACATCCACTTATAATATGATGAATAGCATCTGGAGCCTGGCCACACAGCCTCCATTCTGGTCCTAGTGCTTTTTTAAGCCACCTATCCTTGCTTGTACAAATAGCCCATTCCTGTGTGGCCATAATGAAATTCTCCATTTTTCTTTTCAGTCTTCTGACAGCCTACCTGCCATTTGCCATCGTCCTTTGACATTTGCAAATTTTTTTCCATGGTTTTGTTTTTTAATTGGTTTATTCTTGTGCTGTTCTTACTGGTGTGTGACTAATAAATTACCCTCAATAGTAGAATCTTTTAATTTTGCAGCTTCCTTATGATTAAACAAACTTAGAGTTTTTTAACTTTACAAGTTCCCTTCCTACAACTCCCTTTGTTGCTGTTCTCTGTTATTCCTGACAACATCAACTCCATTTTTAATTGCATTCACTTTTATCACCTCAGGCAACTTTGACTTCTTATTACTTGTACAGTTACATTGCAGATTAACTAGATTTACTTTTGAAGAATACCACTCTTGCAAATATATCAGCTACTCAGATTTGCCAGTATATGTGGACCAAAAACGTCATCAAAAGACTGTGGAAACTCAAGGGAGGAGAGAGAGGAGCCAAAGAGGGACAGATGGAGCCATGACGGTAATGTTTAATTGATAAGGTAACACTTCCTAAGCAGAATGGGTGGTTGTGGATACCCAAAGTGACCTCATAAATTCCCATTTGAATCACCACTACTAATTACTATAATTTAGTTCATATTATGATGTCAATTTGACTGACACATTTTTGGAGGATATTCTGCAAAACATATTCTAAAGAACAGGTTGAAGAACTTGCTATTGTTAGGCATGTCCCCTGTGGTTCTACATTGGGTTGAAAACACTCAGAATATAGACAGCATTGTAATTGTCTCAAAAATGTCAAACTTTAAATAGGAAAATAAACCTGTGAGGACACAGAAAGACAGAGACATCCCTCTGTTAAATGACTTTTCAAAGGCTGTGAGTGTCTTCAATTTCAATAGGCTTTATTTTTTTGCCTTCTGCAATTTATAGAAAAAGATACTAAACTGCAAGCTCTCCTGCTTGTTTTATGAAAGACCAATATCCACATAAATTTTTAAGAAAAAGAAAAGTTATCATTTTGCATCTTAGCGTACTACATTTTCATAGTGAAGGAACTCTACAAGCTATTGATAAGTGCATAATGGAACTTGCTTCTTCCCACACAGTGAATTACCAGAATGCAGGTAGCAGTTACCTGACACTGCTCTTTTTCAGAAGGTGCATAATGAGTGTACAGATAGAAATGTTAATATAGAGAGACAGTCAGAGGCTCAGGGGACTGAATACAACCACTAAACAAATTTGTTTTGCGTTTCTAGTCAAAATCCTCCATAAGCAGAGGCCACCGAAGCTCTCACTGTCTAAGAAGTATTTAAGAGCATGCTTCAGGACATGCAGTTTCAGGTTTTGTGGTCCTAAATCTGCCTATGGATCCACTCTACAGAACAGCAACACGACTAGTAATGTGAAGAGGCATCCTTGATAGTTCCAGAAGTGAACAGATGGGAAGGGTGCCAGTACCAATGTGTTTTGATGCCTGCAGTTACTCTTTACAGCACCTACCTAAGACACAGTCTAGCATGGTCCAAGGTTTGTTCTGTAGACTTTCCTCTGGAAGTGCTAACACACCATACAACCTATTAGAAAGAAATGCAACAGTGCTGTAGGTGTGGATTCCTGCCAAAATGATCCATTCAGTGCTTTGGAATGGACTGAGTCATTGGCAAAAACCCACAATCAAGACAGTCAAGAACAAAATGTATTAAAAAATATACATTTGCTTATGTTACTAAAAATGGTAGATTGCCAAAAGTGACTAAGAATAATTGCTTCTTTATATTTCATTCTGCCTGTGCAATGAAATTAAATTGGCCTGCTTAGTCACATATTTTGCTTGGAGTCACTGTTTTACTCCCATGAAAGTCAAAGGGTTTCATACATTTTATTTTGATATGACAACATAAGCATTTAGAAAAATAATAAGACAAAAATATCTATCCTATTTTCAACAGTGTAAAAATAAGTTCAGACGTTTTCACTGACACACAGTTTAATGAAAGGTTTTGCTTGAGGGACTAGATTTTGGAACATAAAGCACATCCTTGAGAGAGGTCTGTTAGGAAGAAAGTCATGAAATACTCCGTGAAGCTACACATGAAAGCTTTTTAATTGGGTGATAATTGACTATTCTATTTTTCCATTAGTAATATCTGGATCAGAATCAAAATTAATAAGAAAGAGTCCTTCCTTTATAATGATTTTAAGTGACTGTAAAACTATTTCGTCCCTATTTTGAACCTGAAGAGCAAATAAAAAGTTTGAGGATATTTGCTGAAGTTTATGAAACTCAGAACCTCTTGTAGATTCTTTTTTTATGCCATCCTGTTTGCAAACAAAGATATTTTTTTTCTCTGTTTGTAACTGTTCTGTTTTCATCTTTGAAGTCGTGGCTACTGAATTAAGTGGTAAAAAGATAAATTTTCATGGTTACATCTCTGAATTAATTTGAAAGAAGATAAAGCAGAGGTATTTATGATATTTCATGATAGAAAAAAGATAATCTGTCCTTGAACCTTGTCCTCTAAGGATCAGTGCAGAGAGTCTTATTTTGATTAACTTGTAAAAGATGAATTAGGGATTGGGGGAAGGAGAACAAAGGAAAGGCGAATCCTTAATTACAATCTTAAGCAACTGTGTGCAATCATGTTTCAGGATTTTCTTGCCTGAATACATCTTATTAAGTTGGAACCATGCACTCAGACACTCCACAACTTGGAGAATGTAGATTGCTTCTAGTTGCTCTCTTTAAACCACTACTTCAGTTCACAAATGCCATGTTGAATTGCCTCCCTCTGATTAGAAGGGTGACATTGGAAATCACGTCTGAAAGTGAAGCTTAAAGACAAGAAATAGCAGTTACATATTACATTTATTAAAAGAGTTATGCATGCTGAAATTGTGTATTCAAAGACTATAAACTAATTCAGAAATTAAAATAATTTTTAAAAAACCTTTGTGATCCAAACCAATTGTTTTGTTGCTGTTTTTTTCTCATTGAAGTGACTTTATCTGCACATTACTTTATTAGTGTTGACAGCACACTTCATAGTATAATGTATAGTAGGAATGGAAAGTAATTATATATTCACATGATTGGTTTGTTTATATCATGTTGAAAATGCTTTTCTGGTAGATATAACCCAAAAGTCATTGGCCAAGGTGCATCTCTTACAGTTGCCCTTGGTACAGTCCATTGTTCTAAAAACAGTAGGTGTTAAAAATATTTTTGTCCGTGAAAAATGTCAGTTCAGCAGCTCTGCCAACATTTGGAACCTCTGCTTTTTTTTTTTTTTTTTTTTTTTTCTTCAGGAGGCGTGCTGACTCCTGGCTGATCACGTTTCAGTTGTGGATCTGTTTCGTTCTGCAGACCCAAACGGCTTCAGCACTGCTGGAGGGAGGCACAAAGTTCGTGCTGCCGCTTTCCCAGCCGGACCACGTCCGAACAAAGCAGGTACTCATCTCCCAGAGCGGCTGCCCCGAGCAGCTCCGGGGTTGCGGGGCTCTGCTGCCGGGCTCCTGCCCCAGCGTGACACCGAGCCTTCTCCTGCTGCCGGCGCGCACACTCCGCTCTCGCCACCCTTTATTCTGGGAAAACACCCGGTTCAGTTATTCATCGTATTTTTTACTTTTTAAAAATCCTCCTCTCCCTGCTCACCACCACCCCGCGGTATAAAGGGCGGGCAGGGAGGCGTGACAGCAGCTCTAGGGAGACACAGGGCAGCAGGGCTGCGAGGTTTTGAGTGCCCCGAGCACATCGGAGGTGGCTCTGTGCCCTGCCCGGGGAGCAGGAGAGGGACGGGGACCCCTGCCCGGCCCCGCGGCTGCCCCACGCCGGGCAGGAACGGGCAGGGAGCGTGGGCTTCACAAGCTGCAGGCTGAAAGGGCAAAGCTTTGAGGCAGGGACTCCGCAAGTTCGATTTAGTTTTGCGACTTTGTCTTCACGCCTCGAAAGCTCAGTCGAAGCTTGTAGGACAAATTGCGTGGTGGGTTGTGAGGTGGGGGGAGAAGTAAAAAAAAAAAAAAAAAAAAAAAAAAAAAAAAAAAAAATCTTGAAGTCTCTCCTTCAGCTCTCTGTTTCAAATGCAAATAGGGAGAGAGATTGGTTCCCGCCCCACCCCCTAGCCCGGCTCCTGATTTTTATCCAAAGGACTCCATCTGTATATCCTGTCAAGGAGGAGGAGGAGAAGAGGCGGGGGGTGGGGGGGTAGTGGGGCCGGGCAGGCTGCTTGCTCCCTGGATCCCGCTTCAATAGCCACCGCTGGGTCTTCGGGAGCTACAAAGAGTCCCTGTGCCGCCTCCGCGCGCCCTCGGACGGAGCTGGCAGCCGGCTCCAGCCACCGAGCCGTGATATCCCCTGCCCAGAGCAGCATCCCCACCTCCTCTGCTTTCTCCCTCCCTCCCCGCTCCTTCCCTCCCTCCTCTTCCTCCTCCTCCCGCAGCCACGATCCGCACCCAGTCGGAGCTGGGCTTGGCACCGGCACCCATCGTGTGCCCGGCGGCTGCCTGTGCAGTGCCGCGCCGTGCCGTGGAGGAGGAGGAGCGGAGCAGCGGCCGCGCTCCCATCCCCGTCTCCGCGGGCGCGGGCGAGTGCGCGGGCGGGCGCGCAGCCCCCATGCCCGGTGGGCGCCCCGCCGCCCGCAGCCGCCCCCCTTGCTTGGGAGCATCCCGCCTGCACTTCGCCGCGGAGGCACCGCCGGCCCTTGGAATTAAAACACTCACCACGCTGGGCAGCCGAGGGAGAGGGGGAGCAGGTAAGTGCCGGCTGCACCTGTGCCTATCCTTGCCTTCCTTCCCCTTCCCGTTCCCCTCCCCTGTAGGCAGAGGGCGGTGGGAGCAGTGGCAGGAAAGGGCTGCGCGCTGCTGCTCCGCACCCGCTCGCCCGGAGCGGCTGTGCCCGGAGCGGAGCCGCCGCTCTGCGGAGCCGGCGGGGGCGGCGCGGCCGCAAGTTTGGCGTTCCCCGGCCTGGGGGCGGCCGGGACCGGCCGCGGGAGCGCCCAGCGCCAGGTGTGGCGGGGAAACCGTGGAAAGTGAGAGCACTGGGACTATAGGCGCGTGTGCACCTTCTGAGAAATAAGAGAACAATAGCATCACTCTTGACTCTTTGGAGAAGTCTCACAGACAAGCGGGGACGAGGGGTGGGGGAAGGGAGTACCACAGACTTCTGCAAAATATAGGCAGCCCAAAGTCCTGACTGTCTCAGTCCTTTCTGCCAAGCCAAAGCGGCTGTCTTGCTTGGGCTCGAAGTCTGGCGGTGATGCTACAGTGCAAAATATTATAGAGACAATGAAATTTCCTGAGTTGTTTCCCAGAGCTTTTGTCCTTCTATGTCAGAGATGTTCTAGAGTTTGCAAATGTTGAAATTATGGGAGCTGTTTCTTTGATTAGTATTCAGCTGGTAAGGCTAGCTCTGCAGTGCTTGGCTGATGCTGACCCTTCCCCCTCCGCCCTGTCCCCCAGTCCATCCACATATCCACACACGGGCATGTCCTGCTTTCCTTTCCTACAATAGGCTGTGTACACCAGTAGCGAGAGGTTTGTCATCTGGATCCTCAGACTTCTAGTTGCTAATGGAGGCAAAAAATATCCCTTTTTGAGATATGGTTTAGCTTTTATACTGCTTTCAAAAGGTGAAGTAGTTCAGGTGTGCCAAGATTCTACAAACGATGCCTTACCCGGGATGTGGGAAAGGATAGGAGATGGATAATTGTGATGTGCTCTGAATCTGGGAACTGAAATGCTGATACTTTAATCTTCCCCCCTTGCAAGGATAAAATCTTACGTTCTGATAGATAACTTGCTCAAGCCAAACCAGAGACTTGAAAGGGCAGAGTATACTTCATAGTCTCTCTAACAAGACATACTGACTTGCAATTTTTCAGCTAAAACATAGGTGTTTGTGCAGCTTTGCAGAAAATAAATTGCTTTTCCAGGACAAATAAATTAATACATAAAAGAGCCAAACTCTTGAGCATGCCTGTTTCTGAAGCAGTCTCTCCTTGGCGTTGATGTGTGACTTTACTTCTCTATGTTTATTATATCTGCTAATTGTTTCTGTGTTGCATTATTTGAGTTTGCTGGGAATTGTTAACGGTGAAAGCTATGTACTTTGTTTCTGAGAAAGGTGGGTCTACAGAACCCCAGGTGCAGAGCTGTTCAGATGGGCAGCCGCATGAAAGTTGCATAACTAAATTAAGTTTGCTTACCCTGTAGTTTCTGAAGGTACAACAGGTCAACAGATAAAGATCAGCTATAAAGTGATGCTGATTTTTTTTTCTCAGTAATATTGCATCAGTTTTAACAATGCAAAAGTGAAGTGAGGATATTTGGAAATGGTACGATTGTGCCTCATTAGAGCTAGTTCAGTGCAACGGGTGTGTTACCACCTTTGGAGGAAAAAAAGAACACAAAGACCACTTAACAAACCCAGAACAACTATCCAGGGACTAAATGTGCTATTATTTTCAAGTCCTTTTACACAATTTTATAGCTTTTCAGTCTGCAACTACCAGGGGATCTAATCTAGACATCTAGACACACATTTATTTTAGGGTCATGAAGAAAGGCTAAGTAAAATTCAAAAAACAATTGCAGTAAAATCCACAGTAAGGGAGGGCCTAGCTCTGACAGCTTTTAATATTAAGTATGTGCAATATCTAGGGTTTGAGTACTCAATAAAGGTTTAAAACTACCAGGAATATTAGGAATATATCTAAGGTAATATTCTGAGCTACCACTGCATATTAGAAATGTGTGTCAGTTAATGTGAGTGAAAATACAAACATCAGTAATATAGCCTATTTTCTTGCAAAAAGCCATTAAAGATTACAATTTTAATCAAGGAACATTTCACCCTTATAATGGGAGACTTTACTGTAATTAAAGGCTGATGTGGGTCATTAGAATAGTGTTAAAAGTCAGATGACAGCCTCACAACTCTCCTTAGTCTACTTTCATTGATTTAATAGCAAGGCACTATTGATAATTTACTACTGATTTAGTAGGAAAATATTTTTAAGTTTTCATGTAAAAGTGTAATTGTAAATTATTTGTACAGCAGCAGAATTTTCTGATGAGAAGAATGGATATAATATCCACATAGATTTTCGCCTATCCTTTTCACATATGACTGTGTGTACGTACACATTCCCACATTTTTCTGTGTTTCTTCAGCAGTGAGAGACTTGACTGAAGAAAATCATTACTAATGCAAGACCCTATATTGTTCTACTCCAACTTAAATTCCTACTTTGCTATAAACCTGACTAAGCCTTTTCTCAAAGGGATTCAACTCACAAATTGACTCCCATGTGTGATGAAAACAGAAAATATTTTAAATTTCAGCTGGTTTACAGATGAAGATAGTGCTTGGGAGTCAGTCCTAGTGATGTCTAGTAAGTTTTTGTGAGTGTTTTCAGTCTATTGACTTCTGTATCTGATGTGTTCAGCGGTTCTTCAATGAAGGCCTTTCTTGAGCCATTCCTTTTCCTTTAGTTTATCACACACATTTTTTTTCATGTACGCTTTCATGCTGCTACTGGGTATTGTTTTCTCGTGGCTATAAAAATCATTAAATTCTATCTGAGGCAGGGTGCATAAAATAGATGGTTGCTTCAGTTCTTCCTGTCAAACCAGGCTTAACTCTAAGCAGTAATGCAGGAGTGCCTCCTCTGGGAATTCAGCAGTTCTGCAAGAAAGTCATCCCTAGGCATTATGTGACGTTCTTCAGCTGAAATGAGGCTGCAAAAATTGAGCTTGTGGAAATTTAAATATTTGCCTTGATTGGTCCCAGATCCAAAAATACTAATGGTGTTTCTTTTCAATAACTGATCAAATTAGCATAATCCTTCCCAGCATCTTAGATCTTTCAAATGCACCATGGCAAGGTGAAAAACCAATAAAACCCTTTCATATGGAGAAAATGATATTAGAAAAAAAGATCTTTCTTCTGCTAATTTTGCATGGGGAAGAAAACAAACTTACTAAGAACCCAAACAATTTAGCACTCTAGACACGTGCAATCTTATGATCAACTGCAGAGCAGTGTAAAAGACCAAAAGCTGTTGCTTGGTTTTCTTTATGAAAATTTTAAAAGCCATATAATTTATTGCAGTATACCTCGTGTTTTTCTATCGTCTCATCAGGTCCTTTCACCTGAGTCAGAGGGTATTGGAGCCAGTTTAGTGTAACAGAGCCATATGTTTGGAGCAGTGATAGTTTTTTGCTAGATAACCAGATGCAGACTGCAGGATGTGCACTACATTTACAGATCTCCCATGTGAATATTTAGGCCAGTTAGCGGCAGGAGGTTGTGGTCTGTAGTTGTAATGTCATCTGGCACAGGGAGTTAATAGGTTTCATCGTACTGCCTTGACTTGCAGAGCTTCATTTCATCACAGGGTCCCCACCTCTCTTGCTCCAAGGCACCCTCCTTTCCTTTTTTACTTTCTCTGAAAAAAGTGATAACCGGACACTGCAATTTACACCGTAATTAGACGTGTTATCTTCTCAAAACCTTTTTGTCTCAAGGATCACATTCCTGTTCATGTGCCTGTGGAGGAGTCCCCTGTAATATTTAAGATGTGTGACATGGAGGAGCTGCAGACTTGTAACAAAGGGGAATTTTCTCTGCCACTAAACGTAACACCCTGTCCAATGGGCATTGTAAAATTGAATGTCAAAGCATAAATATTTCAGTGAGGGCAGTCCAGCTGTCAGGGGGCTCACCTGCTGGTTCTACTTTGTTTAAGGGATCATGGTTCAAGATCCAGTGGCAACAGTCACCCTTGGAATTATTTCAACACCCTGGCTCTGATTTTACTGAATGACTAAAGTAGAGAAAAAACAAGAAGCCCCATGGAATAACTATGCATTGTTGACCAAGCTAATGCAAGATTTACTTGCAGGTGGTGGCTGCTCAGTCAGTGAGGTCCATATTTTGGACCTCAGTAAATTTTGCAATGGTATCAAAAATTTAAGAAATTTGATGAAAGGAAAATAATGGGGCAGGGGGGAGGACAAGGGAAGAGAAGGCAATAAAATAGGAGTGGTAAATTCTTCAGTTACAACTCCAATGCGTGGCTGACAGTGAGATTTCAAACTAGAGTAATGCAATCCAGACTGGTGGAGTTTAGTAAAGGAGAAGGGTTTGGATTTCCACTTCTTCCTGAAGCATTTTACACATTAGAAACACTTGAGGACAAAATATGCTGAAGGACAAAATCCTTAGTTAGGTTGAAGAGGTTGACAGGAAAATGATATGGTTCATAGATTAAGCTGGCACTGTGACACTGGTAGCAATGTGTGAGCAGAAGTCTGCAGGAATTTGCATTTTGGCTGCAAAGGTTAGGTGGTGCAAAGATGATCTCAAGAGCATTCAGCAAATTGCCCTACAGGGCTGGGGAAATCTCAGATGTGGGGAAGGAGGGCTTCCATGATATCTCTGAGACTGAAAACTTGTCCTTATCTGCTGGTGCTCATTGTGACACGCAAACAACGAACACTAGACTTGATGAGCTGTTTTAGAAATTATGGAGTGAAGCAAAATATTCAGAGAGATTTTCAGTGGGTGTAAATTACCCTTAATTGCTTGCAGTGAGGGGGACTATTCCTTTAAGTTGAGGATCTTATTCATGATCTGATTGTTTTCAACAAATCAAGATTGCCCCTTGGAGACAGTGCATAATAGTGTCTTTTTGACATTCGCAGATTGTTTTGGGAAAGTAGAGTAATAACATTTTTCAGTTTAGCAGTGTATACCAGTACACTGTGGCTTAAATTTAGTTTATTTTTTTTACAGCAGATGGGAGAAAATGTAAGGTTTATGATGTATATTGAATGAAAGGTTATTATGTTTTTCAAATGTGTATTCTTCAGTCTGAGATTTTATATATCAGCCAGCTATTTAAGAACATAAACAATTTTTTTGTTTAGTTTTTTGGGTTTTGTGTTTTTTTTTTTTTTATTATTACAGCTGTTCACTTGGACAGCATGTTACTGCTTAGTTGAGAGATGCTACCTGCACTGTCCAGATCACATAACATACTCTCCAAATTACACACCAGTTCTATTACTTTGTATTTTTCATATTTGTTATTTCCAGGACTACATATAAAGCAAATAGGGAAAACAAGCTTAGATATGAAAGCTAGAGCTTAATGCTTTAAATACATTAGCAGACAATTTTATTTTTAAAGGCCTAAGTTACTTTTTAGGTTGGCAAGTGTGAATGAGGAGATATGATTTGGTTTACACCTATTTGGGGAGGGCAGTAGCATTTGGGAGATCAGAAACAAGATGTAAAGGTACACTTTTATTCTAGGGTAGTCATTATATCAAAAGTGTAAATATTTCTCAGCGTTTTTTTTATATTCTGAATCTTGTTTGTGCAGAAAGAGATAGCGTTTCCTAAAAGAGCATCTTTAAACAAAAAGTACTGAGTGGTTGCAGGTCAGTTTTGCCATCACAGTCAAGTCAGTAAATACACATGACAGTGAAGACACTGGAATCAGAGCACTGAATACGCTCTGTCACTGTCAGTGTTAGTTTTATCCACTGCTGCAAGTGCAACCCTGAAATCTCAAGCTGTGATTTAATGAAGAAAAAAAGACCAACAGTACCTCTTAGTTTTCAATTTTATGAATGCTGTGACGTTGCTTACGTGGTCTTGTGGACTTGATACTTATAGACATCATAGAACAGGTGATGTTGAAGTGTTAGTTGTGCTTGGACAAAAAAATCTGTATAAAATTATCTATCTATCTATGTCTCTATCTGTCCATCCATGCATGCATCTCAGTAAGAAGGGTAATGAAATGCAATTTAATAAATAATTCTTCCCAAAACAGAAATTATTTTTGAATATAAAGAGGCTTATGCTCTTGGAGGTATCACATATAAAAGGCAATGTGCTGGAAGAACTATAAATCAAAACCTTTTAAAAAAGGGCTTTAAGAGGAATAGGAAGACTTATCCTGAGGAAGAGAAAAAAGGGAGGGAAGAGTGTTTCAGAGCAGAAAGTGCTGCCACACAGCTGAATAAAAATAATTGGAATTTTGGAGTCTGTGTGGTGAAAGTATTTGAGAATGAGTAAACCACAACAACGTTTTTTTTCCAGGAGGTGTGAGTATTCTGCTTTTCATCAGATTGTGCTGTCTAGCATATGGACTGTTTTTCAGTTGGTATTTTGGGTGCATTTTTCAGTTCTGTGCTGTGGTGTGTGGCTGGGGACCATGGCACTCCATATGGTGGCTTTCATACTTTCCTGCAGGTGTAAAAGAAAGGATATAAGAGAACACTGTTCGAGATAAAGGTTAGAGCAATTCTAGGTTTGAAATGTCTGTTCTGAGCAAGAACAAGACATTTCAAACTGCTTAGTGAAAAGACTCTAACATATTGTAAATGTTTTACTGACATTTCTTAAGAAAATCCATTTTGTATTTTTATCTCTGTTAAATAACAATCTGCTGCCTCTTTGAAATAAACTGACAGTTTATCAATATCAGATGTCTTTAACATGATGTAACTTAGACACAGAGAGGGGAAATCAAGGATGCATAAACAGCCTCTACTACAAACAACACTTAACGTAGCTGAGCAGAGCAGTAGGAAGTGAACATATCACAGGGAAAGCACAGCTACTTCCTTACACTCATTGGCAGCCCTCTCAGTAATTACTGTCATATGGTCATGATTTACCCAAAGGGCCAGATCAAAACTGAGTTATGACTAGTTGGGATTAATCATTTCAAACTAGGCTCTTCTAACGAGGATGACACCTGCTTGTTAATCCTGCTGTGACAAGAATTTTGGTCGATGTTGAAGTGACATCTTATAACTGTAGAATCATGTTTTCAAAATTAGGGTCTTTAGGTAAGGCTTGCTTATTCTTTTCATTTTGCCTGTAGGGAGACACTGGATTTTCCTATTTGGAAGCTTTCAAATTGCTTCTGCTTAGCAAACACGCTCAGTGGGTTTGTGGTTTATCCCACCAGCCTCTAAGCAAAGCCTTTCTGGTGCAGGGCAGTACCACAGAAGGGATTACAATAAAAAGGCTTTAAATACAGTCTGTAATCAGAAGAGCTTTTTATTTGTTTCATGTTTCTGCCCTCTAGGTACCTTTGGCAGCACAATGCACAGGCGTTCTGCAGCTGAAAGGGCCTGACATACTGAAAACAGATAGTGGATATCGCATTTCACTCAGTTTTAGTAGTAATGGGTAGGACTATGATAATCAGTCCAGAGTGTTTAATGTGTATGTGATTTAATGTCTAGCCTTTTTAGATTAATTAAAAGTATAAAGGATGAAATCTTCTTTCTTCCGTGGCTTCCTAAGTAGCAGCAGTTCACTCCAAATTAATGCCGTTATCTATTTTAATTTCATCCTTATTTCCACTTCATGTTTGGCACTTCATAAATGCTTCTTGTCTCCCTTATTGCTCACTTGGACAAGGAGGATGTCTGTTTAGAAGACAGCTTTGCTTATCTGGTGATTCTTCTAAAAGGCAAAGCTATGTTTGGTTCTGACTGACAGAATTTATACTTTTAAAAACATTATGCTAAGTATATATTTTTACATGGGCAGAGGAGGCTCACAGTCATAAAAAGCAGAAAACAGTCTTGTTTAAGTATTGAAGTTTCTCTTTCTAAAAAAATACATGTTTTTTTATTAGTAAGTCCTATTAGTTATGAAATGATTAAATTTTTAAATAAAAACAGATTTAAATTTGTTAATTCTGGAAAATCATTTAAAATTAAATCAAGGTTTCAGAGAAAACACAAAATGACATTATCTTCTGATCTTTCTGGGCATATTTCTGTATAAATATATAAAGTAGTCTAACATGTTTCTTACAGTGCCTGACATTTGCTTTAGGAATGTAGTGAAATTGAGTGGGGAGACTCAGGGCTTTTTACCAGGTCAGATTCAGATCAGAACAAATCATAGCATCTGGTGTACGGTGACTAAGAATCAATCAAATTGTTCCGATTCATCTTATGCACCTTCATTTTACTTTTGAGTTATATGGGAGAGAGTTAATCTATGATATATCCCTGCCATTATTAGAACTAGGTGCCTCTAGTTGGTTTGTAATTATATCATAGTAATATTAAGTAAATGAGACCATGGCAGACAGAACAGAAAATATCAAACCAAATGACTCTAAATAATAACTACACTTACTTTGATTGTTTTAAAGAGGAACAATTTTAGCATTTATACTGGAAAAAAAAAAAAAAAAAACTGGTGTATTATGAGGACATTTAGGAGAAAACTTTATGGCTATAAATACAGTTGTATCAGCAGTAGTAATGCCATCCAAGAAGTTTGCTATAAACTTGGAGAGATTTATGTAAACTCATTGGTGTTGATGAGGAGAAAAGTAATGAATAAACAGTTTCCGTGCATGATGTGAAAACTGAAAAGAATTTGCATTCTCTAAAAAAAAAAAATAAAATTCTGACTACAGTTCTTGTCTTTTTCCTGCATAGGTACCCATTACACCATTTCTTTGGTGAGGGCTGTTCAGCAGTGGTGACATCTTCCAATCGGCCCCTCTGCAGATTATTATCTCTGGACTCCCAGCTGACACCGTGTCGGAGGCTAGAGCTACTGAGACAACTGGAATTGTGCCTGCTTTGGTCAAGGCTTTTTCTTTCACCGAGGAGGAAAAAAAAAAAAAAAGATGAAGTTGGGAAAAGTGGAGTTTTGCCATTTTCTTCAGATACTCTCTCTTTTCCTGTGTCTTTCTGGGATGAATCAAGCAGAGATCACAAGGTCCAGGTCAAAGCCCTATTTTCAATCAGGGAGGACGAGAACCAAACGCAGCTGGGTGTGGAATCAGTTCTTTGTGCTGGAAGAATACATGGGTACAGACCCACTCTATGTAGGAAAGGTAGGGGATTTAAATAAACTTTGGAGGGTGCAGATGCTTGCTTGTTGATGTGTTTATATGATGCAAACTAAAAATTGTAATTCTGTTAGCTCAGAACAGCAACGCATTGCATTCTCGTAAGAATTCAAGGTTCCTGTTGCAATTTTCTTTAAGACCTCTGTATATTAGCACTGCTTGTTTAACAGAGTACAGTAATGAAACTGTCTCACCACCACTGATAGGAAGAAAATATTTATTCCTTATACTAGATTTTAAAACAGAGGAACATAACAATGAGTATTCTTTTTTAAGAGTTAACAGGTAGTCCCAGAAAGGAAGTTCTGTATGTTATGTTGTTTGGTCCCTAAAACTCAGCACTACTGAGAGCAAGAGAGAAAGAATCAGGCGTCTGTGGGTGTGATGAGTGAAAAGGAGGGCATGTCTGCATTACTGCTTTTCTTTGACATTGCCTGGCTCGCAGGTTGTCACCTTGGGGGCCTCGCTGTCCTCTGTGCACAGCACAGCCTTGTGGCTTCACCTCGCCTGTGGTGGGCACGGGTCCAGGAGAGAGCCAGCCCTTTTACATCAAGGCATCCCAAATGGTTCTTTCTGAGCGCCCGTCGCTGCACATGGAGCACGCTGAGCACAGCTGTGAATCCGGGACTTAGCTCATTTACTGCCTTGTGCTAGTGGGTAATGCGCTGCCTTCAGCAATTATGCAGGGGAAAAAAAAAGCCCACAAAACAAAACCCCCTCTTGTGTTTCTCTGTAACATTTATGTGTAATCATCTTATTGAAAGGAAAACCCATTTTCTCGGTAATATCAGAATCAATAAATAGACTTTCTCATTAAAATACAGCAAATGCATAGAAAACAAGGGAGTGACAGCTTTTGGCACAACAGCACACTTACAGAAAAAGAGATGAAGTAATCTGAAATCCACTGCTTCAAATATACCAGTGCAATGAATTTCAGCTTAATTCATCCTACTGAGACAAAACCTTGATGTTTGTGTTAATGCAGTTAAGCACTTAGAATTTAATCATGCCAACGGAATAATCAAGTTAAATAGGGAACTGCTTTCATGATTGCAGCTATCTTTGTGTTTAGGTGCTTTTCTGAATTGGGACTGGTACTTTGCATTATTGAACCCTTAAGAGAGATGAACTAGAATCATAAATGTCATCTTGTGGTGACATTACAGTGGTCTTGAAAGTTTTGGTAAAGTTTTACATTAAGTAGCAGTATCCATTCTGATGCCACACAGCTGCTGGTTGCCTGTGTGGGTTTGTCTTTTAGGCAAATTTGTCCTCAGGTTGGAGTTTCTCTTGTGGCTCTGGAAATGGCCTATTTGGCATCCTTTCCTATAGATAAAAAAAGAAGTGTGGCTTGCAAATTTGAATTTCTCTCCTGGAAAGGAAGCGTCTTGAAATACTTGAGTGAAGACTAGTTTTGATCTGTAGTAATTTTCATATTCAGTCGATTGCTATATTATGGCCAAAAATGCTGTGGTAGTGCTGTAGTACATGATATTTGCATGCATGTGGTTATTTTTAGCTTCACAGTCTGCTCTTTCCCGTCCTTTGCAAGAGTCCTAGCATTCACAAGCAGATATCTTCCAAAACACAACCTTTTTTTTTTTTTTTCCCCTGAAACATTCTGTGCCCAGTCTGCTTTTGTATCAGCAGTATGAATTGTTGGCTCAGGAATTTGTACCAGCAATCCACTTTGTAGGAAAAGCAGATAAAAATTTTCACTTACAAAAAGAAGCCCATCTTCCTGGAAACACAGTCCTTGCTGAGCATCTTGTAAGATAAGATGTGCCCAGTTCCTAACCTTTTCACTGTAGAGGCTTTTCACTGTGTGGCTCCTGAGGTGCAGTCATGACCGAAGCCACATTCCCACACAGGGGAGCAAAAAGGTGAATAAGTGAATTTCTTTCTGTGTCTTAACGTATTATGTGTAGCACCACTACAAGTGTGGCTGAAGTGAGCACCAGTCACCTTCCTCCCCCTCTTCTATTAAAAACATTGTTGCTCTTGATTTAAATCCTTTGCAGGCAGGTAGGGACAGTGGAAACTGAGATTTGGATAGGAAGGATGGAATTTTTTTTCTCTCTGTTTTTTTTTTTTTTTGTTTTGTTTTTTTTTTTTTGGTTTTTTTTTCCCTTGGTAAGGAAGCTGCAGCAAGCAAAAAGCTCTCATAAGTCACTTTTCTCATCAAATGAAGTGGAAGCAGGAACCAGACTCTGCAGAGTGCTCTGCTTCTGGGGAGGCCAGCCCTGCCCTGCCTTACGTTCAGGATGCTTTGCAGGGTGCCAATCTTAGTGCACATCCAGGAAGGAGGGACCTTCCTCCAGCTTTTAAGGGCTGTGAGATAAAAAGGCTTCAGAAACACTCAAGCAAATGGAGCTGTAATGGGAAATGCTGTCTCCTTGCCACTATTCAATTTTACAAAGCCCTAGGCAATTCTGGTTGGACGGCAGCATTTGGGGGATGTTAGGGTTACATGGCAAATCATTCAAGAGTTGTGAAATACCAATGTTAATTCCGTGTTCAGCACTAGCTCTGTCCTCCCGGGTGTCTGCCTGCTGATACTTTAATTACATGATCATGATGGGTAAAATCCTATTCCTTGTAAATAATGTAGTAGGATTCCTATTCATCTCAGTAAAACAAGTCCTTCTCTTAATTTTTCAGTGTTTTCATGTTTGTTTAACAAGGCTTCATCTATACCTGAGCATCTCTACTGCAGCCTTCCTTCCTGATATCCTTTCTTCGTTTTCCTAAATGCATATGTATTTTTTTTTATTAAGGCAGCAGGGCCTGTTTCTCATGTGACTCTGGAGAAACCTCTGGAGGAGTTCCATTAATTTCACTCTAATAGGAGTCAGAGGTGACAGAAATTTGGTGCCTTTTTTTATTCTCTTCTTTTAAAATTTAGCTCCTTCCTCTCTATGATATAAATTTAATCATCTTGGATGTAATTTCGAGCACTTCTTGGGAGGTGCTTAACACATAATCAGACTGAACCATATACAGTTCTTTTCTGTGGGTCAGCACAGCACATGTTATGTTCACTTGAAGGAGTGAAGCATTTAACTGTTTAACACATTAAACTGTTTGGATAGGCACTGTTCTCCTCCAGACATGCCACGTAGGAGGTGAGGCAGTTAACTGTGATGCTTATTGAGCTAGAAGCATAGCTGGCTTCTGTTTTCTGGAAAATGTTTACTACTGCTTGGTAATATGTTTTTGTAAAATGCCTTACTCTATATTTTCCTTGTAAATTATGGTAATGGAATCTATTTGGAAAAAAAAATAGTATAGAGTAGTTTTAAGTGAAACATAAACACCTAAAATTAGGAAAAATGTTGTTGAATATGCTGTTTTGTTGAATATTTGAAAAGTTGCATACAGTCTTGTAATTGAAGTTTCCATGGGTACACATTGACAAAAAGGGGCATAGTAAAAGTAGAACTTGAACATTTTGTTGGTCCTTTTTTGGTTTTGTTACATAACTATCAGGCATCCAGGTTTTGGAGGTTTTTTGGTCTGATGGGTTGGGTTATTTTTATTATTATTTGTTTTAATCTGTTTTCTGCTGCAAGAGTATCAGTCTCATCAAAGGCATTACAATGACACAAAATCTCTGCCAGTAATAATTTCATTTTTCTTATTAGAAAGTTTAGAAAATCCCAAACAAACAAAAGAAGCCACAAATAAACCTGAAGAAGCGAAAAAGGTCTTTGAATTCCGTGTGAGATGCTGATTGATAGCTGGCTTCACTGTTTTCTTTAGGATCCAAACCAACTCTCCTTTTCCAATGGCTCTAAATTTACGTATAGGTAAAGGGCCATTTCAAGCTTTTTGCGGAATTGAACTCTTCCCTTGAGATCTCACTAACTTATGAAGGATGGAAAATAAAACCTGGAGACTTTTGACCGAGCACAAACCCAATAAATTAGTATGTAACTTTGAGAGGCTCATTGGCAATTCTCAAAAATAATGCTTTGAACTCATAAAATGCCCTGAGTGTTGTTTTTTATTTATAATGTAAGAGAAAGTAAAGCGTAAGTCCTAACCTGCATTTTCTATATTGTAAAAGCAAGAAAAGGTTAAATGAGTGAACTAAGAGCCCATAGTTTTCTAGATCTCAGAGTCATTGCCTTTGAACACAATTTTACCTGCCTCTTCTGACTGTTTTAAGGTAAATAAACCTGTTGGATTCTATTTGGACAAAAGCGCATAAAAACTAATATTTGCGTTATTATTTCCTAGAGTAGTACAGAATGAGGTGCATGTGAAATAAGAAATGAAGTTAAACTTTTCCTAAAAAATTATGTCATATAAGAGAATTTGCAAGTTCTACAAGTTTTAAGAGAACTTACAGGAAGGATGGGTTTTTAAAGCACTCATATAACAAGTTTATGTTATTATTAGAATAGAGAGTGGGTAGTTTTTTTTCCCAGTCTCTTCATTTTGGAGAGAAGGATGCTGGATAGGAGAGGATACTGGGGTTTTAGATTAGTGCTTTGTTTTTCAAAGGTGCTGGTGAATATTTCAATAAGGTGACAGAATTACTCACATACTATATTTATCTGTGGTGTGACCTTGTCTCAGTCCATACAGATGCAGTCAGCAGTAGGGCTCTTTTCATAGAATCACAGCCTGACAGTTTCAGATGTGGCTGACGAATTTTGACTGAATTGGATAATAAGTGTCTTTGCTAAAATATTTTAAAGCAGGTGCTGCCCCCTCAGTCAGACTAGACTGAACTGTGGGAATATTACTGGCATTTAGGGAAATGGAGAGGACATGGGGTGATGTTACAAAGGCTAAATATAGGTAAAAAGGACTGGGCTGACTCACTTGCACATAGTGAAGAAGGAGATCAGTCAGGTGCAATTCCCTGGAGGGATCTGACCCTCCTGCTGCTTCTAGAGGCATCCAGAGGGACTAAGGCTCTCTGCTCAGCTTCAGTCTGGTTTGATTTTTTTCTCTAAGCATCCTGTGCAATGTAAATGTTCATGCCTGTTCTGCAAGTAAGCTCCTGGTTGAGAGTACCCATAGCTCTGCAGATTTTTGTTCATTTTCCACCCCAAGAAGTTTTGGAAAAAAGCCCCTATTCAAACACACCAAATTCAGAGCAGCTATTTTTCATCTGTCTTTTGTGGCCTCTGTGTGGAAAACAGACAGCATAATAACTCAGAAAGAAAATTCCACTTTGTAATATTTTTTTCTCACTTTCTATTTGTGTTATCTTTACTTTTATCATAATCTTTGAAGCACTGTTGTTTTATAAACTCCCAGAAGACCATTTATGGAAGGGAAAAAGAAAATCTGCTGTATTTCTGATATTTATCCATCTCAGGAACTCTTTGCTTTTCTGTGTTAAGAAAATTGATAACAGTTGACCATCTGAGTAAAATGGGACAAACCATTCTTGTCAAGTATTTTCCTACCACAAGTGCTGCAAGTGGAATGAATGAACAGACAAAATAATTAAGTCCTGCTTACTGGCTCTATGCGTTGAATAGGTCTTGGGGAAGTGATGCTTCAGTTGTACTGCTCATGTATGACTTTACTATTTCAATTTGTTCTGCCCAGTCCCAGTATCATGCACTTTTCTTCACTGAGTAGTCAGTGTGGGCTTTGTGTGCTATTTCCGTGCTATAATTTATGTGGATTACCCTGAATAACTGAGAGATGACTGACAATCCAAATGTTCCCTCCTTAGCATGCAGGGCTAAAGTGTCTCTGGGGACAATGGTGAGATTAAGGCACACAGGAAGAATTATCCAAAAGAATAACCTAAAATCTGCTGCCTTTTCCTGGTTGATTTTATCAGCCTGAACAGCTACACTGTAATTTCTTCTCTCCCTTTTTACTGGAAGTCCTCTTCTCTCATAGCTGAATGGATACTAGAGAAGTTTTTATGCCAGGGATTTAAAGTGATGACAATTTCACAAGCCCAAGCACTAAAAGACAATTTATAAGTAATTTCATTATTAAAAGTGATAATAGAGTTGAGAGACTTATGGTTGGATACTGAACCAGAACATGTAGCGTTTTGATCTCTTTCTATAATATAGAACATTGATCCTTAACATGTACCATTACAGAAGAGGAAGGTTAGTGAAGGTGATGACAACATCAGTAAATTAGGTAGCCCTCATGGCAGTTTTTCGTTCAATGGCACAGCCATGCTATTTATGTAATCCTGTAATACCATTCCTGTATTTCAGCAGAGTGAGAGGCTCTACCTGCAGTGCACTGCTCTGGATGTCTTTTGGGCATTATTTAAAACTAAATTTTATGAGTCTCTGACAAAACAGAAAAGCAATGGTAAAAGCTAATTTTGCAATTATATGTAGATGAGAGGCTCCTGTATGCTTGGCTGGTTATCAGAAAATGCCTTATCTTCAGGAAAGAATTAGATTTGAAGCTCTGATGTCAGTCAAGCTGATGCTGCTTCAGCTGACATTCCTTCTCCTTTTTGTCTTCAGAGAATGTACTTGGTCCCTTAGTTCTTGTTATTGGCTGTCATCCAGCATCCAGTTTTATGTCCATCCTCGTGTCTCACAGTTCTGTGTTAATGGCATTAGAAATACAGCACTGTAAAACCGTGGCTATCTGGGACTGTGAGTATTTGTATTGTTCTAAGATGAAGGAAGTCCATTCATGAATTATTTTCCTATCTAAAATGCAAGTAAACACAACCCCTGCGCTGAGGCAGTGGTCTTGTAAGGTGAGAACTAATAGCAGATTAAGAAGCAGTGACAGAATTCAGAGAACTACAGTGTTAATCAACATCTGAAAATAGTTTGAGAACAGTGGGTCACTAGTGTTCTTTTCGATGAAGATAGAATATTTCTTTTCTGAAAATGAGACTCATGCAACCTTTTAAAACATTATGAACATATAATTGAGAGCCCTTTCCTGCCTTTACTTCCTAGTATTTATAGATGACAATTTTTTTGAAACTTTTAAGTGCAGATCTGTTTAATATCTATGTTAGTACAAGGCTACGTCTTCTTTCAGACGTGTAAAGATAAAGGATGTTTTCCAATTGCTTTCAAAATATCAGACTGCATATGCTTTATAGTTTTACATCTTGTAGCCTGCTGTCACACTACCTTTTTCATGTTGCCTTTTTCACTTATACATCTTCTGTTAGCCATAAGTGTCTGTCTGCAGACTCATTGGGCATTCATTTCATGTATTAAGTATTTTCCATGTGTCACCATCTTAAAGTGCTGCCAGGACTGTTGCTGCCTTGCCATAACTCTACTGCTGAATTTCTTCTTTGCTTCACATTTGTTTTTAAATATTATACTGCATTTCTTAATTTCCTGGCTCCTCTTTTTTTTCCCTCCAATAATCACATAATAAAACAGCACCTATGTACATATGTCAATGTTTCAGTGCTAACTTCAACCACTTAAAGGGAGAACCTGGGACAATATATTAAAGGATTCTGAAAAAAAAAATCAGGGAATGGTTCCTTTGCATGCAATAAACTGGCTTTTACATAAATGCACTGATGATAAGTACTGGAAATCTCTTCAGTGTTATCTTATTATCTCGAAACTGTGCATTTCCTTGGAAGAGATAACTGAGCAAAGTGCTAATGGTGGAACTGCTGAGAGAAGAAAGATGTTAATACACTAAGTTGCTCAGTTCTTTTAGAATAACTATTAGCTACCTTATGCTATAAGCATCTTCTCTGTCACTTTTGCACTGGAAGAGATACTCACTGTCATGTAAATTAGAGACAAGTAGCTCTTAGAAAAGGCAGTGCAGTGCGTGCTCTAGGAGAACTCTAGTTCTGTCCCAACTGTTCAAACCATGGTCATGGTATGAGTACCAGCCTATACTAAGAGCAGAAGTTTGAGGATGTCATAATGCTTTATCTTTCATAATTTCAAGGTTATAAGAAGGAGAACTAGCCAGTTGAAAATAGGCATGGGGGTTGTTTACTTGATATATAAATAAATGTTATGAACACCTAACTATAATTCATTTGAGCTCAATGTATAAATAGGAACCCTTTTAACCTTTCCAGGCAAGTGTAAACTTAGCCAATGAAGAAGCTCATTGGCAACAGATACCTATCACCAAAATCAGTAAATAGGTTCATAAAGTTGAAGAATATATTTAATATTATTTCTTCCAGATGTTCTTGAAAAAAAAATACTACCATTAACAGTTCTGTCAGTGTAAAAATATTTGGTGACGTTACAGCCCTGTGCTGTTGCAAAAGTAATATTGTTATTTATGTAGGTGTAAGGCACATAGTATGGGAGTAGCACACTACAATTCATAAACATAGCTAAGAATAAGCCTTATTTTTTCTTCCAGATAAATAAGAATGCCAAGAGAGATATAGCTCTTTTGCATACAGAAGTTCATGTGCCATTACTCATGTACCAGGAAACACAAAATATGCCTTGCTGACTTGGTCTCAAGCTGTCTTTTTCAGAGTCCTCCCCTGGGAGAAGAAGCTAATTCTAAACATTCAAGAAGAAGGCTAAAATTTTTTTAATATGTTTTGATTATTAAATTATACTGTTCATAGAGTAACTGAAGATTTAGTCCAAAATCTTCAGATCAGTTTTATTCACACTTGGAGACCATTTGAGAGTATTAATGTTGCAATACAAATATCTGGTCATTTCAAAATTGAATATTTAACTGATATTTTATTCTGTAAGTTAGTGAAAGAGGAATACTGAAGATTGGTTTGCAACATATATTAACATATTCCACATTTTGTGAGTGAAGAAATAGTGGCTTCCATTCATATAGTACTCTAATGTTCCTATAGCAGCAAAGGGGTTTATTGTGACATTGTGTGCGGGTCAAAAGGTATATGCTAAGAATAACAAAGGACACTCTTACATAGTAAATGTTTTACCTACAACACAGAAAATTCTTAGGCCCTCTCTGAGTAGAAAGAAAGAAATTTAATGTAATTTTCTAGGTGATGTAAGATTTTTCTGCATGATTTCCACAAAACATTGCCAGAGTCATACTGTTTCATTTAGTTTTCCTGTTTCTGTAAATCATGAGAAATTACGTTAGGGTTTAACAAGACATGCAATTCTGTTGCTGTGGAGTATGTGTGAGAAGAATTGAACCCAGAAAGTTGTTTTTCATTTGAAATGCTTCCAAAATATGGAAAATCTGGTAGTTGGATTGTTCATGTGTAAGGATGATAAGCTGCTTAAGCACTTCATACTGAGGTACCAAATTGTTACCCTGCTGACTAGGCAATCAGGCAATTCATTTTCCTTACAAGGTAGGCAGGTGCTGTATTACGTGAATTTTACCTTGTTATCCTGTAACAATGAAAAGTTTCTAGACACAGCTGGGAAAAGCAGATGGTCATTTCTTAAGTTTCCATAATCATGGTATAAACGTAATGCCATAAATTAGCAAAATACTTAACTTGTCTTTCTTACACAATCTATACACATTATATGGGCAGAGCAGGCATTTGGAAAAGTGCTTGGCATGTTTTTACGTTTCTTTTTAAACTGGCAGGGCTGTAATTCTACATAGTCTACATATTAAATCTGCTTAAATAATTCCACTTGCTCCTGGATGTTCATATTCTTATTGTATATGCAGAATGTTATCCTTCCCACCATCTTTCACCCTTTAGCAGTTAGCTGTTGCTTAACCAAGCAATACTTTTAAAAGGTTTTCCTTTTGAGTCTACACTGTAGTCTTGTGTTCATCCATACTGCTCTTTCATTCATCCGCTCCTTTTCTGAATATCTTTTTGACAGTGAAAAGCTGTGAACAAAAGCACTCTATTGTTGCTTCATCTAAACAGGAAATAAGCCAAGTGAGACTGTTACTTCCTTTCTCATTGTAAGATTCAAATTGCACTATTCATGTTTGTTTCTTTCTTTACAAATTCATCCCCACTACCATGCTGAGAATCTTAAAGCCTTATTGCTTTTCTGGGTTTTTTTTATCTTTATGCTGAATCAAGCATACTTCTGAGCAAGTATCAGTCCCAAAGCAATGGAAATAATAGTTGTTTGAAACATGAACCATGTTAAACAAGGTTTTATGGAGCAAACATGCAGGAATTAGAATGATAGCACTGATGAAGCATATACACAAGTGGGTATCTATGTCTAGGAAGCAATGGAGGGACCTCAAATTGAGGAATAGTTCTTGCTTATACTGACACATTTATTTAATTTAGATTTATCTTAAAATTCAAGGAAAATATAAAAATTCTAGCCTATATTTGTTTTAGTTTGGGAAAATAGAGATTGGAAAAGTTAAAGAGAAGAAAAAGTAGGCCAAAGATTAAGTGTGAGATGGGAAGGGACATGATGAAGCATTTTACTTGGTTTTTATCACTCTAGAGCCTGATGTAAAACTGAAATCAATGAGAAAATAAATTTAGATTAAGGTATAACAGTCTAATCACAGAATGGCTCAGGTTAGGAGAGAACACAGTGGGTTGTCTGGTCCAACCTCCCTGGTCAAGCAGGATCATCTAAGAGCACATGTCAAAGGATTGTATCCAGACAGCTCTTGAATATTTTCAGTGAGGGAGATTCCACAACTCCTGTGGGTAGCCCATTCCAGTGTGTGGTCACCTGCACAATAAAAACATTCTTCCTTGTGTTCAGATGGACCTTTCTGTGATTCCGTCTCTGCTTGTTATGTCTTGTTCTATTGCTTGGTGAGGAGTCTGGCTCCATCTTCTTGGCATCTCTCTTCAAAATCTTCTAGACATTGGTGAGCACCCCTTTCAGTCGTCTCTGCTTGAGGCTGAACAGGCCCAGTTCCCTCAGCCTGTCCTTGAAGAAAGAAGCTCCAGTACCCTAGGCATCTTTGTTGCCTTCTCTTCGACCTGTTCCAGGAGCTCCATGGAGCTCTCTCTTGTACAGAGGAGTCCAGAACTGGACCCAGCACTCCAGATGTGCCTCACCTGGGCTAAGTAAAGGGGCAGGATCACCTTTCTTGACCAGCTGGCAGTGCTGTTCCTAATGCACCCTGGGATCCCACTGGCTTTCTTGGCCACAAGAACACACTGGCTCTTGGACATTCTGCTGTCTACCAGGACCCCTGGGTCCTTCTCCAAAGAGCTGCCTTCCCGCAGGTCACTCCCTGTCTGTCCTGGTGCATGGGGTTATTCTTCTCCAGGGGCAGGACCTTGCACTTGCCTTTTTTGAATTAGAGACAGTTCCTCTCTGTTCATCTCTCCCACCTGTCAAGATCCCTCAGAAGGGCTGTCCAGCCTTCTGGGATATTAGCCAGTCCTCCCGGCTTTGTGTCATCACTGAACTTACTGAGGAGACAACTGCCCTTCCATCCAAGCCATTGATCAACAAGTTAAATACTGGGCATAGTTTTGAACCTTGGGAGACACCACTAGTGACAGGCCTCCAGGTACACCCTGTGCCACTGACTGCAGCTCTCTGGTTCAGCCAGTTCTCAGTCATCCTCACTGTGCACTTATTCAACCCACACCTCCTGAATTTGCCTGTGAAGATGTTGAGAGATACCGTGCTGAAAACCTTGCTGAAGTCAAAGTAGAAAATATCTACTGCCCCCATCCCTCCAAGCAGTTTCATTACAGAAAGCAATCAGGTTGGTCTAGTGTGAATTAGCATTAATGAATCCATGCTGACTGCTCCTGATCCCCTTGTTATCATCCACATGGATAGAGATGGTCTTTTGAATGAGGACAGGGATTGAGGTGAGGATCACCTTAAGTGTAGGTCTTGATTCCCTATGCTCTTTGCTAAAGAAGCTACATGCATCTGTATGAATCACACATTGGTTTAGGTCACCTCAATCCACCCCATGGGCTCTAGAAAGCAGACCTGACATGGTTATGTTAGCACAGATGGAGAAGGAGGGCAGGTGGCCAGGTTTTAGAAATATACAGGGGAGTAGGTCTGTTAACTAGTAGATGTATTTGAAAGAGATAAAAAAGGTAAGTAAAGTTCATTTTTAATCAAAAGAGGAAAACGCTGTGTGCAGCAAGGTAATCTGTGATGCAAGACATCAAAAGCAAATATCATCAAGACAAAAACCTAGTAGAACAAGTTTTTATGCTTCTTTAATGAGACTAAGGAAGCAATGAATAGAAAATGAAAGATGCAAATATTTCTTATAAAACATTACGGAAAGGGCTGGAGAATTTGGAATTTGTTAAAAAAAAAAAAGCCTAAAACATGAACAGCAGAATGCCAAACAGCCCAGGACAAGACAGAATAGCATTCTATACATAGAGGTTCCAAGAATTACTGGGTCAAGATAAAGCATGGGTAAGTAAAAAACAACATGAAGATCTGGAGGAGTCCAAGCAAGTATGAGCTCTCAGCAGACGGATGGAAGGATGCAAATATGTGCAGCTGTCAGGGAAGTAACTGGACCATGTCCAGACTGTTTCCAAATTAAGAGCCAAAAATCAAAATGATGAGTTCTCTGGTCTACCATTTAAGAAGGCAGCTCACACCTTACAAAGCAATTTTTTCTTGGGTGCTAAAGGGATGAAATAATGTCATCCATGGTTTTCAGAACTTTAGTAGACACCTTTCCTTCTAGACTGGTATTTTGACATTGATCATTTCATGTAACTATATTTCCTCCCATCTGTTTTCAGGCTGCATGAGATTTTTTCATGCAGACTAATTTCAGTGTCCTGTCAAAATTAGTCGCTGTTCCACACTATCTAAGTCACAGTATCACATTCAACAATTTCCATTCATCTCTTATTTTACTAAGCAGAGATGGGTAGACAAAGATGGTCCATTCTGCTAGTCTATTGACAAAGTCATCTTTCTGATTTTTTGAGTTTTTTGGCAATTTTACTTCTAGTAGCACAAAGTGAAGTCAATGACTGCCTTATGTGTGGGATGATACAGACTGAAGGCCCAGGTGCTTTGTCAGGCTTCCAAAATACCTGCCAAGCAGAAAATTAGACTGTGAGGAAGATGGAAAGATTAAGACGTCCACCCTGATGACAGATCCTTCTGTTTTAAGGATATAAGGGTCTGTATCTATATACCGTATTAAAAAGGGAAGATATTTACTTTTCCTTCTGAAATTATGTTGTCATATGTGTTTTAGACAGTGGTCAGTCTTCCAGTTCTGATTCTTTGATGCATGCTTTGTATTATACTTAAAATGCAAATACAATTTGGTAACACAGTTTGAGGCTTTAGCAGGATGTGCTAACAATTTTTGTCTCAGATTATATTTTTTGGAAAATTACTTTGTAAAATAATTAGCAGGATAAAGGGGAGACTTTCACCTTCAAGGTTAGAAGAGTTAAATTTATTAGTGACCAAAATGATCTGCGGTATCACAAATTTTGCTGGAATCAAACATTCCTGTATGTGTAAATGACTTTTACTGATAAGAGAACTTCAGCAGAAATCGTATGTGTGACATTGTAGAGAGTCATGGAGTGAAACCAGATGCTTTTTCTTCCATAGTAACTTGAATCTGGTGAAAATATGGATACAACTGAGGATGAGCACTATGTTCAGTGTATGCTCAAAATCAAAATGCATCTTTGGTTTACAGTAGAACTAGTGCAAAAAAATAAGGTAGATTTTCTTAAACATTCAAGGTACTATTTAATAATGTTTGGTAGAAGATAACATCACTTTATAAATGATGTCTTGTAAGGCAAGGTAAGAATTTTTCTTTATGTATTCCTGAAATTGTATGTCTCAGTAATCAATAGGCCCTCCCTGATATTTTCCTGTAAGTTTGGGCTCAAAAAAGCATTGCTAAATCTTTTATCTCAGTATCTAAATACCTTCAGGGTGGAGCGTCAGAAAAAGCAGTAGGTTGTCACATGGCAAAGGCTGCTCAGGGCCCTGAGTCTTCACGTAGGCCTGGAAACTCATACAAACAATATGATGGTTTAATATGTGTCTGATGGTTTACAGACCAGCAGAAAATTTGCTCTTAAAAGAGACTGCATAAAATTATACTGTGTTACTCAGTAGATGAATTCTATGTGTGAGTCACACCCGCCTGTTCCAGTGACAATTTTTTTCTCACTTATTATTGCCATTAGTCCTGCTGAGCTAACACAGCTGAGAGACAGCAAACTGAGTGTCATCCTCAGACTTGTTTGTTATATTCCACTGACTTGCACCTGCAAAATCCTATTGTAAGCTATGGGGCCCTACATTTTTGAAATTAGAACAGAATCTGAAGATAGCAGGGTCTTTACTTGCTTTTTTAACCAGGGCAAAGACTCTACCAAGAGTGCAGTATGAACAGCTTGCATATGACCTGTCCACTGGGTCTGAAATGCAAGACAAGGAAAGGAATTGATGGTTTAATGCTATTACTTTTTATCATGATGCATATTAATAGAAGGTCTTTTACTGTCCCAATGCATTTTTTAAATTATTAAATTGGCTTGGTTGATTAATTAGTTTTGTTTTTTACCAGTTAATATTGAATTCACTAGATTTGCTGGTGCGCTACCATCCTTCCACTTGTACCACTATTTTTGTGTGTATATGGACACAAAAGCATGGTTTTATAAGTGAACTGGCATGCTTTACCTTTGCCAAAATTTATTACAGAATTTAATAATGTATTCTAATTTCTTTAGTCTTTTATATAGGCAACGGTTTTACCTTCTAGTCTTCCACAAGTTTTAAAAGTAGCTGCAGAGCAAACTGAAGGGTATTCCTTATCATGAGCTGTCATGAACACTGACCACCAGTGATTGATGACTTCTGTGAACAGCAAGCTTTAGAGTTTCTCATGTATTCTTCACTGAAAACAAATTTTCAAAAATCTCTGAACAATTTCTTTGCCTTCTCATGAATTTTATTGGGCAAATATGAATAGAGATTAATGGAGAGCAGAAAAGTGGAAGAAGTGATGAAAAGGATGTATGTAAGAAAAAAATATGCCTGCTACAAACTCTCAGAAGAGCAGGGGGTACTATTGGACAGTGAATTCAACAGATTGGAATATGTGGTAAGAGTGTGGCTGAAGAAACACAGCAACCTTTGAACTTGTATATAAACTAGAGACAGGCAGAGAATATAAATTCTATTAGTGAATCACTAGTGAGATTAGGAAATAGAACTTTCTGTCCACTTCAGAAAGTTTGATTTTAGTGATTTGAAGTGTGTAGATATTTCATTAATTTGACTAATCTGCTTGTGACTTTTCTTTGCAGAAGCTCTTATTTGTGTTATTTTCACAAGGCGACTTTCAGCTATTTGTGAACAACATAACTATTTACTAAAATGCTGTTGTGTTTATATGACAACTTGTGTAGTTTTGAAGGGACAATTTACAGCAAAATAGCATAAATAAGATATTTTCATGTGCAGTAGCAATTAATATTAATTAATATTTACTGAAAATACCAGTTTTCTTTTAACAAGTATAAAAGTTTGGCGCTAAAGTATAAAAGTTTGGCACTATCTATTAGTGTAGAAGGCTCAGAGGCCAATTAATAGGGATATAATTAATTATTTTTCCCCTTAAAGCTACAGGATCCTCAATTAATAGAAATTGTACCTTTCTTTCAGTGCACGGAGCTGTGCTGATTTACACCAAGCTTTATAGAGCTTCCCTAAGGGGACTTCCTTAGATGAAATGCTCATTTTAATGGACCACACAGAAGGTATGAGACAAGAGTGGAAATGCCTTGAGTATAAAGTTCTGAACATTACAATTGGTGACAGAAGGCCTATCAATGAGACAGTAATCCTATAAAAATACAAAAAGATCAGATTGTTTGTCGAATTAGACTTGCTTTAATATGGATGCATGCAAGGGAGCTGGAAACTTTGCATCTGTTTTGTATACAAAGTGATTAGATTGTGATCACTTAGTCCTAGAGGATAGAAATGATGCACAATTTTGCCAGGATGAGACATGCAAATTGGATCAATTAAGCTTTGAGAGCGCTCAGACAATCTGGTAGAGAAGTTTACATGCTGTGTCAAGTGAAACTTAGCAAAGATGAGTCCTGGATGCTGGGGGCAAGTATTATAGTGATTTAAACTCTAATCTCTAAGAGTAATACATTATTTTCAGATTTAGTTATAAAATGGATCAGAGAGATCCCTTATGGAGATGCTTGGTGGTACACCAGAAGTATGACAGAGAAAATAGTAGCAGTCATTTGAGTTGCAACATTTGAGGTAGAGGTGAGTAAATTCAGATGATTGATCTTGTTTGGAGAAAACAGAATGCGCAATTCTGGTAACTCCTGTACCTTTGTGTTCACCACAATGTTTCAGAAGCGGGGAGTATTCTCATAAGTGGCTCACTGTGTGCCCTATTTTTGTTGAACCAAAGCCCTCTCAGAAGGGGGTCAAGAAGAAAATGATCATTAGGTAAGAGTGCTGTAATTTCTTCAGAGACCATGTAAGAATTTGAATTATGTACCTTTTTCAATGTCCTTTACAGTGTTCAAAGGACATGTTGTTTTAGATAATCAGAGGGGTCTCTATGGAAATTGAAAATTCTCAATATATGTGAAATACTAAAAGCCTCAGAAATCAATTTTGAAAGAAGACACTAAAATTTTCAGTAGAATTCAAATAGCTTACAGAATTAGAAACAGGTGTGCATAATTTGAATTTTAGGGTAGATTCAGCAAGTATATATGAACAGTGTAAAATAACACCTTCCATTTCACTATTTTCTCAGAATTTGTTTATTAGTGGCACATACATTGCCTGTATCACCAGCATTTAATGGCAATGAGTAAGAAATACAGTAAGAATATGTAATGGTGAAAACAGATGAAAAAAATCTCAGCATCATCATTGTATATGGCAAATCTCATATCCTTGTTTGTTTGGTTTTTTTAAATACAAGTGAAGTTCAGTCTTACCTCATAAATATCTTCTCATCATCTGAAATGGCAACATATGATTTAAGGAAACAAGGTATAATGACTGCAGAGAAATTTGATGAGATTTTCTTTGTTAAAAGCTTGTTGTAAACACCAGCATAGAAAAAGGCACTAGGAGAGCACTGCCTTTTACATAGAACTGTTAAAATCCTTCTAAGCTGGGAGGATTTACAATTAACCTAGTATTGTTCATGTTAAGGCAGTTTTTATAGGTTTGAATAAGGCATTATCCTCCCCCTCAAATATTTTCTGAAAAACAAGTGGAAAACCTGGGCATTAAAAGCATTTATTTCCCAGCACTTAATCCTGTGAAGTTTAAATGCCTATCAAGATATGAATTACTATCTTGAGATCTGCTGAAAATCCTTGCAGGCCTGCAAGTTTGGATGGTTAAAAAAAAAAAAAAAAAAAAGCTAGGGAGAAATCAAAGTTCTTAAAGTATCTATCCACAAAAGATCACTTTAAATGATCTGATTAGTTTCAAGCAAGTGTCCATATTTACTGTGCATACTCTGCTTCAGCTTGTTCTGAATACTGAGCAGCTACTGTGTGAATTTATGTAAGGAAATCTCTTAATCTTTCAGTGCTGCTTCTTATAATTAGGCATATGTGACACACATGTTCATTAAAGCAACCTTTCTCTTAGAGCAGGGGTTAAGGGGCTGTTTCAGAAAGATACTTAAACATATGCTTAGTACCAGCTCTCATGACTGTTAAGCAAGTCCTGACATGATCCACATGGATAAGGATGATTTCCTAACTTAGAAAATTCTAAACCAGGTTTAATGTGGTGTTAGCACCAGGTTAAATTTCTCCAGATTTTGAAGCCAATTTTAAACAATGAGCTGTGAATTACAAGCCAATATATATATGGGTGGATGGATGGACTTGAGAAATATTTTTGGGTAAAATTCAATATGATAAGCTACCTTCAGTGAAATACATGATAGTAGGGGAAAGAAAATAAAAATTTTCCTCTAGTCTGCTGAAAAAAAGAGTGCTTTATTTGTCATTCAGTGTTTTACCTTTACTTTTATATTTACTGCAGAGTTAGAAATGGGTCACAGCAGTTAATGGAAAGCATTAACAGAAATATTAGGGTGTTTATCAAGCCAGACTCTAAAAGAGATTGTAAATGAAATGTAAACACACTAGCAACAGTAACCTGTGGTTTATGATTACAAATTAACCAAGAGATTATTTTGCTCTTTTTTACCTGAACTCATTTTACAACACAAGTGTCTACATGAAGGTATCTAATACTCTTCACTTTATTTGGCCATGTACTGGTTTTTCATCTTACATTGTCATACTAGCGGGGAAACGATAATGCTTTACTATAGATATTCATTCCTGCTCTTTTCATATGCAACAATTCACTCATTTTAAAATGCTATAGTAAAATTTTGTGTTTAAATTCTCTGTTACTGACTTTTCTCCTTGACCCACTGTCAGCTCTGGGCACTTGTGACTTTCTCCACAACATGCCTTCCAAGGTACTAATTATATCCAATGTGGGCATTGTGTCAAAATTCTAATTTTGCTCTTTGGGTCTAGGAGTAGTCCCATTGATTTTAGTGAGAAGATCTATGGATTAGTTTGTGAAAATGCTTTGGAAAATACCTGGATGGTGTGAAATATTTTATAACATATAACCAATTTGTTCATATGGAGAATTGTCAATTTCAATTGGACTATATATCTTCCTGAAAGTCAGCATCGAGTATTGCATTCAAACATACAGTTTTATAAAGAAAGACAATAGGAATTTAGTTTTTTAAGAAGAAAACTCAATAACAAGCACTGTTACTCTGACATTTGTACTCTCATTTTTGTTAAAAATTAAAATTTGTATTTAGACCAACATGTAAATTCTGTTTTGTTCCGATAGGTTCTTTAAATATTGGTTAACAAGTCCATAGTTGTTTTCAGGAAATTAAAGATTAGTGAGTATGTGGACCGAGTTAACTACAATTTTTCTGTATTGCAAGTCTTTAATCATTAAAATGATCAGATCATACTCTCTTATGTAGTCCAGTACGTTATAAACTTCTCCAGACACTTAACCCTAGTTACTGACACTGCTTTACAGTTAGGTATTTTACCCTTGTCTTCCAGTCTCTCAGTGTGTCAGCACTTCCAACTAACACACAAGGTAAGATGATGAGTCGATCTTTAGTAGCATTAAACTTTCAAAAGCAAATTAAATGTGAGGAATTGATACAACATAAAACCAAAACAAAAGCAAATGAAGAAAGCTCTGCACCCTCTGGGTGTCTATTCCTTGGTACTAATGTTCTTTGGAAGCAGGTTCCTATGAGAAAAATCATTATCAACGAAGCAATGCTGCAAGCTATTTTGGATAGTTGAAGCAGAAAGAGGATAATCACTCCAAACTATAGATCAGTAGTTTGACAAAGAAGAGACAGTATGGGAGGTATAATTTCCAAGCTAAAATAAATACATTCAGTATAAGTACATATCTCAGAAAATACTGTAATAGCAAATGAATTTTTGTTTGTAAATTTGGTATTATTGATATGATAGTGAAACAAGAAGTGTGTATGATTATTTTTCCTGTGCAGTGCTGTTACAGATGATTTTATAGATTACTGAGTTAGAGATGAAAAAATAGATCCTCTAATGTGCTCTCATTTTCCATGGTTGAAATCCTAGTCCCAAAATATTATGGCTGAGTAGAAAAAGCATTATGGGAGAAACAACTTTCCAATTACCATATTTGTATTCTGATGTCTTATTTCTGTTTTCAAGGAGAGATAAAAAAGTAAAAGCATTAATTTTTCATTATTGAAGGTACATAAATTCTGTTACTGCTTTTCTTGTTTCATTTACTCTCTTTCCATTTCTGTGATATAAGGGACAGTGCATGCATGCATTGTCTGGTCATAATAACTAACTTACTAAAAAAATAAACTGTACTGAAATAACTAATAGAAGTATGTGCAGTGGTATAAGAAGGGAAAATATACATATTCCTATAAATTTATATATTTGTGCACCTATGTATGTGTTTCGTTCTGAAAAATACATGCTCAGGAAACTGTACTTGACTATATGTGTGTTAATACTGTGCAAACAGAAATTATTGCATGTATAGTGAGGAAGTAATTTGAGAAGAAGAATGAGAGAAGTTTCTTGAAGGTTCTGTTTCTGCAAGCTGCTACACATTCATAAACTTTTCAAGCCCATGAACATTTGCTAGCCCAGGGAGAATCTTCTATGAAGTATGCTGAGAACTTTGGTATTTGTTTGCCATGCTACATTTTTAAAGCCTGAACACATTTGTAGAAGCCATATGTGGAGAAGGCAGGAAGGAAGCATCCTTGAAACAAGTTTATTATACTGCTGAAATAGAGTGTAGTGACTTTAAGGGATTTTTGTCTTACAGCTTCAGTGATTCTTGGCAACAAAATAAATCAAACCACCGGACCAGCAAATCCGTCGCTTTAGTATATAACAGCAAGTTGTTTGGTGCACTATGAATAGATATGGATCATGTGGAAATGCTGTTGGCATGTATGGAAGTGAACTTAGGCCCTTCCCTGGAGAAGAAGCAAGATCCAAAATAGAGCTAGTAAGAGCAAAGATTCAGAGTTTCACTGCAGTGGTTTTTTTCACATGATTTAATTGTATTAGGCAGTTGTATAAATGAGGTTTGAGTCATTAGTTTCTTTAAGCAAAAATTAAATCTATTTGCCTAAAACCAGCTGGTTTTATATAAAAAAGTAAGTCAGATGGTAAATCCATTCTATGTTGGTTTGTCAATGATGCTGATTTTTTTACTGATATGTTTAGAATGAGTACTCCTAGGAATAAATACTGATAGACTGAGAGTAGTGTGGGGAAGAAAACAAACATCACCACCACCACCACCACCAAAAAAAAAAAAAAAGAGAAAACAACTGAACCAAAAACCCCACGCAATGCTGAATATTGAAAAAGCTCTGTAAGGATTCCAATGTGCATGTTGTCTGCAAACAGTGTGGTTTGTTTCCATTCTAGGAAGCCAATTTCTGAAAAGTTTGAAGCCTGTGCATGAGGCGAAAGCAGGTCTCCTTTTTTGCACTTCTTGTTAGGAACATGTTATGTTATCTATAGGCTCTTGGTGGTGCTACAATACAGTATTGCTGTCCCCCCACCCCCAATAAATATTATGCAATTAGCACATGATGATGCACAGTATGCAGATGGTTTTTACCTCCCAAAGCTGCCAAACTGTCTTTTTAAGAGAGTGAATGACAAACAGTCATTTTGGGGAGTGACATGTCATGATGATGGCCCATTAAAACTCCTCAAGAATACTCAGCCAGCTACATATGCCCACTCAGCTCCCTCCACAGCAGCAGCTGCTTCTGAGTTCCTCCTGTAGCTGCAGTAAACTTAATGGGCTGGCTGCACAATTCCCTGTTGCCACAGGGCATTTTGTGCTCTTATTAAAACTGGGGAGTGGAAAAGGCACAGATTTGTGACTACAGCAGCTGCAGAGACTGGAAAAGGACAGAAAAGGAAAGGGTACATGTGTGTGTATACACATGTGTACATGTACATACACACACTTAAAGGTATGTATAGATATACAATCTCTTTCTATATAAAGACCTACATTATGTGAGTATACACGAGGGGAGAGAACGCTACAGAAACAGTTGAGTATTATTAAGAGAAAAAATATCATAGAAATGTGACATGGATGCTCTTATCACATCAAGTTTTCAGTATTTCCTATTAATTATTCAATTCAATAGCCTTTAGATGACAGTATCAGTTATTCCAAGGGGGACTATTCTTCTGAACTTTGTCTTCAACCTAGAAGCCTTGAGGGCTTACTTAGATGCTAACTGGAATATTATGAAGTGAAAGATTTAGAATTTTAGTACTTCTAATTTGAATTTTGTTTGAACAGTAGCCATCAAGGAAATGAAGTTTCACTGTTCCTTTTCCTCTTTAACCCCCATTTTCGAAAGGTTGGCAAAATTAAATATTCACTTCACTTCATGTGGCTGAGGTGATAAGATTATTATCCTCCTGAAGCACTCATCTACCACTTAAAAGAATAAGGGCTGTATAAAGACTTTAACTAAACTCTGAAATTTTATTTGGAAACAATACAGAGGATGGAGGGAATAGTAAAACCTAACTTCTTATTCCAAGTGTGATGATGGAAGAGCATAAGTAAATTAATACAAATTCTTACTATTTTAGTTTCTTAGGCAAGAAACATTGATTCTGTAACAGAAAAGGAGTTCAAAAACTGTATTAACAGCAGAATTAAGGATTGTTTGAGGATTGTTTCTCTAAAGAAAAATACCTAGTTCACTCAAAGTTAGCTGACAGTTATAATACTCTCCCAGCCCATTAATCATGTTTATTTTGCTTTCTCCTCTGATCTCAGGACTTTGAAACCAATGGCAATTTAAATTTCAACTCCTTCCTTTTTTTTTACCTCCTTTTCTTTTGTTTTTGTTTTTTATCTGTACACTTGGAGTAGTGGTATTGCACATCCTCAGTAAAATTACACTTGACCACCTTCAGGTAATAATTTTTTTAATTGCTGTTGCATTAAGCAGTATGTGAAAAGAAGATGCTGGTAAAGTTATACAGCATTACTCTGAAGTACTATTCTTACACTTCAGGTATATCCATGTTCACTTTGGCTTTTGGTTTGTGAATATTTTTACCTTTTGTTTATTTATTTTTTTTCCCCCTCTCTTTCCTGTTAAACATTTGTATTTATTTTGCCTCATCCTCTGCTTTCTTAAAAATGACTGAATACCTTGATTGTAGACAAAGCTTTATTCTCACTGGTTTTATATACTGTTGAATTATGAAGGTCTTGAAGGTTCAAATTACACCAAATGTCATACATTTTGCCTGCAGGAGGACTATTGAGGACAATCTGTGGGATGAAAACTGATACTCCCAAAGGGATGTGCCTTGGTTTTACCTTGAATCTGAAATGTGTTCATTTGATAGGTAGTTTTTGATGACCTCATTGTATTTGTGGTGATCCTGGGCAGATATATATATGCCTTGTGGTCATTCATAGGACTCTAGAATTACCTGTGTCAAAACAAAATATGATTCAGAGGCAGTCTGAGTTCAGGCAGTCTGTAAGGTCAGTGCTGAATGTGAAGAGATCTCTGAAATGTCCTGGACCTCAGTTACCTCAGAAGTTCTTAGGTCTTTGGTCAGCTCTGAGCACTCCAGACGTTGTTTTGGATATTTTAAATCAAGTCAGAAGAGAGGTCTTGTCTGGGCTGGCCAGATTTTTAGCAACCCTGTCACCAACTCCTTGTGTTAGATAAATATAACGTGGTTATACTGTGGTCTGCAGCATGAGACCTTGTTGCATTCCCTTGTGACTGTCTCTGCACTTGCCTGACAAAGAGCAAGTCTGAAGGCAACAAAACAGTGCATGAAATTGCCAGTATGTCAACATGGCAAATTGTGCCACAGTGACGCCGTTGTCTGTGCTGGTTCCCCACTATGCTGACAACATTGCTGAGACAAGGAAACTCTGGCAGCATTACAAGCAGATTCCTTCTGTTCAAACTCTAATTAAACGTGTTGGAGTTTTGGGTATAGCCGATTATATTGACTTGTCCTCAGTATTATCTGTTGTGCTGAAAGCACAGAATGGAGACCAGCGTATTTCTTTCTGAGCCTAGGCTTATACTATAGTTTTACATAAATTAATAAAACCAAAAGCAAACAAAAGCCCTCCAGGAGCTCCTTTATCACTTTCTCAACGTTTCTTGGAGAATAGACTTTTATAAGAAAATCATTACCTACTGAATAATACTTTCACTGGTGCCTGGGTATAAAGTCAATTATATGAATCACAGGCCTTTGCTGACATCAATAAAATGTTGAGGAATCTTTTTCTTTCCCTCATGACTTCCGTAATCAGACTGAAAGATAAATTTAAAAAGATGTCTTAGGCTGTTGTTACTGAAATATGGTTTCAGTTTACAAGAATGATAGTTTCATGGCTCCCTCTGAAAACAATGATCCTATTAGTAGCAAATGGGTTTGTGAAGCCCTTAGACATTGCAGAAACGTGGTATGTGTGCACATTAGATTTTAATGAAATGTTAACTACATCATCTAGGTTAAATTTTAAGTATTAGCTATTATTTGCATTGCAATTGTTCCAAAGCACCAGCGCTGAACCCTTAGTTATCCTGATAGTTCATAAATATATTGTTACATTAAAAGAAAAGAAAAAGAAAAGGAGGTAAAACCCCTATAAATATCTAGTACTTTATGAGTCATCACAAAACACATACTAATCTGAGGGGAAAACGGATTTTAAAACTTTGTATGTGTAACCATAATAAATATTGACTTCAAGAAAATCTGAGAATGGCAGTTTTAAGAACCTGGCTGTTGTGATGACCAAAATTAATAGAAGTGGAAAAATGGTGGTTTTGTTTCAAATCACCAGCTTTCTTTAGCCTTTTAGAAATTACATACTTAATCTTTATATACTCTTTTTAAGTCTTCCCAGAAGGATGAAGGGGAGAAGGTGGCATGAAGAAAAGTTTATTCTTCCCACAATCTGGTCTCAGTTGTTTTGTGATAGTAAATTGTGGTTATAAAATGGACAAGAAGATTGCTTCTAGTTTGGAGGTTTTTTCCTTTTTCATCGTTGTTTTTGATTCTTAGTGCCTCCTTGCATTTTGTGAGGAGGCAGGAATAAAGTCCTGACAGTTCCATATCACAAATAATGATGGATGCTGCACAGGGCATGAGGAGGAGGCAGTTTTCATTCCTCTCCTCTCTTTCTAGTTACTTTCATAGAGAGAAAGAAAGGGGTGCAGACAAGGCAAATCCTCCTTGAGAAAACATTTCAGTTCTGCAAAGGAGAGCATATTTCCTTTGGTCTTAGAGAGCAATGAAGCTAGATTGTATTGAAGCATCTGATGTTTCTCCTGTCCATCTCTTTATCTCCATTGCTTCTGTCATTCTGCTAGTGTCAAAAAACCATCAGCTCGTCATGTTCTCCCTTCGATTTTCTTCTTCACCAATAATCTATAACCTCTGTAATGAATCATTAACCGTGCTGGCACAGAGAGAAGCAAAAGCAAAGATAGATCTTTAAGGAAGATAAATCAGAAAAGAGAGGCATATGAACATTGCACCTGCTTTAAAGGAGCCTGAACTGAAAATCAGAAAAAGAGCAAACCTCCCATTCAGACATAGTGGCCAGATGAGCTGCTTTTAGTACTTTAAATGCTTTTAATACTTCAGTGCAATATCTCTGCTTACTCAGAAAAATTATTCTCCTTCTCTGTTGGAAATACTGCTTTATTACTTTAATGGCAAGTGATACTAAAGGATATAATTTTTAGTTGTACAGATTTTAAAATAGGCAATATCTAGAAACTGTTGAGTATTGGCAATTTTGAAAAAACCTTTTATTTAGATTTCCCCAGAATAATTACCAGCCTAAAAGTCCACATAGACATAAATGCATTAGGGGGGACACTAGAGTAAGCTATATTGCTGTAGGGTCAAAAAAACCTGAGAAAAAATTTGGTTTATTAAAAGAGTTACGGTAATAACACCTTTGCTCTTTAGTGAAGCTGACTGCTTCCAGCTCTCACACATATCTAGCAAGTATTTTCTAAAACTGAGAGGCTAAAGAGATTAAGTGCTTTTTTTAGCTTGAGTTCAGAGTCAACAATAAATTATCTTCTAAAGAACAAAAAAAAGTTCACTTTTTATGTACATTGTCCCTCTGCCTCAACAAGGCTTATGTGGCTTTTATTATTAGATCTGTTTGTTCTCTGCTAACCTTCCTAGCACATCAAAAGTTATCCTTCTGGTTAAAAGTACATCATCTCTCTCTAGAGGATTGTTGCTTCCCTTTCCTGTTCTCATGAACTCTTGTATATGCAGGGATCACCCAAATCCAGAACTCTTAGAATCTTCACATTAAATATATGCAGTATGTAACAAAAAAGCTGTAGGATCAGCATACAAGAATTGGATCATGAATCTTGTACTAAAAATAAGCCAAGTGGAATGACAAGGCAAACTGGAGAGCCACAATCATGGATATTGTGTAGAGGTGGCAATGGATGAAATGGATTGGAAGCATACACTTGCTCTGTCTCTATCATCCCTCTTTCTGAAAACAGGGTGTTTTATTTACAATACCCATGGCAAACTGATTCTGAAAGAGGAATTGTCTGGAATGATCCAGAACGGAGCCAGATGAGGTTTACTGAGTGAATCCTTGAATCCTCCATGTCTCTTGAAGCAACAATTTGAAAGTGACTTTGTCTTGAGCCTCTTTACTTCTAAAGTCATAGTCCCCATGTGCATATACAGATTGAACATAGTTCTGGCTCCTACCAGAATGGCCCTGTAGAAAGTGGGAGGAGTGAAAGACAAGCTGGCAGATGGCACAGCCAGAGATGCTTTGTGGAATCTTCCTGCGAAGTACTACTGTCCTGAGGATTTCTTGTTGCCAAATTAATAACAACAATAAATAAAAATCCTAGGTCTTATTATTTAATGTATTTCTTCTATAAAAAAGGGGCAAAGAATACCTGAACACAACAACAAAATAACAAAAAAACCTGACAACAATTAAAAATGTACAAAATGTTTTCTAAAGCCAATGTTATATGGAAAATTGTACTTCTCACTTCCTACGATGTTAAATTAAGTATCTTGAATCACAGGTAGTTTGCAGTCATGTTTGGTAGTAGCAGACCTGTGAATATGATACAGGGCATCAGAATTCAAAGATTTTGTTCATACTTGCAGATCATTGATGCCTCTGCATTAATGACTCTGAAGATCATCGTATGGAAGAATTATGTTGTGTGAAACTGGAATATAGTTTCTCTATATGAAAACTGAATCAAAATTCTCAATATTTTCAGTGAAGTACTTTTTTTTCTTTTTTGCGTTGTTCTCTTGTACTGTACTTTTAAGTTTTCTCAGATCTCCTCTAAAAAGCATATAAAAGTGTTGAAAAAAATCTCTTTAGAGTGCTTTGCACTGAATTGATTGTTGCATAGTGCCAAAGATAAACTAAATCTTGAGCTATGTCACCTTCCTGGGGTTAAGTAGGTAGAGAATAGTACATTACTAATTTGAGCATGGGCCAGCACAGTTTTTAAATGCTTAGTAGAACAAAGTTTTAATAAAAGGTGCAAAGAAGTTTGCTGTTCCAGAGCCTTAACCTTGGAATAACAAAGGTCCTCACTAATCACTTTACTAATCCATGTGGTAGCAGTTTTCTTACCAAGGCATCGTTCCAAAAAGTGGCTTCTGCTCAGCATTTCACTCCAGATCACCAGCCACTCTAGTGCAATCCATGAGGAGATTTATGGACCTCAAAGAGGAACTCCTTAAAGAACAATGTGTTGTTAATCAGTAACCCACTGAGTGAGCAAATGGGAAATGCTGAAGCTACAGTATTTCTCCTTTCCCTGGGATGTGAAAGTCTTGCTCCGTGCATCTTCAAGGATTTACTGGCCTCTCCCCTGAAGGTCTCTTTTTAATTTTTTTTTCAAAGCAGTGCTGGTTAGTCATTTGGAATAGAGCTGGATGTAGATACAAGGTAAAAGGTAGGCTGTGCAGCCCTGCAGTTTGAGAGCACTGTGGTGTGCTGATGGGCTCAGCTCCAGCCCCATAGGACAGCACTGTGCTGCCCTCAGCAACTGAGATGTGGAAACTTTCCTTTGTCTGCCTGAAGAGATTTACTTGTACATCTCTGACATTCAGAAAACTGCTCTACCTGATGAAACGCTGGGTATGCTGGTGTCCTCTGCTTTTCTCTCATCCAGCATCCATCATAAAGTATGCCAGAAAAGGTGGAACAGCCTTTACAGGGATAATGTGAGAGTCTCAGCCACCCCAGAAAGAGCAGCAAGAATATGGGGTATGAAGAAAACAGAATCACTTAAGAAAGACAAAAGCATGGAATTCTTGTATCCCATAACCTCAGTTCTTGTGAAATGCGATATTCAGCATGTCAGTCTGGACTGTAGGATTCTGGCTATATAGGGAAACACAGACAGTTCCTCTGTAGCACACAGGAGACATATGCACCCTGAAGCAGGTATTAGAGAAAGAAAGAGGAAGGAAAAAAAGGTCAAACAAGATCAAAGACAAGTTAGACAGATTCTTACTTGCACAGGCCACTGCTCCTCTGTAGGGAAGATGGATACTTCTTCCAGTCAAGTTTGAAAAAGCATTGAAAGCCCCAGCTGTCAGATGTGTGAGTTGAACAGAGGTATGGTTTGTTCAATAAGCCCCAGCCACTGGGACTGAGGAATACTCTGCTGTGGATCTCAAAAGAGCCTGAATGTGAGATACATTTTACCGTGGCCTGCTCACGGTGTCAGCATGGTTTATTCCTGTGTGTGCAGAGAAGTTGGGCTTTAAATGTTCGGGGAACTCCACCAAAGAAATCTTAGGCTTGTTTAGGTGTCTCTGGATTTAGGTAGCAGGAGAATAAGGGTAAATCATATTTCAAAATAATGTAGCTAATCTGATTTAGATACCCTAGTTCTGTTTTTCTGATCCAGTCGAAAGCTCCGAATTCCATTTCTGTCTTAAAAGAGAGGAGTGCACTGTAATTGCATAAGTATGAGATGTCCAAACATTATAAGTGAAATAATGTGTAAAAAAATAGGCAGCTTTTTTTCCAGCTGAAAAATTCAAAACTGAGCATGAATACTTCCCTGCTGAAATAGGAAAATATTTTGCAGCTGTGTTAAGTCATGCCCAAGATAACAATTTTCTGCATGTATTTGGGAAGTGAATACTGTCACAGTGATACTCGTAACAGAAAGAAAAAAAAATTAACAATGAAAATTGTGATGATGATGGTGATGACAGTGGATGGACCTCCAAACTCAAGATAACATGGAATTAGGGCAGGTACAAAGAAGATATGAGATAGAAAAATCCAAGCATATTTAACACTGTCTTCAGCTACAAATTAATCCACTTTTAACAAGCAAGAAAGTACTTTAAATTTTACTGGAATTCTTTTCACTTGTACAGTATTAAATATATCATATGTGCATGTTACTATAACATGATATCCAGATCAATTACAGTCTTGATGCAAGTTTGAGAAGTATGTAATAGATGTTTGAGTCTGTGTTCTGTAACAGGATGATGAAAAAAAGCTAGAAAACGTGCGTAAACCTGCTCTGTAAGTTAAAATACCTTGAGCGATGAGGAAAAAAAAATTCTTTCTGTAAGCCTATCTTGCCTTTCTAATGGGAGATACATTTTGACCTGCTGAAGTGTGTTTCTTGTGTGCCTACTACAAGCAGTTCCAGGGAAACTGCACCTGGCTTTCCATGCTGTGTTCTTCCAAAAAGTGCCAGGACACCTTGGTGTTTCTGAGAGTCTGCATTTTTCTGTAATTAGATAACGAAAAGGAAGATATGGAAGTGAGGAATTGAAGTTACAGGCCCATCAGACAGTAGTGAGCAAATTATCAACCAGTACATTTTACTTCATTTTATAGAATCATAGAATATGCTGAACTGGAAGGGACTTTTCAAGATAATCAAGTCCAGCCCATGGTCTTGCACAGGAAACCACCAGAGTCCCACCACATCCCTGGGAGCATTGTTCAAACTCTTCTTAACTCTGTAAGGCTTGGTGCTGGACCACTTCCCTAGAGAGCCTGCTCCAGTGCCCAACCACCCTGTTATTGAAAAACTTTCCTCCTATCCAACCTAAACCTCCCCTAACTTTGCTTCATGCCATTGTCTCGAATGCTGTCACTGGTCATGAGAGTGAAAGATCAGTACCTGCTGCTTTCTCTCATGAGCAATATTGACATATTTTACTGCTCTCTGCAGTAAACACAGAGAAAATACATAAATACACACAAGAACAAACACACACTGACATGAAGTTTTTACTGCCATTTGTTTGAAGTCTCACCCTTCAGAAGGATTATAAACTGAAGTGAACAATGTGGTTAAATTCAGATAGGAGTGAAGTTATGGTTATGATCATATGTGTGCATGTGTTTGCCTGTGTAAAAATCTGGCATAAGAAGAGTGAGTTTTTTTGCAGGAAAGAATGAAGTTTTTGTGCTTAAAGGAGCAAATTTACAGATTATAATGGTCACACACATGCTGTGTCTGATAAACATTCAGCTTATATTTCCAGGAACAATAAAATTTCATGTACTACTGCTCAACACAGGAATTATTTTTTTTACATATCTCCATGCCACTGACTCTCTTGTAAGTTAATCTCATCTCTCATCAATTTTTCACCAGCTTCACTCTGATGTTGATAAAGGAGATGGTTCCATCAAATACATCTTGTCAGGCGAAGGGGCAAGTTCCATTTTCATTATTGATGAGAACACGGGGGATATTCATGCTACAAAGAGGCTGGACCGAGAGGAGCAGGCCTACTACACGCTCCGAGCACAAGCTCTAGATAGGCTGACTAATAAACCCGTGGAGCCAGAGTCTGAGTTCGTCATTAAGATTCAGGACATCAATGACAATGAGCCAAAATTTCTGGATGGTCCCTACACTGCTGGAGTTCCTGAGATGTCTCCTGTGGGTAAGTGCAAAGTACACTGTTGGTGTTGTGGGAAATTTTTTCCTATTGCCTTTTTAAAAGTTTCATTATTTTTTACTGTTTCGCACTAAGCTACTTAATTATCTATGAGGCACCTGCAACAGTTAGATATTTCAAGACTAAACTGGAAATAACATGCTAGATTAAGTATTTACCCTTTCAAAAATGTTGTGAAACTCAAATAGCTATGCAAGGATTCAGATAACCATTTTATGGTGCATTTCTCATTCCAGGGCCCAGAGGCTTTGTTTTATCATTCCCATTAACAGTAATAGGTTTCACACCTATGTTACGGTACTCAGAGGTTGTAATTTATAATTTCATTCAGATAAGGTCTTTTCATAACCAGCTCCTCAAGTTCCTGATAGTGAATAGCATCATTTTTTTAAAAAGTTTTGCACATTTTAGTAATAGTTTGTTGGATATTTCTTTCTTACACTGAAATTCCATTTTCTGGGGAATGTAGGCAAGCAGCAGGAACTGGGGTACAACTTGAGATAGTTCAAAGTTCTACTGAAATCAGAGAAGTCTTAGATGCTTCAGACCCTTTGCTGGAAACTAAGAACTGCTGATTTTTCCTGAATTTGAATTAGGGAAGAAATTCAAAATCAAAACCACTGTCTCTTCCTTATAAAGTGACCAAATGCTCATCCATTGTCAGGTGCCGCTGTTCCTTTGAAAGCTGACTCTTTCAGACCAGATTAAGGCTTGGCCCAGAGATGTTTCAGTAAATGTCACTTTAAGATGAAATCATAAATGCAAGCACAAAAAAACCTGACCAATCAAACAAACAAAAACAAAAAGAAAAAAAGAAAACAAATAAAACAAACCAACTCTGGTTTACTACAAGTATGTGTATGGGAAGGCCCACTTCCACCTGAGAGAGTTCTGTGCTGATTGAAATAAAGATTTTCTTTGTTTAACTGATTTTAAACCATATTAAAATGTAGTACTTTTACAGTATGGCTGGACATAAAATTTGCTATAGTTTCCTCAGTATGATCTCCTGTGTTTTTGAATATTAAACAATGCATCTAAATTGGAGCTAAAGAGAAAAAAATCTTCCCTACCTAAGTGCCCTGCAGCAATCAGTTGCAAACATTGCTTATATATTTGAAACTCAGCTTAGTCAATAGAAGATAAGTAAAACATTGCTAATGAGTTTTCTATAAATTTATTTTCCTAAGCAATGAGCATAGACACTATTTCTCATTATACTTGGCATTTGCTCATTGTCACTTGAGCACTATGTGGATGGCTGAAGAGGCAGTACTAGCCTTGGAAGAAAGACATCACAGCTTTTTCAGAGTAACAGGGAGGAGAAGAAGTTGTGATATGATGCTAGGAACTTTTTACTTCTGAACTTTGAAAAAATCTAGACAAGAGATAATCTAAGAGTGTAAAACCTAAATAATAAACCTGAAAAATATGTTGCATTAAAATAAATTTGTTTTTTCTTAATTAAGATGCTCTTTTACTTTAGAATAAGATTATTTAAGAAAAGTGTAGCATGCAGCAACTATTAGAATTTTTTTCACTTTTGTCTTATGACCTGAAAAGAAATTATCTCCATAATTCACTTTTGCATTTCTCACCCCTGTCTTTTCTTGCACTGGTATATTGATGTACAGACAACTTCTACAGATATATGAGGTTTACTTACACATACAAATCCATGCCTCTACTCCTACCTATGCTCCATTTGTTTCAAAAATATATTGGAAATCAATCTGTGGGGAGTGCACAGTGTGCAGTGGAGAACATAAGGACAATTTTACAAAATGAGGTGCTTTGCATATTTTGTTGAATCTTTAAATCATAAAGGAGTAAAAGATATTTTCTCCCACATGGACTGTGCAACACCAAATGTATTTTCGATTCGGGTAAGTATTATGCCAAATTATTAACTGAGACTAGTGCACTCTTTGAAGTTTGTGTCAGCTAAGGGTGGTTTCAGATTCATGAACTTCCTGAAACTGCACATTTTAAACATCTTCATGATTAGTATCACACACATAGCAAATACTGCATTGTTACAGAGTTAAGGATTAACATGAAATTCCTTTGTCACACTTTGTCGCATTTTGCCTTACATAGTTACAGCAATTCATACTTTATTCATAAAACATAATTTTTAATTAATCACCTAGAGCATCCATGAAATATTAAGGAGATACAAAGTATCTCTCTCCTATTTTGTTTAAAATTGTATCCATGACAAGGATTTTTAATTGAGTATTAAAGGAAATGAAAGAGATCACAGGATTATAAACCCAAATTAACTATAAAGCTAGGAAAACTATAACCTTTAACCTACAGACTGGTTATGCAAGTATAATTGTTCTGTATTTTATTTGACAAATATTTTTGGACATTATCTAAGGCTAATTGAAGTCAATCTCTTCTTTTATTTGAAATTACTTCAGGTCAGGTTTAAATTATATTTGGGTCAGGCCCAATTATATTGATTATCCTGAACAAAGTAAATATCTTGATGGCTTATAAATCTATTCATGGCAAAACCCCCAAAGATATGGCTTATCTGAAAATCATAAGGATTTGTTTTTGTCATGTTTTTTTGAAGTGTGTCTGATACTTAAAAAACTGAGTAGCATTATATTTCAAACAAAAGGATACTGATCTGTTTGAGTTATAACCAAGGGAAGTAGGGATGAGAATTGCAATGCCCAACATAGTTTTGTTTTGTTTAATCTTCTTTGCTCTCCAGCCATATCAACAGCTTTGCTTGTTACCCAGCACAACAAATATCTCTCTTGCCATTTATTACCCCTGACTGTGATGGATAGAAATATCTGATTTATATAACAAAGTAAAGCATGCAAAAGCACTGTATCAGGCTTATATCCTTGATACAGTATGTAGTGGGCTTTGAGAACCTGCATGAAGTGTCTCTCCAGGCACAAGCCACCTCTCCTTCCCTTTGTCTGACCTTGCTGATTATCTGAGACCTTTCTTGAGATTTTTCTCCGAGTGAAGGCAATATAACGAGGCTGTGGGAGGGGAGGGAGGAGCTGAAGAGGGTTCTGACTTTCCCCTTTCACACTCCTGGAGGGGAAAAGCTGTGGAAGCATTGCTGCATCAGCTGTGGGTGAGACCTGGTGGTGGAAGCATAGAAATACCAGAAGGAACCAAGCAGAACCAGTCTGGATTGTTGTACATAAGGATCATACAGAAATTCTGGATAACTTGATAGTAAAGGTGTTTAATGTTTTTAGTGGCAGCTGATACCATGTAGAGATGTGATGCCATCGTGGAATGGTTTTGTATGTTAGACATAGTGAACATCATTAATTGATATAAATTAATACTTTTAATAACTGACTGCCTTAAAGGTCTATTTTCAATTTGTTTATGTGGCTACAATTCAATTGATAAGAGTTTGTGCAGTTTAAAAATTATGCATTTGGTAAATTATTCTAGTTTTAGAAACCAGTTTTATTTTGAATGATCTCACCAATATTAAAACAGAAGTCAGAGAATAATTTCTCATAAAACATTATTTCAAAATTTGCATAAAATATCCTGCAAGTTACTTGCAAGCTTTCTAAAAAGCTCTGTAGAGGTTTTTAAAATAATGCACTTAGAGATTCAAAATGGATCCATTGGATTTCCGAATGGAAATTGAGTTGAAGGATCTCCAACTCAATTTTCAGCAACCAGTTTAGCTTTTTCTCTTCCTATCACAGAAAAGGTTAATCTCTGCAGTGTCAGGAACATTGTTGAGCCTTGACTTGGCTAAATTTAAGTACAAATAGCATTCTAAATATAAGATCCTCTCTGCAAATATCCTCCCATCCTTTTACCTTAATATCAGAGTTAATAGGTTAAGTTCTGAGATTACTGAAATTTAGTAATCTCTATCAATATCTAGCAAACATTATGTTGCAAATTATCTTAAAAATATTGAAAATAAAACCAGGGATCTGTACCAGTCACACAGAATTAAGTCTGTAACTACTATCAAGAAAAGAATTGTGTGGAGCATTTTAATAAAGCAGCACAGATTTTTTTCTCATTATTTGCTACAATTGTTGAAAAGGTTTATGATGTTGCTACATGTAGAATTCCTTTTAATGAACTGATATCCAAGTTTTGTTAAAAAGGCATAACTGTAGAGAAAGTTTTTTTTGAGGAATCCATACTTACAAAAGAAAGCTATTTTTAAAATAAATAATGCATGCTTATTTTTTTAACTCATACAAAATACACAAATATTTTGTAAGTAATATCTCTAACTAATATTTTAAGTTATAATTGAACAGTTGATATTAAGACACTAATGAAAGTTGGGGGTAGGGTCAGTGTCCTGTCTACACTTGCACTCCAGGGCTCTGAACAAATTGACTAAATTAGATTTACTGGAACACTCATTTTGTGGGGTGGAGTAAAGGTGTGGTACCATTTGTTGACTGTCCCTGTTACCTGTCAGTCCTACCCTTGGATGCAGGTATGGCAGCTGATTGTCTCTGCTGGAGGGTGAGGCAAAGCATCCACAGACACAAGGAAGACAATTTCAGTGCAGGAACACAAACTCTTCTAAGATGATGTACTTAGAACTACAATGCAACTTCCCATTTTCCCTCACTTCTAAATTAATTTACTATCCATAAGTATCCCCAAAACTTTATGATTTGGGTCTTTTTTAAAAGGGAAGTATTTTAGTTTGACATCAATCCATTGCAGAAAGATTAGAACAGCAGTACATGGCAGTTATCCTACTCTGAAGGAATTCCTGTTCTTCAAGAGCAATCTGCTTCTTCTGGAAACGATCTCTGGAAATCCACAAATACAGATCTTTCTGTGCATTTGTTTCCTTGGAACAGATTTCCTACACATAGGACTTTTCACATAATTAGAATACCTTCTGTTATCTTGCATATTCTTGAAAAAAATGGTGTGCAGAAATCTCCCTCTCAGCATAGGGCTTCAAAAGCTCTTTTTTTTTTTTTTTTTTTTTTTTTTTTGGTGTGTGTGCAATTAACAAAGAAATAATGACAATATAATGGGTTTTAGTTTTAGATCTTTCCCCCACTGATGTTTAGAAGAAGTTGATTAGCACAGAGGGACTGGAAAAATACCATTGCTTTTTAGTTACTGATTACATTTAAATGGAATTATCACAGAAAGATTTGATGTTAGAATTTCTACTTAAAACCCACCCTTTTCTGAAGGATTCATGTGTTTTAGGAGAGACACAATCAAATTCAGATAATGACTTTATTCATTTCCTGAAATGTAGAGGATTTGTTTGCTACATCAATAGATTTTTACAGCAAACAAGCACTTCTAAACTGGCAGTATTTTGAAAATGTCTGTGCTGAGATTGCAGAGCTTGTAATTTCTTTGATCTTGTATTGGTCTGGGGCCCTTGAAAGCAGCAAGAGCAGGGGGAAAGACATAACTGTGTGAGAGGTTTATAAGCACTTTTGCCAATATTTGCAGACATTGTAAGCTTCATTGGCAGGGCTTAGTGACTTTGTAAATGCGGTAAGCCTGGCTTTCACAAAGAACACAGGATGTCAAACAGTCATTACTATACCCTTGTTCTCAAAAGCTGGATAGACTTTGGCAAGTTTAAAATAGGTCCCTGTATGAAATTACATCATAGAGTAATCTGTAAAATCACTTTGACATAGTGAATCAAAGCTCTTAGTTACTGGTGAACAGAAAATTGATGTATTTTTAGGTCCCAAAACTGATAAAAAACTTGATGAATTAACTAGCAATCTTCTTTTTAAAATTTCTATCTACTTAATAGTTGCATGTGAAATTTCAGGTTGGGAAGAACCTTTTCCCTGTCCAAAAATATTAGACTGGTCACAAGACAGAAAAATTGCATTTAAATGGAATTGCAACCCTACTACTACTTTGTCATGGATACTTCGGGAATAGAGATCAGGAATGTTGGCTAATTAGGCCATAACCCCAATAATTTGTTTTATGAATGATCATTTCTGGTCAGAATTCTTTCAAGCAGGACCCATCCTTTGCAGTCTGTTCCATTTTATGGAGGGCTGCACTTAATCCTTGCTCCAAAGTTTGAGTCCTGTGCTCCATTTATGATGTCCTACTTAACTCAGAATGGAAAAGATGAGGAAAATGGATGAGTGATATACTATAAAAGATAAAAAAAATTTCAGAGCTTTCTCCCATTTCCTGAACATTCCAAGTAAAACTTACCAGAATACTATTTATGTTAAGTTCAACGTGGACACTTGCTATTGCAGTTGATTCTTAAAAAGTCATTTCAAGGCTTGCTGGTCTCATTTTCAGATGTCAAAAGCTTGTCCTTTCAGAAAATGAGCGTTGTGTTTAAAAAATGCTTCTCTCTAATTGTGTGAATAAATAAAGTCTATGAAGCAATCTGATCCTCTCTTGAAGATTTTTACTGAGCATCTGCCAAATTGATACAATATTAATTTGCAGTCTCACCTCCAAATGGGTCCCTGTGCTGTTCAATGGAAGGTCTGAATGTTACAGACAATCTGCCAGTGAGAAAAAATAATCTTTTCTGTCTATCAAAGGATGGTGACCATGGCCAAGGCCCTGGCTCCAAGTGTTATTTTATTCTGCTCTCAGCATACACCATGAAAGCTGTTGTCTAGAACAAAACAAATGGGAACTGACATGGAGAACATAATGAATAGGAGATGGATGCAGAATGAGATCCTCACAAAACATAACCTTCTTGTTAGCCAGTTAGAAATTTTTCTTTTTTATTTCTGTTAAAATAGAGACATTTTTTGCTTGAGGAATCTTTACACAATAGATAACCACCACAATTGATATTGCAGATATATTGAAGGAAATCAGTATTGCAAATTATTGAGTGAAATTATTGCTTTTTAAAGGAATTTAGAGGTCACTTTCACCAGATTTTCTCTGAGCTGACACTCTTCAGCCATCTCTTTATGAAGCAGTAAACAATTCTATAGACTAACAAGAATTCTGTGTACATTTATCAAAATTTGTAAAACATATATATGTATGTATGTTTGAATTTCTTATGAGTTATTACAATTTCAGCAAGCAGACTTCTCTTGAAAGGAAAACTACTACTACTGTATTTCATACTCAAAAAAACTTCAGGCTTCACCATCATTACTGAAATTTTGCTGACATATCCTCCACCAGACAAAGGCAGAGATAGAGAGGAGGAGCTAATGAGTGAGATGACTTTACTCAGCTGATTCACTGAGCTGTGAATCAATGCTTGTGACTATTTGAGAAGATGGAATTCTGTAGTAACTGATACTACCAGTTTACAAGTAAAAACTGATTCAGTAAACAGAGTCAGCATGGAAGTGATGAGCAGTTGTGAAAAGCCACCTCACACTGTTCCAGATATGTACTGGCACAGCATATAGAGTAAGTGGAGTTCAGATTTTTCTCTCTTTCATGTGCAACAGTCCCTCAAACATTTTACAGGTACCTCTGTGGTTCAAGTGACAGCCACTGATGCAGATGATCCTACTTACGGCAACAGTGCTCGAGTGGTTTACAGCATATTGCAAGGACAGCCTTACTTCTCTGTGGAGCCCAAAACAGGTAAATTTACATAAACCCTTTGCAGTAATGTTGAGAAAAAGAGGAAAGTGTTCATTATAACTTGCTAGGAACTTCTTAATATGACCACATTGTTAATTGAATGCATTCGTGTTTTGTTGATATTTAATCTCTTATTGTTTAGAATGCATTATGAAAGCCACATGTCTGAGCTATGTAATAAAGAGACTTTGCTGGAATGGAACTTATTATTTTTTCAATCTATCAGCTAATTGGTCTGCTGCCCATTGTCATCTCTCTTATCAATGAAAATTTCAAAATTCATTGAACATTTTTTCAGATTTCAGAAATATCTAAATGTCACATAGTCAGGTTCCATAAGAATATATTTAAGGCTCAATTACTCTCCATTCTACTTTTCAAAGTGAAGTTTAGTTGTGGAAAATGAATCCCTTTTTTATTAATTTGAAGAAGGACACACTGTGCTTCTTATACTTGTCAGATATAATATTTTGCGCCCACTTTCAAAGCATATTGCTAGTGAAGCTTTGTTTTTATAACTTTCTTGAAATGTGAATATTTTTAAGCCACAACCAAATGCAACCTTTAATCTTCTGTTGTTTTTATAAATATTACCAATTCTGCTGGACTTTTCATAATGCAGGAAAGTAGGTTTTTGCTCATTTCAATTTAGTGCTTGAGCCTTCACTTACACCTACAAAGAGAAGAGTTATAATCTTCATTTTGGATATAACCAAGCTGAGACAAAAGAGAAAAAATATCACCCTTTTAATTATAAACGATCCATGATATGAATCAGACCTGAGTCCCAATATTGTGACCAAAAAGTCGCACTCTATTTAGCAGCATCTAAATTTGCAGAAATAACTACTATAATTATCCCCATATTGCAGCAGATCCATGCTCAGCAGGGATATATAGCACTGTCCTTTTCCCTCCAGTGAGTATTCATAGGTTTTCTCTCTTTTTCTCCCTCTCCATGTGTGCTTATATACCATGTATGTTATGATGATGGCTACAGGCAACCAGTGAAAAATAATATGGTGGTTTCTGTTAAATAAAAATATTGAAGAATTCAGACTGAAATGTTTGCATACATTTTCATCACTTTGATGTGATACTCAAATTTCCTGTGTGCATGACAGTTTGCTTCCAAATGACTGGGTAACTTTACCTGGTAATTTAACTATGACAGAAAAACAAGCATGCCAGGAAAAGCAAAGTAGAAACAATAACACTATTAAATTGTATATTAATTGCATTTTCACACATGTTGAAAAATGGATGAAATAGTGCCAGGCAGTCTGTTGGTGAAATAAATGTTTCAATCCAAAGGTGATTAATGGCAAGTCCAAAATTCATAAGGGAAAAAAGAAATAAAACTCTAAGCTACATTCAACAAATAGCAGATGAAGAGATATGTGTCCCCATGTGCCTCTTCTTTATTTAGTTTGTTTATGTTTCTTTTATTGCTGACACTAAGTACTGGAGTAGCAAACGGCTGCCTCTCTGGAAATCAGGGTTAGCAGCTGTATTATGTACTGGGCATGAAATATTCATAAAATCATCATATTTTGAGAAGGCATATTTATTTTTTGATGCATATCAGCAGAGCTGAAAGAATAAAACATGGAATTTTCTTCTAGTTTTCATTTCATGTCAATTAATTACAAATTGTTAATTATTCAGATCATCAAATGGACATAAAAAATACTTCAGGTATTTAAGTATTTTATTAGTAAATAAAAAAATTTCTTTATTGTGCCAGTGTTTTAGAAGTGGACATTGGTAAACCCGATATATGGCAAAATAAGACCATTTCATGTATCTGCAAAGTGTGGATCAGTATTGGTAAGAGTTAATGTCTTGAATGGGTATCCAAAAGATAGTGAAATGAATCTTGACCTTAGAATTTTAAATAATGAATGCTGAATATTCTGATTTCCTAGCTCTAAAAGAGTGAGAAATCAAATACAGAAAATTACATCTTGCATGGAAGGAAGTGTTACCCAAGACATTTTGAAGACCAGGTCAGGGAGAAGATACTTGAAAAACACAGTCATGCACTGTGTTACCAAGTAAAGAAAAATTGATGGGTTTGGTGACTATTTAAAATAAGCTTATGGTATGTCAGTGCAACTCCTAGTCAAACCCTGTTATATTAGTGTTGGAATTAATTCATTCCACTCTTGCTGCAATCACTGATCTGCTGTTACCTTTTAAAGGCAAACTCAGCTTTTACAGCAGCATATTTTTGCTTGTGTGATCCTTGACACCTTGTCTTTGTGCAGGTGTTATCAAGACTGCCCTTCCAAATATGGACAGAGAAGCCAAGGACCAGTACCTGTTAGTTATCCAAGCAAAGGACATGGTTGGGCAGAATGGGGGATTGTCAGGGACTACATCTGTGACTGTCACCCTGACAGATGTAAATGACAACCCGCCCCGCTTCCCACGCAGTAAGTTCCTTTGTCAATATGTGACTTGTAATATTATTCCTAAACACTGCTATTTTCCTTACACACTGTGCTATTTCTAAACAAAAAGTCCTTATTTTCCATATTAAGTTCTTTGTTAAACACTGACTGAAAAACTACATCATCATCATCATTATTATTGTTGTTGTTATTATTATTATTATTATTATTATTATGTAAGCATTGTTTTTCTTTGCCTCATGCATACCAGATCATTTGAAATGGCTTACAGCAGCAGGGACATTTATTAATTTATTTTACTTCCTCTCTGTGAATAAATAGACAAAAAAATAAATATCCTAATAGGTATTTAGGTCTTTCCAGTTAGGCTTCAGGATTCTTTAATTTGACCCTTAATCCTTTGTATTCCTTTGGCACTGACACATGCTTACAGTGTTTCCTTAAGAATTAAATACCAAAGAGCTGGGAAGTCACCTTCCCTCCATTTGATTTCTTTGACCAAGGTGGCTCTCATCCTAACCTAAAGAAAGGAGCACACAGCTGTATGCTCAAACCAGAAGAGCTCAGTTTATTCAAAGTGTTCTGTTCGGGGTGCTTTTTTATTAATAAAAAAAACCCAACAAAACGTGGTAACATAGAAAGTAATGTGAAGGATATATTCATGTCAGCTCCAGCTTCACCTCCAACGATGGAAAAAATAGATCTGTACATAATAGATTTCCTGTTATTTCAAGCCACCAACTGCTTGAAATAATAATAGAATAACTGAAGTTTCTTTTGAAGGTGAGGGTGTTATTGACTACAGAATGCACTCTGATACCCTTTTGACAACATATATATAATTTTCTGCTTGAATAACAAGAGTTAGAATTGTCAAGATGGTGTATTTACTGATAAAGAAATTAATGTATATTAGTTTCTAGTGATATTCAGATTGTGAACTGCCTAATCAAGATATAAACTATATAATAATATGTTTTTATATTGATATTATTTTACTTATTTGCTTTTCTTTCCTCTTTTCTGGTAAACAAAGTAAAACTGGATTATCAGGGACTCACATTATGATTTGCATTTAAGTTTTGAATTTTATTTTTGCCTCTTTGCCTTATACTTCTCTTGTCATATGAAGAAGTTGTGCCTGTTGTACTTGGAGTCTGTCACAAAGAAAGCCTAGCAAAAAGTGCAGTTCTGTTTCAAAACTGAAGAATATTTTCTTGTAGCCTGAGTAAATGTCCAGGCACATGATTTAAAGGAATGTAGATTTAAGAAAGATAGATTTTTATTTTTTTTTATAGCTTTCAGTCCTAGAAGACTCTGAATTCATTATTTTTTTAAATTTTACAGGATCTTATCAGTATAATGTCCCAGAGTCTTTGCCAGTGGCTTCTGTGGTGGCCAGAATAAAAGCTGCAGATGCAGATGTTGGACCTAATGCTGAAATGGAGTACAAGATTGTGGATGGTGATGGCTTGGGAGTATTCACAGTTTCTGTTGACAAAGACACCCAGGAGGGAATCATAACTATTCAGAAGGTGAGTCTGATTTTACCCTCTGGTTCTGTTTGGAACTCTTCAAGATGGGGGCAGGTAATGAGAGTATGAGCTTTTGTTTTTTAGAGCTTTGTCTGCTGTAAATGTTTCCATTGGTATATTTCATCTTGACTTGTGTGACTTTGAGGTTTTTAATGACTTACGCTGAAAAATATTCTGCATTTTCTTTGACAACACCTGTATTTTTTGAGGTGTGCATTTTAAAGAACCGCATTTGAATGAGAATATAAATTTTAGTCTCATTTTTCTTTGTATTAAATAGTAGAAAGTGTGAAAATGTATCTTGCAGCAAAAATGAAAGCTCCAAATAAAAAATGGATTCTGAAATTAACTTTAAAAATAATTATCTGGATGTCTTTATTTGAGGTTGTACTATTCAGAAAGCACACATTATTAATTTAAAGTTATAAACAGTAAAAGTAGTAGGTTTACAAGATCATGTATTATTTAAAATATTATTTTAAAAAACCCTGAAAATTTTAAATAAGTTTTTTTTCTTCAATCTTTCTACATGTGCAGTTAGAAAGCATTATGGAACTGAAAGATCATGTAGATATAAAATTATTAAAACTAAGCTTTCTCATATTGCTGCAACACATTTTAGACTACCTTTTTAAGAAGAAAAAAATGCCCTCAAATATTTTTCAAGAAATTTTTTCTTTTAACAGTAAAAGAAATACAACACCTTAGAAGAATCTCTCATATAATTTCCTACTCTTAATATGTGAATGCTTGGCAAGTCCCTTTGTCATGCAAAGGGTGGTATTTCATGGCCTGGGCTTCCCACCCAGAGCTCAGCCTGCAGCTCCTACTGCAGCTGCGTACCCAGCTATCTACACTGAATGGATTCCTCAACAATTTCATATCCTTAAAGCGTGGAAATAACTTGGCATTTTGGAATACATGTACCTGTGTTTCCAAACAAGGACCTAGGTTTGTACTTAGTATTATTTCATAACAGATTTTTTTTCCTTAAATAGCTTTTAATCTTTGTAAACTTAACCTATCAGCTGGGGTGCTTTTTTGTCTCGTTGTGTTGGGGTTTTTTCCCCTTCTCTGGTGTATCAATTTCTTCTAGCAATATAAATCTTCAGTTATATTCCTCTTTGAAAGAATTTTAAGAGTGTAAGATGCTGCAAAGCGATGGGCTAACTCTCTGATGCCCTTAAGACCTATTGAGAGCTGGTAATCATCCACAGATGTCACAACAAATGAAGTATGTTCACCCTTGAAAGATCATAATATGTGTAATGTGAATCTTTTTTCAAGGAAAAAACATCCATCTTAGGCTTCTTACAAAATGCACTTCTGCTTAGCACATTTGAAATACAAATGATGAAAAGTTAGTAGTCTTTTTGTTCAACAGCCAAATTCAGTGTGGCTCCTTCAGCTTGCTCATTTAAAGTTTTTGGGCAAGGATTTGGGAGAAATGTGCTCATCCTAGAGGGAGAACATTTACCAGTGCCACAATGAGCAGCACTGAATCAGTCAGGGTCTTCAGTGATCTAATATGAGAACTGGTGAGTTAATTTCCTTTTTTTTTTTTTTTTTTAGTATGGTACTGTAGTCATTTGTAGGTATTTGTTCCTGGAGTATTGTGATTTCAGTGCTATATAGTGGACCAAATAATTGCCGTTTGTTATTTCTATAATCATTTTAACTAGGGAGCTGAACTGGACTTTTCACTACTGAGTGTTTGTCCAGAGAAGAGCTCTATGAAACAGCTGTTAGAATACATCAAAAGGGTACAAATTTTTGACCTGATCAAATGATCTAATCTGCTAATAATTTTTATACCTACATTCTGCTATATTTTGACACAAGAATTAAGACTGCTTTCTCCGCAGCGTTTGACCTTTTCTCTAATTTTCCTACTATTTTTGACTTCTTTTCCTCTGTGTGATAGGTAGTCCTTGGCTAGTGCAATGTGCCCACCGAGCCAGTCTATTACCCTCTCTTCAGCAGGACAGTGTGTGAAAATAAGATGGAGAAGACCTTGTGGTTCAAGCAGTTTATGAAAGCAAAACTAAGGGTCACATGCATGCCAAGCAAAGCGAAAGATCTTATTCCTTATGGAAATGTCTGGCTGCTTCCTGGGAAGCAGGGCTTCAATTCAAATAGCAATTGCTTCAGAAGGCAAAGGTTGTAAATAAGAAATGCCCACTCCCCCACTCCAACCTCCACCTTCTCTTAGGTTTTATATCAGATGCCCTACGGCATGGAATATCTCTTTGGTCCTTTTGGGTCCACTGTTCTGGCTGTGCTCCCTCCCAAGATCTTGCCCATCTGTGTGGGAAATGTTGGAGAGACAGCACTGATGCTGTGCCAGAACTGCTTGGCAGTAGCCAAAAGCTGGCGTGTTGTCAATACCTTTCCAGCTACCAAAGCAAAGCACAATGCTGTTGTGCTGTGGGGAAAATTGACTGCCTTCACCCAAACCCTCACATACCCAAAAGTGATTTCCCACACTGAGGGCCACCTCCCGAACCTCAGGATGTCCTTAGCTTTTCATTTTGACTCCAGGGAACCTTGTGCTTTGCTGAAAGACCTTCCCTGCCAGCCTTGTAGAGAGCAGTGTCTAGAAATGAGGAACTGAAACACAGTGCCTATCAGGCAACTGCACTGTCTTCTGGACAATAAATTGAATTAAGACCATTATTAATAACTGTGTATGCAGGTTAAGTAGGTTTAATCACTGAGCCTTATCTGCCAGATTACTGTGGAGTCAGGTTATCCCTGCTTGATAATGCGTGCTTGTTAGTAGCAAGTCAGGGAAGAAATTAAGTTTGTAGCCTGAAATCTGCCTAAAAAGTCAGGGAAGAAATTAAGTTTGTAGCCTGAAATCTGCCTAAAAATTTTACTGTCCAGCACATGATGTTCTGTACTCCTCTGAGTGCAATTAACTTTCTCTTTTTCATGCCCTAAAATCAGCTGAGGTATTGAGAAACAGCTCAGCCTCAAAATGCATGCCTATCCTTTTCAACTTCTGATTATTGGTATGCTCAGATATCACATTTGCGTACACATTAGGCAGTAGAATGCCAAGGCAAAGACTTATGAAAAGGCACGCTTGGGTTCTGAATGCAAATGGGTGCTTTAGTTTTGCGCACTTCTGCCGCAATTGTACATAAAGCTCAGCAGGCTGGGCATGAAAATCACCGGCAGTAACTGAGCAGCTGAAGGCACTTCTCCATTCATTTTTGTGCTGGGTGTTGTTGGAGAAAGTTTGGCACCTGGTTATCCGAGTTCCACACACAAGCTGAGGATTTTGCATTCTGTTTTTAGAAGGATAACCACTTCAAGACAACTTTGAAAGTTGACTTCCTCACTGAACACTAACACTTCTTTTAACACATAAGCAGCATTAAATTTAAAAAAAGAGTTTTTGTAAGAAAGAAAAGAAAACTGCAGGAAGAGTACTGAGATTTAAGAACTCACCATGTAAAGATGGATTTTTATGTTCCTTTTTATTTTTATTTTGCAGCCTTCCTTTTATGGAATATTAAAGAAAAATGCCCAGTGAATGAGCAAAAATTGCAGGAAAATTATCTTCTTTGAAGCAGAGAGACACCAAGTACCATGATATTAGAATGAGAAAAGTGTTACATGGTTAGGTGTATCTCAAGATTACTGGTGAACAGATTTGAGTGTGTTTAATTTTTTGTTTTGGCTTGTTTTCCATTCCTGTTTGAACACATTTTTTTCTCTGTACCCTGCAACAAAGAGATTTCATAACATCACGAGCCAGTGGGGAAAAAAAAAAGTGTTTTTACTATTAATAGTGATTTTCTTTGAAATTTATGCAGTGTATTCCTTCCTTTATAACTCTTCTGCCTTGTTATACACCCAGATATCTCTCTGGCTTGCACAGTTTATTCAGGATTTTTCTCCTAACACTTTGAGAACAGTGCTATTTTCTGAATAATAGTGGTAGTTCTGCTCATAGTTCTTGCACCCATGGCAGGACTAGGGATTACATGTTCCTGAACATGCTAGTACTGTTGCTACCTAGTGCCTAATGTCAGTGTGGATTGACTATTAGACTAAACCTCATCTCAAAATCACATTTTGGCAATAGTCTGGCACTCCTGTAATTACTCCCTTGACCATATGGAAAGAGACAAGGGAAGAATGCTTTCTCTGTGTCATTATCCACATGGTCTTTGTCCTTTCCAAGAGTAAAGAGCAGGATTGTACTACACCTTATGCAGCACAACTAAGAAGCATGTGTGCTTCTATCCCTGTAGAGTTTTTGCAGCCCTATGGGCTTTCACATACTCATCACACCTTATTTTATTTTATCCCAGTTAGGATACTTGAATCAAAATTGAATGAATGAGATGAGTAGTTCACGTATTGCAGGAAGTTGCTTAATTTCCTTCGAAACAAAAAAACACTACCCCCCAACAAAAAACCCAAACCCAAATAAACCAATCAAACAAAAATGAATAAACAAAAAACCTCAAACACAGCATTTTGAAAATATGTGGGACAAGGACTAATTTTGTTCATTATTTATGGCTTAACGTAGTGACAGCAGATTGTGTTTGGGTAGAATTGGTTTCTGTAAGATTAGAGAAGCTCAAATTTCATCTAATGCCAAAAGCTAGTAAAACAGTATTGAAGCATTTACTTGGTTATTGGCACTAAAAAAAAAAATCTACTCTCTTCTGCAATACATTAACCAATTCATATGCAAACCATCTATCCAGCATGTGTCTACAATGGTGTATAAAAGTGTGTGAATCATTTTTAGGCTATTTCCAGCTATTTCATTACCTGAAATAGGATATGAAAAATTCTAGAAGACAAACTTTGACTTTCTTTTTCTTTGTCTTTCCTCTTTCTTCAGAAGTTGTAAATAACATTTAAATGAGACCTGTAAGTAAAATTCTCTGCTTAAACAAAGGGTGGGAAATTGGTAGGAAAGCTAATAAGGGTCTTTTCCTGTAACCTACTATATTCATACAATTTGTTGCCTAGCAGTTTCAAGTCCCTGTGGAAATCTTCCTACTTCTTTATTTACTCATTTTCTCTTTTGTTAAATAATACTAACAAATAAATGAAAAGTTCTCACTTGTCAAATGAAACAGAAGAAATTTTTCTTATTTTTATCCTTTTTGGAGCAGTTCATGCTACAATTCTGATGTTGCAAATAATATGAGTTTGGCTAATCTCTGCACTGTAGTGCAGTCTTTTGGTAATTCATAAAATGGAGCAGAATAGAAGAGAATGGAAACATAGGATAGCATAATTAAGGTTGGAAGAGACCTCCAAATTCATCAAATCCAGTCTTTGATCAAATACCACCATGTCAGTTAAACTATAGTGGCACATCCAGTCATTTCTTGAACACTTCCAGGGATGATGATTCCCTGGGCAATCTGTTTCTAGGCTTAAGTCCCCTTCCAGTGAAAAACAATCTTTGTAATGTCCAGCCTGAACCTGTCTGTCACATCTTGTATCTGTGTTGTCTTGTACTATCCCTAGTTACCTGGGAGAAGAGGTTGGTCCCCACCTCAATGCAATCTCTTTTTAGGCAGTTGTAGAAAATAATGTCCCCTCTCAGCCTCCTTTTCTCCCGGCTAAACAACCCCAGTTCCTTCAGCCACTCCTTACCCGACTTATTGTCTAGACCATTCATCAAGACACTGCAACCCTCACTCTGCAGAATATTTTGCAATATCCATTGCCCTTCTCCCTGCACTCCAACACCTCCTGAATGGGGGCCCAAAACTGGACACAGGACTCAAGGTGTAGTCTCACCTGTGCCAAGTACAGGAGGGCACTGCCCTTTTCCCCCCAGACACGCTGGTTTTGATATCAGCCTCTGAGGCATGTGGGCACATGCTGGCTCATGGTCGGCATTCCCAGGTTCTTTTCTGACGGGCAGTTTTCCAGCCACTCTGTCCCCAGCCTGTAGCACTGCTGAGGTTGTTGTCACTCAGGTGCAGAACCCTGCACTTTCATTGTTGAACCTCACACAACTGACCTCAGCCCATCGATCCAGCGGGTCCAGATGCCTCTGCAGAGCCTTCCTGCCCTCCAGCAGATCAAGGCACCCACCCAGCTTGGTGTTGTCTGTAACTTACTGAGGTGCACTCAATCTCCCTATCCAAATCATTTATAGATATTAAACAGGACTGGACTGAACGCTGAGCCCTGGGGAACACCAGTGATTGGATGGCAACTGAAGGTAACTCCAGTCACTACCAACTCTCTGAGCCTGGCCAGTTTTTAACTCAGTGAGGAGTGCACAGGTCAAAGCCATGGGCTGCCAATTTCAAAGTAAAACTAAACTAGATGTGTAAGTTGCCTTTAAGCTGGGTTTAGGAAAACATCTATCTTATGTGATCTTTTCAGAAAAATAAGAGTTGTAGAGTTTATGAAAAGGAATCAGGCATTTATATTTCTTAGAAGGATCTCAAATTTTTTTCTTCGTTCACACTGTGACTCAGTTCTCCATCTGTAGAGTAGGATCAATTCCTTCCTGTGGTTTCATTTGTAATTTGCATACTGCTATCAATGCTCCGTTAGTAAGGACTCTGATCATTTGCATAACTCAATTTCACAGTAGTGAGGGTGTTTGGAGAAAAGGCATAATTTTTCTGCATATATTGGAGTTTGAAAAAATGTGTCAGATTTTCCTCTGCAGTAGAAATCTTAGAATTGAAGAAACATTTATGGAAGCAAATGATGATTCAGTCAATTCATACAACAGATTCTGAAGTGTCCATGCTAAACTATGTACAATTTTGAAGTGAATTCATGTTGATTTTTGACAGAATCAAATTGCAATACACATGAATGGAGTCTTGCCTTTGCTTTCTAAGCAAAGTACATACACAAACCCTTATTTCTTGTGGTTTCCAAAGCACTATTCCTAGAAATAGTGTACTAAAAAAAGCATCATTTAAGTACAGATCTCACTTTATCCACCAAGTAGCAGGCTCAAATTACACTTCAGTAATATTAATAGTTTAGTAGCAAAATATCTAAAGATAAAAACATGATTCTCTGTATCCACCTACACTTTTATCAAATATTTGGTAAAGTAGTTACGGTAATTTAATATTAAAAAAGGCTGCAAGGTATATTTATGTACCATATGTGACTTTTTGAAATGTTATGAGATGTGATTCAAGCCATTTGGAACTCTATGGAGAGATTTTAGTGGATTAAAGGGAGGGGGGAAAAAGACTGAAGACCCCTAAATATTCTGCAGAGTGAGGGTTGCAGTGTCTTATTGCAGAAAGTGACAAGCATTAAGATTTCCCATGGCAGAGTTCTTGCTAACTTTGCCTTCATTTCTACCCTCAGTACACAGCCCCAACACAATATCACTAACTGGTATGCATGTTAAAGGGAAAAATATTGTTGTAGCATACTTTCTCATAGAAATTGACTGCTAAGAGATTATTTTAAGACCTGAGTTCATTCTAAAAGCAATATTGGCAATTACAAAATGGGGGAGGGGAAAGGAGAGGGTTTATGCATAAGCTTTTGAGCGAAAAGCTATCTTTCCATTTCTGTTAACATTTCTTTTTTTTTTTTTTAGCTAGAAATTTTTCTTTCAATTCTATATCAGAGTTTACAATGTAAGAGCTTGAAGCTTCCTTGGTTCCTTTGAGAGATTGTGTGCATTTGTTTGATGTACTGCAGTTTTCAATATAAAACCTCAACTGGGCTTAAAAATGGGATTTTCACCTCTGAAAAGTACATTATTACAAAGTTACCATGCAATAAAAGTGAGCATTATAAAAATGGGCTTTCTATGAGTTATAACTTGATATTCAGCCTCTCTAAAATAGAAGACTTGTTTTCCTTCAGAGAGGATGAAATTCTTACCCTTTAAAAGGAAAAGAAGAAAAAAAGATACAGACCTCACAAAAGGAAAGATATGGATCCTGCATGGGATCTAATCAGATAAGACTAATGCACAGATATTAATGAAGTTGTTAAGCTCTATTCACTGTACTGAAGGACTGAAGTATATGTTGTCCATTTAACCTTCACCATTGCTGCAGTAATTTGCAGTCTCTTAAGTTGGTGTTCCATCACTGGAATCTTGTGCTTTTGTTATAGCAGAAAATAATGAAGGCATGATCCAAAAGCCATTTAAATAATGTCTGTATAATAGACACCAATGATAATTAGATAAGAAGAAATAACAAAAAAACAATCTTTTCAGGTCACTTTCTCTGTCTCTCATGGGTGTGTGTGGCATGCAATTTCTTCATTATATTATTTAAAAAATGTTAAAATATTTATGCCAGGTTAAGAGCTCTTGCACGTTAATTATATCTTAGATATTTTGTTTGCTTTTCCCAGATTATATTCTGCCTCAAACTCTGATTGATACCTCTGTATTCCCCACAGGACCTGAGGTTGTATATCTCAGAGAAACAGATTGAAGATGTTGACTGTAGCTTTTGTAGACCTTGTCACACCCCACAGAAGACAGGCTCTGCTAGAAAGAACTGGAAATAACATTATTGCCACTGCAATAAAATCACAGATTACTGTAAAATGCATTTGTCCCTCCATAATTACCCTCTTTTAAACACCATCTCCACTGTGTATGTACATAGATTCAATTAAAAAAAAATTTCTTTATTTTTCATTACCAAGGATCGTTATCTATCTTGAATGCTGCCAGCAGCATTGGGTACCAGAATATATCTGAGGGAATCCTACAGAAGGATTCATGTTGCTAAGAGCAGATGTTTACTTCTTTCAGTTACTGAGATTCTCTTACTAGTGAGTTACTGGTGAAAAGCAGGCATCACCAGCTGATAGCTTTCCTGGAAGAATTTCACTACAATCACACTGAGGACCGTATGGTGGTTTTCTCAGATGTACATAGCTATGTTAGAGAAGGTTGAACATACACTTAGTAAGACTGTTTAGAATACATATTTACACCACTGTTAGTTTTTCATCCTTTTCTATGAGGAAATACTTTACTCATGAGTGTGTATTTTTGGTGAATTCCCTACTAGTCAAATACTCCTTCATAATAAAAATTCATATCAAAATACGCTTCTTTATGATTTCAGTTAATAAAGATCTAAAGTAGTTTTCTTCAATCAATATAGAGATATGTGAGTGTCTTAAAATTAATTTGAAGAGTATTTATTTTTTGTTGTACTAGTGTATTAAAACAAAACTAAATTTTATATATTTTTTCCAATTACATATATGGTACAAATTTTGTCTATTAAATCAGAAATTTCATAATTCTTTTTACTTTGAAGGACTGTGCTGTTGACATTAGTATGTCAGAAGAAGCTATCTTTTCTGCAGCCTCATGACAAATTTTCATGTGTTTGATTAGGTATCACTGTAATCACAATCACCCAATTTAAGCAGATACCATGAGGATAAATTAGCTTTCTTTTCTCCACTACGTACTTTTGTATGTTCTGATTTAAAATATACTGTTTATGAAAGGGTCAGTGCTTTTGTTTTTTGAGTGGGAGTTTTGGTTTTAGTGGGTTTTTTTTGGGTTTTTTTAATTCAACAAATGTTAGCCTTTTGCCTTTCACATTTTTTGGGTTATCATTTCTTTATTTATTATGCTGTTTTTCAGGTCATAATTTTTTAATTAGTTTGCTTTTATTAGATAATGCAATGCCTTAAGATGTCTTAAGAGTTTGAACTCTTTAACCTTGCTCCTCATCTGATCATATCACTTGCCTAGTTGTTATCACCACAGAATGAAGTTTCTGAGGCATTTTCATCATTCCGACATCACGTTGCATTTGCATTATGGCTATGAGGTTGTTTTATAACACATGTATTGTCCTTTAAATATAAAACCAAAGTGAAAATAGAAAAAAATATTATACATGCTTTATTAATGAATGCTGACCAATTGTATCCAGTACAGGGAGCAGTATCCAGACAAACTTTCTATTTCAGCATATCTGTTTTCCAAGAGCTGTGGATACTGCAGCTTTGATTCAGTGCAAGAAGTGCTTGCATAATATGAGGATCACAAGTATTCCTATTTGGAGAAGCCTTTTGCTGCCACACAGAGTTTGTAAAAGTTCAGTGCCTTTCTGAGTGTGTTGTGCTGCAATTCATTTTTCATGTTTGACTCTAGACGGTTTGCAGCTGCATTATCGCATCAACATAATCACCGACTTTAAGATGCTCATTTGGGATTTATCCGACTGTAACTAGATGGAGAACTTAGGCCCTTGTAGGTCAACAGATGTGTGTTTCACCTCTGCTGCTCCTCTGAGTGAATACTGGAATGTTTTGCAGATGCTGGAGAATTAATTCGCAAGCATGTCTCAGATCCCTGTGATGTATTCAGTAGCAGAACTGCAGAAAAACATTTTTAATCTGTTTTATACACTTGGAATTATAGTTTGAAGACATAGTTGAGTAACCAGACTGCAGCTTTAGAAGTGCTTCAGTATTTTGCTGCTGGTTTACAATGATTAAATTTGGAATTACAAAGGAATATTTAGTTGGTTGCTTGGTGCAAGCTGTCAAACTAAGACTATAGATAGAGGGTAAAAGGTTCTACTATTAACTTGATGTTTTCTTTCAGTAATGGCCTCTGTGCTAAAATTTTTCTTTTCTCAAATAAAATTTTCTTTCTGAAAAATCTGAATATCCTCAGATCACAGATGTCTCATTTTTATGGGGGGTAGTTTTTGATTCTAATGCAGTATTTATTTGAAAAGAAACTTCCTTTGAAGAAAATTAAAACAGAAGGAAGGTATAAAAAATTACATGTATTTTGCTTAATAAGCAAAACAAACAAAAGCAATCTCCACACTTCATCTCAGTACAAAATATTGTGATATAAGCAGTGTAATTTAGGTCATTGCCACATTTTCTACTCAAATTTATAACATATTGGAGAAAATATTGTTTATTCAATCCAAATACTATACAAAACCCAATAAATTCAAAAGAAATTCAAGACAGAAAAGAATCTCACTTACAATTATATGAATGAGGTTACCTGTAAGTAACCTGTAAAGATTATATTGACTTCTTATATTTGGGTAGTATGTCACATGTTATTTGCCATAAGGTTAGATAAAATATTAATAGGACAAAAATAAGTATTAATTCACAATAGTGAAATAATCAGTGAGAATCTGGTCCTCACAGAAGTTACAGAAATTTTTGCAATTATCTTAAAAATTTGTTTCATTTACAAGGTAGAACTATCTTTATCACTTAAGTCATTGCGGAATATTCACTAGTGAGACACTGCAAATAGTTTTTTGAGAAAGCTGAAAAATTAACCATGAACTATGGTCTGTCATCAAAAGTGATGGTTGCATACAAACAGCAAAGGTATTTTCATTTTATACTTACTGAAATTTTTAAGCAAAACAGTTTTGCGTCAACATCACTGAATAATAAATTTTCCACATAATTTTTTTTCCTGTGTAGGAGCTGGATTTTGAAGCTAAGACAAGCTATACCTTGAGGATAGAAGCAGCCAATATGCATGTTGACCCTCGTTTCCTGAGTCTGGGGCCCTTCAGTGATATGACAACAGTGAAGATAATTGTAGAGGACGTTGATGAGCCACCTGTGTTTACCTCCCGTCTGTACTCCATGGTGGTGTCCGAAGCAGCAAAGGTTGGCACAATCATTGGAACTGTAGCAGCCCATGATCCCGATGCCTCAAACAGTCCTGTCAGGTAATTGCAGGAGTTCCTAATTATTTATTCAACCTTTGCATCGAAATTGTTCATCTTGTGGTGGGAGGGGATTTGGTTACACTGCAAGTCATTAATAAGCTTTATTCCTTTGCAGAGGGAGATTCAGATGTTCTATGAGTTTGCATAACTTTTATAACCTGAACTACAGAATCTCTGGAAAAAAAAAAAAAGTTGAAATCTCTGTGAAACAAAGAGAAGATATCATTTCAGAATCCCAAAGGGAAGAAATCACCTGAAAAATCGCTCATATTTATTACTCTCTAAGCTTAGGAAGAGTCTATTATTATCTATAGCAAGTTATGTTCTCTTAAATCGACCAGGATAAAAAATCATATCTATATTATACACGTATGCTTGAATAATGATTCATAGTCTGTGTGCACTAGGAATGAGAATGTAATAGGACATAAATTGGAAACATTCATAAAAACTTTTTGCATGAGAAAAGTGGACAGGATGAGATGCATCCTGTTCTACTCAGGATGGTTAGAAGCTTTTGGTTTTGTAAATTTTGCTGCAGCCAAATATCTTCCATTTGAATGGGAAGAGGTATGATCAGTAGAAATTCATATACTGTCAAGGCCCTCTTCCTTTGTCATCAGTGTCTGAAAAACCTGCAAGTCTTCCACAATATTATGTCCAACATCACTGAGAAACCATAGGAGAACACAAATTCTCAATCTTATGCTTGCCTGTGTCTAAGGTCAGAGCTCAAGGGCAAAGACTCACCACTTTAGCTACACCAGTAATGAGCTCCTTGTTATTTTTCTTACGCAGAATAGTAATATTCATTCTCAAAGGAGCATGCAAAGGATCTAGAGAGTAATGGTTATAACTTAGAAACTCTGTGAATTTAAACACCTGCAGGGGGAGGAACTCTGACACAATTAAAAGTTAGTACTGTTTCATTTGTTTTTATTGCTCACTTAGGGCATACATAGGAAAGATCATTGTGGGTATTTGTTTTCGTAATGTTAAGTCTTTCCTTTAATGCATTGAAAATGAACTTGGGAAACAAGTGAAATTTCTAAAGCAGAGATCTTTTGCAAAAGTAAAGCATATGTGTCACTCCTAGAGGTGATGCAAGTGTTCTATCTCTTTCGTTATATATTTGCAACTTATTCAAACTAGATGATTCCTATCATGTATAAACAAGTCCTAGATGAATGTTTGGCATGGATTTACTTGTGAAATTTATCTTTGCTGTGTCAGTATTTTCTGGCACTAATGTTAGCATCTGGTGTATAATATCTGGTTACCAGAAACATTTAGAATAGGCTTAAACACAGTTCCATTAATGTAGGCCATGCTCAGAATGCTTAGACTCCATTGTAAACATAAAGATGACTTTATTGGCCTTGATCTGGTTAATTTTTACAATTCCAGCATAAAAAATAATAATATCACCCTCTAATACCTTGAAGATTCTTTCTGCTTCAAAGTTTCTTGGAATTTGAGGAAGAGGAAAAAAGAAAAGTAGTGAGGATTTATCTGTGTGCTTGTGAACCTGCTATGTATATGGTCAAAGGTACTGAAAGATAATATAATTTAAAGCTGTTCTACATATGCTCTGATACATCAGAGACAGATTCACCTAAAATTGGAATGTGCTAAGGAGGATTAATGTATAAAACTTTTCGTGATCTGTTTAAGGAGTTTAAACTATTAATCTATAAATAAGTATTCCAACTTCCAAACATTAGATTATATTTATACTGATTAAAATCTAGATTTGTTACAACTCAGAAAATGTTGAAATTACAAGATCAGACACAGAACCTTGACAATACCAAAGACTAGGGAAAATAATAAATGTTTTGAAAATAAGAGGCTATCTCATAAGAACCAGAGAACTATTGATGTTTGAACAATCTTAAATAAAGGATTTAAAACCCCTGCAGCTCAAAGATTTTCAAGTACTATGGCTGTGAGGAATTAAAGGATTAAATATATTTAAAATATTTTTTTTAGAATTTTAGTATGGATACAAAGCTTATAAATAAGGGAAACTGCTTCCTATGCATAGAATTATTTTTCTCCTTGTTTCATAAGGAGATCATCCAATTTATATAACTTGTTTGCTTTTCTGCCCTCCTTCCCTGTCTCCCTCCTTGTCTCCTTCGTTTACTGCTTTCTTCCTTTTTGTATTTCTCACCTCTCCATCTCCTCCTTTTCCTTCTCTTTCTTCTCCTTCTCCTTTGACTCTTCAAGTTGCATAATGACAGCCTTAATAATTGGGAAATCTAAGGATTTCTAAGGGAAATCTGGCAGGAGATTGAATCTCAGCTGTGAGGCCTGCCTAGATTGACTACATAGCAGAGGTGACAGGTATGGTCTCATGGGGAAACTTGCCAGCCTCAAAGCAGCTGTAGAACACTGCTGACCAAATAAACAACAGTGCTGGCAAGAAATAAAGTGAAAAATGGCCTACAGTTAAGACAAAATGAAAAAAGAAAAGAGAAAGTGAAAGAGGGAAAGCAGTAATCCACAAAAACTGCTATTACTGTTGTTGCTACAACTCATTATTCTCTCTCTCACTGTGACATAATACAGGTAAACAATTCTAATTATGTAACAAGGTTCTTCACTTAGATTATACAGTTAGGAGGCAAAGATAAAAACACAGTAAAGCAGTAAAGAAGATGTATATTAGAACATAGAACAAAAAAAAATAGTTTCATAAGATCATTATGTCTAGGAAGTCACATTTTTTAATTGTCTTGCATAATTCTTTCTTTCCATGTTGTTCAAAGAATTTGCTTTATATTATATCAATAATCTAATATATCATCAGTGTGTCAGTAATTGCAATGATCACACTTGATCTGGTTCAGACATTTTAATCCATCGTGAGTGTAGGGAAGTGCTCTGGAGTACATACTCGACCTAAATGAGAGTACAAGAATCTGACCCATTTATAAATCTAATGTCAAAAATACTCCAGTTGTAAATCTAAATCTGCCTAATGAGCTGTCCCTTACTCTCAAAAGCGATATAAGAATATCACCCACAGTTGTTTTGACCTTTTTTCTTATGCAATTTTCAGTTTGCTAAGGAGCTCCTAAGGAGCTCCCCTTCCTAAAACAAATTGGGAGGTAAAGATGTGTTAAACCAAAGAGTTCAGGGCATGAGCCTGTGTTTGTTTAATGGCAGTAAAGCACTGGAAGCTGACAGTGATGACATGCAATCCCTTGACCTAAGGCTGCATCATCTTCCCTTTTTCACTCTTCCCCTGCTGCTCTGGGTGACTCAGGGGTTCTTGCGCTGGTGATAGAAAGCTCTGTGCTCAGACTGCCAGCCCCATGGGATCGGTGCCCGGCTGGTAGAACCCTGTAGCAAATTCCATCTCATCTTCTCCTTAGCTGGTTCTCAGGAGGATGCTATTTGATTAATTCCTGAGTTTGTTTTACAGCATAGAGGAAGAAAGAAAAGACAGAGGAATACCTGTAACCTCACTTGAGATGACACTCTGGAAGTGTAGCCTGCCACTTTCAGCACAAGTCACTGTGTAATTCTTTCACCTTTGCAAGTGCCCTCGCTTCTCTCAATGCCCCAGGGAAATTGGACTGAGCAATGCTCAAACTAAGGAAACAGTGGAAGTGCTTTCCTCCTAATAAGAAATCAGTGAAATGTTTTTACAAGCAGTAAATGAGCATAAATGAAAAGTTTCTTTCATCCTTTACCTAGGTATTCGATAGATCGAAACACGGATCTGGAGAGGTATTTCAATATTGATGCCAACAGTGGAGTCATTACAACTGCCAAATCTTTGGACAGGGAAACTAATGCTGTTCATAATATCACAGTTTTGGCCATGGAAAGTCGTAAGTATCCATAGGAAGATTTTTATCGACAGTTTGTGTGTAAAGCTTCAGGCTTGGTTTTGATGAGCTTCACTAAGAGAAATTCTGGCAGCTGCAAACTGTGGCAGATAAAAATAACATATTGCTTAATGCAAAAGAAATCTATATGATCAAATTATAAAAATACAACAGTTTAGGTGTTTCCTTTTTCCTTTGCTTCACACCTTGTGTATTCTTTTGTCTTCTGAAAGACAAATACAAAGGAAGATGAAATATGTTCAGTCAGCAGTCTCACAGTAAGTGTCATTACAGGAAAGGTGATATGGAAGATAGGGGAGAGTGGTTACCCTATCTCAGTGAGGGTGCTCACAGTTGATTGCTGTTGGTCAGCCACAGCATTCTTAAAAGCTGTAAAAAAAAGGGGATGTGAATGCCAATGTGGTTTCATTTTCCTGACTCTAAGATACCACTGTAGAAGTTATTTTGTATTTGATATCTTTTTCTGGTGTAAAATGAAAAGTGTTAAAAAATGTAGTATTTCAAATCAATACAAGAATTCCTCTAATGCAGGTTAGAACATAAACTTGTTCTCCTTTGAATACATTTTGTAAAGTACTTTTATATTTGAAGAATTTAAATCTTCAAATTTTATCTTTGTTACTACTCTGTTGGGCTGTGATAATAAAAAGTCATCCGTTCTCTGGCTTGCTATTGTAAAAATCATCACTTCTTGATTTCCTGTGCTCAATTTAGCATTCAACCTGAAAGTTAAGATTTATCGTTTAGTGTCTCTATGAATCTATCTTCTCTTATCACAAGTAGTATTTTGGTGTAAAAACACAAAACAGAAAACAAAATTTTTCCTGGGTGGTAGCAAAACTGATGAGGTAGACGAGGGGCATACCTGAAACGAATGAAGGTCTAGGAGCAGAAGTAAAAACTTGTACTGCTTTAATTCATATATATGTCTGCAGAGGAGAAATTTGGTGTCAAAAAGGCTTGCTTCTCTGGCATTTCACATGTGATATAAAAAACAGCCAAAAAACTCCCACCTTGTGATTGACATTTGGATGCTTAAAATATTTATTAAAAGGAGGCTGCAATACATTATAAAAAAAAAAATACATGTTTGAAATTTTGTGTAGTTTTTTATTTTGTCCTGCTGTAACATTAATATAATAATTTTTGGTGAAAAAGGATTATAACAACTCTTTTCCCTCCTCTGAAAGAGAAGCAAAATAAGTATTGCACTCACTGATGTCTCTATGCTTAGTCCAAAATATAATTATTGTTTAAGGTTAAAGTATGACATTGGGCAATGAACATACTCATAGTTTAGCTAGAGATGTGTACCAGTTTAGGATGTGATTCATATTTAAGGTGTTCAACATGTTAATGACAGTATTGAAATACTTAGAGTGTGTATGCTTTAAATACTTTGATATTTGCTTCAGAATGCAGTTTTCTCTTCTTTTCTCTTACACATAACTGATAAAATTCTGGTTTTGACTTCTCAATAGAATGGATCCATCTAAAGTTCAGGAAAAAAAAAGTTTAACCTCTAATAATTGTGCTATTCTCCATATGAATAGTGATATTCTGGCTAGCTTGGTGATGATTTTACATCATCTTGCTTTTATCCTTCCATGTGATTTGATTCATTGCTGTGATTAGTGAGTAAGATTTCCAGTTTATCCTGAGAGTAAAATCTTAGATTAATTGAAGCAGCTGGAGTACATAAATGTTGGTCCAGAAGATCATGACAAGAGCTTCCTTTGTATTTGAGGTAGGGATTATAATTGATTTGACATGCATATCCAAAAGCAGAATGCAAATAAAAAAGATAATGACCTTCAGAATAACTTGCAAGGATCTCCTCTTAATTGTTTTATTGGACTTTTCCTGTAGAGAATCCAGCGCAGATTGGGAGAGGCTATGTAGCCATCACAATCCTTGACATCAACGACAATGCCCCTGAGTTTGCCATGGAGTATGAGACAACTGTCTGTGAAAATGCTCAGCCGGGTCAGGTATGTCTTGATAGGTCTTATGTTTATTTTTACCAGATAATCAGCCATTCCTTATGAAAGCCTTTCAGATTTAAGAAAAATCCTCTTATAACAGTAAGAATGAGCCTCTGATGAACAGTACAAGCAAACAGTAGGAAAGATCCAGGTATAAAAAATATTGGTTGAAAGTTGTGTTAAGATCTCTGACTTTCTTTTGTATAACTGATAAATTTTACTTAATTCACCTAATTTTGAATAATACTGAGAACACATACTTTCTCCTAATTTTTGTGAGAAGTGGGAAGCAGTAACACAAAGGTCATTCTGAGACTTAATGTTCACCATTCTGAAAATGGTGGACATTTTAATCCCCCTAGGAAGTATGGACACAGTTTCACAATGGGAATATATTCCTATTTTTTATTCCTATATTTTCAACTACACAAATAACTTCCAAGTAGTCCTAGACTGAACTAAATCTATTGCTTGTTGTTTGTCCTTTGTGTCCCTCATATTTGGCCTTTTCCCCTCTACTTTGGAAGACCTCACAAAATACCTGTACTTTCTCAGTCTCTCCCCCCACTTCCAGAAAACTTGTAAATGTTGCACCTGCAAAGATCCTGCACATTTCCAGGAAGACTTTGTGCTTTTGTTCCTCTCCCAGTGTATTGTCCTTCCTGTGGTAGATGTTTATTGCACATTTCAAAATCACCTCATAATTTAAATTCTGACAAAAACCCACTATGATTGTGTTCATGAGAAACACAGACTATGCATGCTCTTATTGTTGTACCTTTCTGTTTTCCCTGTGCTCTGATCAGAACTAGACCAGAAAGCTGGAGTTTCCAATTTTTGTGGATTTTAAATAGTGGTGACAATTTCTTTAGAGGTAGATTTTGACAGAATTTTAGAAAATTAATTAAAAAACTATTAGTAATGAAATTTGAGAAAACAATATTAATATAATGTACCTTTCTATTTTCCATTATATTTTAAAAAAATACATGAATTCGAATGCTCAGAAACATCACGGTTCCCTTATGAAGGTTTACAACATTGATTACAGCCACTGAGAACTACGCTAAGAGCCATCCAGAAGACACACTTCTTCCACTGCTATGTAGTTTATTACTCCAAGCTCTGGCAAATGACAGGACCTAACTTTCTCCCAGAGCCTGCAGATCATTGCTTTGGCCAATAAATTTGGTACAGGTAAAGAGTTGAGTCACACATTAACAGTCTCTACATGCTTGGGAGATTAGAAAACCAAAATTCAAGATGATTAGAACTTGAGGGAGGGTTGATATTTTGGTAGGTAACAGAGGGGTTATGTAATGTACATGTACATATGCTTCAATGAAACCCTGATGTATCTCAAAACAGGTGATCCAAAAAATTAGTGCAATTGATAAGGATGACCCACCAAATGGCCATCAGTTCTACTTCAGTTTAACAGCAGAGGCAGCAAATAACCACAATTTTACATTGCAGGACAACAAAGGTAAGAAAACTTTGATTTGGTAAATATTCATCAATAGCACCTTTCATTTTCAATGCAGCATGCTTTCTATGACCTACATAAACTTCTGTTGTGGTAAAGAAATAAACTACAATCAGCCTGCCAAATAATTTTATCTGTAGACTATTTGTCAAAGGAATTAAGCTGTTGCTTGAATCATTTAAAGCCTTGAGCCAAGCAGAGCAGCATCAAATCTAAATCTTTACTTTTTTTTTTTTTTTTCTATCAGTCACTCTTCACATTTTTTGCATGTATTTATGGGTTTTTATCTACATTATATTTTACCTTGGGGCAGTGACTGAGAAATGTCCAGGAATTCATGTCTTATTAATATAACTCAGGGCATAAAAAATGAGTGCACAATAGATGGAGATCTTTTGGGATTTGTGGGGGTTTTATTTGGTTTAGAAAAAACACATCTTTTCAGTAACTATGTCCCCTTTTGAAGAATGCTTTTGATAAAGAAAGGTGCCTATAATACTTAGACAGACTTCTTATGACTGTTTCCTCAAAGACTCACACTGACATCCCATTTCTGTTATTTAAAATATCTGAGAACACACTCTAATTACTGCCCTCATTAGTTGTACTGCACAGTACAGCAGCTGGGCACGTGTCAGGCTGTTTAGCTATTAGCTGTAGCAAACAGAACTAAATAGACAGGGTATTGCTCTTGCACTGCTCTTTTATGGATCAGTACTTAGCCAGAGCTACAAAGCCATCCTATTAGTAAAACAAGAAAAACAAACATATGGACACTGAAGGACACTGTTTGTACAGGCAGACTTTGAATAATATTCAGTAAGTGTAATGTGTGACCTAATAAAATTCTTTCATGCAGATCTTCCTTGCCTTACCTTACATGTAGTTAATGAAATGCTTAATTTTCTTCCTATGAACAGCTTGCAGTTTAAAACTGAATTTTCTAACAGTAACACAGTCAAAATAATAAAAGTGCATTAGAATAGGACTGTTCAGAAATCTGACATAATGAAAACTGTAATGTAGTTAATGAAGAGACCCTCTTTCCTAAGAACTTATAACTTAATAAAAGTAATACTAGACTTTTGTAATGCCTGTAAAATCAGTGGAGGTACAAGACCCAGCAGCAGCTGCCTCATTCAACATTGGTTAATTTTATGCATCTCTGGTGTGATGTTATATCAAGAGGTGTTTGCATATTTTGCTAGACAGATCATAATAGATGACACAATAAGATAACTTTGCTGACTACCAACATGTCTGTCTATGGATAGATAGGTAAGTAGATAGATAGATAGATAGATAGATAGATAGATAGATAGATAGATAGATAGATAGACTGAATTAACATTTCTATACATGCTGGGAGATGTAACTTAGTGAGTACACAGTGAGTTTTGCACATATCTTCTTGAACACATGGGCTTTTTAATCACACAACTCAGACCACTGTCAATCTATACATTTTAGTCTGATTATAATAGCCGTCTTGAATCTCAGAAGAGTCTGAGAACAACAGCATTTCTTTGTTGCATGCACAATTACCTTGTTTGTGCATGGCTGGGAATTTTTTTGCATTTGAAAAATATTTCATTGATCTTCAGAACCTATTCTCCTATTAATATGGTCATTGCTTCCACAATTATGATATCTATATCTGTAAATAGTTGAAATTGATGCTTGTAAATTAACTGGAAACATGTATTTAGATACCTAATCTGATCACTGAAGGGTAATTTTTTTCTTTTTACATTTATCTCATCTTCACCTATCTGTCCAGGTTGTGAAAATGTGAGCTTACCTAAAAACAAATGGACCTCTGCATTTTTGAAATATTCTTTTATTGAAATTAAAAATCTTCTTGTTTAGTTGTATGTGATTTCTCAGTTGATCTTACCTCTGCAGCTTCAAAAGTATATGGCTGGGAAAGGTAAACTTGTTGAAATAATTTTAATGTTTCTATAAAGTCTTTAAGTAGAAGGCTATAGTATTTATAAGCTTGTATTTCAGAAAAGTCACATATTTTATAATTTGTCTTTTTATTCCTTTATCTAGATAATACTGCGACAGTATTAACCAAAAGGAATGGGTTTCGAAGACAGGAACAGTCTGTTTTCTACTTGCCAATATTCATAGTGGACAGTGGATCACCTTCACTTAGTAGTACTAATACTCTCACCATCAGGGTCTGTGATTGTGATGCAGATGGTATTGCTCAGACATGCAATGCAGAAGCATACATCTTGCCTGCAGGACTTAGCACCGGAGCCCTGATAGCAATATTGGCTTGTGTCTTGACACTGCTAGGTATGTCTTCTTTCTCTTACCCTTCTTTTCCCTTCAATGCATCGTGGCAAAAGATATGTGCATATAAACTTCAACATTCCTCTCCACCCTGATTTCTGTGGACAGGCACAGATAGTATTCAAGAAAGAACAGCATTTTGTATCATTAGCACAAAAAACCCTTTAGATTGGGATTATCCATTTAGTTCATTTGTTTCTATATTGAATTGCCTCCAGTCAGATATAAGAAATTACAGTAAAAGAAAAAAACGTTTGGCATGCATCAAATGCAATATTTAAGAAATAGACAGTACAGTTTATGGAAGCATCTGGTTTGGCATACTCACCATTAACCAGTATCAGTGTGTCCCTTTTCTACAGGTATAACTGTTTTTAAACATTTACTGATTTGCAGAGAACAAAAGATATTCAGAAAATAAAACAGATGCAATTTACTCATGAGAATCATAATTTATTGACATCATTTGCAGAGTGATCTTTTGTCACTTCTGCAAATGGTAGCACAGCTGGATTTTATGTTGAGAAGGGAAACTGCAACTAGATAAAAGGCAGTAGAAAAGCGGGGAAGAGTGTTAACACCCAGCATTTCTCATGTAATACCTAGTCATTAAGCAGTACATGGGAGAATAAAGGGTCAAATCAATAAATAAAGATGAAGAATAAGTTGAGAAAAAGTGAAGTTTTGGGTTCTGTCTGAAAATTCCTATGTTAACAGGGTACCCGGTTCAGCACAAAAGAATTTTCATCCGTTTTCCTATCAATTAAGAGATTTTTCTATTCCCTGTCTGTACATACCAGTCTAAGGAAAGGGAGAAGACCACAATCTTCTTATGTTGGTATAATCGCAGTGCTGTTTTATCTGCCATTGTTATCAAAGTAATTTGCATAGGTCAAAACAAGAGACTTGTGTCCAAACTTCTGTCCATGGCAGTATTTCTACCATGTACAGATATGTCTCCTTTCACACTCTGATTCATGTCACTGGAAACTATTAGAAGGAAAAGTTCCTTCTGCTAAAATGTTTCTAAAGCAGTCCAAAGTGAAAAACCTGTTGCATACTTTTTTTACAGAGTAATAAAAATCACTACCTCTGCAACGAACTTACTCAGTAGCTATATATATATATATAGGAGGTGGCATTTCTAAAGTTTTCCATCTACGTGACATAAAAAAATCTAACACCATAAGACTTTATTCTCACTCAACACATGGTTAGACCTAAGTTTAAGAAATGGAAGGGAATTATTGCCAGAATGCCAGAAGTTTTAATGAACATTTTTAAATACCATTTTTCTAGTAGCATTTCTAGCCAATTTATGTACACAAATGAACTTTATTTGGACATGAAGCTAAATGTTAGAGTTCAGAAAGATATAAAAATATTCTCTTATATCAATTGGCATTACTATCAGTGAAAAACACCCGCTTTAAACTTCAAGTCCAATATACTTAGCAATAAAAGACCTGTAACCATAGTAATTCATTTGATCCAAAAAGTAAATCTCACCATTTGTGTTATACATGAAAAGCTGGTTTCTGAAGATTACATAGGAAACTGCTTTAGATACCATGCAGCTTGGTCTGGTCATACACTTTTCTTAAATAGAAGCAGTAGGATTTCATGAAGACCATTGAGTGGAGACAAAGCATGTTGGCACCAAATAACTTGCTTATTCTACTCGGTACACCAGGGGTCAAATACAACAAATAAACCAACAAATGAGCTTTTTTTCCAGTTATTCTGAACAAGAGTTTGGTAAAAAAAGTTTACATATTACCACCACATCACTGATTTTATTTGTCAAAGACTTTCGTTTTCCAAAGTCATCTGTCTGAAGGCATCAACATTGTTTATCTAAAAAGACGTTTGTATGTGCCACTATCTCTTCCAGTCTAAACTGTTCCTTTTGAGTACAGTTCAAAGCTGCAGGAACAGGTTAGGCTGTGTTTGTATGATAACCCTGGCTTTGAGTACTGCCTTTGGGTACTGTATCCCATTTTAGCAGCATGCCAGTGTCCATAAAGAAGAGGTACCTAAGCATCCCTGATGCCCAATGAAACCCAGCAGCTTGTCTGGTCCCAGAGATTTTCTGCTTCTCTCATTTGCTCCCAGAATACTTTTTCTGGGACCAGCTGCATGGTGGTATTGCTAGGAATTTACTTTTGCTCTTTGAATTCCCTGAGAAAAATACTGAAGATCTACTAGAATAGCATAAAAACAGGCTTCAGCTGCTGGCAAATGGTTCCAGGACTGGAACAAGGGATGCACATTTTGTGTAAGACTTTATCAGTGAAAAGAGAATACAGTCTACTCGATCAATATCTTTTCGTAACCCAAGATTAACACGCAGTACAAATCCAGTCACATTAATCAATGTCATCCTAATGTGGGTGCCAGTTGTAAAGCAGAGAAAGCATGAAATTTGCATAGATGGAATGAATACATGCTTTCTGGCACCAGGGTCCTAAATTCTCATCCAGGTCTTACTTTCTTATAGTATGATAAACTTTTTGATCTTGCACCATATCTCCCTATGGCTCATACATAACCATTTGTCTTTACCAAGACCTGGAATGTCTCAGTGGAATTTCTTAGTGTTACTATTTTTACTTAAGCAAGTAATCAATTTTAGATAAGCCCAATGTTTTCACTGACTCTAAGAAGGAAGAAAGAACATTATTAAATTCCACTCTTTTTACAATAATTGCATATAACACGATATAGGCTAATTTTTCAAACTAAAATATTTTTTAAAAGCTAAAAACATTTAAAACCAAAATCTCTATCTTCATACTGACTGATGGAGTTCAAATTTTAAATTTTATTTCACAAGAAAATTCCAGCATTTTTTAATTACTCAAAACAGTTTTCCAATTATGCAGTAAGGCTAAGTTTTGCAGAAAGAAAAAAAAAACATAAAAAGCATACAAAAAAGGTAGTTTTGATTCATTTTGGACTACACATAATTTTGAGGCAAGCAAGTAGAATTTTTTTAACTTTTTCTGAAAATTATACAGTAATTTAAATCAAGACAATTTGTTTTTCAGTTAGCATCTTCTAGAAAAAATAACTGCTTTTGTAACAACTGTTTAGCATAAAATGTTTACATAAAATCACACAAACAGAATATTCACCTGTAGATAACCTAATCACATTTAAGAAGTTAAGTGTTTTTGTTTGGAAAGCTATATTATCACAATACTTTTTCATAATTATTGTCTTTTATACTTCTGAATGTAATCTATTAGTGTCACCTATTTTCTTAGGAAGACTGAAGAAAGTTTCCTATTGGTGTGCCACTAAAGTTTACAAGGGTAATACATTAATAAACTTTGAAAATACAGCTTTGAATCATTTTTTTACAGTTGAAAGACATCAAATTTGTTATCATTATCAAAATACCCAAATTAAATCAGAACACAAAACTGTGATTTGTAAACAAGAAGAAGCAGTTCTAGTGATAAGAATCCTATTCTCTTAAGTACAACATGTACAGAATGTGACTATGTAATATGTGTAGGGTTTGGCCTTGCAGTTTTTAAAAGTGATAAATGTGTAACTGGGGGAAAACATTTAACTAGGGGTACCCAAAGCAACACTTCCAGAAAAAGGTTGAATATGAAATGCAGCAGCCGTTTTCTGAAAGTTAGGGAGTTGATTAGGGTCACTCAGTATGGGCATTTAAAGGTCACAGTCACTTTGCAAATATCAGTCCAAACTGATTAAACAACAGGTATAGGTGAAGTTTGTTAAGTGGGAATTAAATTCAAGTTCCCTGAGTCTTGGCCTCTGTAATCCCCAAACTGTATCTGACTGTACTGGCAACTGCAAGGTATAACTAAATAGGTTATTAGTGTTCTGCTCAGATGGCTGGGGATCTCCAATCATCAGCTTTATGAATCATGACACACCTAAGGCATAAACCAGTGTGCAGATCTGCTCGCAGCTGATGTGGCTTATTGCTATAGTAAATTCCTGGCTTAGGGGTGTAGTGTATACAAATCATGGTAATGCTTGTGATTTAGCTCTGTGCCTTTCTGTATAGCTCTGCATGCAGTCTTCCCCCTCAGGGCCTCTCACGACTTTTATGGCTTCCTTACAATTATGCTGCAGTTGCCTTGAGTACAAAAGGAAAAATTAATACTAAACCAGAGAAATATGTTCGGGTGAACTAAACCTGACTTATTACCAGGTCATACCAAAATGGAAATTTCATGGCAATTCCAGAAAGCACACTGAAAAGTGGCAAAGCAAAAATCCACTCTTGCATTCGAAGGTGTTTTTTTTAAAGACTGATTTGGGTGTACTGAAACTACAAACATTTAATGTATACTAGATACAAAGATAAAACTGTGCATTACCACAGCTATTATAAAGACAAACAATTTTTTCTTTTTTGCTTGGCTACTGTACCTATTAAAGGAAATCAATATTTCTAAAAATTTAGGTAAATCAGAAGAATTAAAAGGTTAGTTTAAATCAGTCTTTGTTAATTCTGGTTATTAAGACTTTATAATTAGCAGATTAAAATATCAATTGACTTTTTTATTTGTTACATCACATACAAAATCTGTATTGTCATTTCATCTCCTTAGTATGAGTTGGATGTATCTGTATGGAGCCAATCTAGTGCCCTCATTTGTGCCTGAAGGTTTTTCACTGTATTATTTCTTTTCTAACAATCATGAAATTAGGTTTTTAGAAGTTCAGACGGTCCCTAATTACTGACTTAATGTCTGCTTTTGTCATAAATGTAGGAAATAAAAGCCCACCATTACTTAATGAGAAATGAAAAAAACTTCGAAACAATTTGCATTTGATTTAAATAGCAGTGAAAATTGTTTAGGGCTTGTATTCATTTCTGCAGCTCCTGCAATGCAGCTAAAGCTTTGTTCATTTAGAGGTTAAACTTTATTGTTCATGGCTGCTGGAAAGGTTAGAAATTAATAATCTTATAAAGTTATCTAAATGCTAAAATATTTAACCTTTAGAAAGACTCCATATTTTTCTTGGCTTCAAGCAAGTGTGAGAGATAGAAGGAACACTATATAAAACATTCACTGTATCTGGATTTTTATTGTACCTTTAGGCAGACCTTCCTACTAAGTTTCCTCTTTTACACTTATTAGCATGTCTTTAACTTTCAGCATGAAGTATGTTAAGAGGGACAGTACAGTAAAAATACATTCATTGAGTAAAGTAAATCATTAGCTGCTTACTTATATGACAATAAAAATGTGGCAATAAATGTTAAAAATAGTAATTAAGGAGTTATGTCAGTAGAAATCTTCTTTGAAATATCTATTTGTACTGTCAGCAAGGTAATTTCACTTTAAAATATCTTTTACAATAAGGGAAAACATTAAAAGTGGAGTGCAATTGTATCTAATGACAATTTTATGTTCTCTGCCGTATAATTTACAGCTTATTATACAAATATCAGAATGTTTTGAAATTTCACAAATGTCACTTTAAAGGTCAACATTTCATCTTATTAAACTGCTTATGTAAATATTGTTCAAAGGAAAATCCCCAAACTGATGGCTTCTGAATTCAATACATAGAGGATGAATCAGGTAGATGCCAGGGGCAAAATATGTGAAAGGGTGATGTTGTTTATGTAGTAATATAGTCATGAGATAGCTATTAGTAAATGGATTATTGGATATGCATTTGGTAGCTGCTGAGAAAAGAGGAAAGAATTGTTGCCTAATATTTTGTCAAAAAATTTTAGGGGAAAAATATGTAGCTGCAGATTTATTTTTAGACATGTGTGGCTCCAAAGGGAAATAAAAATAGTGCAGAAAGGCATCTCTGGCTTTAACCAATTCCAATTAGTACCATAACATCTGTAGACATACACAGCTTTCTTGCATGTACAATTTACTGGTTTATTCTAGCCAAGTGGTCCTAATATTAAGTAATTTCTCACAATGACTTAATTGATACTCATTTTAAGATCACTCCATGAAAAGGCTTTCAAGAATGGTAGTCTCACATCATGCAATTTGTGGAGGCCACTTTTGAGACTGCCTAGGGAACCTCAAGCTTAATTTTATCTCTATCACCTTTTAGCTTTTGCTTTTCCATATGTTTCTGCAGCATTTAATTGGCATTGTAAGTAAAGATTGAAAATGTTATGGATGCATATAACCACATAATCTTAACATTAAAAATAATCATAAAATCAGAAGAGATTAATTAAATGTGGAATGACACTTTTCAATGTAATGTTATTTTTTCAGTCATAGTGATGCCTGTGATTTCCTAGGAGTGTCATTAACTCAGCAAATGTTATCCAGATGCTACAGTATAGTATTAATTATTTTCTAGGAGGATGATTCACACTCCATCATGTCCCACAGATGGATGCAATATTCACAGTATTTGTTCCATATTTTGTGTGTCACCAGTGATGTTTCTCTACCAAAACTGCATTAGAACAAGAGGAGACTTGAGCTAGTTTCTTTCAGTGCTTTTGGCTGCCACTGCAGTTTAGTATTAGCTTTCAAGCTTAAAGAAAATTTAAGGGTTAAAATTGAATAACCAATTTACTGAACCAATTTACTGGTTCATCCAGTAAACTGTAGCCATAGCAGTTGTCATTAGATGTAAGGCATAAATCTCAAGTGCAGCACTTTGCACTTTTCAGGAAAGTGAGATCTTACATAGAAGTGGTTTTATTCCATGAACTAAGACAGTCCTGTTTTATACATTGCTTAAAAATTCGATGTTCTCCAACATAAAATTTTTAAACTTTATTTTTATTTAGCACATATTGATCATACACTTTAATGCCATCACTTTCCAAACTATGTTTTTTAAATATTATTCTGTCAATTTATGAATGTGCTTTTATCACCTGGGCATTTAAGAGTTCAGGAAAAGCGTTTTGTTTTTTTTTTAAATTATTATAATTTCTTGGCTGTGAGATTTTCATAGACAGACTGAACTAAAATTTATGCTTAGCAGACAGTATAGGATATTAGAATTAGAAATGAAGACGGTAATCCTGAATGATTTGGAAAATAGATTCTTAGGGTCTAAAAAGCTTATAGTTTAAAAGCTGTTTCATAATCTGCTAGGTTTCACATCTAACTGCACAAATTTCTTACATCTAACTGTATAAATTCCTTGGGTCTTTGTCATATGAATTAATGGCTACTTCCTACATTAGAAAAAATAGGAGAAAACTTTGGCACTGCTAAAACTCTAGCTTTTCTTTGTTCCAGTTCTTGTCTTGCTGATTGTCACCATGAGGCGACGGAAAAAAGAGCCCCTCATTTTTGATGAAGAGAGAGATATCAGAGAAAACATTGTCCGGTACGATGATGAGGGTGGTGGAGAAGAAGACACAGAGGCTTTTGACATGGCTGCCTTGAGGAACCTCAACATCATGCGAGACACCAAGACCAGAAGGGACGTGACACCTGAGATTCAGTTCTTGAGCAGACCGACTTTTAAAAGTATCCCAGATAATGTCATTTTTAGGGAATTTATCTGGGAAAGACTAAAAGAAGCTGACGTGGACCCCTGCGCGCCGCCCTACGACTCCCTGCAGACGTACGCCTTTGAGGGGAACGGCTCGGTGGCGGAGTCGCTCAGTTCTTTAGATTCCATCAGCTCAAACTCTGACCAGAACTACGATTACCTCAGTGACTGGGGCCCTCGTTTTAAAAGGCTTGCAGATATGTATGGGACCGGACCAGAATGCTTATACTCCTAGCCTTGGAACCTTTCTCTGAAAATGCACTGAAGAATCTTAAAACAGAAAACTCAACCTAAAAGACTGAGGAAAGTTGTAAATATTTTCCCATTTTTTAAATTTTAGGTTGGTTTTGGTTTTTTTTTTGTTTTTGCCTTGGTGGAACATATCTTCATTAGACTTATCCTAGGGACTGCACTGACCACACAGAATATGAGCATTTGGTGGCATTTTTGATAAAATGAAATGCTCAGCCACGTTCAAATAGATAGCAACCCTGAAATACCTGCGAGGCAACTCACTTTCAAGAGTATGTTACAAAGTCACCTCAGTGAGCCGGCATCTGTAGATGCCTTCACAGTATTGCTATACTGAGAATACAGAGTCCCTGTTTTAAGAAGAAACAAATTTTCAAATATATAACTCAATACAATATTACAGTACATTGTATTTACACAGGCAAGGTTTTTTTTAGCAAATTTTCTTTACTCTGTGCATACAGCTTACTAAAACAAAAGCAGAAGGACGGATGAAAACAAACAAAAGCCCAGGAAATATTTTTTGTGTTTCTTCTGAGCTATTTAATCAGAAATTTCTGTAATTTTCTGTGTTGTTTTCAAGAAATTATTGTTTGTACTAAGAAATTCCACAATGTATTGTCAACTTACAAAGTAGTTTAAAATTCACATAAAACTATAAATATGGAGGTGTAGTCCTATGGATGGGAAGTTTTGTGATGCCCATATAGGTATAGAAAAGGTGTTGCTATCTATTTGCTATTTTTTATTCTCTCTTCTGATTTGTACAGGAGAATTTATCCTTTTTTATTATTGTTTGACATAAAGTGTTATATTTATTTTGGAACTCCAGTCTCCACTAAATTCAGGTCCATTTTACTGCCTCATGGTTTTAGACTTGTCAGAACATGCTGATTTTTCTCCAGTCTAAGATAAATGTAGGAAATGAAGCATGGAAGTGGAAAAATTACAGTAAACAAGGCCACCCGCCATTCATGCCACAGAAAGGAGAGCAGCTCCAAGGATGTGCAGTTGTTCTTCTGAGCCATTACAAAGTCTGAGACATTTAAAGAAGATATTTGTACATTGAATTTTTTTGAAAGAAGACTGCAGAGGTAGCTGGGAGTGTCTTAATGCAAGATTTAATTTTCAAGGTTAAACATGCTATATGCTTCAAAGACTGTAAACACCTCACTCTTCTTCTTCCCTTCTCTTTTGCTGCTGATGAATCACAGTAAAAGATTTTTCTATTTCTTTCTTATGTTAAACAATGTAAAACTATTAACTTCAGAGGTCATCTTTAGATCCTGCTGCACATAAGTATTATTTCCCCAAGGTGTTAGCTCACTACACATAATTTCTATGCTGGTTCAGGAGTGCCAAAACATAAGGACAACTATTATTGGTTAATATACTGTATCATTTTGAAGTAGGATTTCTTAGAATAAGACAACTTTTTTTATGATTCCGACAATATTTATACTTCATCTTTCATGATTTATTACTAGATAATAAGACATATATTCAAGTAAAATAGTGGGTTTAGGTATTATTTCAGATTTTTTTTTGTTTTAGATATAATGTAGATGAGTTCCTAAATTAGAATCTGTTCCTGCAAATTTTTTGCTTGTACCTAACTGGAAATTACTTACCTGCCTGCAATTACTGAGGTACACTGCATTGTTTACAGAACTGTGTTTGTGAACAGAAGGTGCTCCACAGAGAATGATGCTCACTCTAAAACTACTTCTTTCTGAGAGAAGGATCCTTGTACTGAAATCTTAATGTATGAGTGATGTGAGGCTGGGGGATGGGAAATTATCATTAAGGCTCTTTAATTTTTGCAGCCCAGCATTATCAATTAATTATGTGAAAGTGGCCTTCAGCTCCAACAGAAAAGAAAAATAATTTTAATCATCTACAACATTCTTAATTTGAGTTACATGTTAATAGACAATCATTGTTTCATAATTCAGTAGATTTGCTTCTAGTTGTATGAAATATATATATATAGGCATATATATATATATATGACAGATTTTGTAATGGAACTGAAAGATATCGTCCATGACTTTTAGTCATACATGTAAGATTTTCAATAAAAGTATTAAAAATAGGAAAAAAAGAACCATGTGTATACAGTTTAATGAGAGCAAGATATGCTGCAGAATATAAGCAGGTATTAAATCAGCGAGGTTCTGAAAGAACAGTTTTCATTAATCTCCTTGTTCTTTGCGGGAAGATAATTCATGCATCTGAATTAAGATGTCAAAAATGTTGATTTTACCACATAACATTCATAGGAGATTTAAATGTGGTTTAGAGTAAACAGCCCAATTTCCTTGATTTTCTACCTTCTGTATCTGTAAAAAACCCCAAAACCTCCATTATTAGGAAACTATGTTAGGGTGGAGTTTCTTTGATGTGCTTTCTGCAGAAAAAAATATGCTTTATTCTGATACCATGAAAGTTGTGCATGTTTTCTGTTGCACAGTTCTAAATTAAGTTTGCTGTTGCATTCTACATGCTTCCCTGCTGATTGCATTGTTGCAGTTAGAAGGGAAGGTGAAAATCCCCTATATTTGGTGACAGATATTACTATAGCATACACACAAGGGTGTGTGTAATATGAATGCTATATAATGCTCACCTAAACTTACCACAACTACAGGTTTTTACAGTTTGTAATCTGATTCCAATTTTGTTGAGTCTTACTTATGGTGCATAGCTGGATGGCATAAAGTACATTCTACTGACTAAATACTATAAAATGTAAAAAATATTTTTTCTGTCCTGGAAAGGTGATGAAATTATTTGGCAAATTAATTAGACCAGGCCTTTAAAAATACTTCCAATCATATTTATTTATTTAACTTTCTGAAGAGCTTCAGTATCTAACTAGAAGCCACAAATCATAGACAAAAAATAGGTCAAACATTGCAGTCTCTCCGAACTTTCAGCGGAATAACATGTCTTTCCTTCTGCCATATGCCAATGGAATAAGCTTATTTTAGATTGAGATTTCCAAGAATCTTGAAAAGTGCAGAGTTTTAAGAGTGCTACTAAAATACTCCTGCATAAAATTAAGCTGTTTGAAGAAGACTTAAGGGGAAGACTTCTTACTCTGTTTTGACCAGTATGAAATCTACTGAATTCAACAGATTCAAACAATGGACATTTTGACTAATATTCCCTATTCAAAAGAATAAATTTAGCATACTTTAGGTTCTATTCCCACTAAGACATAGCACGGGCCTTCCTAAGCCTCCTAGTTCTGATGGCTGCTTAATATAATCACTGCAGGACTCATGAACTTTGATGTTACAAACTGAAATTTCTCCTACTCTCAAAGAATTAAGGGAGAAAAAAACCCTCAAAAAATAAACTAGTTCCTTTTTACTCTTTTATTTGTTGTTTTGAAAGGGACAAGGAGGATTCATCAAAATGTCCTTTTTCAGTTAAAGTCTTTTCTAAATTTTTTTTTCCTCTTTACACTTCAAGTGTTAGCAATAATTAATTAAAAAATCCTGTCTTTTTTATTTTAGAAGTTTTGGATGAAAGCATGTTATGAAATATAAAATTGCAGCATCTTATTTTTATGGACAAATACTCTTGTATGATATAAAGAAAATTCATAGTTTGTCATTCTGAAAAGGAAATAAATATAAATAAAGCATACAATTTATTGGCTTTTAAGATCCTTAAAGAGTTTAAAAGTGAACACAATTACCTATATCAAATCTAGTATTAAATTCTTGGTTGCAGTCCTTCATGTGACTGATTTTAATTTTTTTAATACAGATTTTTTTTGTCTACTTTAGAATCTATATAGAGTAATACTGCTTTGGGGCATCGTTGTCTTCACTTCATTAGTGGTAGAAGAGGTCAAGTATATTTTTACTGGTCTGTGACTCTAAAATGGAATTGCTAAAGATAGAAATGTCACTTTATTTGACAGAAACAGGAAAGTCTACAAGACCTCTAAAAATTGCTTTTTTAACTATGCCATCCTTAAGTCTGACAGATCTACATCTAAATTTTTCAGATGAATCCTAAGATCTATTTTCACCCAGGAATGATTCCTTCTACACCAAAAATTATTCTTCAGTTCATTTTTAATGCAGCTAAAAATGCATTTTATTGGTCACTGATTTTTGAAAATAGATTTCTTCCTTAATTTTTGTTCTTTGAACTAGGGGAATCTCAGTACACAATCTAATCTATTTTCTACATGAAGGGAATGAAAAAAAATCTACATAACATAGGCTCTACTTTGTTACTATAATTTACCTTTTCTCAGAAAAGAAAGAAATAATATTTTCCAATGGTACATAAAATCCATGAAACCTTAGACCATACAATTGCCTACAAAAATGTAACAATTGAAAAAACTTGATTTTTCTCATTATTATATGACATGAGATTGTAATGGAATCTTTATGCGAAGCCTTATATATCTGATCAAACACAATGAAAGAAGAAATAAGCATAAGAATTTTCTGGAAATCAGGAGAACATCTCATTTGAAGCCACAGTGGTGCATTGCAAACACTCCTCACATGTGAACACATATTTTCTAAAATTATGTGTATGTTTAAACATTCGACTCCCAAAACATTTATTTTAAAATACTTTTTTTTTATCAGAGAGTATCTGGAAAAAAGTAATCCTACTCTCAAAAACTTTGTTTATCCCCATCAATGACTGAGAAAGAAAAATATAATTTAGATTCAGACAAAATTTTTAATATTGCCCCCACAATGAAAGCAAATTGGTGTCATGTTTTGACCCAAAATAGTTTAAATGATGCTAGAAGTGTTGCAAGGACTGTGATTTCTGTGAATTTTTCAAAAAGATTGTATCAGATTGAAATTCCTATTCCTAGAAATAATATGAGGTTTAACTGGAGTTTAATATTTGGATGATTAACTAAGGTCATAAACCTGTTGTGATGGATGCTGAACCATTACTAGGGGAAAAATCAACGATTTTACTTTCTTCTTCTCTTCACCAGGATCTCCGTCAAAGTCAGAATTTCAGTTTCCACCAAAGCAAAATCATGTCAAATATAAGTTGAACACAGCAGGCAGTTACATGTTGTCTCTTCCTCACAAAGGCTAAAAGACATTTACCTTATTCTACTCATATATTCTTTTCTGATTATGTCTTGACTGCCTAGGTCATTCTACCTGAGACCTGTGAAGTTGTTGTGGTTGCGGGGTTTTGGGGGGTGATGTTTGCTTATGTTTTGTTAATGTTAAAATTTGTATTCTTGCTGAAATGTTTGTGTTTTAATGAGCTGAGCTTTTTCATCAAGTTTTTTGGGTTTGTTTTTCTTTAGTCAAAACCATACTGGCCATGTATATCCTGACTTTTCTTCGATTTTGTCTCCAAATTCACCTTCTTCTGTACTGTTAATAGCAAAAGAAAAGTCCTGAGGTGTTCCCTCTGTTTGATGTGAAGAAGCTATGAAGAAAAAGATAAACAGAGGATCAACAGACTGCAGTGAAACTAATCTGTCATTTTCTTGAAACACGAACTCACAAATTCCCTAGTTAAGCTGCCATTAACACCATTCAAATAATGACATGGATCTAATCTTAAAACCTTAAAATATTCTGGCATTACTATCAGCAATTTTTACACATTGAATGAAATCATATTTTAGAATTGTCAAGGCTTGTTACCTGTAAATCAGTTTCATCATAGTTATTTATATCACGATCTTGATGCACAGAAAAAGAAGGAAAAATTGCAAAGTAAAACAGCCCAAGTACTAAATACCCCTATGTGCACTGACATTCAATGCAGTGTTTTAATTACTGCTGTGCCTTAGTATTCCTCATACACTGACAGCTTTTCCTCTCTTTGAGACTAACTACTAATGAATTAAGATAGTGTGATATCGAGCCAGATATCCAAGCCACATTAGACCATTTGAGTTTGACAAGAATATTCAGTCTGAATTTTAATGTTCTTCTATTTCCTTAATGATCAGAACATTCTTTATTATTGTCATCGGGCTGTTGAAATTTTATGGAGAAAGAAGTGTTTACTGATTCACCTACGAAATGCTAGGCAAAATCTGGATCATGTTGAAGTACTTGGCAGATCTCCCTATGGCTTTTAAGTGGTGTCAAGATTTGTCCATTGTTAGGGGAGGCAGATAAATGATCACTTAGATCATCAGGATAAAAGATTTTTCCTTTGAGTTGGATACCTTTTTTTTACACAAACTCTTTTACTAACCTTCCCATTTTGGAAGGCACAATCTCAGAATGGTAATGCAAGTAGCTAAATAGGATGTTTTTAATGGCATAAGCTACTTACTTACTATCAGCATGGTACACATAACTTTGCTGTACTGAATAGTACCCTTGTTCATAAAGAGAATTTCTGTGCACATGCTACATGCAGACAGTGTTAGGAAAGGTTTATATTTGATGAGGTACCAATAGTAAAATAGTGCCTGGAGAACAAAACCAAACCAAAGCAAACACAAACAACAGTTTTTCATTAAAGTAAATAACACACAGAATTTTCAGGCTATCTAAATTAAGTTATCATATTTTTCTCAGACTGTGGGACCATCTGTAGCCTTACTGACTTCAGTGACTGCAGGTACAATCCAAATTAACCATAATCTTGTTTGGACATATTTTGTTTTGCTGATACCTCAGATTTTGTTAAATCAAAGAAAAGGGCTGTAGCAAAAAAAAAAAAAAAAAAAAAAAGGTGACAGAGAGGTTAAAAGTATCATACTTTTTTTGGTGTTTGCAATGTTTCATAGATAATCTAATGATGTGAAAAATAATGTTTTACCAGTTCCTACTGGAATACAATTTTCTTTCAGGTAATAATATTTTCATCCTGTGGAACACTGTTTTCCAACAGTCTGCCGTGCTTGGCCTGGCCTCATCTTCCTATTCAAATATTTTTTAAAAAAGAGTTATTAAGGGGAGAAATTAAATACATAAGTGACAAGCTTAATAAAAATTTTTCAACTGGTCGAGACATTAGGGTTTCCTGTTCTAGGTGTGAGGAACATATGAATAAAGCTCTCACAGGACATACAACCTGTTGATGCAGCTATTGATTCTGTCTGGATATTTGTTCATGTTTCTTCCCATTCCATTTCTAGGAGTTAATGATTTGATTTATCTTTCACTGGAAGTTAGTATGTGATAACAAAATAAAACAACATGAAAAAATGATATTTAGTAGCAGCTGATAATGAAAAATAGGTTAATATATTATGTATGACTTTTTTTTTTCTGTAGCTTAGCACAGTCCTAATATACTTTATTTGGACTCAGAGATTAATGTCCACCAACTTGCCTCACGTGCAAAGCAGCCCCACAAAAGAATTTTACTTCAAATAGCTACTACAAAATGTGGAGTTATTTAAATATTCAGAAGCCAGTGTTCCTTGGAAATAAACAGAGGTAACCAACAATCCATACTCCTTGTCTTTCTGGGAACAGGTAGATATATACAGAGAAGTCAAAAAGGGCAAACTCTTCAAATTTAACAATTGTAGTGAATATGGATGAAAATCCAATTGACTACAATTAAAAGCAAGGTAGAAACCCAGGAGATGTCTGTCAATGACAATCATTCTAATCAGTCTAATTTAGCCAGTTAGGGTCATCTGTATTAAGAGTTGTCTTACTTTAGTTGTAGTTGTAGTTTTGTGTACTACAAAAAACATCAGAAACTGTAAAGATTTATGTTGTCTTCTGGTCTTTTTTGCATTCATTAAGAGGCAAAGCAAATACAGAACAAAGATGTGGCTGACTGGCAGTCTGCAAGTTCAGCCTCACCTACAAGACAGATAAGACTGATGGTATGGGGAGGCCATTCTGAAAGATAGGGAAGATTTCCTCAAATCGCTTGTGCTTGATTTATGTGTCAGGACCAGACCTCAGGAGAGCCAAGATCCTTGTGCCCAACAGTTTGTCAGGATCCCATTATGGGGGCTCCACTGGGCAGCTCACTGGAATGGCCAGCAGTTCAACTAACTTGTTCAAGGACACACACCAAGAGCATAAGAGAGACCCCCTCCCAGGTCCCTGCAGTCCACAGTGTTACCCACAGCCAGTGACTGTGAGCACCCTTGAAGGACTCACATGGACAATTTACAGTACAATATGATTAGTATAATAGAAAATTCTGGCAGGTTAAGGTCCAATGGTTGCTGGTGATAGTATTTGACTGCAAAAACTTATTCAAAGCAACATATGGATAAGCTCTAATCCCTAAAAATGTTAGCTAGAGATAATTATTCAGTCTGTATGGAGTATGATTCTTACCCAATAGACATCCTCATGGGGGAGGAGACATGCTCAGCTTATCAGTTGATCCTGGCAGTTATGGAGTCTGCCTTAACTTTTCCCAGTTATTTACTTACTTTTACAATATTTCTTGGTGTCTAAGTGAAGCTTTAGTGACTAGGCATGTGTCATGCTCAGAGAGAGGTGCTCATATCCCAAAGACAGGTAGCTTTGGGATGGAGGTGAGGATCAGTATTACATCTGAGGTAACCTTGGGATGGAGATAGGTGTCAGTATTGTATATTAAAAGAGTGATTTCATCCTGGTTTCTGGTTCAACGGTACATCTCTTTTTATCTCCCTTGGTAAGTAGCTAATATGTGGCTTATCATCTAAAAAAATATCACTGAGTTCCCTCTTCAGCAAGGATTTCAGCTGAGCTTGGTCACCATTTCTCCACTCTGCTCCACTGTCAGCTTCATCCCTCCCTTCTCATATATTGTGTGTGGGAAGTCAGGCATGTCAACCACATTCCATCCAAGGAACAACTGCATTCCCCCTCCCCCCCATTCTTTCCGTACTCTTAAAACTTCCCAGTTTTCTTTAATTTTTGCCTCAGTCTTTCTCCCTACAGTGAATGACAATGCTACCTCACTCTTGATCCCTCCACAGCTCATCTCTTTCTCTAGCTGATATTTCCTAGAGGAGAGTTGTAACTTTGTGAATTCCCTGGTGGTTCATACCACTGATCCCAGATGTTGGTTAAGCCATAAAAACAGAACAATACTGATGTTACTCTTACTACCAATAACAGTGATACTGTCAAAAAGAGACACTGTTAGTCTTGGAATTGGAATATCACATTACTATCAGATATTAATTATCTGCCCAACTTTGTCAGTGATCTGTGTCACTGGTTGCTCCATCTTTGTCACCTGTTGACAAAAGGACCTGAAGAGGAACAAAGCACTTGCAATATTTTGCAGAATGAATATAATATGGCAACATTCATGTAACTGTTTGTTTGTTTTTGGTTAGTTTGTTTCATTCATGGCATAAGTCTGGAGTAAACTATTCCCTAGCCAATGTCGGCAGCAATGTAATTTCAATGCTGTATATAGGATGGCAAGGAAGCTTGAGAAAAAAAAAAAAAAAACAAGAGGTCCTGAAAGTTATTTGGCATTAAGATGCCATACAAATGCAATGTGATAGTCATACCAATGGAATGGAATGCTGTAGAAAAAAAAAAAAAAAAAAAGAGCGAGAGAAACACAAATCTCCAAACAAAATGTCTTCCAATACTTAAATTTCATACATTTTAAGATTCATAGAGTTTAAAATAAAGAAACATTTAATTAATGTGCTTAGTCATTCTGTCATTGAAGAAAGCATTCTCTCAAATCCACAATGAAACAAATACAAATATTTTGGAGGGGTAGTATACTTTGTGGTGAAGTAAAAGGAAGCTACATAGCCTTCTGTTGAGTATCCAAGGAAGTAAAGGCAAATACTTGATTGATGTTTTAATATGAAAGAAGACAGATTTACAAGTAACCAGAAAGGGTTTTTTCCTCTGTATTTTCTCCTCAGCTAACTTATTTCAACAGCTGAAGCTTGTTAATACCCAATCCTAAAGTAAAACATCTATATTTAAAACCTTATGGTTTAGCTAATATGAGACTAAAAAATAAAAACTTCATTGAAATAGAAGCTCCATCTGAGGAGGAATGATTAATTAATCTTGCTTGCCATTTAATCATAAGGAAACCTAATGGCTTTGTAAATTTGAAAATCAGTCCTCTCTTTGGAAATCAGATATTTGACAGAATCTTCCTCTAAGTCCATCAAAGGCAAAGCCAGTTGGCTCCAAGATGGATGTGCCATTGGCTAAGGTCAAGCCAATCAGAAATGGTGATGTCTCCTCTGCAATAACGTACTGAGAGGAAAAAAAAAAGTTATTGTGCAGATAGAGTTGTGGCCAGAGAGGACTGGGGTGAAGAAATGTGAGAGGAACAACGGTGTGGACACCTATGATCGTTGGAGAAAAGGAGCTGTTCCAGGGGCTGAAGCTGAGATTGCCCTGCAGCATGTGGTGAAGACCATGTTGAAGCAGGTGCCTCCCTGCAGTCCATGGAAAGGATATTTACTGGAAGGACTTGTGACCTGTGAGGAATACATGCTGGAGCAGGGTGTGCCTGAAGGACTGCACCCTGTGGAAAGGACCCACTCTCGATCAGTTCATGATGAACTGTAGCCTGTGAGAAGGATTTACACTGAAGAAGCTTTTGGAGAAAGATTCCTCTCCCCAAGCAGTGGCAGAACCAATGTGGGATGAACTGACCATAACCTCCATTACCTGTTTCCTTGCACCACTGGGTCAGAGGAAGTAGAGCTAGGAAGGAGGGACAGGTGGGCAAAGGTGTTTTTAGGATTTGTTTTACTTGTCATTATCCTGCTCTGATTTTGTAGGCAATAAATTCCATTAATATCCCGAAGCTGATTCTTTGCCCATGACTGTGACCAGTGAGTGAATCCCAGTCCATAACTCATGAACGTTTTCCTATATTTCCTCTGTCCAGTTTTGGAGGTGAGTGGTAGAGCAGCTTTGGTGGGCACTCAGCATCCAGACAGCATTAAACCAATCCACTCCATGTGCTAGATGAAGAATCATACATCAATAAGGCCTCCTTTTTTTAATATTTAGTCTTCTATAAAATCTAATTTTTTGACAACATGAAGAGAAGCAAGAATCAGAGTATCTTGTGTTTAGAAGATGAGCAAACTACCTACGCTTAGGATAAAACTGTAAAAGCTCCTGAAACACCTTGTTATTTTTATTTTAAAATGCTTTTTTCTCTAAGTGAGATCCTACTGACTTTTGCTTTACAAGACAAACAGCAAATGTTACGGGTTTTATACATATCGTCCAAGGACATAGAGAAGTGTTATTTACAGCTAACAGCAGAAGACTGAGCGTGTACAAGATGACATGATGTTAGGTTAAGAGGATGCAACTTTAACCAGCTTAGAAACAGCACATCTTGTTTACAACTGACTGTATTCAACAGAGAGCTGTTAAGTATGAATTATTAAACTTAGAGCACTTCAGAAAATGTAATTGAACATGGAAGAATAAATATATAAATTATAGTCTCCAAGAAAATAAATTTAACCTTCTCCTATTTCTAAAATATATAAAATACAGTATTAGCACACAATTTAAAGGTTAATTAGCAGTGATAGTACACTAGTTTTATAGAGGTTAACCGTGTTGGAAACTTGAAAATAAATGACTTTTCACACGATTTTGCAGACCTCTGTTAAAACCATACCCCTTCATTTTTTTTCTGTTATTTCTCATCTCCCAATTCCCCTTCACATCTTTTCTCCTTTAATAAATCTTTTTGTTGTACAACTTCTCAGTCTCTAAAAGGATAAAATTTATGCAGCATTCTCTCTATTTGAGTTGCAAAATTAGATTTCAGGGACGGGTTTTGTAAATAGTACTTCTGGTAGTGCTGCCTTCTAGATCCACCTTCAACAAATTTCTCTACCGCTATTTACGTGTGGTCAGAATTTTCCTCCTTTTATAACAGGCAGGCAAAAGACATAAAAGCAATACATACTGCCCTATGTTTTCTTCCTCTGCATGTGCATTCTAGGAATATAACATTTTCATATTCTATGAACTCTAAAAGAAAAGCTTTTCTAGAAGCTGTGACACCATATAGCAGAAGGATAGAGTGAGACAGTGGACTCTGTGCCACAGGAAGTTAATAGTGAGTTGGGAAGGAGAATCTCATACCTGTAGGAACTCAACTACCTGTGCTGAGTAGGAAGGAGTTGCTAGTCAACAATACTTGAAAGACATTACATTACACTCAGGTGACGATCAGGGAGCCTATATTAAATAACTTTTGTTATTTGAAACTAGGTCATAGAGTTTAAGTCCTCACATAACTGCTGACAACTAACAACTTTTTCAGCAACCTCAATCAAGACAAAAAGAACTACAACAACACACCAAGTAAAATCCCTTCTCTCTGGTTATCTGATTACCAAAAGTTTCCTTCAGGCCATTTTTTAAAGTCACACCAGCTGTATTAGCCATCAAAAAGCAAGAATAAGAAAGCTTTAGATGTTAATGAACTGTTAATTCAGCATTTTTCTTATAGCATTGGAGGCAAAAGAAGATTGTTGACTAAGCAAAGAAAATTCAAGTTAAGGTCAGTCATAAAACCTTTCTTATATTTAGTATGCTATCATGCTCAACTTTCAAAATATCTATCAATTATGTTCAAATCATGTCAAAAGTAATTATTAAATGAGATATGTGTTTAGATAGACTTTAAATCCCGGTTTTGATAAAGTTCCAGAGTCTCCCTTTTTCCTCGCTTTCTTTTTTTTCCCTTTCATCTATAAGAAATTGCACACGCTCACTATGCAATAAGCTTAGTAAAATTCTGGAAGGAACAAGTAAAACATGTCTGAAACATTTTTATTTTCTAGGCACATATTTAAAAATAGATGTCATAATAACTTTAGGGACAAAATATTCTTCCACATGGAGAGGGCAAATATCGCTACCAAATGCTGAAATGAAGTAGAGGAATAAATTCTTTTAGATCATAAAGCATATTTATAACAGAGTTAACCACAGAAAGTAATCTGATATATTGAAATGTAAGAAAAAATTAGCCTCTGACTTTTTTATTTCTAATTGATGAGGTTGATTGGCTTGAACAATGAACACAAGTATTGGAATGGAATGAGCAAAGAATTATTTTCTGTAAAAAGGGCAAATTTGAGTATGATCTTTCATTCAAAGTACAAGCCTTACTGAATAAAAAGAAAACCCACACAAAACAACATAGCATATGTCCGAACAACTTTTAGGAAAACAATGACAAACTATGGAAAAAGACTCTCCAATAGATTGTCCATGACAAAATTGTAAGGAAGTACAGAGAAAAAAAAAAAGAAAATAGCTAAAATACAGTTAAGCTGAGTCTTTTAAAGAAAATTACATCTGTCAGTGACAAAGATAAAAATAGAAAAGGGTCAGCAGGAAAAGGAAACGAAAGCAAAGTGATACTAATGCGCGCTCAGAAAGGAGAAAAGATCAATGTTCATCTATTCCAATTGCCAAAGGAATAATTTTGCCTCAGACTTTCTTTTTTTCAATGTAACTTCTATACAGGAAAAAAATAGTAACCACGCCAAAGAAATGACAACAGAAAAGAATTTTGTGGCAAAAGTAAAAATATCTGAAAGGGAATAAAAACTTAGATTTCAAATTATAAAAAAATTAGAATAGTCCCTTAGTTTCTGTCTTGAAGATTACAGTCCTTTAAAGAATCATCATTTGAAATTGAGAGTCCAGTACTGTAAATGAATGATGGAAATGTTTTCTGAATGATGAGAAGGAAACACAGCACTGTAAACACATCAGAAATATGCACATTGCAGGCCTCGGTGCTGCATAATGGCCAAGAACTTATTTTTGAGAAAAAAAATTGCCAAATCCATGTAACTCTGTGTACCCTTGAGTAAATTATAAAATTACCTAGCGCAGTAGATACACTCCATATATATTCTTTGGAAATACACGTATATGTATATTTTCTGTCAGCTGATCTATTAGATCATCACCGTCAAGTCATCCCAATCTGTCTAGAGCTACAAAGCACTTCATGCAGTTCCCTATAGACGAGTGGACTTATATTCATTAGAAATTATGAATAGCCAGGCAACAGGAATGAGGCAAAAGTTGCGTTGAACAGATCAGACTGGGAAGAAATTAAACAATGATTTCCCTCAGTCATTCTTCCTGTGGTAGATATGTTTAATATTTTCATTGGAGACTTTCATGCAGGAACTAAGTGGACACCCTGAAATGTGGAAGCGTTAGAAAGCAGAAAGTGTTATGCAGACCTAATCAGTAAGTGGAAGAGTTGGATGAACTTGGGAGCTAGAACAATGGAAATTATATTAAATTAAAGAATACAAATTCTAAAGATAAATGCTTTAAGATTAATGAGAATTTGAGCCTATAAATGTAATTGTATGCAAGAAAGGAAAGGAAAACTTGAATACACTGGTGAGTAACAGGATGGCTGTGACATGGTTGAGAAAATAATAATAATATCCCAGAGTGCATCAAACAAGGAATTCTCATTACAGACAGGAAAATAGTACTCCCATTTTGGAACATATTGTCATGATCTTACTCAAAATATTGTAAACAATATGACTCAGATGATAAGCATAAAATTTACCTGAATTTGATACGGAAAAAGATGGTAATGATGACTGTGAAAATAGAAAAATCCCTACAAATTCATCATTAGAAGAGATAGCAAACCACATGTGGAGTAAAAATTACCTTCTTTATAAGTGTGAAGATGTAAGAAGACAAAAATGATCTGCCTTAGAAGACAATGCCTGTCCATGACCAGAGGGATATGAGATGGTCATGAATAATGTCATCACAATCAGAAAAGCATTTCTACGTAGGGTCTTGGGATAGTATTTTTAATGATTTTGACTCTAACACTGAAATTGAAAAGATTAGAGAAAAAAGGATTACATAAAAATCCTAATTCTCATGATGAAAGATCATATGTACTCAACTCATTTAAATTTTCAAAAGTTGTTGAAATAAACACAAGGGCTTCATTGATCAAAAATGCCAACCCTGCTTTTTAGTACTACACACAATTTGTATGTCACCATGACTGCATCCTAGACAAATAAATTTGCTTTTGTTTTGGTGTTCCATCTTTCATTCTTCTTCCCAAAAAGCACTTGGAGACTGATCACTGACTATAGCACAGGTTCAAAAGTAGCTCCAGCAATACTGATAATTTTTCAAGTGTCTACGTGGTATTTCATACTTAGATACTGAAGTGATCATCATATATCATTAGAGGAATAATCAGGAAGTAATCAAAGACTGACTGCCAGAAAACACTGGAAATTTGTTTCAATTTGTTTTCAGTCTCCTTACCTAGATAGTTTTATCTGACAAATGCTCATATTCTTCCTGTAATCTAGGACAGTGTCAATGTCCTTGATATTCTCACCTATATTTCTGTGCATTTTTGTAGCTTTTGATCTGATGTTGAAATACTGAAATCTTCAGTTGGTTGAAAGAAAACACTATTATGACTTTTAAGTTTAGGTCTTCCAGTGCCTGTCCAAGAAGATGCCATTCAATCTACAGCTGGCGAGCACTGACCTCTATTGCTATATTATTTTTTCCCCCTTTCAATATCTCTTTCCTTACTTATTTGCATTTATTTATGCATTTAAGCTACGTTATTGACTTTTTTGCCTATATGATTGCAGAAGTAATACCTCATTTTGTGTAACTGTTGTTTGTTGGGGTCTTAAAGAAACATTCTGTAATTTACAATTTTGACATTGCAAGGAGCAAAATTCTAGAAGTTAGAATGCCTTAAACACTGCAAATGCACATATCTCTAAAATCACTAGTTTTAGTTAAGCTGATCTAAATTTTCTTTTTTTTTTTTTTTTTTCTCTTGACTGAAATTTATCTCACCTTTTCCAGTTTCTCTCATTTCTGGCTGAATATCTAAAGCTACCTGTTATCGTTCCTCTGCTGTATGTCACTCAAGATCGCTTTCCCAGGAGTTAATTGGGAACAAACAGCTCAGGCTGGCAGCAATAGCCTCATATTTGCACGCAGGAATATTCATCACTAAGTTTTCATGACTGATGCTGCTCTATTTATATATACTGAACAGAAAAGAGCAAGAAATCCAGAAGACCTGCAGTATTTCTCTTTACAGGAATCGAACTAAGAAAAAAGAAAAGGAGGTTTTGTTAGATAAAAATAAAAAGGTAAATTGAGATTAAGGAAGGAGAAAATACTGAAAGAATAAACACAATTTCAATCAACAGTTTTACTATATTTATATGCAAAATAAATACAGACTAGTCTGGAAACAGATTATAATAATAATTTTTATTAATATTTTTATTCTCCACTATTTTTTCTTCTCTATCATGACAAGACAGTAGCAGGAAATTGCTGGATCTATGTTCTCAGTTCTTTTTTTATCTGTTTTAAAGCATTAATTTTTACAAATCAGCTTTATGAAATACATATTTTTGAAGTAAATATAATTCATATACAGAAAGCAGAATGACTTAAAATATTAGATTCACTCATAGCTGAATCATGCTGCATTTAAATCAGTAATGCATCTGTTTCCCCTAATTAGGGAAAGGTCATTGTAGAATAAAAATAATAATTAAAGTGAAAATATTTCAGACATATATTATGTGCTGTGTGTGAAGAATTCAAAGTATTTTTGAAGCTCAGTAGCATTTAGCCGGCTATTAAAACCCTGTTGACACGGGAAGCTAAGAATCAGGGCACAGACAATTTAAATGACTTACCCAAGGCCACGCAACAATTCAATTCCAGTAACAAAAATAAGATTCCATAATTCCAGTCTCCTTTGTACCTAGCTATACTTCATTCCTGCCAAGCATCTGTCTTACAGACAAGTATCCTTGTTCTGAATTGTGAAGTGAAATGAAAGGAAATGAAGTCACCTTGTGTGATTTTATTAGATGACCTGACTTAATGAAATATTGAATCCTCTAAATATGGTGCATAGAATTTATCTTTCTGGTCCTAAATATCTTAATAACATTCTTTTACTCTTCCTTCTGTAGAAATTTTGGAAATAACAGAAATGCAGAAGTGTCAGCAGAGGTATATACTTACAAGGCCATCATTTACAGCAGGGTAGATTTAAGACTAAAAGAAAGCAGATGTGATAGCAAAGGACTGACTGCATTAACAGCTTAAATACAAAGTAAATGGCATATCAGACAGAAATGTGAAGGAAGTGAAATACCTTCTATCTAAATATACACATGCAGTCGCAGCTGTTTCCGAGGTAACACAATGTGCCTTTCTAAACAGTAATTCCCCAAAGCAGGTGTAACTTTCAAGAGATGAGTAGAGCAAAGAGACATTCAGAACCATAGCTTTTCTAACAGCAGCAGTTAGCTATTTCAGGTCATTCTTTTCCTTGACATAGGCTTTTTTAATTATTGCTAGCATAAGTTTGCCAGGAAAATAAGTTCAGTCTTCTGACAAACTCTGTGTAGGCTTTCTGTAGGGTGATCTGTGGTTCTGTATGTTAGCAAAAACAAGAACAAAAATATGTTGGTAGGAAACCAAGAGGAAGTACAGTTTTAAAGTTTCACTGCCTAACAGAACAGCTGTCTATAAATCTTCTGTACATCTTTTACCTTTGCAAAACTGGATACTAGCCAGCAGTGCACAGTCCAACACAGGCAGGGAATCCAAATTTTTTACTGCCTGAAGCCTCTGTAATTTCTTATAGCTTTTCAGTTTGCATGTACAATGCTACTATTATGATCATACCCACACTTCTTTGCACACAAGATAGTGATTACCTAAGGCAGTGTGGAATCAGACCAAGAAAGGCAGTGAAGAGGACTCTTTCCTTATGATCAATATTTAAGTGAGAAAATACTGAATAAGAAGGAACACATGCATTTTCATGAGTACTCACTTTTTTCCCCCAACTGTTTTCAATAGCATTAAGCATTTTTTAATTAAGAATTCAGACAGGTATTAAAATATTCAAATGCATAAAATTTTCCAATGGATTATCAATGCATTCAAATCCATTTAAAATTACATTTTTGTAGCATACCTGTATAAAATGCTACTTGCTCATCTCTGCAGAAGTCCTACTTAAAACCTATCACATATTTACAAAACGAAACTCTTTCTGTATGATTTTGGGGTGCTTTAGCATACCTCTCAGTACTTTGTTCAGAGTGCTAGGGGACTAAAATATCTAGCAATGCCAGGAATGATTATACAACATCTAATTAAAAGATCTGGTAATCTTTTATGTTCTTTGATTAGGGTGCAGCAAGATGCACTCAATTTGTCACATGCTGAAAGGAACATTTAGGGTGAAGGACTGCAAGTTTGCAATTTCAACAGAGTTTGTATGCTTGTTATTGCATATGATCCCCCACAAAATGTTTTATAAGATGTGATAAACTGTGTGTTTCTCATTCATCCTTACATTTTTTATTCAAAGATTGAAAGTAGAGGTCTACAGCAAAGAAAGATGTAACTGGTGGCTTTTCAGCAGTGTAATGGAGAGCAATCATCCATCATTTATGTTCTCCTTCTCCCTCACACAGTCTTATACATATGAGGTAATAACTGCAGTTTGGATGAAACTGCAGCAAATACAAAACATACAGGTTCTGCTGTAATTTTGATAAATGACAAAAATATATTTATGTGATTATTTTGTAATACTGCATCGGTATTTTAGATAAGAAGATGATGTCATTCAAGGAAACCTTGAAAATCTGGAGAGGTCTGTTAAGACATAGATAAGATCATGTTCCACAAATCTGTTAAGAATGGCTATAGTTCAGACTAAAGGCCCTGTAATCAAAAGTGAAAAATTGATTTAGAAGAAATTTAGCAAGTAGAGGATATGCTGAAAGGTTCTCAAAAAAGTTTCCTGGGCTTGAGCTGGGAATTGTATTTCCAGGACACAAGGCAGATGATATGTCCTAGTCTGTACTACCCAGCTGAAAAACGAGGATGGAAAGTGCTTTCACATCTCCAGGCATATATGTTCTTCCTGCCTTTTATCCCACTCATACTTTGCTTTCCTCAAAACAAACTACCCATTGCTGTATAAACATACTTCCCTTCAGAGACTTGATAGTTTTTGGTCATGAGAAGTTTACTTGTCAGAGAACCAAGGACCATTATGAGTTCATGCATATTCCTCAGCTGCCACATCTGACCAGGCAATATGGCTTACTTGTTGGCACAGTTTGCTTACAAACTGTGCAAAAAACAGGCCATTTCATTTTGAGACATGATTTTAATGTATTAGTTGACACTATTAGTTGAGAGGAAATTGGTTCTGCAACTTTCATTTCTATGGAACTGCAGTAAAATCATTAAGACTGGTGTGAATGGAGAATTAACAGGAATTTTCTGCTATAGAAGCAATGGAAGAAAAAGCAGAACACTAAGACTATAAGAATAGCATGTGCTGACAGCATGTAGCATTGATTTTCAAAACATCTGATTCAATAGACAAAATCTGAGAAAATTCTGAAGGACTGCAGAGGTTGAACAAGATGGAGAGATTAATCTCTGAAGAGTCCAACAGACACATAAAAAATGGAAAAGCAAGTCACTCACCTAAGAAAAACTGAGGAGGTGATGAGCTGATGTTCTTTGGAACCCGCATCGTCCTGAGGCCAACTACTATTGTACATGAACCTTGGTCACTGCACACTGAAGAGAATGCTAAACTACAAAAGTCTTGGTGCCTGTAAGTATATGAGCATGGGTGTCAATGTGAGCCAATGTAGTTGGGTCTATTTATTTATTTATTTCCCTTTGTTTCATTTTTAATAAAATCATCTTTCTTTTCTACAGGGTCTGCATTAAGTTTTGCTACAATTTTTCTACTAAGTTATGACATCACATCCTACCTTCTCTGTTTTTGTTTCATTTTTATTTTCTATTTCATCACATATTTTCTTCCTGCATGAGCTAAAAACAAAACAAGACAAAATAAACACCCCTCACCAAGAAACCCAAATAACTAATCAGTATGTGGACCCTAAAATTTGTTTCACAGATAATACTTCACAGACACAGAGGTTTAGAAGAAAGATTGCCAGAAGCTGAAGCACAGCCAGACAATGAACAAATTGCAAAAAATATTCCTTTAACAGAAATTGAACAAATACCTTCTGTCAAGAGTATACAATTTGCTCTGGATTTTTGTGCTTCACAGATCTTGAATGCCTAAAAATTCTGTGGAATTCAGTAAAGGTCCAGTGGAGTGGTTAGGTTGACTTGGCAGTTACATGATTTCTCTATCAATGTAATTTGCAAAAAATTAAAACTGTATCAAAGGCACAGATTCATAAAGTAGTATTTACTTCTTGGTTTTAAAACCAGAAAAGCATGAGGAATTAAATGCATCTACAATGGCTTTCACAGTTTTAAATGCAGTTGTCATCTGCATTGCCAGCCAGCTCGGAAGGCCAATGCAAAGGGGCAGGTTTTGGGGACACTGTTCAAAGCAGCTTTTGGGGACACCTTGTTCCCAAATGTAGATGTGCAGATAATGTAAATTCTATGGTAAGAATAATTGTATCAGGTCATGAAGGATGAACTCCAAAACCAGGCTGTCTGGCACTCTTACACTGGAAGTAGACAAAAACAGCTCCATATTGGTTCCAGGAATACAAAGTGAGAGTAAGTGAAAAGAAATACCTCAATTAAACGCCTATTTTCTTAAAAAAAACAAGAAATAACTGCAATTTCTACCCAGTCAGGTAGTTCAAGCTCTACAAGCTATAAATGAAGTCTGTATGTGAAAGTCTCCCATTTAATTAGCAAGTGACAGTTTAGAATGTTAACAAACAGGTGCCTGTGTGTCTAGATAATTTCAAAATAGTTAGAGCCTCTTAAATATTAGTTCAGTTTAGCTATCACTGCACAGTTAGCATTCTTCCATACTGGCCATTAGTTTAAACACAGCCAGTCTTTGATTACTCAACAAAAAATAGGGAAGGAGAAAAGGAAAGAGACAAAGGTAGGAAGAAAGCATGAAAGGGTTAAGAGATAATTCCAGAGTATTTCAACAACTAGGATATTCACAACGGAGGAGGGTAGAGGATGGAAAGGGAGTCAAGTGCTGTTTTTTTTAGTTTCATCTTTTGCTTAGACATATTAGTGATTCAGTTCTGAATGATGTCTGTCTCTTGATCAGTCATAACAACTCCATTTTCACTGCCTTGGAAGATGCCTTTGACAACCAGATCTACTGACCAGGCATAGGTTTAAGTCTGATATGCTGAAGCTGTTTTATGCCATGTAGAATAAAAAAACAGCTGAAAACTAGAGAGAATCTGTAAGCCTGAAATTTGTAGCCAAAGAAACAACTGCAGCAGCATTCCCCAGCTGAGCCTATTACTGCTGCACAACAGTGATAATTACTAAATTTTTATATTTATAGAAAACTGAGACCTCATAAAGATCCAGCTGCACCTTTATCTAAGTACAATATGTAACCATTTTCTATAAATATGGACATTTGGTGGAAGCATATTTTAATTATTAAAACGCAGGATTAAGGTAGAGGAATTTTTAATTATTTATTCGTAATGCATAAAAATTCTGCCTTTCAGGAAAATCAATCTGACTCATTCCCATTGTCACTGAACACATCACTGATCATCATTTAGTGATTTTTGGCCATGAGGGCTACAGAACGATTATTTTTTTTTTTGCAGTATGTCTTGACAGGAAACAAGCAGATTATCAAAGTTTTCGATCACAATGGCTTATGTGCATAAAAAACGACTATGCAGGCTATAATGCTGGAAACACTGGCACCAAGAAGTCTGTCAGTGGTGTGGAGCTGCACAGGTAGAATAAGACTGAGACATTGATTCATATGAGAAAGGTGGAACACTTCAATTATTTATCTGCAAACAACTGCAGCAGCAGCAAACCCCTGACATAGCATAAGATGGTTAACTTTGAACTTGGAATAGATCTTATAGTCACTAAGGTACCTCAGAAGCAGAAGGCAAGTTGTCAGTAATTAATGGCTTGTGGATTTAAGAAAAGAGCAAGGTGTCAGCATTTACACAGCGAAGGAGAGGAAAGTACGAGGGACTAATCTAGCTGACAACTGCAGGGAGTTTTGCAAGTGTTTGCAAGCAGCATCTTAAGAAATATTCATCTGAAAAATTACTTTACTTATAAATGGATTATGGCATCTAAAACTCCACATGTCTTTTATTGTCACTTTGGGCTGCTGGTCTTCTTCCATCTTGTTTAATAAGATTTACCTTAAAATGTTTGTCCTATTTTAACAACAGCAGCACCAGCCAAAGTGAAGAAAAAACAACCAACCCCATTTTTATGTCAGAAAAACCTCTCTCTTTTTATCAGCCCAAATGGTTCCAAACGCTGTTTTTGTATAGTGCATGATGTGTGTGTGGGGCAGCAGTGGCTATATATAACACAAATACACAAAACAGGTGAGGTGGATTTCAGTCTACTGCTGACGTGCTGCCTCCTTTTATCCCTTTTCCCTCCTTGAAATAAACTGCTAAGCTTTCAAATGCTGTCCTGACTCCATGAAGTCACTTGACCTAAAGGGATTATAAAATTCTCACCTGTTAAAACTGTTCTTTGTTAAACAACTCAGAGAACCCAAAGCAATAAAAACTAGCAGAAGTCATAATGTCATCCAGAGACAGGGAAAGGAAGAATTCTGGTATCTAAATTGCTGTTTAAAATATCAGCAATGAAAATGAATTGAAAATAATTTAGGACCTCTCATTTTCTCTTTCCTATTCGGTGTTTATTTAATTTCTATAACACTACTACATTAAGTTCATGCACAGGCTGAACACATGTGGAAAATGACCTGCAGTTTCATTCCTGATTATTTGGCAGGAGGGTGTTGGGGTTCTGTGGCAGCTGGGGTCATCAAAGAGCAGAGCCTGGCAGCGGGGCTCACCCCAGCACCCCAGCCAGGAGAAGGCAGCCAGGAGGGCACTGGGGCAGCCCCAGCCCCTGGCAGTGGGCACCTCTGTCTTGTTGGAGCCCAAGGCAGGGCTCTGGGGACAAATGCAGACAGAACAAGGACAGCGCGGCTTCCGATCATCATCTCAGCCTGGCCATCCTCACTTCCAGAAAAGTCACACATGGAAAAACAGAAGCTTTCTGAGAAGGTATGTGCCATGAAGTTTTGATAGCAAACATGATTTTATCTTAAAAATACAAGCAAAAAACAAAAAGAAAAAAGAAATCTGTCCTCCTTGCTTTCAGAAACCATTGTTCATTTCTTCTGTTTCCCAGATAGGATTTTAGCAACTGAAAATCAAAATATTTATTCTTAAATTAAAACATATAAAGAGAACCCAGAACAAAAAACACTTAGTGGAAGAAATTGAAACAAGGCTGTCGTGACAAGTAATACTCTTATCTAGAAAAAATAGTGTATTCATGCAAACTAAACTTTTGAATCCACCACCATTCTTTACAACTGAATTCAAACTAAGACCAGGCTGGTAGTGACTGCCAGCAGTCATACACCTTCTTATATTCCTGGCTTTTTCTTCTGAGTGGTCCCTCATGCAAGTTTTGGGGGCCTCAGCTGTTACAGTAAATGCTTGTAGGCCACTGGTATATACCAGATGAGTAAAATGATCTGGGATAATGACAATCCTTGGGAACTACCAAATGTGGAAAGACCTACTGTCATGGTTTGAGCCTGGCACAGAGCCAGTGCCCCCATGAAAACACTCTCTCCCTGGGGTCTGCTGTGAGATGTGACCAGGAATAAGCAAAACAGGCTCCAGCTTAAACATAAAGAACACTTTATTACCTAAACTACAGGAAAATAGGAAAAAAACTTTAAGGAAAAGAAAAAAAATATTGAAAACCTTACAAAAAACACTTTCCTCCTCCCCACCACCAGAATTTCCCAATCCGATACATTCTCCCAAATCACCAACTGCCCAGCCTGGCACCACCCTTTAGAATACTCAAACTTCAGTCCATGAAGAGGAGAGGAGCCCTTCTTGTTCCATAGTCTTTCCCTGGAAACACGCTGAAACCTCGTGTGCTTCCAATGTCACTCGGCACCGCCCGGAAAAGTCCTTTTGCCGCTTGTGACACCTTCCTTCCATGCTCAGTGCTCTCACCACTGTGGATGGACCAGAGCTGCTTCTAGGGCTGTCTTTTAAGGATGCCTTGTCTCACTCCAAAAAGGCACAGTCTCTGCTTTGGGACATCTGTCCCCCCCATATTTTTCCAACCCCCTGGGGCCGAGGGGTCCCCATGATGAACCCTCCTGGTTCTGAGGCACTGCTTCCCCCCAAGTGCAATCTCTGTGTCACAGGAACAAACTGAGTCCATGGCCACACAAGACAAGTCCAGCCAAAAGGCCACTCCAATCATCTCTCCCCACTCAATCATCTCCACATCCTTCGGGCCAGGTCCTTGTCTCATCTCATCTCCTATTTTCCTTCTTATTCAGCTCCGAGGAGGATCAGCATTTTTGCAAGGCTCCAATCATGAAAGAAAGGGGTTAAAACTTCCAGTCCCTGTCTGCCTCAGGACGCCAATACTCCCACACGCGCTGCTGCTGCTGCGCCGGCCTGGCCGGGCTGCACCCTTCTCCTCCTGGGCCGGCTGCTAACACATTCAGATGCCGGCTCTCCTCTCTCTCCCTCCTGGGGGGGGGGGGGGGCATGGCTGCTCGATGTCTCTTGGGGCTCCTCCACCCTTCCATCCTCGAGGGCCTTCTCACCCCCCATCTCTGTCCAGGCCCAGGCCTACCGAATGGCTGCTCCTCCCCCACCCAGCAGCAGCGGCTGGACAGGGGAGGGAGATCTGACCTCTTCGCCTCGACGTCCCAAGAGAGCTCTCAGGACCGAAGCTCTGCTTTTTAACCCCTGTGTATTCTCAGAGGTGTGTCCAAACGCTACTGGCTACACCAGGTGCCAGTATCAAACTCCGAACATCCATTGGTTTGACCGCAGCATCCCAGAATTCCCACTTCTTCCTGGTCAAACCACCACACCTACATCAAAATGCACCCTGAATTTAACTTATGTTTATTGGTTTTAGGACATTTGGACTAGATTTTTCCCAAGTAGAAAAAAGCGTTAGGCATGGGAGAATTAAGAAAGGTATTTTAGTCTGCAGAACAGGGAAGAGTGATTTTCACCTAAGAAATGTTAAGAACTGCCCTAGGGAACAATGGGGCAAAATACATGGAGCATGAAAAGAATAGACCTACTGAGCCTTTTAGTTTTAATACTACTATTACTAATAATACTACTACTACTAATAATAATACTAACACTACTACTACTAATAATAACAATTTCCTTTCTATACACAATATCTTCCCCAGCTGCTGCTAAAGTTATTCCTGTGTTGGAATCAGAATATGGAACATTCCTTAGCAACGCCTTATCGTCTATGTCTTGCTTTTTTTTGAGATATTTGAGCAATGAATTTTCTCTAGTGGATATTGGCTGCCTCATCAAGTCGTCTTCACTTTTAAAATGTAAACTACTTTCTGCTCTCCTTGGATTCCTTTAATTTATTTCTGAAACTTCCTTCTGAGACAGAGCATTGCCTCCAATCACCTGGTATGCCGCCGGGCTTTTATTTCTTTTGTATATTGTGTCAGGTACAGACACACTTAAAGTTGCCCTCGTCAGCATAACTCTGAGCATTACAAGCCCAAGTTGTACGGCACAAGACTTTTTATTTCACAGTACAGGCTGGAGCTAACCTAATCTCTTTTAAAGATGATTTACGGCATAGCAAACTGGTGAATATGGGCTAAGCACTCAACCTTCCTCAATTGAGAAAAAAATATGAATATATATAAGTACATAAGACTTGCAAAAAGATCGACTTTTTAGCTCAAGCTGTTGAAATTCATGTTTATAGGTTTGGAATCTCCCAGTCCCTCAGCCATCATTATTGATAGTTATTCAAAATTCAGGTGGACAAGACTACAGGCAATTTGATCTCAGTTTGAATTTAACCCTGCTTTCAGTAGAAAGCTTGGCTCAGTGAGCTTCAGAGTTTTGTTTGAACCAAACGTTATCTGGGCTTCTATGAATTACAATGCACTTGATGCAGACAGGCCACTGTTCAGTAGTGAATTTAATGTTGATTCTAAAAGCCTCATGACCCTTCATAATTTGAAATTTATTTCTATCTCAATTTTTTAATTAGTCAATGGAATTCTACTTGGTATTTAATCTGATACCTTGCTTCATTTTGTTGATAAAGTATCATAGGAATATAAAATCTGAACAATAAGTATATTCAGCACCCTTTTCTTCTTCTGATTGCCAAGTATTATATTACTTGGACATTTTGTCACACTTCTTCCTTTGCCCCTCATCTTGTTATTACAATTCTGTGAGCAGTCACCTCCATTTCATGTTACTGGTAAGAAGAACAGCTGTCATTCACAAAATCTTTCACAAAGAAATATCCTTTTGTGAGCTGTCATCCCAACAATTTTCTTAAAAAGCTATTGATTTTTTTTTCTGTTCATTTCTCTTCACGTCATACATAGAAACTTCATACTTTTGAAGGTGCTGTAACTAGGAAGAAAATGTAGCAGATATGTTTTGCACCAAGTTTCCTCTTTTATACCTTGAGCTTCATGTTTCTGCATGTTTTAAGTCCTTTCTATCATTATCTTTGCCAAGCAATCAAATCTCTCTTGAATGCATGTTGTAGTGTATTTTGTTAATTTATTTAATTACACCCCCATTTTCTGTATCACTCCCCCATTTTCTGTAATGGTTCTGCCCTCACCAGTTCTTCCTGCCATTGTATTGTCTATCATTTGGTTACCTTGGTTACTCCCGCCACAGTTTATGTCAATCCTCTCTGTTATATGATTTCCCCTCCCCTGTGTTTCCGTATATGTCAATTTGTTCTCCACCCTGGGCCCAGTCAATCACTCCCCATTCCTCTCAAGCTTCCAGAATCTTCTTTCATCTGGGAGTTATGATTGGCTGTGGCTCCAGGGCCCCTCCCTTACAATGTAACTATTGGTTTTGCCCCAGTGCCTATTATGTTAAGTCCACTCCCTTACCTTCCCCTATTGGTCCTTTTAAACCCCTCCCCGAGATCCCTCCTCCCCTTCATGATCCTGTTGCACCCTTCGTTCCTGGTCACTCACCGGCTGACACCTGTTAGATATCAGCCAGGTTGTCACTCCCTGGTTGTCACGTTGGGTTCTACAATAAATCTGACAAGTCGCCAGTGAGTGTCCGGACTCTTTACTCTCATCAGCCAGCAGCGATTTTGTCCACTGTGAGCACAGCCCGAAGCCTTCTGATGCCGAGGGGTGCTCACACATTTGCAGTTGGGTGTTGGCCGCCCTCCTGCCAGCCGGACACCTGACTTTAAGGCCACACCTCGCTGCAAATGCATAAGTCTTTAAAAGCCCTAGAGATACTGAAAGAACATAATTTACTTCTTTGGGGACCAAACTATAAATCACAGTCTAGCATTACTTTTTAAAATTTATTAAAATTCTGGCAAGAAATATTTATGCAAGTGACTACTGACCAAAACCACTAACCTTAAGCATAAACAGAGCTGGAGCAGAATGTTTTACAGATTTCCTATCAAATCTCGCCTAATTTACAAGTGTTCAGAATTATTTTTCGAAAACCAAAACATTTAAAAGAGACATTTTGAACAGGGTGGGTAGTAGTCTTAAGCCAAGAGAAGTTCATATTTGTGACTGAATCCCTCCTCTAATCAATCTCTGAACCCACAACCTCTCCCTTTTTAACATATTCCCCTCTGGTATCAGTTACACAGATCTAGTCATAAATTTTTAACTCTTCAATTCAGTGCTCCTAAAAAGACTTAAAAAATTAAAATAATTTAATTGTGGAATGCATACTTGGTTTTATACATTTTAACTAATCCATACATACACTAGCACAGAGAGCTTCATGTCTCCAGGTGCTCCGTGCAATCTACTGTTAAAAAAGGAATCACAGAGGAGAGGAGACCTCAGGAAATGGACACTTGGATCACTCCTGTTTCCAAATGCATTTTATAGCCATTTTTCTTTCAATCACCCCACACAGCTGCAGCAGAGACTCTCTTCCTTGCTATTCTTATTTCTCCTCATTCATATTGAGTAAGAAATTTTACACATGTCAAAACAGATTCTTCTTAATTACATCTACTGTAGAAAATTTAATTTTGCTTGCCTCTTTTGAATAACTACATTTTTCAAAGACTATGAAGTATATATACAATACATACTTAAACGAGACTATGAAGTATATATACAATATAGGTCAAAGGTCAAGGGTTTATGATTCTCCAAAGGCAGAGAGGCTGAAATTATTGAATGAAATAGAGAAAATAAAAATTGAACACAACTAACGTTTTAGTCAGAGAGTGTTCCAATACATCTTCTGAATCATTAAAGTATTTCAAAATGAAGAAATGAGAAATGGAATATATACACATGCACACAAACACACATATCCGCAAAATCTCAAAAACACCAACCAAAAAAACAAACTGAAAAAAAACCCCCACAGAAACAACAAAAAACCCTACTAAAATACCTGGTGAATAAAGAAAGGATAATGATAACTTCTGTCTGGACAGAGAATCACAGAATATTCTGAGTTGGAATGGGGCCAACAAAGGTCATTGAGTCCAGCTCTGAAGTGAGTGGCCCATACACATATTGAACCAACAACTGTGGCGTTATTAACACCATACTCCAATAAACTTATTTAGAGGAATTAAAAAATGTTTTTAAGAAAGTTTTAAAAGCTTTCCCCAAAGACCACAGACAGAAATATTTTGGAGTTAGTGACCCAAATACAAGATAAATGAATACTAAATATGCTTTGAATAATGTGATAGCACAACAAGGTGATAGGGTATTTTTGAAGCCTGTGATTAAAAAGTGAAAATAAGCTGCTTCTGTGACTGCTGGTTGCAGTTATGTATATGTGTCTATGGATTTAAAGAACAAAAGCAACTCTCCTGATGTGGGTACATTTTTGAAGACTAAAGGTTAGTATCAGGTAAGGTGCCTCCTAGAGGTCTCTCATCAGTCAGTTCTTCTTGCCTTTCTCATTACGAAATGTAACATCCCAAAAGTTCGCAAAATCACAGACTTCACAAACTTCCCAGCAGAAATCAGAGAACTGTAAAATAGCCTCTTTGGGAGCAGGAGAAACTTTAGATGTCTTTTTTTTTGTTCAGGAAAATGTCAGGCTGTGAAGAGTCTTCATTTTTCTGCCAATTATTGAAATATCCTTTATCATTTAATTTATAAAACTATTTCACTTCTAAAATTTCATTAAAACCCCTACAGTTTTACTTTAAAAACTTAACCAAATTGGATTCGGTCAGTAAGTGAGAAATCCAGCAATAAGGAAGGGATTCTCCCACTCTGCACTAGTGCAGCCTTGCCTTGAATATTGTATGCAGTTTTTGGCCCTGAGATACAAGAAAAATATCAAACAATTAGAGAATATCTGAAGGAGAGCCGTGAGGATGGTGAAGGGTCTGGATGGGAAGCCACATGAGGAGTAGTTGAGGTCACTTAGTCTGTTACGCCTGAAGAAGTGAAGGCTGAACAGAGACCTCAGTGCCATCTACAGCTTCCTCATTAGGGGAAGAGGAGGAGGAGGGGGAGACTTCTCTTCTCTGTGGTGGCCAGTGACAGGACCTGAGGGAATGGCCTGAAGCTGTGTCAGGGCAGGTTTAGGTTGGATATCAAGAAAAGGTTTTTCACCCATATGGTGGTTGGGCACTGGAACAGGCTCCCCATAGAAGCGGTCCCAGCAGCAGCCTGACACAGTTCAAACATTGTTTGGACAACACTCTTGGGGACATGGTGTGACTCTCGAAGATGGTGCTGTGCAGGGCCAGAAGCTGGACTTGATCAAACTTGTAGGTCCCTTCCTAATCTGCGTATTCTGTAATTCAGTGGACCCAGGTCCTGCATCACAGCATGAGATTAGTGCTCATCCTCAAAGCTTCAAGTGACATAAGATTGTGTGGGCCCTTCCTCCATTAGGATTAGACATAGTTGGGCATGATGAGCTCTAAGAATGATCCTCTTAGCACCTCTTCACAGAAGACATACAGACCTCTATATTATCTCTAAAGTTACATTTGTTCTGTTTCTGAGTGATTATTTTTTTTTAGGATACCAAGTGCTATCTACCTATTTTTGCACAGCTCCTTCTTACCCTTTCTGTCTCTGGTGGTATCTTCTAAAGCTGCTATATCCCTTCATATCTAGCCCACGCTGATTTTAATTCCTCTGCCATGTTAGAGTTAAGCACGTTCACTTAAATGGAACAGTCACCTGTCCTTATCACTAAGAGACACCCTGTATAATGGATCTTAAAGTCCAAAGAGCAGCATACCAAAAAGGTTAACAGCAAATGAAATGGTGCATTTCAGTGTTTCTTAGGAACTCCATTAAAATTTAGTACCCATTATTGGTCTTTTTAAGATCTTAGCTTCCATTGAATCATCTGATTTTGTCCTTGTAGTTTCATTAATAATTCAAAAACTTTTGTTTCAAACACCTCGTGTCAGCATCTTTGTCCGTGTCATGCTAATAGCTCGAACTTCACCTGCGCATAAAAGGAAGGAGATCAGCACAGAGAGAGAATGAAACCTGAATTCCAGGCCTGCAGTAGCAATCAATCAGAAGAAACGTATTTTACACTGAGTGATAATAGCAAAAAAGAAAGTTGTTTAAAATTAGTATTTTACTGTATGATAAATAGAATCACATGGTTTTACTGCAGAGAATATCCATAGAAAGATAAGCTATAAAATATGAACTACAGATTATATCATAGAGGCATCTCATAGCGGCTCATTGCCTACTCATTAGCATAATATTGCCAAACACTTTCATTCCAATTATGAGAAATGGAGAAGAGACTTTAAAATAAGTTCCTACATACTCCTTTACATTTATAAAATTCCTCTATACATTGTATCTCTGCAGAAACATCATCCTTGGCACCACAAATAAATTCTGAATAAATATGCTTAAATACCGAATGTGGCATGGCTGAATGCATTATGAAAAAGGCTGAGCAAAAATAGATTTCTGACCCCACATTATTTTGACCTTTGCCAATGGCCTAGAAGAAATAAGGTCACAGTCAATAACTTAAAAGCCAACAAAGATTCGGTAATTGGTTAAAAATGAGCAGTACAAATCATTGCCACAAGAAGATACGCTTCACTTCTTGTTCTGGTAAACAGGGACAAGAAAAATATTCCTTTCTAAACAAAACAATGCAAGCTATGCATACAGAAAGACTGTTTTAAGAAGAACTATACCAGAAAGCAAATACTCTTAAAGACTAAGTAGATAATTAAATAGGAATTTGCAATAGTCTCCAATAGCATAACTACAAAGGTAATTAATGAACAAGGAAAGGGGAGTAAAGAGGTGCCTGTTACAGAGATCCACACCTTGAGAAGGGTCCTAAAACACTCAAGCGATTTTAAAACAGAAACAAAGCCATAGAATATGGCTGGTTTGGAAGAGATGCATCATGATCCCAGACTCCAGCACTTGGCACTCCACAAGACACCCCAAGAGTCATACCAGGAGCCTGAGAACATCGTCCAAACACTTTTTGAACTCTAGCATGCATGGTGCTGTGATGACTTCCCTGGGGAGCCTGTTCCAGAGAGCAAACATCCCACGGGCAAAAAAACTTTTCCTGAAATCCAACTTAAACTTCCTCTAACTCATAATCATGCTGTTTTGAATCCTGTAATTGGTCATAAGAGTGAAGATATCAGTGCCTGCCCCTCCTCTTCCCCTCATGCAGGTGTTGAAGACTGCAATGAAGTCTTTCCCCAGTCTCACCTTCTCCAAACTGAACAGACCAAGTAACCTCAACCCTCCCTTGCCCAGCTGGTGATGCTGTGCCTGATGGCCCTCCTCAGGACATGCTTGGCCCTCCTGGCTGCAGTACATTTGCCATTGACCAGGACCCCCAGGTCCCTTTCCACAGTGCTGATCTCCATCCTTACATTCCTCAATCTATACACACAGCCAGGGCTGACTTGGCCCAGGTACAGTATCTGGCACTTGCCCTTGTAAAACTTTGTACAGCTGGTGATTGCCCATCTCTCTTAATTGTCTCCCTCTGTCTGCAGGGCCTCTCTGCCCTCAAAAGAGTCAACAACTCCCACCAATCCAGTGCTGTCAGCAGACACAGAATTGCTTCGAGCCTCACATACAGGTGGGCAATGAACCTGTTAAAGAGAGCTGGGCTGAGCGAGAGCCCTGCAGAGCCCAGCTAGTGACAGATCACTGGTCTGATGTCACCCCATCCACTGTAACCCTTCTTGCCTGACCCATGAGCCAGTTGCTCACACATCACTTATCACAGTTATCCAGCAAAGCTTTTGGTACTGTCTCTCACAGGTTCCTTCTGGACATTTTTTCCAGAAGAAAGCTGTGAGAGACAGCATCAAAAGCTTCACAGAAGTCCAAGAAAAATCCATCTGCTGGCTTTCCCAGATCTACTAGGTGAGTTACCCTGTTATAAAAGGAAACCAGGCTCTGTTGTCATATTGCAAAGGTTCCATATTGTTGTCTCCTTATTGCACGAGTTTCATACCTCCTTGATGTTTCTCATAGGCAGCTCCTCTAAGCACTGACTCTTCCTTCTTCTTATAGCAACCAACTGATTCCAATTTCCCTCTCAACCAATCAACCCACTCTTTTATAGCACTCTTCTCATTGGCTACAGCTGTGGCCTGTTAAAGTCAGGCCTGTTCCTAATCTCTGATAATTGGCTCAGCTGCAACTCCTTAGGGGTAAGATTACTTTCTATACTACCTTTATTTTCTTTTATTCTATCCCCTACAAGGTTTGACAAGCAGGACTTTACCCTAATGAACCCATGCTGGCTGTGACCCGGCCTTAAAATAATAATTCTATGTGTAGTTAAAAAAAACATATACAAGCTCTCACAAAAATCCTTAGAGTTTTTAACTTGAGGCAACTTGAAAGAGTAATTTGGTCATACCCTTTAAGTACTTGCATAGCTGTACTTAAATCTTCGGTGTACTTGTATGCCTTTGTAGTGATTTTCATTCTAGTAAAGGAGAAAGTTGTGTCACTATTCACTAGACAGTTTGCTGGATGTATTAACTTTAATTAATTAATTTAATGCTCTGCCATTTAAATGACAGGATCAAGTTTTTGAAAAGGACATTGAAAATGGCCTGCCATGTGTAGAGGCCTGAACTAACTGCTGGCCATCCCAAAGGAGTACACTGTTAGTACCAGCATAGCAACCGGTTTTGAAGATGTGGAACCTCTTTTCCATACTGGAGAAGGAGAGGAGGGAAACTGCAGCTTGGATGAGGATCACGGTTGTCCGCTTTTGTGACGGTGACAGGAGCTGGTTCAGAGAAACAAACCAAAGCAAGATGACACCCAGAGTTCCAAAGGCAGAACAGAATTTTTAGTGTGCAACAGTTCTGTGTGTCCCGACTCAGGAAGAGATCAGTTGCCATTTGGTCTGAAGAGGACATAGACAAAAACCTGAGTAACTGGAACACGATGAAGGCTTAAAATTTGTATTTGAGGCAAGAGAACTATCACATTTTCAGATCATGAAGAAAATCTAGTTCATCCCAAGTCTAACTTAACTAAAAAAAGTTAGCATTACTTTTAAATTATTATAATTCAAAATTACATTTTTAATGGAGAATGTTTTCAATATTTGTATTTAAACATCTCACTGTAGCTTTCAGGAAATAATGTGTAATTTTTTAAATGTTTGGAATCATTTTCAATCTCTTCCATATTGACTGAAGTAGTTCTTAAGCAAATGTTTGCATGTGCAATTAGAAAACTATGTCTGAATATGTGCAGCAATTATATTTGCAGCACTGTACATTTCTGGACATTTATGCCATTGAGATTAGTTGCCTCAAATATTTACACTTATTATTTAATTTTAAAATGTTATCGGAGACACTTCAGTTATACTAGAAATCTATGCTATGTTATTAGTTCATACACATATACTCTGACCTTTCCTTTTTTTATCCATCTGCTTTTTACTCTGAAGATGGGTAATTAAAAATTTCATAATATTTCATTTTACAACAGATTTTTTGCAAGTGTGTGGGATGATGAGGAAAATCTTCGTTGCTTTGAGTGACATATCTTTTATTTCTGTTTCAAAAAGCACTCTAATCACATGTTCAAAAACTAATCTGAATTCCAGGCATGTTTTAACTTCAAGATGTGCACAACTGTCTTCCATGTCAGGACTAGTAATTATGTTAATGGAAAAGTATATTGATATATAACTTGGACAACATTTGTGAGTTTCTCAATCTAACCAAAGAATGTCTTTTATTTTCTAAAGTTCTATGAAATTCTTTTGTGTTTCTCAATGAATTACTGCAACTTTGAAACATACAGTTTTGGAAGAATAGGCTTGGGTATATTGTTAAGTATGATATTTTTGGAGTTTTTCAAATTTGTGTATCTAATGAACTGAAAGGTTACTTTGATGAAGTAATGATTTCTGCTCTGATCCCATATTCATTAAAAAGAAAATATGAGAGTACTTCATGCTGAACTGTTTTTATTTTACTGGCTGAAGTACCTTTGGCTGTTGAGCAGGGCTCATGGGGCATATTTTCTGTTTGCACTTTGACCACTCAAGCTTCAAACACAACTGCTAAAATTTATAACAGATCCCAAATCAATGACAAAGTTACCCTTTCCATGAACCCTAATTGGATTCACAAATATTTTTAAAGTTTTATTTTTAATATGCCATTTATTGACTCAACCAGTTATTAGCTTTTCTCTTGTAATAGGAAAGTGGTTCTAAAATCTGTATTTTGATAGTGTGATTCTTTGCCAAATATGGCTATAACTGAGAATTTTCTAAGACAAAACTCAGCATTGCTTAGGTGGTGACTCAATATGAGTGAAATATTAAAGGAACACAAGGTCAATGTCTCTTCACTTTGATAAGTGCTTTGATGAAAAACTCGGACAAATATATGTGTGGATGTATTTGTGCTTTCAAAGCAAATGAATTGAACAGAGTAAAAATAGAAAATTTTCTTCCCAAGGAAAAGAAGGCTATCTGTACATCTGCAGTTTGAGATGAAAGGTAGCACAAGGACAATAGTGCTTTCATTGGTGGTGATCTTCTCCCATTACAGCTTGGCCCCACAATGCTTCATTTATCAGGAATGTATAATGGGAGACAGTTTAAAAATATCCAAGTGATAGATATTCTTTTCCTGTTGTATTTAGAATAAATGACTTACTGTAATACTGGAATTGTAGAAGAATTTAGTTCAGAACTTCTGGGAAAATGAACTTAAGAAGCCCTTAAAGCATTCATCTATTTCTAAGCCTTTGCAGTATTTTTCTTAAAAGACTAAGCCCATTTCAAAAATCATTGTCCATATTGTCCTAACATTTTTGTGGTATGAGTGACAAATGCACATTTTCCTCACTGCTGGTCCATTTTTCAGATCTTTGTGTATATCACAAATCTCATTTCTGGAATAAGAAGTCTATAGTTTTATCTGCTGAACACAAGTATTTACACACTGAGTCTCATTAATTATACATCATGAAAAAAGTTTAGTTTTACAAATTACTTGTGCTACCTTTATAATGATTTCTGCTGCCTTTACAAGCATCTTTTCTCAGTTAAACCATACCAACTAAGATACATGTACCAACACAGCAGTGTAGGAAAATTCTGGGGAGAAATCAGCTGTAATATTTAACAGTCTGAACCTTTGTGAGGATATATATCTCTCTGCCCCTTCAAATTTTACTGTGTATCTCATTTGAAAGTGAAATCATGAGACAGAGACTGACATTAAATGTACACACTGCAGTGCTGGGAGCTGAGGGTACCCTGTTAAGGCTGGTTCCACAACAGCAGGCTCAGGCTGAAGGGTGCCAACAAGGGTTGGCCTGTCAGCCACAAGGCTTGACTTCAGACATAAGCAAAGGGCAGCTCAGACCAGACAGCAAAAGTAGTCTGTTTTCCTTCAGATCACCCATCAATCCCTTGGGGATGAATCCATAGAAAAGAATGGATAAGGCTCTTTAAAGACAGGGATTCCCTATGCACATTTCTCAGTGTCCCTTTCTGGAAGCCAGCCCACCATACCTCCTGGACTGGATAGTTACTGAAATTTCTATCTTAATGCAATTCTCTGGGCCTAGTTTCAATGCAGAGCAAGGACCAGCTCATTTACTGTGTTCCTGAAGAACCTATGCACTTTGCTACCCTGCCAAAAAGATATAAGCTTCTTTACTGAGCAGACAACCAAAGCACTGGGAACTATGAGTCAAAATGCACAGCAGCTGCAGGGATCTGAACACAGTAGGAGTAGGTCTCTGCTGGACAGAGAGTGGACACTGTGGGACAAAATGCCAGGGAAAGAGGCAGGCTGAAGACAACAGAAACACTAAAGAAGCTGATGGCCAAGGCAGCAGAAAAATCAGAGAAAATTTTTAGCATGGCCTAAAGGCAGAGTTTGTAGGGAGAGAGTTGTCAGGGGAAAAGCATGGAGGTGTTAGAATTCAGCAGCATGAGGGGCAAAGAGTTTGTCTCCCTTCTTCATTAAGAAACCGTCCTTGGCCAGAGGTAGCTGAGGTTCGAGATCCCTGGCAGTGCTGGTAAGGTTCAAGATCCCTGGAAATGCTGGTGATTGATCACCACAGGACCCAGTGAGATGCAACAGCTCAGCCTAGAGAAGGCCTTATATTTATGACATATCAGCTCATCTGACTTGCTTTTATTGAAGCAGAGAGCACCTGACTGAATAGTTATGCCAGCAGGTCCACAAGTCTGTGGCCCCAGTAAACAATGCAGATAAAAAGCTGGGAACAGGGCAGGGCTGGCAGTGTGTTCACTTGGCTCTGCTGCAGGAAGCTCAGGATGTGTGACCACAGCCCCAATATGGTGGTCAGCCACTCTGGTCAAAATTACCGTCGGAGATGTTTTGTTATTTTGGTACCCATGTGCTAAATTGTGAGAAAGCAGCATGGCAGGCTTTATTCATTTCCTTGATTCTTGGGATAGAAGGGGACTCTTTATCATTTTCTGTGATTATAATGTTCAAAAATAAGCTTCACTTCTCTTTATTAAGAAGATCCAGCATAAATTATTGAAAACTTCCTTTGGTTTTTCTAAATAAGCCTGAAGTTTGCTGAATGTCCATCATCATCATCATCACGTGCTAGAAGCTTTCACCTCCCTTTTGATGAATGTTTGTCCTTTCTGGTTGCTCTTCTCCATGGTGGGGAAGGTGATGACCTCTCCATGTGAATGTTGTGCTCCCTCTGTCACACTCAAGGCTCTGCATTGCTACTGTGGAGGGACACAGGACAATTTTTCCTTTGCTCAGCTTTCTGGGTGTGTCATGCTTTTCTTCAGTCATCACACTTATCACTTCCCTACCATTTTGGCTTCCCTTTTCTTTTGGCGTGAGTGCATTTCCCCCTGCAGCCTCAACTTGTTCTGTTCACATCCCTGTCAGGATTATGTGGTGCTGAAACTGCAATGACTCAGAGAGTCACTCTGGGCAGCTGGAATTGCAGCAGAGCTGAGCACTACAGGGGGAGGACAGAGGGCTTAGGCAAGGCATGATGCTGAGCTCTGGAGTTGGGAGACTTCCTGGCAGCCTTACAGGCAACCAGGGCAGCTCTGGGACTTCTGTCTCTGTTTAGATTCTGGCTGATCAGGTTCTCCCAGTCAAGTAATCTCTGATGGCTTTCTGCAGTCATCAGAGAAAAAAAAAAAAAAGAGCATTGTTTTTTCATTTGGAAAAAGAAAAAAATATATAAAAGGAGGTAGATTGAGGCATATTTTCACCAAATTACATAATTCCCCAAAGAAGGTTCTAGGAAATTGTTATCTATAATGATGAAAAACAGGAAAAGAAAGATTCGTGGTGAGCTGATTGTGAGCTCTTTGTTGGTTACAGTGGTACCCTATAGATTTCAGATTGAGAGGAACTTTACCCTCCCAGAAAGAAACAAGGGGAGTTCCAAAGAAGCCTGTATTTTTTTGCTACTTGCTGCAAGTTGTATGTGATGATACTCAGAAGGAACTGGTTGGTGGCCAAATAAAGTTTGATATATAAAGCTAATGTAGTATGGTTCAGATATGTAAAGATTCAAAAAAATAAACTATCATTCTCATCTTCCATGGCTTTATTGAAAGTAAAAAAACCTTCAGTATGTGAAAAAGTTTGATTTTCAAACTTTTATGACTTGTAGTTTTGATCATAGCACTGTAATACTTCTTTATCTGGGTTTGTTTTAATAATGTCTGAAGCAGGCACACTGAAATTGTGGCTCTTCTGTAGGAATGAGGCTGTTTCTCCCTTTTATTACAAGACTTCTGTTGGTTCCAGGTTTATGAATCAGTGCTGTTTTCTTGTGTCAGATTTTCTTGCAGTCAGGCTGCTTGTCTGAACTTCTTTTCCTATCAATGGAAGGTAATACAATTTGCTCAAGTACGAGTCATCTCGTCCTTCAGCAGATTTCTAAGGCAGGTCAGATGAATCATTTTCCTTGGTACCTACTTCTCCCTGCTGTCAACAAAGGGAATCTAACAGAGAAGCTCTGATATATCCCATACATGTGTAAGCATCTAAAGCTACCTGAGATGAAACCCACTTCGTGTTTGTGGAAAATGTACACAATCTATCAACATCAATTGGCTTCTGGGTGAAATGGAAGCCATGGGTACCTAACCTTCCAGCAGAGGTCTGTCCTTCAGTGAGGGAGTCCAAGTAATCACATTGCCTGCACTCGTGACTTTTATCTCTTCAATGGGTTTGTTGTGTACCAACCAATGCCCTAATGCAGAAAGGCTTCCTGCTCTGTTTCAGGGGAAATAAAAAAGAGTATTTAGTCTGATGAATTTCATCAATTGTATGGCACTTTTCCAGCAAAAATCTCTCATGCCTATTTTATTTAGTTGGAAAATCCTGGCCTGTTTTATTTGAGGTATTTGCCAACATGTAGGAGCAGTAGCAGTAACATCTGCCTTAGATGTCCACATCTTTGAATAGCTGAACTTGGGGCACCTGCATGGTACCTAATCAATGCAAAGAATTATGCTGTGGGCTTAATTAACAGTAACAGACCATTCAGTAATGTTAGTGCACACACACAGAGTCAAAAAGAGTAATTAATCTGACCTACTGTTTCCTCTATAATTTATTATTAAACATTTAAGAATATAGAAAAATTCATAATGGGCTAATAAGATATAGCCCTTAAAATGAAAATATGGACTACATTCACTGAAGACCAAACCTGTAGGACTTGGATCATTCCTCTTTGAATCTTAATCAACATTGGCTCCTAAAGAAAATGTGAACTAACTCTCAAAAGAGCTAGATATGTTCTAAAAGTCACAGTCTTAAGTGTTCCTAGCAATCAAGACATTCTGTTACCAACTCCATTCACTGTTACCATTTTGCAGTCAGAATTGTTTCATTTTTTCCCACGTTATAATTCATAATACTTTTCATGGATTTGTTCTGCACTTAGACCTTCCCTAGGAAAATAAGAATATATTCAGTGGCTTGCAACCCAACGGTAATCATGACAGAATTTGGAAGATGGTCTTCAATGGGATCCCTCAGGTTGGAAATGACCTCAGATGAGCATGTGCTCTAACATCCTGCTCAGAGTTAATAGTGAATTCAGCATTTAGACCAGGTTGCTCAGGGCTTCATTGGGTCAGCTGTCTAAAGCCTCCATGGCAAAAATGCCACAACGTCCTGGGCAGCCTGTCCCAGTGCTTTGCTGTCCTCAGAGTGATTCCAGGACAATTTGTTCCAGTTGGAACCTCTCCTCTTTTAGTCTGGGGCTCCTGTTTCTCATTCATCTACCATGCCTCAACATAAGAGGAATTTACATTCTTGCTAAGTTCCCTGTGGATATGGGCAGACTGCTGTAAGGCGCTCCCAAAGCCATCTTGTCTGTGGGTTAACAACCTGTCTCTTACAGCTTCTGCTCAGAGGGCAGGTGTGCCAACCCTGACCATTCTGCTGGCCTTCACTCAACTCACTCCAGTTTACCAATGTCTTGACCTGGAAACCAAAACTAAAAGTATCCAAAATGTGATCTAACAAATTTCAGATAAAAGTGACTAATCATTTTCCTTTGCCAATTGGCTGCAATTTTGTTAACAAAGCCCAGTATGTCAGGACACTGCTGACACATGCTTAGACACAAACATACATTGATGTAGTACCAGACTATTTTGTTGCACCACAAGGATTTGCAACTAAACACTAGCTTTGAGCCAAAAATATCATCTTTGCCGAGACAATCTTGGATTTTTTGTGAAAATATATGTCAAACCTACCTGGTTATCTGACTTCAGCCCCAATAAATCACAGGGTCTCACAGCAAGCAAATCTAGTGCATAGCACACTAGCCAAGTTTATGTTTCCTATGCAAGTATAAAACGACTTTAATGCCTCTGCTTTTTTGTGGCTAAAAGTCTATACAGAAGAAAATCTCTCAGAAACAAACAAAAAACCCAAACCTTTTCCAAAGGTTTGCCCCTCATTGATGGAAACAGGCTACAAAACTGTTTAAAAGTAGAAACCCAGAAAAATCTGGATGGGCTCCAATTACCTTAATAGGTGACCTGGCTCCTGATAAGCCACAGGTGTACTAATTACCAAATCAGAGGAATAACCTTGCCCTTAATGGGTTGCAGCTGTAAGTAATTAAAGTAAAGGTGATAAAAAGGTGGAATTGAGGGTAAGGGAGAACAATGAGGAAGAGGACCATGAGGAGGTAGGCAGGTCTCTGCTCTTCACCCCTCTTCCCCTCATTTAAAAATGTAAGGTGAGACCCCTGCCCCTCCTCCTCTCTTCCCCTCAGGTACGGCGAGACGTTCGAAGATGCAAGGTGAGACCCCTGCCCCTCCTCCTCTCTTCCCCTCAGGTACGGCGAGACGTTCGAAGATGCAAGGTGAGACCCCTGCCCCTCCTCCTCTCTTCCCCTCAGGTACGGCGAGACGTTCGAAGATGCAAGGTGAGACCCCTGCCCCTCCCCCTCTCTTCCCCTCAGGTACGGCGAGACGTTCGAAGATGCAAGGTGAGACCCCTGCCCCTCCCCCTCTCTTCCCCTCAGGTACGGCGAGACGTTCGAAGATGCAAGGTGAGACCCCTGCCCCTCCCCCTCTCTTCCCCTCAGGTACGGCGAGACGTTCGAAGATGCAAGGTGAGACCCCTGCCCCTCCCCCTCTCTTCCCCTCAGGTACGGCGAGACGTTCGAAGATGCAAGGTGAGACCCCTGCCCCTCCCCCTCTCTTCCCCTCAAGTACGGCGAGACGTTCGAAGATGCAAGGTGAGACCCCTGCCCCTCCCCCTCTCTTCCCCTCAGGTACGGCGAGACGTTCGAAGATGCAAGGTGAGACCCCTGCCCCTCCCCCTCTCTTCCCCTCAGGTACGGCGAGATTTCGAAGATGCAAGGTGAGACCCCTGCCCCTCCCCCTCTCTTCCCCTCAGGTACGGCGAGACGTTCGAAGATGCAAGGTGAGACCCCTGCCCCTCCCCCTCTCTTCCCCTCAGGTACGGCGAGACGTTCGAAGATGCAAGGTGAGACCCCTGCCCCTCCCCCTCTCTTCCCCTCAGGTACGGCGAGACGTTCGAAGATGCAAGGTGAGACCCCTGCCCCTCCTCCTCTCTTCCCCTCAGGTACGGCGAGACGTTCGAAGATGCAAGGTGAGACCCCTGCCCCTCCCCCTCTCTTCCCCTCAAGTACGGCGAGACGTTCGAAGATGCAAGGTGAGACCCCTGCCCCTCCCCCTCTCTTCCCCTCAAGTACGGCGAGACGTTCGAAGATGCAAGGTGAGACCCCTGCCCCTCCCCCTCTCTTCCCCTCAGGTACGGCGAGACGTTCGAAGATGCAAGGTGAGACCCCTGCCCCTCCCCCTCTCTTCCCCTCAGGTACGGCGAGATTTCGAAGATGCAAGGTGAGACCCCTGCCCCTCCCCCTCTCTTCCCCTCAGGTACGGCGAGACGTTCGAAGATGCAAGGTGAGACCCCTGCCCCTCCCCCTCTCTTCCCCTCAAGTACGGCGAGACGTTCGAAGATGCAAGGTGAGACCCCTGCCCCTCCCCCTCTCTTCCCCTCAGGTACGGCGAGACGTTCGAAGATGCAAGGTGAGACCCCTGCCCCTCCCCCTCTCTTCCCCTCAGGTACGGCGAGATTTCGAAGATGCAAGGTGAGACCCCTGCCCCTCCCCCTCTCTTCCCCTCAGGTACGGCGAGACGTTCGAAGATGCAAGGTGAGACCCCTGCCCCTCCCCCTCTCTTCCCCTCAGGTACGGCGAGACGTTCGAAGATGCAAGGTGAGACCCCTGCCCCTCCCCCTCTCTTCCCCTCAGGTACGGCGAGACGTTCGAAGATGCAAGGTGAGACCCCTGCCCCTCCCCCTCTCTTCCCCTCAGGTACGGCGAGACGTTCGAAGATGCAAGGTGAGACCCCTGCCCCTCCCCCTCTCTTCCCCTCAGGTACGGCGAGACGTTCGAAGATGCAAGGTGAGACCCCTGCCCCTCCCCCTCTCTTCCCCTCAGGTACGGCGAGACGTTCGAAGATGCAAGGTGAGACCCCTGCCCCTCCTCCTCTCTTCCCCTCAGGTACGGCGAGACGTTCGAAGATGCAAGGTGAGACCCCTGCCCCTCCCCCTCTCTTCCCCTCAAGTACGGCGAGACGTTCGAAGATGCAAGGTGAGACCCCTGCCCCTCCTCCTCTCCTTTCCTGTCATCTCATATTGTAAATTCTGCCTCCCTCCTCTCTTGGATGCAGAGCAGAGACTCCTGCCCTCCTTCTCTCTCTTTCAGGGCCTTTTGGAAATGGGAGGTAAATGCCTCGCCGACCTTTTGTAATGGAAGGTAAAACTTGCTCTGCTTTTCTCTGGTTTGGAAGCTAGGCAACTTGGACTTTGCAGGTTTTTGCTTTGCAGCCCAACTTACACACGGTGTTCTTTAAAAAACTTCAGCTCTCACCATATAAGAGAACCCATGTCTAAATTCCAATTTCTTGTAAAACCTGCAGCTTGGGGAGCTTTGGCTTAATGCAGATCTTACATTAATTTATGTGGCTGGAAATCAAAACCCAATAGGCACCTCTCTACCACATGCAGGCAGTGGGGTTTTGCACTGTCTTTTCCCAATTTTCTAGTACCTTTTCAGAGCAAGAGGTAGATTTTCTCTTAAAACAACAGGTAGGAATTCATTGTCAGTCACAGCTCTTAAAGTTCAAGTATTTTGTGCAATTCTGGAATTCATACCCTACCCTACTCCCCCCCCTTGAACCATCTAGATAAATTTCACCAAGCTGTTAAATCAGGGGAGACGTATCTTGTTTCTTCCCCTATTTTCAGATTTTGTTTTAACTTGATTTGAAGTTTATAAATGTCAGAACATTAAGTAGCAGTACTGTTTATTTCTATCTTGAACAAGGAACTCGAGGTTTCTATCTGCTTGATTTTGTCAAAATGTGCTTATTTACCTTTTCTCTATCATACATTTAAATTTATATAACATGCAGGGAATGTGTTTGCTGGCATTTGCAAGAATTAGAAGCACTTTCCAAAATAACACCTCTTTTTCAGATGCCACCTGAAAACCAGTATTTGGAATAGAAGTTTTTGGCTATTTGAAGCACAAGTAGCTATAGGATCTTTGGGATTTTCACATTCTAACTTGATGCTCTGATTTCTTGCAAGAGCATCTGTCTTAAACTGTGGTGTCTATGCTAATTTATGCGCCATTTGAATAAATAGATCCCATCAATGAACCAGAGGAAAATATTTACATCTTTTTCTCCAGTGCAATTGTCTTTTTTTGTTCTTTTTTCTATTCTTTCAAAGAACTCTCATAGGCATTGCATTTGCCATTATTCAAATAAATATTGCTACAGGTAATTCTCAGCCAGGTTAGACACTCACTGTTGTAGATGATACGCAAATGTCCAGTGTCTGCTAGGCTATGCCCCAGAGCAGTCATAGTTTGAAAACACAAGTTGTAACAGGTGGGTGCCAAACAAGGAGAGAAGTTGTTGTGGTGTGAGCTCATTCCCTGTTTTACTTCCCAGTCCCTTCCCAGGCACGGCAATACCTCTCTCCCTTCCCCCTCACCCCCTTGCTGAGTGAGTTCTGTCAATCAGTCTTAACATTCCAGCAAGGCCTCGTGTGGTTGGTCAAGTTCAAAGGATGCCCTTCAGGCCTGGGGTCATTGGCCTGTCTAGGTGTCCCTCGTCCCCTGAGACCCTCCTCCTCCCACCTGCTTGGTGCTCACCTGTCCCTTCCCTCCCCCTGTCCCTGGGCTTAAATTGAGCCAGGACCATGTGCCTAGTATTCTGTTGGAGCTGTTGCCAAGATTCAGGTGTCTGTGACCATGGAAAAAAACTCTGGATATTAACCCTCCGGCAGAATCCGTCTCCTTTCCTCTTCACCCTAGCCTGAAGCCTTTCCACCAAAGGTCAACTGAGGTTCTACAAGCCTGGACTTGTTTCAGCGCCCAGCTGCAACACTCAGCCAGCCAAAAGTGTCTCTGAGGCGAAACACCACAGTTGCCGCCTTTGGCCCAGCAGCAAGGGTCAGACCTGCCCAGGCACAATCTACCTGCTAATACTGGGATCGCATTGCCATACTTTGGCGCCTGAGTGTGGGACAGAGCAACTCTGCAGCCCCAAGAAGGAATCTCAGTACCTTGGAAAAACTTCAGCAGCTGAGCATCCAGCTCAAAGAGCTCTGACTGCATTGCTCTCAGCAGAGACTTTGGGATTAACCCACAAGAGGTTTCGTGGACTGTTTGGTGCCTTTGGAAAGTGAAGCTCCTTTCTGGTGAGCTGATTTTTCCAGGGGACAATAGGAGAGCCTTCCCTGGCCCAGGGGGCTCCTATTCCAATGAGGAGACCAGCCTGCCTGCACCTGGCCAGCAACAGTTTCCATTCCAGTAAGTATCTCTGCTCCTTGGTGGAGTAGAAGCTCAAAAAACAGGCTCTGCCATGAGTTCTGTTCCTTTTTTACTCTTGCTTTTAGGCTGCGCAGCCCCATGCTTGGACGCCAAAATATTGGAATACGATCCCAATATTAGCAAGTAGATTGTGCCTGGGCTGGTCTGACCCTTGCTGCTGGGCCAAAGGCGGCAACTGTGGTGTTTCGCCTCAGAGACACTTGGCTGGCTGAGTGTTGCAGCTGGGCGCTGAAACAAGTCCAGGCTTGTAGAACCTCAGCTCACTTTTGGTGGAAAGGCTTCAGGCTAGGGTGAGAGGAAAAGGAGATGGATTCTGCCGGAGGGTCAATATCCAGAGTTTTATTGCATGGTCACAGACACCTGAATCTTGGCAACAGCTCCAACAGAATACTAGGCACATGGTCCTGGCTCAATTTAAGCCCAGGGACAGGGGGAGGGAAGGGACAGGTGAGCACCAAGCAGGTGGGAGGAGGAGGGTCTCAGGGGGCAAGGGACACATAGACAGGCCAATGACCCCAGGCCTGAAGGGCATCCTTTGAACTTGACCAACCACACGAGGCCTTGCTGGAATGTTAAGACTGATTGACAGAACTCACTCAGCAAGGGGGCGAGGGGGAAGGGAGAGAGGTATTGCCACACCTGGGAAGGGACTGGGAAGTAAAACAGGGAATGAGCTCACACTGCAACAGAAGTAACTCTTACTGCAGAAGGCTTTAGTACAATTAATTAGTTTTGCAACTGAAAGCCCATTGGTGATAGCAATAAGGAAATGTTTTGAGAAAGACATAAATCTCAATATCTTCTGTTGTTTGAGTTTCCCAATAACATATACAAACCTGCTGTCAGCAGTACTTTAGCAGAAATTGTCAATTTTTTTTTGCAATAACAAGGCAGTATGATCCACCCTGCTAAGTAACCAGCCTTGGGAAGACTCAGAAAGCTTTTCTAAAGCATGGACTGTAAAATAAAAATGAAATATTAGTTTAAGAAAACTAGACCAACAGTTTAATGTGCTTATGATTTTCAAAGAACCTAAGCAGCAAGAGCTTATATGTGGAGTTCTGTTTTACTTCTCTACAAATTAATCAGAAGTTTCTCTGCTTCTGGTCATTTTTGGACTATCAGATAATACTCAGCTAGAAAGAGTGAAAATATTCCATGGCTACTGATATGGGATTCAAGGTTTTATGTGGCCTTGAAGAGGTATCTGATCATAGTTAGTAATGGTTGTTAGAAGAGGTCCTGAGTATTATGATATAGCAGCAATTTGCCAACGGTAAGTTAGACTAAAATTCTTCATGTTACTTTATAGAAACACAGACTGAAAATATGCATGGGAAAAATAATTTGCATCACCCTAAAATTCCTTTTTCTCTGTCATGGCCTAAAGTACCTGAAGAGTTGATATCTATCAGCTGTTATAAATGAAGTTATTCTAGCGCTACCTATTTTAAAAAAAAGTAAAAAACCCAAACAAAATGACAACAATAAACCAAACACCAGTAACACCTGTTCTGTATTCCATGTAATACAGTAGTAATACAGGGGTCCCATGTAATAAGTAGTAATCTCAACTATTTCATCTCATATCAGTAAAAAGGGAAAAACTTTAAAAACATATCTCTGTGTGTGTATACATTTAGTCTTTCTAGGTAGATATATTATGGCATCCTTTTGAATGAATACAAGGTGAAGCGTTCAGCACTTTGGAAGTATTTGAATAACTTGCCTTGTATCAGCTCACTGTACAGAAATAAGTTTTATAAATTTCATGTATTTGAATACACACTAACGGAAACTTTTATGTATCACTAGTAAAAAAATAATTTCTTTATTTTCTATGAATTATCATATTTTTGTTTGCCAGAGCTATATTAGATGACTTCTTGAAAAGAGGTTTCTTAAATGTCCTATAAATATTTGCAGCTTCTACCATGTGTTATTTTGTTCATATGCTTGTGTATTTTCTCCTTGAACTAAACAAATAAAATATTGCGTCATTTAAACTACTAAATGTCTCTTTAGCAGAGTCTTTTGTCTGCAGTGTAGCATGTCAATCAAAACCAGAATTCCCCAGTTATATTTCTGCCTATGAGCTGAAAACCTGATGATCAGACAATATTTACAATACTGTGAATGAGTGAGTTTTAAATAGAGCCTTACTGTAAAATTCAAGAGCAAGGACAGGTTCTGCCCTGTTTTGTTCCCCTTTCCTGTCTCCATTTGTCCAGAGTCTTAGAGAAGGGGTTTTCCTGCCAATTCTTTTCCACATGGTGAAGAGGCTGACGACTCTCTCTTCTTACAGTCTGCAGCCTTATCAGAGTGGATATTATTTGAGTGTTACTCTTATCTTCTTCAAAGAAAAAGACCGCATTAAACTTTATTTCTAAGAAGATACTTTGGGTTTGGGGATATGCTTTTCCTTTTCTTTTCCTTCCTAATGGGCAGAACTGAATCTAGACCAGATGGCATTTAACTTTTGTCCTGATCTGTGAATTTATTTGCATAAGAAAAAAAAATAATAATTCCATATTATCTTTGATACCATTCACTTACTTTGCTGTGGCACTGATACTTTGAATAAAAGCATGAAACTTCTTTGTTTCCAGAGATTACAGCATGCCAGAAAATATGTATGGAGTGTTTGTCTAAAGGAAGGAGAAAAATTCTGCAGCTTCAAGTATTGTGTTCATAACTTCTACTGTATTCCATTAGCTTGTCACATCCTGACATCTGAGTGATTCCTGAACCTTTTCATAGTTGGAATTAAATAGGAAACTAGAACTGTAGTCACACTGCCTTACATGTTGCAGCAGCCTGTAATGTTCCTTTAAAAAAATATAATTAAATATTTAAAAATCTGAGTAGGGAAGAGGTAAGAAACAGAGAGCTACCTGGGGAAAGCTACAGAGAAGGGTATGAACATGTCTATCTCACCATGATATCAGTTTTCAATATCAAATATATTTAATGCTTGTATCCTGTATTGCTAGTAGCAAATAGACAAACTTGAATAACTGTATTTGTGTGGAGCGTTGGAACGTAAGAGAATAGTGTAGAAAGTTGTTGCTATCCTAATATATAGCCTTTAATTTATTCTTGTGAGTTGCCTTATAAAGTTGTACAGCTATTGATATTGTCAATATTCTAGAAGTGTAAGTCTAAATGTTTCTGGTAATATGTAATGTAAGTTTGAGTAATGAATCAAGGTCAGTGCGGAGACACATTCCAGAGTTAAATAGAAATTGCAGAAAAGATATTTGTACTGGGTTTACTATCTTTTGCAAAGGGCCCTGCAAAAGATAGTAAATGCAACATTAGTTTATGGAAAGCCTTAGGTTGATGTTCTAGACTGTGAAAAGCAAAACTAAAGCAGAACTTAGAAATGCATGTTCTTGCTGTGACATCTTGCCTGAACATTTGTGTACTGTTAGTCCTAAGTGAGATAGGTGAATATGTTATAAGACCAATTTACTCAAACATATCTTTCCAGAGATGCTGCAACTTTTAATTACAAGAAAAGGGGGATTGTGGAGGGATAGAATGCAAGAGAATAGTGGAGAAGGCAATCTCACAGCTGAGGAGTTGCAGCTGTACTAATCACCAAACTTTAGGAACAGGCCTACCCTTAATAGGCCACAGCTGTGTCCAATAAGAAGATGAGTGCTACAATGGAGTGGGTTAGCTGGGTGAGGGGAGAGTTGGAGTCTGTTGTTTGTGCTGTGGAGAGAGTTGGAGTTTGTTGGCTGTACTGTGAAGAAGAAGGAATCAGTGCTGCAAGGAAGTGCCCATGAGAAATCACCAAGAAGATATGGGAGCTTGTGCAATATGATGACAACATGTGTGTATTTGAATTAAAAATGCTTATTGCTCTAGTGACAAGTAGATTCGTTTTACCCTGGAATTCCTGGCACTGTTATAAAAGTGTCCAAGTTATCAGCAGATCTCCTTCTGAGAGCAAATAGCACCATTTCAGGCTCCTTTAGTGTGACAATTTAAGACTCCTGTTCAGTAGGATTCTGATGAAAATGTTGTTTTAACATGATGTTCAATATCGGTCAAAGATAATATATATGTAGACTATATGCCTCTGTGAAAAGAGAGGGATTTATCATTTTTTTCCATACTATTGTGACCTAGGTTGTCCACGATTATAGTAAGGTTTAGCTTCTCTCCTTTTCCTCTGCTGAAATTGAAAATATGTATCACCTAGAAAATCTCACAGAACAGGGCAGAGATTTAGCAATTAAAGTCTACAGAGAGAATTCCCTCTGTTATGACTTTGAAATTAAAGTACGCCCATCATGATGTTAAGTAAACAGAATTGTGAAGCTATTTTTTTTTTTAATGATGGCATAAAAGAGCAATCAATCTCAGAGGGTGAAACCTTGGGTTTGTTTTTTGTTTCTTAAAGGAACAGAGCTTTTACTAAACACTGTGGTGTCTGTTTATACAAGATTGTTTTTCGAATACATTTTTTATTCTAAGAAGAAGCATGGATATATTGAATTCTAATTTGGTGCTTTAAATGTGATTTTTTTGAGTATTTAAAAAACTGAAACAGCTTCAACCTCAAAATGAAGCATAAGAACAGCAGAGGCAGTAATGATGAGTTACAATGGAACTCTGGTCCTGTCACTGGTTACCACAGAAATCAGTGCCTGCCCCTCCTTTTCCCCTCACAAGGAAGTTGCAGATTGCAAAGAGGTCTCCAATCTGTCTCCTCTTCTCCAGGCTGAACAGACCAAACGATAGAAAAAAAGGTTTTGACATAAAATACACAGAAATGTCTAATTGTGGTTTTTTTTTTTTTTTTTTTCAATCTATACAAAGTAAGGAGTGCGGAATTTGGGAGCTTTTAATCTTACTGTTAAACATTTCTCCTTTTTGTTAATGTCATTATAGATTGTAAATTCTTCTATCTGGAAACATTTCAATGATTCCTTGTCAATATTGTTTTGAGTTTTGGGGATATTTTTCTTAATTATAGAATATAGGAGTTTGTTGCACATTTTTAATGTACATACACAGGAAAGTGTTCATAAGCTGTTATTATTATCAGAAAACCTGCACAGAGATTTAGGTAATTAAAACAAACACATTCAAGCTCATAGTGACTCAGGTGAGGAGAAGATAATCACCCTGAGAACTGATTCTGTTTTGCTTTGTGTGTAATAGAAATAATCTATTGGCTCTATATCTATTAAAGCAGCTCTCTACTCCTTTCAATTTAGCTATATCATAGAACCAAATTAATGTGTTTCTTAACTTCCCCTTCTGCCCTGTTCTTTGTAGAGTGGAATTAAAACCTCATATTTGATAAAAGGCAGGAAGCTGTTTTTATGCTTGTTGTTTTATCTCAACTGAAGAAGTACTTGTCAAGATTTTCTCCTGCCTCTTTCCTGCAAGTTGGGCTTCCAAAAAAATAACATCAGAAGTAGTTCAGAAAAATAATGTGCTGTAGTGTAGCTGGAGAAGCACCTATTACCATGTTGTGTGTTCACTGATTTTTTGTCTTGCAATCTTATTGAATGCATTCCTGAACCCTTTGTTTTCTGGGCAGTGCCATCTTTTGCATAACACACCATCAGTATGCTCTATTAATACATCATTTGCATGACAGATTCAATGGCATGCTGAAACAACTGCTCATCGGAGCAGCAGCACATTGATGGTTTATCACTGTAGCATATCATCAAAATGAGACAAACTAATAATATTAGATTTAAAAACAAAATCTACAGGGGTATTATGTAGGAGTGGATTCAATTCAGGCATCATAATGAAGGTGTAACATATAAATCTTCAGCCATCATCACTTATTTAACAGAATTTGCATTCTTGCAGTGTCACGTTATTGTCTCCTAGATGCCTTGTCCCCCCAGCATGAACCCTGAGGCTCTGTGGACAGGTGAAGTGTTCACTCATTAATCCAACTCTCTGATCTGTCTTGGCATAAAACAATGGTTAAACTGTTCCCCAGAGTCCAATTTCGCTCTCTTCTCCATTCTGGCTAATAGAGGCATAAGAATACGTCCCATAATATACTGGTAATGTTCTTCTGAGACATTCTGTTAGAGAGTATGCCCTGAAATATGATGCAGTCAGAGAGAACTGTGGCATTTATTACCATTAGTTACAAGGTCAAAGTCAATGGCACACAAAGCATGAAAAGAAGATTAGATACACAGAGAACACTTTGCTTGGGAATTGTCTACTAAATATGCTATTGCTGTTGGAAAACTTTGCTACAGTGGAGGATCAAATAAGTTGAAAAAATTCTGCAAGAAGAAAGTATTTTAAGGAAACTCACAAGAAACGAAGTAGTAAATGCTCTGCATTTGGTCTCAATCTTAGGAACTTGAGAACTCTGCTTCTTCTCTACAGAAGGCATTGAAGAATTCTCTGAGTATATCTTAGATCTCATTGAAGAGTGTAATCTTTCTTCATTGTATGATCCCATTAGTACAATATCTTTGACTAATATGAAACAATTCCACTATGTGCATGGAGATGGACATTTATAACTAACTAGTTGATTCATGCTAACTGCAAACATCATAAAAGTTAATCTTACTGAAGATCTGCTTATTACTTTAAGTATGTATCCAGTGTTATCTGTTACCACATGAAGATAACTATAACTAAAGATTTTAGCAAATGAATCACAAGATTTTTGTAAGTATATAATGAACACAAACAAAACTATAAACTTAGGCACATATGGACACGATTCATATAATATCCAACTCAAAAGTATATAGTACTTGAGAACAGAATCATATCTCATTAGTTAACTAGCTCAGAGAACAATACTTTCTGCATGACTTATGCAGCCTATTTAGGAACAAGTATGAAGCATATGTATCTTCAAAGGAGTGTGCCAAACTTGGCTAACTAATCCATTTATACTAATCCATTTATTTAAAGCACTTGAATCTAGATGACCTTTATGAATCAAGCAGAACCTTTTTATGTTTTCACAGATGCTTTCTACAGCGCCTTCCTCTATGAGTCATTTTCTTTTTTTTTTTTTTTTTTTTTTTAACCTGCTGAACAAGAAAAAACTGTCTGGAACAACCACTGTGTTAATCATAGTGCAAGCTCTGAAACTTAAGACTACAAAAGAGAAACCATACAATTCCACCTGCTCTCTTGATCTGGATTTTTCTGTGTACCACAAACCTTTCTTTAAATTCTAAGAAATCCTGATCACCTGGTAGAAAGGACACAATCATCAATAGAGGAGGTATGAAGTCTTTCTTCTCAAAGGGTACCTATATCAGTACACCTGTAGATGTGCAACAGAATTTTTGGGGTTTGGACTGGTTTTGGTTTTTTTTTTGATAGGCATTGCGCTCTGCTACAGGTTTTTACTGAACAATTTCAATCAGCATTTCATTCAAAACCCAAACCTTTCATAATCTTTAGCTCCACAGATCTGTCTTTACAAAGATATTATTTGTCCTTTTTTTTAGCATCCATAACTTATTCTTCCATTTGCTCCCACAGTTTGGAGTTATTTGACTTAATTGTAACTTTTCTTTTCTTACACTTGAAAAGAAAAATGATCAAAAAAGTATCAAAAAAAGTCTGTCATGTTATTACTATTTCAACATATAATTTCACTGACACATTTGATACATAACAAAACATTTGTTTAAGATACTTCACACTGAAAATATATAAGAATTTAAACTACTGGGTTTTTTTTTTCTTAATTCAGTATGACTTTTAAATGTGTACTTTGATTTACTTAGGTTCTACTGTTAGGATTGTAAGGGGTTTTTAATCATCTGCCCTGTATGTACTACCTTATACTGGGGAAATCCTGCTGAAGAAAATAATTTTTTGAAATAACTTAAATTACTTAATGCAATCTCTAGTAAAAAAAAAAAAGAAAAAAGTATATTTTCTAGTCCCATCTTTTCTAGCTATTCAACAGAAGGATTCCCAGACTAATTTTGGAGTTTGTTAGTGGAAGTGATTTTTCTCAGATTCAGATAATTCTGAATGGTTTACGTCTTTGCATATATGGAGAGTTTGTATTTTTGCCTTTTTCTGCTATGCCAAATACATAGGGATATGTCCTAGGGGTTCTGTTATAAGTCTTTCACTCTTTTTTGGATGTCTGTTGCTTTAGCTCTTCTGGTTTGACTGAGTGGTTAAGGCTTTCACTGTTATCAAGAATAAACAAACCAAACCAACCAAACAAAAAAACCAAAACCATAACCCAAACCAGACCAAAAAAACCAAAATCCACAATCCTGATTTCTTTGGCTTTTAAAATATTTAATAAAATCATTATTGCCCTACTGTCTTTTCTATGCCTAGTTGTGCTGGATAAATTATCTAAATTAAAAACAACACTGAAAGAAATAAATTTTCCATTGATGTAGGCACTTAAAGACCTTTAATTAGCATTAAACTAATTGTACACAGGATTATGAGCCTTCTGACGACAAGGAAAAAGAACCAATGTGCCCTAATATTTATATGATAATGAACAGTAATATGTAATAAATTTTTATTACTAGTTGCTATATTTGCTTTGTTTGCTCCCTTTATCTGCCATGATTTAGATTTGAACAACTTACTAAAGTTTCACAGAATCATAGAATGGTTTGGATTGAAAGGGACCTTAAAATTCATTAGTTCCAGCTCTCCTGACATGGGCAGGGACATCTTCTACTAGACCAGACTGCTAAAAGCTGCACCTGCCTCACCTTGAATGCTTCCAATCATGGAAAATCCACAGTTTCTCTTGGTGAATTTTCAAGTGTCTCAAAACCCTTACTATATAAATTTCCTCCTTTTGTCCATTCTAAATTACCCTCTTTCACCTTGAAACAATTGCCACTTACCCTGTCACTACAGGTCCTGTTAAAAAGTCCTCCTTCATCTTGCTTATACTCTCCCTTCACCTACTGAAAGCTGCAGTAAGGTTTATTCTGAGCCTTCTCTTCTCTAGACTGCACAATTCTTGGCCTGTTTTCATAGGAGAAGTGATCCAGCCCTCTGATCTTCTTCGCTATTTCTTATTGGTCTTCTAAGGACAAGTTATTTTCCACATACCTAAACACTAACATTGAGAGAGGTCAGCACATTTTCTAGCTTTTTCAGCTCATTCTATTGTTATCCATGCAGGTTCAGTATCAATTTTAAAACATTTCCTGCCTCACCAGACCTTGTTTGCCCTTGAATTCTCTTTGCTTAACAAGCTGTTCTTTCTTCATACTCTGGTTGAGTTCTAAGTGCTCAAGATGCCAGTCTGCTGATTGTGCCAAAATTGAAGCTGAATCAGCCAGTGAAATTGCTTTGACATCTACAATGCTGGAAACATTACAGTTTTCAAAGCCAAACTGAAAGCATTTCAAGATTATTTTTAGTTCCATGAATATCAATTATTAGATGAATTTAGATGTACGTAATGTTTCGTTTGGGGCTGTTATCTCAAGATATCTCTCCAATTTTAGGCTTCCCACCAGGAGAAACAAAGAATGTAGTGAAATGAGCCCAGTGGAGGGCCACAAAGCCGGTCAAAGAGCTGAAATGCGGCATATAAGGAACCAGTGAGACAAGGACCTATTTAGCCAGGAGAACAGATTACTCTGGGAGATGTTATCAAGGACAGCAACTTCTTCAGCCATGGGCACAAATAGGGTCAGAGCAGACTCTTGTCAAAGTGCAAAGTGATAGGAAAAAGTGCCATGGACAGAAACTGACACATGTGAAATTCCAATTATATATATTAGGAAGTATTTATTTATTTGTTTGATTGTTTATTTTATCTTTAGGGTAGTAAAATATTGGAAAAGGAACCTATACAGTTTTTTTCTCCAACTCTGGGGAAGTTTAGAGCTTAGCTGGACAGAACTTTGAGAAACTTGATTAGATTATACTTGCCTTAACCAAACCATCATTTTGATGATGATGACAACTTCCAGAAGCCTCTTTTGACCTGAATTGTTCTGTGATTCTGATACATACATTTTGCATTTTCAGACACCTAAAATTTTTAATAATTGTGTTATTTACTACCATGGTTTCTACTGTAGTGGGGATTGTTATTTATGTGCTCCCCTCTTGAATCAGCTAGATGTACACAACAGTATGAGATCAGAAGATTTTTTTTTTATTTGGCTTTGTGTGTGAAGCATCCACAAAACAAGTGAAAAACCAGAAACTACTCAAATTAGTTTTACATAAAGAGAAAACAAATTACACTTACTGCTTGATGAGAGCAACTTTGTATCACTTTTTGAGTAACAAAGATTGTAAAAACACTGAGAAAGGATTGATACCCCCAACCTGTGCTTCTGGAAGAAAATCTGAAACCAAAATTGAGTTTCTGGGCAGCTCAGATCCTCAGCTTTGAGCTGAAGTCAGCTAACAAGGACTCCTGAAACTGGTATGGTGAGGTCACACAGGTCCCAGATATATGCCCAGCCCAGGCTCCTTCTCAGTGCTGCAGAACAGAAGGATATGTCATTAATTTCCTAGCTATTTCTATAACTGTGGCTTTTGGTAGAGTGAAGACTTTAGTATGCTGTTTATGCAAAGTGGGAAGGTTTGCCACAGTAAGTTTACAGAGAATTAGAATTTTCCTGTTTGCTTTTTATTCATATTTCTATTTTATTTTTTGGCATTTATAGTGCCCTACAGCACATTATTTAAAACTTAAAGCCCCAACTTGCTGTTTTGGTAGCTCTAAGCTCACTTTCTATTGAGAGTACTATTAGGCAGAGAAGATCAGGATAGAGTAAATATTTTGGTTTGGGAATTTTTTTATTAGTGGCTATTAGTAAAGTCAACAGTTCCTTCTATATGACAGACCATCATAATTACAACAATTCACTCCTAGATTGGATAAAAGAAAGAAAATATAGTAGCTGACATTGGTTACCTTTCTAGAGACCAAATTATTTGTATGTTATATTTGCTGTTTACAATACATCTCAAAGATATGGCAAAATTATGACAACTGCTATATATTACGTGCTGATTTTCTACTTAGGAATGCCATAAAAAGAAATGTACAGTCTTCCAGTTTCCATTTTCTGCTTTTAATTCCAACATTTGGAAAATCATGTTCTTAATCAGCTTCAGTTCTAAGTGTTTTCCAGAGATTTACTCCAGATATATTTAAAAGCATGAAAAAATATATCTCCAAGTAACATTTGTTGCCAAAAATTGAATTCTGAAATATAATTATCCATTATATTTCAGTGCCCTGTGTGGCACTACACTATGCAGAAAGAAATATGGAAGACAAGAGAACATAAAGAAGGAATGCCTGCTTTAATGGGATTACAAAATCAAACCAGACTATTACACAGATTTAGTGGTGGTTACAAGGCTTTCCTAAAGTGGAGTGTTGAAGAAATCCAGTAATTCCATATGGAGAGTTATATTTTTACATAGGGGGAGAATGTGAAGTTTTCAAAACCTGTGTACAGTCAAAGTAGACTAAGTTAAACCAAATAGTTTGAAATCAAAATAATACCTCCGTTTGCTCATGGCCCCGAGCCTCACATCTGTTTCTCTGCTATGAACCTACATCCAAAGATGTCCTGCTTCCCAAAACTGGCAGAGGCGTCCATGCATAAGGCGATTGCATTTCACAGCTGCAGTGATACCGGTTGAAATGTTTAGGTATGATTGCACAGAGCATGCGCTCTGCAAGAGGGAGTGGCTCTGACGCTGCTTCCCTTGACAGGCTAATTCCATGTGAAGGGAAGTCTGTTCCACCTGCTCCAGTTTGGTAGCTCTTCCCAGACACACCAACCTCTCCAATATCTCTTGAAGGACTTCAGATGTGTCACCACAAAAGAGGTATCATTAAAATGCTTAGATTTAAAAAGCATTTAAAACTGTTTAAATAAATTGCCGATTGCATTCATAAGTAATGAAGCCATATCCAGTCATGAAATTTGAATCTAGTTAGTATAAAGCCATTTTATGCACTTGATTACATTAGGAGTGTTACCTGTGTTATGAACCATACATCCATATTCTTCAATAGCTGGACTGAGTACATATTAAAACCAAGCAGCATTTGTCTTCTATAAGAAATGAATTGTAAGAGTGATTTCTATTTAAGCAGTGTTAAATAAAACATTATTGAGGAGGAATATGAAATTTTTCTGTGAGCGGGAAAACGAAAAGCTACAATACCACATTTTAAAAATTAATCTATTTTTACTCACAGAACAGGAAAACACATAATATTAATTGAATTTCTTTAGATGGCTTTAGGGTTTCAACTGCTTGCATTGAAGACAACACTTAAGAATCTCTCTCCTGCAAAGTTATTCCTTCTCTCCACTTACTTTATTTTTCATTTATCCAGAAATATGGAAACATTTTCATAGCTGAAATGGAACATCAAGGATCTATTTTATATTGTATAAAAATATTTGTAACCTTCCATTTCTACATTTTGCTTACCCAGCTTTATGTGGGAACATCAAGTATTCTTTTCTGGATGGAATTAAGAGGTTGGAAGTGTTCTTCACCAACTATATTATTACTTCCTGAAGTAGCTGAAATAGGTTAAGGAAAAACTTCAAACACATGGAAAAGTAACTTTAAGGTATTCCTGTCAAATTTTTGTTTTATATAGCATGACACATATTTTTGTGGGTTCTGTCTCCCACATTAATGTATTTGAGGTTTCAGCAAGGTGTAAAACTTCTTTGTGGCTTGTGATGTTAGAAGGATATTATTTTTATAAATAAATGTGAATTATTATGAATTAATGACTGCTTTGAGGTGTTTAATGTTATGTTTGGCTATGGAGACCCCATGACCTCTGGTCATATATTTTATAAAAAAATATGCTGCTGACCAAAATATGTTAAAGACATGACTATTTTTTTATTAAAATATAGGAAGAATCTGAGTAGCAGAGTAAATTTGAGTCAACATACACAGTTGTTCTTGGGTGGTTCTTTTTCCTACCCTAATTTGTTTGTTGCTTTCATGATTATTTTGTATTATTTTGTATGGACTGTGCAGGTCCATAATCATAATAATAATTAAAATTCAAATATTTAAAATTAAATTCAGTAATTTTATATTTTGTGAACAAAATATTGCTGTCTTGTAAATTTTATTCCAGTTTATATTGATGATTGTGTTTTATTTACAATAAACTTCAAATTCATGGTTAAACACTAAAAATAACATAAATAACAATTATTTTTTAAATAATATAAAATTTATAACCTTTTAAAACACATTTCAGGGGGAAAGCCTAGGGTTTTACAACTTGGTTTATTCCAATGGAAAATGGTGAATATGAAAGCTTATAACCAGTTCTATTATTATTATTTCTAGTAATTTAGATTTGGGGGAAAAAAGATTCATGAAACATTAAACATAATCTTCCCAACATGCTAGAAAATTCTGAGGAAATTCTTGATGGAATCTAATATTTCCTCCATTTTAAATTTTCATACTCAGCAACCAGTAGTTGCTCTATTTCTATAGAATTGCTTTATGCTGCTATATCAATTGCTACATTAAACAAGTATTTGTTTAGTGTTTGACCATAGAAAAAATACTAAAATACTCAAGCAGTCTTCAACTCTGTTAAAAATTTTAAGATAAAAAATATGTTTGAAAACATTATCAAGAAGGCGTTATTCTTTAATAGAGAGGAACTTTTAAATGACCCCATCTTAGCTAAACAGGAATAGCCTGCATGTGAAAGGTAATATTATCTTGAGCCGTCATTTTTGGTAACTAGACCATAATGTTTGTTCCTATGTGATACTTTTGATTTTGGAAAGGTCTCTCCATGATATTTGACTTTCTCTGCCATGATCCAGAGATTTATTCACATGTGTATTTTGAGAATTGTTTAGTTATTTCATGGAAGTTGTTCTTGCTTTGTGAACTTGTCCATAGGCAGACAAGTCTCCTTTGACAATAAAAATGTAACCTTGGATATTTCACACATATTGAAAGTAGAATGAATTAATTTCTCAGGCATCATTTAAGTTTTCACACCATCATCCATTCAAAACAGAGCAGAAAGGTGGTTAACATGAATCATAGCAATTGGAAGCGTTTTTCATACTGGAAGAAAGCACACTGAAAAATACAACTTAACTCAAGATAGAAAGACAAATACTTGAGATATTTTATAGAAATAAAATAACCTGCTGGGAAAGAAATGAAAATCCTTTTACTGATTTAAAAATTATGTTGTTGCACTATATTGTACCAATATTTATTCAGTTTGAGATTGTATAAAAATAAGCTGGAAAAAAAACACAATCATTCTAATTAAAGAAAATCTCAGGTTGTTTTGGTTTTTCCTTCCTTTTTTTTTTTTTTCCTGGATCATTATTTACTTGTTTTCATGTGATACCATGTATTTTGTACTAATTTGTTATATTTTTTTATAAATTTGTCTTAATTTTTGATATAAAAAATTACTGTATTCTTGTCACAGTGGAAAGATATTTTAATAAAGAAAAAAGTACACATTTGTGCTAAAAGAGCTAGGAGTTTTCATTTTATTTTAAAAAAACCCTGTAAAGCACTTTATGGCACTTAGAGGGAACGATGCATTTGAATATATTAAAGTTTCTGGTTCTTCATCTATTCAGTAGCAGGTATATTGGCCTGCTGATATCCTAATGCTGCATTAGATTTTAATATGGCAGCCTCTGCATGGTAATGAGCTTTTATTATTAAATTTTAGTCTATTAAATTAAAAAAAGAGTTCCTAATGCCAACATAATTGTTTTGGAAAGAAAGTACCAAATGACTCTGAAGTTCTGGATATAAATTTAAGACATTTTCCATAATGTTCTTGTGTTTCAGATAGTTCTCAAGCTCATTAATTTTTTTTTTCCCCAAACCTAAAATCAAATGGGTTGTGCAGAAAGGGCCACTTTGATGATATAATTTAGATATGTAAAATCTGATCATTTTCTTTCTCACTAGTTCATTTCCACTTACGTCTCAGTAGAAGTAGAACTGCTTATCAAATATTCATTGTACAATGAACAATACTATTTTTGGTGATGTTTAAGCAAAATTTATAGAGTAAGAAAGGGAAATAGCAATTTCACAATGCAGCCAGGTGGCTTTATCCTTTCCAAGAGAGTATAAATGTGTCTGGGTTGAGGACCCCCAAATGATAATAGAACCCCAGATTTTTAGTTTTGTAATATAGATAGCACATGTTGTAATTTTACTTTTTAAAAAAATGCTTTTAATAGGGGTATTTAATGAGAAATCACTGAGACATTAGGAACCATTGGGACAGTGTAACAGGGATTTTGTTTTTAACTACACTGTTTTCTGCTGCAAATCCAATTGAAGTTTTATCTATAGAAAAAAAATAGCAACAAAGCCACACAAGCTGTCTCATATATAATCAACAGTCATACATATTAAAAACTATGCTTTTCACACTGGTAGATAAGAACTACAAATTTCTCATAATTTCAATTAAGGTTTTCTGGAAAGTCTTGAAAATGCTTTCTGTCTGCTCATTATCTGATAGTGATGGCATCCAGATAATGTCATTATCATTAATTTAATCAGTGTTGCGGATTGTGAGCTTTGAGTTCTACCAGGGCTGCCCTGCCTTGAGTTATTACCCAGGATTGTTTTGTGCTCTTGAAATTAGTCTTCATTCTATTGCATTTCAAGTGGGTTTTTTACATTGCTTTTCTTGGTGAAATCCCAGACTTCTTGTTGCATTGGAAAAACATCCCCCCTGTGGTTGTTTGCTGACTAGATTTCATCTACTTTGTCTCTTAATCATTAAAAGAAAAATTAATAAAGAAAGATTCATAAGGATTTTGTAGCAACCTGTAACTTTGCTACTTAATGTAATCTCTTGGCCTTATGAATTTTTTAAATTCTCAAGATCTGTTACATGTTTGTTTTCATATATGGCAGTCTTCAATTCCATGTAAAAAAAAGCTCAGCTGAAAATATTATTTTCTAATGAAAGGAAAATTGCTAAGTTAATCTAGCAGTAGCATTCTTTAATAAAAGCATATTGTATTTTATTTTGCATTCCATTTACACTTGTGCTTTTAATTGTTCTATTTGGAATATTTTCTAAATTTTGCACATGAATAATGTTAAAGTAATGTGCCTTTAGTTTCATGTATTACTTTTTCCACTTTAAAAATCCGGTACAACTCCCTTTCACAGTCCTTGGTCACAGATTTTTATAAAATACACTAACTTTTATATTTTTATTTGTTCCTTCTGAACACAAATTGCTGTTTGATTCTCTTTCTTTGAACTATACCCAGATTATCTCCAATCCAAATATCTTCAATCCTTTATTTTCCTTTACTTTCATTGTGGTCCTATGTGTTCTTTTCTCCTTTTTTTGTGTTTATGTCTCAAACACTTTTTACCTGCTTTGATAGTTTTTCCTTATTCAGTGTTACATTTATTTTTCTTTCGGTGAGGGAGGCTTCTCCATATTTCTGCTTTGCCAGTCAGCTTTTCTTATTGTTCTGCATCTTTTTTAGGGTTTTTGTTCTCTGACAATGATTTAATCACTCTTTTCTAGAACAATTTTTTCATTCAAAGCCTTTTCATATAATATTGTTGTCTTCTTTTAAGTAAAAATACATAAAACTTTAAATCCCAGCATTTCCCAATTTCTTCTAAAACTGAATCTTTCATGATCTAATAGCAATTCACTACATTCCTGTAATTGTGAATTTTTTTGCTTATTGCTGGGTTTTCAAAATGTTCAGTCAACTTCACTGTTATTTCTTCCTTCTCTGAATTAAACTTCCTTTCAAATCAGAGAAGTCCCTAATTGAATCTCCAAATTTCATTTCATGCCCACATAGATTAAAAACCTCAATTTATTTTAAAAAATCATTAGCATTTTTTTAACTTTTCTCTTGTTGTTTCTTATTTTGAGATTCTTATTGTTAGCTGAGCATCTTCAATTAGTGCATGAATGTAATCCATAGATCCACAGATCCATAGATCTTTGCACATTGGGGAAATCTTGTGGTGCCAGAAGAAGTCTCTTTTTTCGAGCTTCTTTTGTCAGAGGAGCATGGGAAGAACAAATTACATATCAGTGTGATGCTTTATGCCATCTGGAATGCATGCAAAGCATTCTGATGAACTTACCTAGCTGGATCAAATAATTCTCCCTGCCAACCTTAGAGGGAATTTGCTATGCAAAACAGGCAATGCCCTGGCTACTCTCTATAGAGCTGTCAGTCTTCACCACTTTTGAGACAGAACATTGCACCTGGTGAAATAAAATATGTCTACAGAGAACTCTTGACTGGGTTAATCAATTCTTTTGTTAATATGTGTGATTCATTGTCTCACTGTTTTAGTCTAGATATTTTATTCCTCCTACATTCATACATAAATTATCATTTATCACATAAAAACACAAAAGAAAGAAGCTGTGAAATAAAATTTACATTGGTGACATGTAGAAGCTATTCAAATATAAAAAGGTATTTATTAATTAGAAAATCATTGGCCACTTGCTATAGGCAAAAGTTGTCAATATTAAAATTGAGATATCAAACTAAATATTGCTCAGTTCAACTCTACAGTACTACTTTTTCTATCTCAGATTTGCTCCTTGGTTTCAGATTCCATGTTTCATTTAGTTTTCTTTTAATTTTGAAATCTGAACAAATTATTTCTCTTCAAAGACAGATGGCTAACATTAATGGCTAACATTAAAATATATTTCAAACAAATCCATTTCTCCTAAATGCTGTAGGATGCTGACCTTCATGTGGTACTCTTATTTCTCTGTTTTAATTGGACAGTGAAATCACACCGTGGATAAGCCCTGTCATGTAGAATTATGAATTCGAACCCCATATCTTGCATGACTGTGTGGAACAATATTGTTGCAATACAGAAGAATTATTTTCTTTTTCACATTTAGTCAAGGAAAAGGAATATTTTCATACTTCTAGGACATTTAGCTATCCTCAGTGATTAAAATAATTCGTTAGACGAGTTACATCAGGGTTTAAAAGTGACTCCTGTGAGATGGAATAATAAAGTCATTTTAAAAAAACCCAGAAACTTTATAATTACTGGGAATTTTGGCTGAAAAAATGTTGCAATGCCATACAGTATAAAGTTCAGAAGTAAAGGATCTGTTTTTCAATTGTTTTTGATAATTCTTTTACATACCTCTTCCACTATCCTAGACTTAATTTTAAGAGTTTCTCCTTTCTTCCCTTTCTTTCTGCCTTTCCTTTTTTCTTCTCCTTCTCATGTTTTCCCATATGTTGAGTACCTTCTGCTTTCATGTTATTCCAGCTACTTTTCTTTATTTCCCTTCTCTCTAAGAACAGGTACATCGTGTTAAAAATTTGCCTACTTTGCCTGTTTTGGTCTTCTTCAACTCCATTCTATTCCTCTTTATGCTGCCCTTTCTGCTTCTCTCTTCCTCGAAAAAGCATACATTGGAACAAATGCTGATCAAATTATTATTTGTATAGCAATATTTGAACTGTGACCCGTCTCTATTTTAATTTCTTAAATAAAACCCATGTTACACATTTTGAAAGTCCCATGCATAACATTGATGAATATGTGATTGCATTGTCAGAGAATTTTAAAGCAAAGGAAGTAGGTGTTCATGCATTACTTCCTAATAATGCTTGAAACTAGAAAATAAGTAAAAAAACAACAGCATTAGTTTTATAATTTTATTAAGATGATGACTCCAGGAGATCTATTTGCAGGACAGCAGAGAGACACCAAAAAAGCAAAAAGCCTCTTTTGTATAAGCATTCTTTGATACAGAAGAGTAAGGAACATTATTTCTGATGTATTGATAATTCAAATTTTAATTTGAAAACATAATGAAAAAAATTTACAACCATAGCTGTACAACAGAAGAAACCCCAACTTTTCACTTGTAGTACTAATTTTCCAGTTATATCAGTAACAGAACTGCCTTAAGCTGCCCTCCTCCTACAAGTTCCAACCATTTTTTTTTGTCCCCTAATCTATTGTGTCCTCATCTACTAACCTCTGGGCTGTGCAGGAAGAATGAATGAAGTGTTGGAAGCAAAAAAGGAGGCTCTTGAATTCTCCACAAAGAGACTTATGAAATAAAAGTAATTTTTGAAGAGATGATAGAACAAAAAAAGGGCATCCCTTCCTTTTGTGTACAAACTCCTACCTGGAGCTGTAGAAAGCCTTGAGACAGGACTTAGAAGTGATAAAATATGACTTCTTATTGTATCAAAATATGTGTTTAATTTTGCCAAGAAAAGCTGCTGAAAGCAGAGTAAATTAAGTAACTGTCTTTTCTACAGATTTGCCTTTAATTCTAGTCGCTGCACAGGAAAATTTCAACAAATAATTTACTATGAGAATTACCATTTGTCTAACTCAATAGACAAATTTTAATTTAGAGGAGCCATGAAGGCTTGTAGAGGAAGTATATCTAAACTTAGGATTCAGAAAACTTTTAAGCTACTTGCTGAAATCATTGTCTTGAACTTAACATGTTTTTCTGAAAAAAAAAATTACATCACTATCACCTGAGTATGTATTTGAATGTACTTCAGTATGTCTGGAAGAAAACCTTGTTACTAATAAATACCTGCCCTTTCTCCTCTTTTTCTGATTCATAATTTATCAAATTGGACTGCAAAACTAGACATAGTAATTTAGTATATTAGTAAAGAGAACCTGTCTTAAGGTTACCTATTTACTTCAGTGTATTCACCATCCACACTTCAGACTGAAAAATAAGCACTGAAACACTGAAAAATAACATTAAAAAAGACCTTTTCCACAGACTTAATAGGATTGTAAGTGGTTCTCAAATCAATATTCCTGCATTCCATTCTTGTGACCACTTCTTCCTCTCATCTTGTCCTAAACTTGTCTACTCCTCTGATAACAAAACCTCCTCTGCCTGATCTCACATGAGATACAAGCTGAATGCAAATCTAAGGTGGAAATTCAGTGTAACTCATCTAGGAGGAAGGAGAATAAATTATTACAAATGTACATAATGTGTGATTTTGCACAGTGTATGTAATTAAATTTGTAATTAAATTTAGTTTTAGTTTTGAGAGAAAAAATTCTGCCATATGTTATTTACACAGACTTTGATGCTTTTGATCTGATCTGAAAATGCTCTAAAACCTAATAGGTTAAATTGTCAGGTGCAGGTTACTGTAATTCAGCTAGCAAACACAGAGTGATTCTTCCACCTCCCACTCCAAGTAGCAGAGATTGAGGTCAAAGACCTCAATTTCTTCATTGAGACTTTTTTGTCACCATTTAAACATTGTATTTTAACCTTTGAGTTTAAAGCATGGATGAAAAATTGCAACCATGACCCTTCCTTATTTGGGGGGGAGAACAAAAGATTTTTGTTGAACTAACGTTTTATAATTTGTGCAAATATACCAGAGAGAAAGAAATGTTGACAAACAATAATTGAGGTGAAATCTAAAGCCACATCCTAATTAGAGCTTTGCAAATCTTAAAAACTGGGCCAAAAGATCTGGAAGAGAGTTGATTACTTCAGACAGGCAGAAAGTTCTTTTAATACTGGGCTTTTGCATAGATCTTCCAAATTCCTGATTTTCAGCCTGTGGAAGGAATATGAAAATGAAGAAAAAAAAGAATTAAATTGTAAGACATTTGGAAGTGTCTTTCAAGGGAGTGATGGTGATGATACTAATAGATGTTTGATTATTCTACAGATTAGAGAAAGAGTTTTACTCATATTGTGTGAAACATCTGTAAAATGTGCATGCAGAAAACCTAAATACAACTTCTTCCTGAGATGATATATATATCTATAATACTGATAATTATTGAGGTTCTCACAGGGGATGTCAGTACACTTAAGGACAAGGGTGCTATCAGAGGAACCTAGGTAAGCTGGAGAGACAAGGAGCATAAATTGAGCAAAAAGATGTTCAGAGTGGGTCTAAAGAAAACTTTATCTCTGAGAATTACTTATCAGTTTGCCCAGAGATGCTGTGCAATCTCCACCCTTGAAGGTCTTCAAGACCCAGCTGCACAACGTCCTCAGCCACGGGAGCTCTGACCTCAGAAGTGACCCTGCTGTGGGCGGGAGGTTGGACTGGAGACCTGAGCTCACCTGTGTGACATGAGCTATCCTTTGAATGTAATTTAAAGTTGAGAAATTATAAGAGATCTAGGGTACAAGAGTAAAAATGAGCAGACTTACACACATCCCCTTACTTCTGAGAAATTTCCAATATGAACTTTTTGACTGACATCTGCTCCTCTCTTCCCTGCTATTTAAATGGAATTGAAAAAAACATTTGTTCTCCTCTCAGGTTTTATCTAAGTAAAGGTTCAATTAAAAGCTTCTAAATATAATACCAAAGCTCCAAAACTCAAAAAATTAATCAATTTTAAAAATGTTTTGAGGCTGGAACCCTGTACCTTGAGTTTCACTTCACATACTTTGAGCCTTGTCAGCTATTCATTTTAGGTCTTAGAAACTAAACTGAGTCGAGATTTTAACTTGATAAAATTAAAAGTATTGTCTCACCATTGAAGACACAGAGTGTCTCCATTTTCTTATGATAAAAAAATAATTATGTGCATACCATTGAATTTGAGATAGATCTAAGAGCTATTCTAAGACTGAACCAAGTATTCCATCTAAGAGATATTTGCCAGCTGTAACATCCCTGTATTACATAAACTAGGCAAAAAGGCAAAAGACTTACCTGAGTGAATTAAGAACTTCAGATGCCTTAACAGAGATACGTAACTTCTCAGGCAAGTTTACTTTTGTGTGACATGAAATCTGATACTAGTTAAATACACAGAATAACAAAACATATTGAATGGTCATTAGTTGCTGGAAAACTAGCAGATAAAACTTCTACACAACTAGAGAACAAATGTATTTGAGGCTGGGAAAATTCTAAGATACAGATTTTAAGAATTCACAAGCACCTTTAATATTAATTTGGATAACAGATAGTTTCTTCTTTTAGAATACACATGAAGTTTAGAAAGCTAAAGGTAAATTAATTCCACTATTGATGAGAAAATCCCCTAAAAATGCAAGCCAATTCTAAAGCAAAAAAAAACCAAAAAACAAAACAAAACAAAAACAAAAAACCCCCAAACAAACAAAAAAAAAAAAAAAAAAAAAAAAAACAAACCAAAAAAACTTGTTAGTGTTAGCGTACTCGTCAGGACTTGGAGAATACTGGAAGAACCAAAGCAAGGCTTCAGTCCAATGAAGTCCTCTTGAGATAAGATTGAGGGTAATACATTTAAAACATCATCTTTTCACTGCATCATATAATACTTTTTTTTGTATTGGCACAAAAAAATTAGTTAAAAAGTAACTCAGAACCAGAAATTGAGTGATGTAATTTTTCAGGATAATGAATTTTTTTATTCTGTTTACTTAACAGTTTATTGAATAGCTGTGGTATGTAGGAACAAAGGCCATACCTGGGTGAGATTGAAAATCTGATGCAAAAGACAATTAAACTGTGTTGTCTTCAAAAAGCCCCTGTACAATCACAGTTCCACAAGTCTTGTTCAACTGATCATATTTCCAGAATTTGATGCTCCTGTTTTTTCAGATTTTCTGCAAAGATGCATATTCCTTTCAAACTCCCATTGATTGCCTGATTCAGCCTCCAAGACAGAGCAGTTACAGAATTATAGTAGAAACAAGCAATCCCCCAGCCAGGCAATAATGTGCATTGACTCCAATGATTTCAGAAAGCTGAACAATTTTTTTTTAAGCTATATTATATTATATTACATTACACTAATACTATACTAAATCACATACTAAAGAGATACTATACTAAAGAATACTAAAGAAAAACCCGTGACTGTCTCCAGACAGTCACGACACACATGGATCCAATTGGTCAAGGAATCAAAACAAGCTTCCACAATGTCCAATTAACAAGTCACTTTCAATCTCCATTACACATTCCACATGTGCCAGACAACAGGAGCAGTGAATAGAGATAGGAATTGTTTTCTCTCCTTCTCTGAGCTTTCTCTGCCTTCCCCAAGAAAAATCCTTGGGAAAGTTGTGTCTGCTGCTCTCTGTGAAGAGAGCTGCGGCCACACAGAATATTGCTGAAATTGCCTTAACATTCTCACACTTCTGTGTTTTGGAGGGACTTTTCTCCCACTTTGCAATTCCGGAATGGAGAGACACAATCAAAATCTTAGATTTAACCTACATGAATTATACCTTTCACCTTGAATTTCTATGGGCCTATTATAGTTGTGTTTTTCTACCAATATACTTTTAAGATGTTTTCTTACAGGGTCCTCTTTAATGTTTACCCATCACAAGAACTCAGTTAAGTGCTCTAACCAGTATGATATCACTGCTCAAGTAGCAGGCACAATCCCCCTGATGGTCTTCTCCCAAAGATCAGTGCAGGTGACAGCAGGGTTAAAATTAGTGCCACTTCATGTTTGACATGGTGACCTGCTAACTGGGGAGGCTGCAGATTGAAAAGCATCGCTTGTTGCAACCCAGTGGTTGAAAACATACACCTTTTCATCCTCACTTGGTTTAAAACTATTGTTACTTTCATGGAGCAGTGAAATAGTGGAAATACAAGAATATTTGAGATGCCTAAGCTGACACAATGGCTCAAAACTTACCTCAAATCCCCCTTTTCTCTCCTGTTCTATTCACTTTCCCAATCAGATGGTTTGGCCTAATCTAACCCTGCATTAAAAAATTACTAATCCAAAGAATTCCAAAATAAAACAATTACTTTTAAACTTGCTTTCTGGTAGTTTACAGCCTAAAGAAACTGCAAGTGGGATCAGCTGGTCACCATAGCTGGTGCAATCCATGCAAATGGAATATGTAGAAATGTATCTTCCAGTGGCAGCAAGAATTTGTTCCTGTTTGGAGATCTTGTGAAAAGTCAAAGTATTTGGTTTAGTTGTTGTGTGGGGGCTTGTTAGGCTATTACAACTTTATTTGAAATAAGCAGGCAGTTTAACAACTAAAATGTTAAAAGAGTCACCCTGCTTGTAGAAGTTTTCCAAAAATGGTAATGTTTTTGTCTTTTTTTTCCTCTCTATGTACGTAATTATAGGTGGAGGTTTGATGCTTGAATCTTGTTCAGACTATGAAGCCATTGTTATGTCTCTTCTGTTTTGTACAGTTTCATAACTTTTCTCTTTGCCATCAATTTTTCAGGCGACTTTCTCCTTCACTTCCCTCCATAGAAATGTTCATCATTAGACTGGAATGTATAGCAGATTTAGAAAATTTAGTATTCATTTTGCTCACTTCCAAAGTTAAATACATAGAAAAGTAACATATCTGATATTTTTTAATTCCAGCAAGTATTAGGATTTCAAGCAGTGAAATGTGACTGCTTCACTGCACATATAAGCAGCAATATTTTAAAACCAATGCCAGTTTTTTTACTGATGCCTTTTCTTTTGTTTTGTTTTTATGGAAATAGAGCATCTTTGGACTTAACAATTGTTGAAGATTGCAGCCAGTTTCAAAAACAGAGGAGCTAAGGAAGGATACAAATTTAGGGCTAAATTCTTGCAAAACATCAGGAAAATTTCTTTGATGGCAATGGATTAATTTTGATTTTCATAGATTAATGTGCTGATATATAAAATATATAAATATATATAATATATTCTATATATATAGAATATAAAACTTTAATTCAAATTTCAAATGATCTTTCTTATTTTTACCATAATTTTTACCATAAATTGCCATAGTGTATTTCATTGTAACATTAGCTTCTGCATTCTCTGCATTTATAAAATGTGAATTTAAGAGAAACAATGTAAAACCCAGAACTATAGAATTTACATGAAAGACATATGAAAAATCCTCTTTATGATATTTTAAAGCTATTAAATAAAATTATTCATGGGTAAACTGAGATAGGTATTCTAAAAAAATTAAAATTGTTATTGAGATTTGGGAGGACCTAAATAAAATTCTTATACTTTTTACTAAGTTTTAAAAATAATTTTAAATGTACTTCTATTTTGAATGTTTTGTAAATCTTGGATTAAATGGTATGAATTTTTACAAAAAGGAAAGAAAAAAGTGCCCATACCCATATTCAGGAGAGACATATCAGTAAGAAAAAGTGCAAAAAATGTAATATTTGAAGGCAGCTATCAAAGACAACAATGACACATGAAATATGGAAACAGCTGGAAGTTAATCAATGAGAATAAATCAAATGAAACAAAAAACTTGAGACCATACCTATGAAAATTAGGGCTACAGGCAAAAAAAAAAAAAAAAGAAATTAAAGGAGGAAGAAATGCTGGCATTACATAACAACTACATAATAGGAGCTAGCATTTAACTAGCAAAAGGAGCATACGATTTTACTGTTACAGGAGAGCCATTGTGTAGTGAAAATTTAATTAATCCTGGATAGCAAAACAGTAGTTGCAGGAGTAGTAGTAGCAACACATTTTTAAAAGATATGGAATAAAGGATATATTTTTATATCAATGTTCCTTTAAAATATATTTAAAATATATTTATATTTTAAATATATATTTAAAGGATACCACACACAGGAAATTATACAGGCACTTACAAAAATGTGAATGATATATAAAACAGATTAAAAATAAATAAACAAATAAATAAATAAATGTGTGTGTTATATATATGTGTGTATATATATACACATATATATATATCTATATCTATATCTATATATCTATATATATATATAACATATGTTTTCTGTCAAAGGGAACAGGCCTGCAAGTCTATCAATCCCACACAGGAAGGAGTTCTAATTTATTACCGTCAAGCGAGCAATCCAAGCCCAGGAAATTCAGCTATCAAGTCCAAAATAATTTCTTCATGACTATTTGTGATGCCACAATGATTCAAATGTTCCAGCGTTTCTGAGACTGAGCTACATAATAAGGGATCACTAAATGTCCATTAAACATTCTTTTTTGGTTTAATTCTCAACATACATCGACATTTCCTTGCAAAGTCTTTTATATAAAATATAGATTAAAAAGGCATATTTGCTTGAAAGTCTATTTTGAGAGCATGTCTTCGTCTAAACTACCTCAGACAGCTCTGCTTTTATAACATAAAATTCTGCATATCCTGAATTTGCAAAGCATCATACTCTCCTGAATGGCATTCAAATTCATCTCAAAATCAGAGAACAAGTTGGTGAACCTCTATAGAAAGTAACATTTTTAGAGAACCTTAGATAGAATTTTGATGCCAGATGAAATGTTTCAGCACAAGTTAGTACAAGTTTAATCAATTACATGAAATAGAATTATTCACATTGGTTTTGAATGAAGTAATTTTCCTTTCTAAAGTATATCACAAGACCAAACTAGCAAGCAATTAAATAGAAACGTGTTCGGTATAATTGTGGACAAATAATTTGAAAATATTTTTATTTATATTTTCCTTTCTTTTTCTCTTTTAGATATTTTAAATTATTTTCAACAAAAATTTAATTAATTTTGTTTTGAGTCAGGTGTGCTCTAACTCTGTATTGTTATAGCCAACTGACTATAACCGTGCCTCTGTATTGAGCTCTCAGTTTGCAAAAGAATTTGAGAAAACATTTTTAAGACTAAAATCTGAGGAAGAAAACTGAAGAAATCTCTACAGCATTTGGCCAAGTAAAACTGCATTTTTGCTCCTCTGCTGGTGAATATGGAACATTTTCCCTTTTTAAAGAAACCTCAGGGCTGGGCTCAAATCTCACAGTTTTCTTGTTTGCTTATTTCATGTATTTCAGGTCAGCCAAATGCCAGAGCTGCTTACAGATACTGTTTACTTTTAGATTGTTTTACCTAACCAGCATAAAATGTCATGACTCCAGGGAATAAGCTGCATCGTTCACCAGCTGATTTAAACAAACTGTGTATCTATAGTATGCCAAGGAAGGTCTGACAAAAAGCAAAATTTGTTTAACTTTGTTGAAGTATATTGAAGCCCAGTTACACACTAGATTTCAGTATGTTAAGAATTTCTAGATTTTAATGTATCACTCTGTCTGGAGAACATGAGAGGGATGTTTGATTAAAGGTATTTTCAAATCCATCTGCTCATGAACTGCATTGAGTTTTAGATTGGAAAAAAAGAAACTTCAGGCTTGGTATGGTATTATTAAATAATAAAATGTGAGCTAAAAATAAGACCGAGAATACAGTATGAATAAATTGAAAATATTAATGAAGCAACGTAATAAGAATGCATTCATTTTTAATGTTATTTTAAGTAAAAATATGAATACTTTATGTGTTCTTTTTAAGGTTTTCTTGAGGCAGTGACTACACACTTATGCAAATTACAATGAAAACCTATTTTTCCTGGTCCTGTAGCCATGTATATAACTGCAATTCTCTCTAGTTGATATGGTAAATAGTACTTAAATTAAGTGTTTATCTTCACAATTTCTCTTTAAAACAGAATCTGTCAAAATAGGTAAAGTATTGTATCACTCGTTAATACATAAAGTGTTTATGTAATTAGGTATGCAGTAGAAGCTTTCTGAGACTGTGGAAATGTTAGTTTTGACCATCTATATGTTTTCAAGCTGTGCATTGACTCATAGTTCTTCTGGAAGCTCTGGTGGAAGAGCTAGGGCATGGTCTCACTGGAGGAGACACATGTGGAGTGTAACCTGAAGAATGACACTGTGCCCCTTGGTTTCCCCTTGTACTCCGAGCTAAAATAGATTTTTCATTGAATGCAATGAGACTAACATGCTCCCAGCTCACACTTCCCTCTTGCAATGTTACACAGAGAAAGACATGTAGGAATCCAGGCAGAAAGCCTTTATTGCTTTTATATTTTTGAAATGGAAACCCTGGAAGTTAAATGCAATGAGCAGCACTTAGGAAGGGATTTGGGTGTCAAAAACAATTGTCTCAAGACATTTTAGAAGCATTTAAAACTACCTGGTTTATACTCAATACTCCAGTTTTAGGTTTTCTGGACTTTTTCTGTCATTTATACTAGACTCCGTAAGAATAGCTGAAAGGGTGTTAAATCTTTTGTTTAGCCACCTAACTTCAAGTTACCATTTACCTTTAACTTCCATCTAATATGTATACTATATCAGAACTTTCTTTGCTCAGGGTGAAAGTGGCTCCGTTGGTAGTTGTTGCAGACATTTTTTCACAGAAATCCTTTCTTTGAGATTTGTGCATCTTCTGGGAAGCAAAGGCCCCAGAAGAAGAATGTAAACAATTATCAGCTGCTGTGAAATGTAGCAAGTGATCCTGTGATTAACTCATGCTCCGTGTTTACAATTAAGGGCCAATCACAGAAGCAAGCTCAGAAACAGATTCCCTGAAAACAGAACTTTGTTATTCATTCTTTCATTCTATTCTTAGCTTAGCAGCTCTCTGCAACCTCTCTCCTTATTCTTTTTAGTATAGTTATAATGTATTATATATAATATATCAATAAATCCAACCTTCTAATCAAGAAACAAGATTCTCGTCCTTCTCTCACCCCAGCGACCTCCTCAAGTCGCTGTAATAGGTAGTTGCTTTCATGTTGATGTGGTTGATCGAGCAAAATCTATTTAGATTTCCAAGGGCTTATTAATTACACCTTTTCTGTGAGTCTCTTTTTTCTGCAGGCAGTGGTGAGTAAAAATGATGGCTTGGATGACCACATTCTTTCAAGAGAAAAAGGTTATTTTGACATCTGAAAAAAAAACCTCTTATCATTACCTTGTTTGTAACATTCTAAAGAGAAATTATGAAGGCCATGCTGATGTTGCTACATAGATTTTAGCCTTTTTTGGAGCTTCCCAGAAAAGGAATATTTGTTTTTTATACAATGGTGGACCAACTCCAGCCAGTGGGAAACCTCCCACACACACTCATGTACTCCTATTCAGCAGGATGGGGGAGTGAATGAAAAGGGCAAAAGCAAGAAAAAATCATGGCCAGAGATAAAGGTAAGTTAATAAACAAAAAACCCAACAAAACAAAAGAAAACAAAATGCCAAAGGGATCACTCACTACATCTCACTAGCAGACCAATGTTCATATATTATGTCCACACAACCTGTGAGCACTGACTTTTCTAGAAAAACTCTCCCTCAGTTTTATTGTTGAACACGAACATTGCCATAGGGCAAGGAATGTCCCTTTGGTCAGCTGGAGTCAACTATCCTGATTGTGTCCCAACTTCTCCACTTTGAAATACTGTTCCAGCACTACTCAGCAGTAATGAGAACACTGGTTTGGTCATAAGTTTGAAACATAGCACAAAAATGCAGATTATGAAGAAAATTAAGTCCACCCTAGCCAAGAGCAGTCCATGCTCAGCAGCCTACTGGGGGCAGATAGCATGGAAAATGAATCATAAATTAGGGTGAGAGAGTTCTGGAACACCCACTCTTTTCTTGCCCTGATACTCAGAGTTTAGCTATCAAAGTTAGAAGCTGTTTTGTGCTCTCAGTCTCATACGTGTCAATGATGAACCACAAAAGAAGAGATTTTACTCCTCTTCATTCCTTTATGATTCATACAAATTAGGTAGAAATAAGAACATTTTGCTGTTTTAAATAAACCTTCCTGTGGCCATTAAAAAACAACAAAACAAACACCCATATATTTTTTTGGTAAAATTAAAATAAGAATTATAACTTTCAAAATAATGGAGAAAATAAAATTTCTCCATTGCTCTGAAAATTTTAAATTAGAATTACATTATATGCTTTTATTAGTTGTTGGTTTGTTTCATGCAATCGGTATTAGTAATACTGGAAAATAAGTTATTTCTGGAATTTGGCAATCTGAAAAAAATAAAAAATATAGATAGTTTCACAAGAAAAGTCACTACTGCCAAACTGAAAACTGAGAGAATTAAAAGCATTTTATTCTCCTAATGCCTTGAATTATAATACTATTATATTCATAATAAAGGCTATGTCTTTATAAAGATTTCAATTTATCTTTAGCCTGATGGCTAACTAATATTTGTGATTTTATAAGTCATAAGAATATTCAAGGATCATTTTTTCCATACCATTTTCTGCAAATTGAATTATGAGCATCCTTTTTCTTCAATTGGTAACTCATTGAAATAAACTTACCTATGCCCTAAAAATGCACAATGAACTGAGATATTACTGACAATTGTTGACAACAAAAGCTCTGAGTTGGTGAAAATAAACTACCTGCCAATACATGAAGGTCAAAAACATTGTCAGTACCATTATAAAAGCATGACTGTGACTTGATTAATCTTATGTTTGCCAGTTTGCCAGTTCCCCTGTGATAGCTGCTCAAAAGCTCTACTTGAAGAGGTGAGAGTAAAAGGGGATTATATTAATGAGGATCACATAATATTTGCTGAGCTGGAAATCCTTCTTCACCGAAGAAGGCATTGTATTTATTTTTTCGACTGCTTTTTCTCTATAATTCCACAGAAATAAATGCAATTACTATAGGAAAAAACATCTATTTTTTTCCAGGATTGTGATAGCAGGAGGTATATACCCATTTGCTGGATGCGCAAACTGGATTTGTACTACATTGCACTGTATTAGAAGCGACTAAAATTAATTTAACTGCACTAACCCTTTGATCATGTAGCTGGCCTTTCCTTTGTTTAAGCTCCTTGCTTTTCTGACTAGAATTTGCTTTTGTCAGCACAGCAGCAAGTGACATATGGTATTTTTGTTGTTACTTGAAATAATCTTCTGTAGATCAGCTGGATTTCCCAAAAGAGCTTTGCATTCAACATTAGAGAGAGAGGAGATGAAAGAGAACCCCAAATCACTATACATTTCATGATTAAAAATCTCAGTAAAGTAACCAACCCCCCCATTCAAACCAATATACTTCACATTTTTAGCAATTAAAAAAGGACTAAATTTTCTCTGTGACATCAAAATCTTGTGAACTTTTTTTTTAGGAGGTGAAAGAGGAAAAGCAAGCTTTGTTTCTTGCAAGTCTTCTGTTTTGGAGATTCATACAAATGTCAGATGCATTCAGACAATTTACTTACTAGCTGCTTTCTTTGACTTTCCTTCTGATACCTAAACAAAAGGTGGTTGTACATTCTTCTGGATTATACCCTTGCTCCTGTCTCACAGCATCCAAATGTTGATCTGCCACTGGAATTTTAAATTAACACCATTTTAACACATCTAAAATCTGTGATTAGAAATTCCCAGACACAACAATATTGACCCTCATAATGACATATTTAAAAAAAAATAAAGAAAATAATAAAAACCCAATATGAACCAAAGTTACACATTGAGAATGCTGAAATGGATACTGTTATGTATTTAGCATCACAAAATGTTTCCTTTGAAGTTAATGGATGGCATAACACAGAAACTGCTCAATATTTTGTATTCAGAGACAGCAATCTGTATTGTTTTTGCCCACCAGCACAGGACATCCTTTCTTTTCTGCAAGTTATTGCATATTAATGGAACACTTTTCTACTCACAAGCAACAAAAAATCAAGGCACCATTTAACCAGTGAAAGAGGCTGAATGAATGGGAAGGTTAATGCCTCAAACTAAGTTTAAGTTAGTTCATATTTTTTTAATAATTGCTGTCTGCAATAAACTTATTTTAAACAGGAATATGATTCACAGTTCCTACAGGCTAAGTTATGAGTCTATGATGGAAGACAGTTATGCTTCAAAGCCTACAAATTCAGATAAAAAAATTACCGTAACTTTCATAAGTATTTCAAAGGTCAGTGAAGGACTGGAATGTTGCATGAAAACAAAAAAGAGCTATGGGCAAAATAACTAGAATTGATAATGACCTTTAAATCAATGAAGAATGAAAATCATAAAATACTTATCCACATGGAAGAGCAAAGATTCTCATAAAAAAACTTCACGAAAAGGATACAAAGTAAAATAGTTCATTATGACAAAAAATGACAGACTGGTAATATGCTAAAGCAAAAGATTTCTCTTATACAAAAAAGCCTCCAGGGAAATTTCATTTAAACATGTAATATACTGTGTGTATATTTGTGTGTGTGCACGCATGCTCTCATCTCTAGGCTGGGCTTAATGAAGCCAAGGGCAATTTTCAATGTCCTACTATTGCATAAACCTGGAAGGATTTTATCTTATGCTCCCTTTTAAAATAAAAATTAAAAATACATTTTAGCAAGTGAAAAGTGTTACCTCATTTATGTTAATTTTCAGTTTCTTTTCTGTGTATTCCTTTCTGTGTCTGCCTAAAATTTCACTGTGGCATTCCTCTTTTCATATAAAATGAAGCTGGTATTTTACATTTTGGTGGGCTTTGACCAGAATATGTTCAAGAGAATATTAAAGAATATTCAATATATCCAACTGCTATTTTTTAATAATTTGTCTTAGAACAGTAGGTGTGGTATAACTGCATTTACTTCCCTCTGCGGTGATAGAGAATCCATTGAAACCAATGCAGGGATTTCATTAATTTACACATGATTGCTGTCACAGACAGGATTTCAGGATCAAGTGACTGACTTCATTGGAAGACAAGAAAACTTATAATCTATGACTTCTTAGTAATTACAAAGACTCATTCAATTAGGAAACAAAATAGTCAATTTAAGGAATAATGAGTGAGCAGAATTCCTTCATCTTGAACAGCTGAATTTTCTTTTTATAAACTCTCTACTGCTTCACATAATTTAACACAAACTAAATATATCCTAGATTCTGGAATTCTGCTAATAAGAGCTAGGGTAAATCTATGTTTGAGAACAGTTGCTATATGGAATGTTGCAACTGTTTCTGAGTAGTGGAATAGCCCCAAGTTTGAACTGAAGCATAGGAGGACATTGCATAAAGCACAAAACAAGAATTTGCACTTAAGAAAATATACATGTCCTGAGAATTAAATAGAAATAAGATTTTTAATTTTTTTTTCATTACTTGATGGAGAGGTATGCAGGAATTGTAGCAGAGTTTAACTGTGAGTATGCAGGATGTAACGTTGAAGAAAATAAGTATTAAATTACCAGGTCTCTCATTGATTCTTATGTATTTTGCTCCTCAGAAATTAAAATCCATGTAATAAAAACATCTGCTCACCTTTAATCCTCCTCTACAGCATGCTCTGAATAGAGCATGAAGAACTCAGAAAGCTTGGGGCAATTTCATCCTTCTCTCTGGTGAACAGCAGTAGGACCCAAAGGAACGGCATGAAGCTGAGTCAGAGCAGGTTTAGGTTGCATATAATGAAAAAATTCTTCACCTGGAGGGTGGCTGAGCACTGAAACAGGATTTCCAGAGAAGTGATTGCAGCATGAAGCCTGACAGAATTCCAGAAGAGTTTGGACAATGCACTCAGGCACATGGTGCAACTCTTAATGGATGATGTTGTGCTGGGCCAAAGGCTGGACTTTTGTGATCCTTTTAGGTACCTTCCAGCTCAGGATATTCTATGATTCCATGATTCTAACATGCATCAATTCCTTTGTCAATTCCACTTTTCAAAACTGGAAGATTGCTGCTTGAAAATCAATCATTAAACAGCATTTAGTTTTTACAATATTTTCTCTTCTCTCACTTAAGAACCAACCCTGTCCCACATATTTTCCTGCCCTTAAAGCAAGCATCACTCAAATTCTTACACTGTGTATTATTGTTAAAACTTTTATTAGCTGTTCCAGTGTGGCCAAAGACCTAGTCCAACATGGCAGGTTTCATTGATGTACAGTTGTGTTTTCTGAGTAGAACCAATTTCCCACATTATTTACTAGAATCTGTATTAGAAAATACAAATCAAGCATTTGAAGAAAAGTGAACAGATGATCTGGCACAGATTTTTTTGTCCGTAATATAGAAATTCTACTCTTTAATTAATGGCCAGGCATAGGAACTAATTTGGCTGAAACCCTGTATTGTAGCAGTGCAGGTGCATATTTATTAGATTTTCAAATTTAATGAATATGGTGCAACTCCATATTTGTCCAAAGGCAGAATTATTGCAAGAAATACATAGAACATCTAATATCTTCCATTCACCCAGAAGTCTTGAAGTGGTTATCTGTCCAAATTCTAGTCAAGCATAGACCAAACAGTGGATATTTAACAGGAATAAGTAAATAAATGAACTAGGTATCTATATTACTGTTATGCTATACCGGAGCAGTATGCTCCTAATTATCTTTTAATTAGAAGCATCTTAGATTTTTCATTTCAATTTTGATACCATATCACAATTAGAAGAGGTTATGTTACAGCAAATTATTTTATTTCAATACTTTTTGGAGGAATGGGAACTGTATTAATAGATCTCCAAGTCTGTGGTGTTAGTAGTGGTGACAAAGTAGGTGCTAGAAGGTACTTATGATCATGAAAATTCTGTAGGAGGGTGTACCTCTTATGCACTAAGAATATTTTATAAGTGATACTCTGAGGTAAATCACTGAGGTTTTTTTAACACCAGAACTTCATTTCGCAACTTATCCTGTCTGCATTCTAAAGGTAAATCAATACTTCTGTTAAAATCACTGTGAACTGTTATAATTTCTTGAGTGTAACAATCCCCTCCTACTATAATACTTTAAAGCTTCTGTGCTCAAATAACTACCAGGTCAGCAGAGCATGGGCTGGCTTAAAAGCATTAGAGGTCATGCTGTAAACACTGTGTGGGGAGAGGAGATAAATGGCAGATTCTTCAAATCTGAAACTCAAGGGTGAAGTAGTAGATTTTAGCTAGAACAAAGCTTAGTAATATCCCACAAAAGCTTGCAGCCCCTTTTCTCTATTCTCCCCACCTGGATGAATTCTCTTGCGTCTGCCAGTTAGTTACAATTGGATGTGACATCCTGTACTGAATTGATGTCACAGGGTGACACCTAATGAAGGCAGTAGTGGGACTACTGAGACTGTAACTGCATCTAGCTCTGACTTGTTAGATGGTTTGCTATGGACTGGGAAACAGAAAAACAAGCACAGAAAATGGTTATGGGCAGACACACCAGAGAGATCTGAGTTTTATCTGGATGTGTATAGGGAGGAAATAAGAGGACTCATTACAGTTTTACATCTTACTAACATTTTTGGGGATGGTGAGAGCAGAACCAGAAGCCATTTGCAACCTGGAAATATCTGACTGCAGACATGGAGAAAGTCAAAGGAATTGGCCTGGGGTGTTGTGATCAGTAAGGCCATTGACTTCTTTTGCCAACCATATGACCAGCTAAGTGGGAAAACAATAAAAAGGGTAGGAAGAGGAGTAGGGGAGCAAGTCCTCCATGGAAATTTAACACCATGAAGATGAACCTGAGGTGTGTTTTTATGGAAACCCATTTCCCAGATACAATTCCTCATGCTGACTGGTTGGAGTAAACATCCTTTTGCGCTCTCTCTGGAGCGCTGGTCACAGTTGGACTGGGGCAGAAGTGACCATCTTCCATTTTAGTGTGTGTCCTATATGCACTCTTGGAATAGATTTTAAAACAGATATAAATTTTGTATTTTTTCCTGGTATAACTGTCCTGCTTGGAATTGAGATCTAAAATTTATTTCACTTTATGGTGTAGTTCTGTCCTTGAGGTTTTATTGTTCTTGAATTCTTCCATGACAGTTGATATAATTCACTAATCCAACTTAAAAACACCTTTCCAAACAACAACAACAAAAATTGTTCCACTTATTCTGACAGCATTAAGCTGTTGAGACATTCCAGATACAAATTTAAATTCATCACTAAATCATGAAATCTTAGAATCATTTAGGTTGAAAAAGATACTTAAGATCTTTGAGTCCCACTGTAAGCCTAATGAAGCCAATGCCAACAGATTTATTTATCAATATCTATTTTGATGTTGTTTCTAATTTTCATGTTGTCTCTAATTCCACAAAGTATATTTAAAAATTACTAGTAAAATAGTATAAATAATATACCAAAAAAACCCCACAACAACCACAAATGCAAAACCCCACCCTTAAAAAAACTTTTCCAAATCTCATCTCAGTTTTGAACATTTTTGATGGGCTTAGACGTAGATTTCTGGTGCAGCTGGGATCAAAGTATTATAATAGGGAAGATAAGAAGCATGTGCTTTTAAGTACTTACATACTTACACTTCACACAGTCCAGGTAGATCGTTTTCCTCAACTCTTGACCTTGTAAATTTCTTCCTGTATAACTACTAATAATAAGTAAAATAAACTAGAATTAGTTCTTTGAAACTCTGGATGAGAGAAAAGGCCTGGCTTTAAATGTAAATTTTTTTCCTTCCAGATGAGGCAGCATAGTGTACATGGCACAGGAGATGACCTGGCCATTTCTTCAGTCATTTCCTCAGTCAACATGACTTGGAGTCAAGTCACACGCTGTGGTGTGAGCCAGTGCACTGAAAGATTCCCTGCCAGCAAGGGAATGACACAAAGAACTAATGGCAAGTCACACTGCTAAGATACAAGCAAGTGTAGCACAATTGCGCTAATGACCATTTTGTTGATACATCTTGAAACGTAAGCATAAACATAAACATAAATAAATATAAATACATCCACTGTTTAAAGTATTTCCATATATTTGTCATAACCAGTAATGCCAAAAATTCTGAAAAATATGTATGCAAGGTGTTACACAAAATTTAAATATGCCAGATGGAGAGGGATAGTTTGGAAAAAACCCATATTTGGGAGTTAGAATACAAGAGAAGGCAGAGAGGAGACCATTCTGGAATTACAGCAAGAAGAATACAAAGAAATCCTCTCAATTCTTTCTTACTTTGTGAAAGTATTCTCAAAGGGTTTTCTGGATAACAATCTAATGAATTACATTTATCTGATAGCAGACAAGTCCTCTGGGGTAGAACAGTGCCAGCTTATATGCTTAGTGGGCATGTACTTTTCTTTTGCTCAGCCAAAAGAGCCAATAAATCTGCTGTATGCAGTGTCTCTCATCTTCATGAATTTTTTTCTATTAATTTCAATAGCAACTGGGTCAAAATCAGCTCTGCTTTTCTTTGTTTCTGGAGGAACCACAGTAATATATTGAAACACTATCACTTTAGATAGCATGACTAAAAAGTATAATGTTTTAGACTACTTTTGACATCTGTATTTATTTTGTGGTCATGGACAGTTTTGCATGCAATAAAAATGCATGAAAATGTTGCTTTACTATAATTATAATAAACTGCTTGATTGATGATTCTACCTGAATGCCAAATATTTGTGTCCAAATAAAATTGTACCAATATAATAATTTTTAAAATGTGGATACTCTCCTATAGCTCAATTACAATAGCAATTTTATGTAACATGATTTTCACAGAATCATAGAGTCATCAAGGTTGGAAGAGAACTTAAAGATTATCCAGTTTCAGTCTTTGTAGAAACACATACACTTCTGTTTTCTATGATAGCCTTTAGTTGGGCAAAATTGCACTTCCTAGAGGGTTATAAATCAAAATTACCTGCTTCAGAGAGTGTTTTTGTTTGTGATGAGCTAGTCTTAATCAAGTCCACACTTCCTTTCTGAGATTACTTTTGTGGGCACCAGCAACAGTAAAGGAATATCAAATACATGGCTTCCATTTCAATAAGTAATGGAATCCCTCATATGATCCCTCATATGATTTCATCTACTGATTCCTTTCTGTCAGTGAACTTCACCAGTCATCCTCTACACAGAATTCAACTTATCCTTTCTATATTTTGGTGAGACAACAAAAAGAAATTAGTTTCCTAAAAACAGATGGGAGGACATAGCTACAAGGACTCAGGTATTTTGAATAATACGTGAACTTATTTTAAAGATCTGATATGATAATGAAAGCTGTTTTATATAGTGACATATTATTTCATTACTATTCAGTTTTATTAGGCTCTGATCAATTCATAAATGATTTTCAGAAAGTTAATCATGATCTGATTTGAAAACTTCAGGATAAATTCTAAAGCTTGACAAATACTTTTCCTGTCAGGTAATTTGCTCCTCAGTGACTGGTAAAGAATTCATTCCTATAGCGCAGGCATTGAAGATAAACACAGAATACAAAGGCATAGTCCCTTTCCTTACTACAGATGCTTTATGAGACCTTCAAACAATCATTTGATCCAAGATTTTTGTAAGTTAATGGCAAAGCTGAACTTTTAGGGTGCTGAATTGTATTAGGTTTTTGTCAACTTGCATTTACTTACTGCACATTTCTTGCTGCCAATCTGTTTTTAAAAGTGCCTGGCCACCTGCTCAGGGACAAACAGTACTTGTTGAGCATTGTAACATGTTGAGGTAATTTTGAAACTGGCTCTTTGAACAAGATATTGGCCTAGGTAACCTCCAGAGAAAACTTGAACTTTTTTTTTTCTTTTATGATTTCTGCATTCTTCCAGTGCCATTTTACCCTGGCAAATTTAAGAATTATTGATTTCCACTGGTTTTGAGAGGGTTTTTTGTTTATTTATTTGTTTTTACATTTTGGAAGAAAGTACATATTTTCATTAATGCACATGCAGAAGCAGCAAAATTTGAATAAGTCCTACTTCAATAAAATGAGTGCAACAGAACTAAATTCTCATTTTGCTAAGAGACATAGTTTTAGATAAAAAAGCCAAAAAACATGAAAAAAAATCATTATTCTGTGTTTTGAATTTTTAAATATCAGAATTGAAAAAATACTAATGCATGTACATGGAACAAAAATCAGCAGTTTCCTTTAAAAAGAAAAAAATATCTGTATACCTATGTTCAAACTTTTTATTCCAACATAAAAGTTATATTAAAATATGAAGTTCATTATGCTTCAGAATCTTTCAACTTAGCCAGGAAGCAATCAGCTTTCTTAAAGAAAAAAATACTGTCTCCAGGAATTAAACTGTCTCTATATACTTATAGCTACACACTTCTGTAACAAACAATATGTTTATATAACTACAGAAAATATAATCCTTTAATTAATTGGCTGTAAGATAAATAGCATTCTAGGCAACTTTCTAGAACTAGAACACTGATTTAAAAATAAAAAAAAGTAAAAGAAAACCTATGTTTTCCAAACAAAGATGGAAATATGTTACAATATTAAGCACTCTGTTTTAAGACAGGAAAATCTAGATCTAAGTAGTGCAACATCCATGCTGTGTGGATGAAAATACATGTTATATATATAAACCCACACATATTTATATGCAGTTACATATATATTCTCCATGTTTCAATTTACTTTACAGCATTTCATGAATAGCTAAAATCCTTCCATTAACCCATTTTATTTTACTTCTTTTTTTTCTTTTCATATTGCAAACTACCCTGACTGAAATGCGAATTTCTCCCATGTGAAATCCTCAGGATTAGTTCAGCACACAAGTGTTTTGGAATTCTGGCTGTGTCAGCATGTCAGTAAATGGCTAAAAGAAGCATCACCACAAGTAAAAATATGAAATCTAACCACAGATGATTAGGGACTGGCACGTCAGGATATAAAAGCAGAAAAAAGAAAACAGAAAATAAAAGAACGTTCTCTGAAAACACTACTGTTTCCTTTAGGAAATTTAATTTATTCATTCATAGTTTATCAAGAAGGGTCTTGAGAAGTTGACCTCAGCACCATTTTGGGACCGATCTTTTTACAAAGATGAACTGTTTATCAACAATTTTTCCATTTCATCTTGGAATAGAAATATAACTGTTTTTAGGATAAGCTTTGCTAATTTCAAATTGAAGTTTGTTATTTTGTACAAATATTTTTCTATTATTAATTCAATAAGAGACTTCACTTTCTGCATATTTCCAGTATTTTTCTGTCTGACCTCTTTTATTTTTCTCAGAATTCAATTTGTATTTTCCTTGTATAGACATAATATATATTTACCATTCTTCTATTTTTAAATAGTCCCATCCAAGTTTCAAAAATGGTTAGTTTCCTCCTTTCAACAATCTTTTATTCTTTTCTAGTGTTGGGGTTTTTTTTACATACCTTGCCTCAAACAATTAATTCTGCAATGTAATAAAAAATCGAAGACTCTCATTTGTTTATCTTATCAAGTGAGTCTACAAGCCATGCAATTTATTCAACGATATACTAGTTTGATGTGAAGAAATAAATGAGATTGTTACCTATATCTCTGTCTGAAGATAAGGACAATGGTTTCTTGCCTAAAAGTTTCCATTTTGTACAAAAAACACAAATAGACTCTTCAGAAAACATAGTTGTATAAAAAGAAATTTACTTGTGGAAATCAAATCTGATGAGACACCTGAGACCTCTCAAAATTTTGATTAAATCCCTGTTTAGCTTTTGTAGAAATGTATCTGTACACTGATCTTTATTCAAAGACAGATGCAATGCAAATTCTAGTTACTGTGTAGAAATAAATGGCATACTTATTGAAAAAAATACTACTTAGTGTATTTATTTGACTGAGAATTTTAATATTCTTCAGATAATTTGTTATTTATATGTATATATATATATTTATATATATGCATGCACCTTCACAAACACACACACACACACATATATAGAGATTGAAATTAGATAAAATGGACTTGACTCAACTGTCACACTGTCTACTATTTTATTTCAGGAATTCATGTTATATTGCAGGAAAAATGTCTCTTTTTCTGCATTATGTATTCTACTTCACCTTTTTCACTGTTTGTGATAAATATATAAGAAGATGCTGAAAAGTCTAGAAATCTATAAAGCACTAAATGCAAATTATACCTAAGCCAACATCTGTTGTTTTTTACCTTATTCAGTGGCAGTTATGAAATGGTTACACATAATTTTTTTTAAGTTTTAAAAAACTTTCAATTACATGTGTTGTCCATATTTCTGAAAGTATATTCATGCAGGTCAATATACTTAAGGGCATATTTTTGACCTTATTTATAAATGTAAAAATATTTTGGCAACTAAATGAACTCTAGACACTATTTTTCACAGTTATGTTGTATTTTGGATTTGAAACTGTTTGGCTAATAAATGCACCTTGTTTTGAAAATAAGGTCCTCTGTATATGCTAATTACCTCCAGATCAGTTATGTCTAATCTCACCAAACAAAAAAAATTATGAATATCAGGAAACACAAAATTTTATTTGCAACAAATTCTAAAACTCACAGATACATAATAATACTCATACATAGACAATAAATTATGCATTTCTTATGACAACCAGTCTTCAGGTATATTCAGTAACTATTTTGCATCATCATTGACTAAGTGGTACTCAAACAAAATGAGGTATACTCTGTTGTGAATCACCTGATCACCCATCTCAGTGTATAGAGTTCTACTGAGTGACTTCCATCCAACTACGCCATTTTTCTGACATTTGAGGTCAATACATAACCTGCAGTACTTGAATTTGCTGCTGCACATGCCAGAATCTAGTACAACTTTGGTGCACAGAAGAAACTTGTATTCATCCCAAAATACTCAAAAAAATGTCCAGATTAAGGGGGTTTTTTGGTTGCTTTTTTTTTTTTTTAATTAATTGGATTTTTTTTACCGGAACTTCATTCCTGCATGTATAGCTCTGCCCTAATAAAATATAACAGCAGTTTACATAAGTGAAAATTAAGAAAAACTTGAAAGCCCAAAAGACACACACACACACACACACACGCACACACACGCACACGCACGCACACACAATTCCTCCCAGTTAAAAATATTTTTCAAATACAAAAAGTACTTAAAAAGAAAAAAAAAATCCATCTAGGGGTAGCAACTTGTATTTCTCCAGAGATGTAGATATCTAGTCCTCTGTGGATTAGGTGGACCGAATTCCCTGAGTAACTCTAATCACTCTCAAAGTGATTGATAGTAATTAATGAAGTAATGGACATATATATACAGAAATAAGAAATATTGGTCCACTGGGAAAAGATCTATAACTTACAGTTTCCCTAAGAAATATAATATCTGACAAATTATATCAGATGATATAAAGACATATCATATTTTAAAGCATGTCTGAAATGCAGAATTATGCATGTAGAAGGGAGTGTGAGATGCTTTAAGACATTGGTCATTTTCCAATATTTATTCCAATTAATATGGTTTCTTTGGGGTTTTATTTGTTTATGAGTTTGGTGGTTTTTTTTTTTTTTTTTGTTCAGAGCAACTATGACTTCTGTTTTGCAACACAAAGCCTTTCAGAGTTTGTACATCAAGTGCATATCATTTGATACACAAAGTTAATTTAGATGACAGTGTCAGAGAATGGGCAGCCCATGGGGTTTGCCTTGTGTCAGATTTACAAAATATATATAATTTAATCACAGAATCACAAAATCTATCGGGTCAGAAAAGACCTTTGAGATCATGAAGTCCAGGCTACGACCTAACACCACCTTGTCAACCGGACCATGGCACTCATCCAGTCTTTCTTAAACACCTCCAGGGACGGTGACTCCACCACCTCCCACACTGTGTCTAATGTGAGGTAAGAATGGCTTCATTGAAGACTGCTTTTTGTGAAAACAATAATTTTTTGTCAATTTCCTTGTGAGCTTTTAAAAACTTCAGGCCGTTGCCTGGAAATAACCTGTCAACTGGGAGAAATTTCTCTGGGAAACAGAATAATTTAAAGAATGAAGATAGTTTTTAGGTATACCAATGAGAGTGTTTTCCAGCATTCATGAAGACAGAAACGTTATATTCTCTTCTTCCCACTTAGGTATACCTTTTCCATTGATACTGCTCTTTGTGATGCAGTGATGAGGGCTTGCAATAATGCTTATTCTGAAAAGCTTACACAATAGCTTAATCACTTTCTGTATTCTATGTACCATTTATGAAAGGAAAAGCAAAATCATTGCTAACTGACACTTATCTTTAGAACTTCCTTGGACAGAAAAAGACACCATTTCAAGTGTATGGGGTTTATATAGTTTGGTAATATAGTCTGGTAATGTCGTTTAGAATTTTTCAGAAAATTACATTTAAATGTCTTTATAAATGAGCAATACTACTTCAACATGCACATATTGCTGCAATTAATTTCAGTAATGAGAGTTGTGGATTTTTTTCATAAAGCATCACAGTAATAAGACTGTTAAAAAGATATTTAAATGTTGCAATAAAAATACTACACATCTTTTTCTGTGGTGTAATTTGTTAAAATCTTCCATTACATTTGACAGCCCTCCATTCACTCTCATTTCAGTTAATAGATATAGTGTACTCAATTTCTTGCCCTCTGAGAAAGTACTGGCAATATGTTCTGACCTATAATCTATACTTAAGGGTTCAGCAGCTATTTAGGAATGTTCACGGAGACTTTATTAATCTCTAATAAACTCAGCTCTTCCACTTCATTTCATGGCTGAATGTAACAGTGTTTGCTTTCAAGACTAATTATAGAAGGCAGAGCAGAACAGTCAAAATTATGCCCCTGGCATAATTACAATAGACTTTGTTTATCTTCATGCCTTTAAACACCATTCAACTATGCAACAGCTTCCTTTTGTCCTGGATATTTGTTTTTGAGAAATGACATTGAAATTACTAAACAAAAAATGTTAAAGTGAGACGGCAAGAACAATTTAAATCTGATTGTAAGAGCAGCTAAAGCTCCAATTTAGAGAACAGTTGGAAAAAAAATCAAAAGAACCAAAACAAACCCAAGACTGGTAGCAAAATACTCTACATAAAGGTTTATTTGAAAGCAAATTTTCCGTACAAGGTGTCTTGTCTGTGTTCTGTGATTATTCTACTATTATAAAATGAGCATATCTCTAAAAACCTCATCTTCCTTTTTGATACAAGTTTCTCTTATACGCAATATTTACAAGACAGGGAGTACAAATATACTCTGCAGAGGATACTATACAGAGCAACTCGAGTAGTAAAACACTTAACCTCTCCCATTTCTGTTACAGAGAGGGAGACTAAAGTATGAGTCTAAGGGGCCCTATAACAATAAAATAAGAGCAATAGCACTCGTGGTATAGTTCTGCAGTACAGATTAAACTCATCTGAGCAGATGTGGTAAGTCTTAATACTTTGGTAAAAGCAAATATTGCAGGAAGTCTAATTCACGTATGTAATTCCAGTCCTTGCTTTTTGAACAAGACGAACTTTTTTTTTATGTTTGCCTCAATTTTCAAGCACCTAGAATGAGAACTAAATATAGTGCCTCAACTTAATTTGAGTATATAAACTATGTTACTATCCAAAACCTGAAGATGTGATGGGTTTTATTATATTAGTCATTAACTCCAAATAACTTGGAGGATTAAGGACAACATACTATGTGCTATATAATACATTAGAGTAAACAAGACTCAAATGCCCAGGAAAGGTTATATTTCTCTTTTGTTTCTTTAATCCACTAATTCAAAGATAAAGAATTTACCTAAGATCAAAGATTCTAGTGCAAACTCCAGTTTATAGATTTGCAGCTCTCCTAAAGCGCTTGGAATACACAAACTAACATCACTTTTCATTTTGCAGTACCTTTCATCTGAAGATCTCAAAGTGTTTTTCAACTTCATTGCAGCACACCCTAAAACAGCAAGTAATATACATGAGGGACATGTTCAGCCCATCATTACTCATTGAAATTTATCTCATTATTCTTTAAACACTTGTGACAACACTGTAGCAAAATTCAATTAACTGAATACCTCCCCCTCCTCTCTCCTGTATTTCAGTTTTGAAGTATATTCAGTTTAAAATTCTGGAATTCACATAGGCATCATACAACTGAGTCATAATTTCTGTAAAACACCAGGATTAGTGCCCTCAGATGATGAAAAATGTCAAGAAATCTGAATTAACATATGTGTCTAGAAACCCATTTCTGTTTTTCTGCTTAGAGAAATAAAACCAGATTAATCCATTTCTGTTTTTCTGCTTAGAGAAATAAAACCAGATTAATCCAGGAAAACAAATTAATTGAAAATTGTACTACACTGTGTCAACCAGAGATGTTGGATTCATGTGGAACTGGAAATAAGGTAAAAGGCTAGATATATTTCCAATATCTCAGGCAAAAAGAACATTTGTTTACTAAGCCTTTTCACAAAGACAAATAATCTTCAGCTGTGTAGATGACTATTTGAACTTTGTCCATGTAAATATGATGACTGCAATTTAGCCATTCTGCTACACATATTTTAAAGAAAATATTTAATTAACTAACATAATAATTATTCTAGAGGCATTTCTCTGCCATAATGGCAAAAGTCATATAAGGACATACAGATAAGTCATAATTCAGAATGGATTAGAAAATGGCTCTAAAGTCCAAGTATTTTGAAAAATCATTGGTTAAGCATTTTTAGACAAAAAAATGGTTTAAGCATCTTTAAAGTAAACACAAAATAAAAACCTTTAATTTTTTTACCCTTCATGTCAGTATTCTAATACTGCAGAAGGATAAATTTTTCTCCTCCATTTGTCCCTTTTTTCTCAGGTTTACTGAGATCACATTCAAACACTGCAATGAATGTTATGCACACATCACAGATTAGCTCTGAGGGAGCTGGCAAGCCAATGTCACACAGAATGCTGACATGAAAAGATGATCTCTTAGATTCTGGAAACAGGTTAGCCAGGTGAATATCTTAGAAGTGTTAATCAGATGACAAGTAATAAACTTAGTTCCAAACTGGGAAACTTGGTAGTTTGCTACTTTCTGCAATATAGACTCAATAAATTTAGTTTTCTTAATAAAAAGAGTGCAATATAAAATTTTCCTGTTGCTATCCTTATAGAAATACACTGTTAACACTGATATCAGGACTGAAGCTCTATTATAAGAAAAGTCTACTGCAATGTTATCTGTTAGACACCACTGCCTTGTTAATTATTCTATACTGACTATACTAGTTCCCAATTCCTTGCACTGTGAGAACATGGAAAAGATGCATATGACAAGGGAAAAATAATAATTGTGGGTTTTTTTAAATGTTTGATTTATTTGTAAAGGCATAACACTATTCAGTTTTAATATTATGAGTAGCTATGGGTTTATCACATAAATTAAATGTACTCATTTTCATGGATGCAGAGCCTGCTGTCTTATAATAACAACAGCTCTTAGGTAGAACTACTGTCCTCTAAAAACTACTTTATAGGTCTCATATTTTTAACAATCATTAAAAGAAAAAAAAATTATATTTATCCTTTCAGTTAGGGAGTGTGAGCCTTTCCTCATATACTGTAACCTACTGAAAACTGTAGCTTTTGTTGCCAGATAATATAAACAGTCAACCAATTGTCATACTGATCAGATATGTTTAGTCAATTGCTCCAGCAGCCACCTGAATGTCCAGCCCTTCTTTGAGAAGTGAATGTTATTCTTTCCATGGCATGAGCAACCTGGTCTAGCCTCATAGCTGACCCCATTGAGGTGGGATGTGCTGTGGTGTGTTCTTAAGTTTGTTAGTTTGCTCCTCCCATTTTCTGTATTAAATGGTTTCTTTCTTTCCCAGGACCCTGCCAGTTAGGTTGCTATGGAAATGAAACTGCTCCTCCCTTGGTTTCTCTTATAAAGTGAAAGTTGTTTCCTCCTTGGGGTCAGTCAATCACTCCTTTCCTCCTCCCAGGTTTCGAGAATTTTCTTTTCTCTGGGAGGTATGGTTGGCTGTAGCCCCGGAGCCCCTCCTATGATTTATAATAGTTGGTTACTTTAGTATATCAGTTATGTTTCGTACCTCCAAATATGTATTTCTATTGGATAGCCGGGTTTCCCTGCCTTCTTCCCCCCTTTTCCCTTAAAACCCTCTCCTGCCCCCTGTTCGGGGCCATTTGCTGGGTGTTTCCCCTCCTTGTTGGTTCTTCTGTAATAAACCGACAGTTTAACCCCAGCAAGTGGTCGCCTCCTAATTCGTCTCTCACCGCGCTGCTCCGAGCTATCACCCAGCTCAGCCCAAGGCCAAGACGCCGAGGGGGGCTGTTTTCTGATGCGCAGGGGCCCTGGCCTTCGCCCCTCACCAGATAGCCAGATTCCAGGGCCGTTCACACCCCCGCGCAGGGATGTTCTGAGCCCAGCCAGTATGGTTCTGCAATTCAAATGTAGAGCCATTTGATGGATTTACTAAATTCTGGGTTTCATATTTATTAGCATTTTGAGTAAAAGAGACCCACCAGAGTGAATAGGGTGCCTTTAAGAAAGCGACTGTAGTATGAAATCTCCTAGTTAAAAAAACCACAAAAAAACAAAAACCCAATCAAACCTTAAACAAAATGAAAAACCCAAAGCTCAACAATGAATCCTCAAAACAAACCAAATCAAAGAACAAAACCAGACTACAAAAGTACCACCATATTCTAAATTTTAAGGTCATCTAGGGAAGCTATTTCAAGAACTAGAAAAATAGTATAGAATGGATTGCCTATTCCTAATCAAAATAAACAACTCCATATTTATCTTACTTAACAGTAATAGCTTTCCTGTGTTGTTCATACAGGGTTGTTTTTCTCGTCGTATCTGGCTGGAAAAAAACGTTTATAAATTCCTCTGTATCACCGTTCCTTCTAGATTAGTGTGAAGGAGATCTTATTTTTCTTTTTGATTTTGTATTTTCTAGTGGCCTTCATGCAATCTCTTTAAAATGCTTTTTCTAACACATCTGGGATAACTAATCTGGTTCTTGAAAGGAAAATCCCTTCAGCAGCAAAATCTCTGCTCTGAATTGGTAACATTTGCTGCACTGGCCACACTCTGCTTAACAGCTTTAATCACTTTCCTTAGGGTCTTATCTTGGATCATAACTTTAGCAATCATTGCCAAGCTTTGATTTACTGGATAGAACTAAAACTGTCCCCATTATGTGGCTTATATTCTCTACCCTGCCTCTCATCTCTGCTCTTCATGGAGAAGCATTATAATGTGAGGGTTTTTGTTTGATCTGAGATCCTGTACATTATCTTGAGCGTTATTAAACTCTTCTGGAATATACAGCATTTAGCCCTACATTTTGCTGTGCTTCATCTTGTTATCAAATGTGTCTGCTTCTACAAGTTGTCTTAAGTGCTAATTCAGATGTCAGACAAAACGTGTATAAAAAAGTACAAATTTACAAGTGGAAAGAACACCAGATACATTTTTGGCAATGGAATGAGTTTGGGACAAACCTGTACTGAGAGGCCCTCAGTTAAAATATGGAACAACATTTATAACTTTAAATTAGACAAATATTCCATGTCCAGTGTCCATTATGTCTCCATTTACTTCACTTATTTCAAGGTCAGAAGGAATTTTCTCTGACATTGCATTATTTTGAGGCAACTCTTAGTGCTCTGAAACGCATCTTTGAAGCACATTGTTTTTAAGCCTGCTTTATTGAGGACATGGAGATGTTCCCATGTTGCATGTCAGCAAATATATGTTCATCTTTTGCCCACCCCTGAAAAAGTCTAGTCACCAGTTCTGTGACTCTTAGAATTGTCTTTTTTGGGCTTATTTTTATCCAAGAGTCGAGTCCTGGTGTACTTTTTTCTGGAGAATGAATCACAGCTATTTTTGCAAACCTACTTCAGTGAATGAGGGTTTAGCGGTGCACCATGAGCATATATTGACTTCATATGTGCACACAGTCCTGGTAGGCATTGAGTGCTGTCTCTATAAAGAACTAACTTACAGGCCAGCTACAGTTTGTGATACTCTGTACATTAGTCTTATGGTAGAAATAAGAACCAAGAGGGACTTTGCTCCATACCAGCAAATCCAGACATCACCTCAAAGCTGATTTGTCCCAGCTTCCATCAGGGACAAATTTTTCCATAAACATTTATTCATGTTCCATCTCTGTTCCAAAAATAAATTGATATATCTCAGTTTTGACGTGCTTTGGAAAGATATGTACTGTACTTCCTATTATCACCCTTTGTTCACAGTGAGAACGACAAACTTGCTTTAGGAGTGTGGTGCTTTCAAAAAGCACAAACTCTGGCAATTACACAGGTCTGGTATCTCCCTTAGTAGACAGGCATGGCTATAAGATATTTACTCTCATAGAAGCTGATGTTCAACATTCAGACATAAGATATTCAATAGCAATTAGCCTAATGAAGAATTATAGGTACAGAAAATTAGTATATGAATTTCAGTAGAGAAGTCCTTTAAATGCAGACTCTCATCAACATTGCTCACTTAGCCACATTTTCTCTCTTTGAGCGTTTGAGCGAGTTTTTTTTTTTTTTCTTCAGTCCCACAGTAATCTTTAGGAAAGTGATCAGTGATAGCTTTGATTCATCTCCTCCAGACAGGTGAATAATCACAACATATCATCAGGAGTATCTGACAGTATTAAAGATGGCCTTCTTAATTTTGTTATCTTATCAGAAACTGCAGTTGGAAACATAATTTTTAGCTTTTTTCAAGGGTTAAGTGCATCCAAAAATGTGTTCTTTTTAGTAGAATCTCTAAGGTTTTGATGAAGTCTCAACTGTGGTGGAAAGGAGCAGTTTCCCTCCCTTTCCAACTGCTGATAATTCACTTATGAGCTCAGGCAATCAAGTGAGACAGTTCAGCTGAGAACATAACAGCAGAGATTTGTTTTCTGATAATTTAGTTCTCTGAATGAATGTACTGTGGGGACAGAGGAGCATCTAGGCTGGGACAAGGCAAGGCAATTGGTGTTAAGGAGTTGGGAGCAGGAGCAGGAGGGGTGAAGTGGCCCCTTTGTTATCAGCTCACCACTGCAGTGGTGCAGTTTCCTTTGGTGCTGCTCTTTGACTTCTCTCTTCTCTCTAGAGTCTTCGGCTCACACACAACTTTCTATTGTCTGCCTGACCTCACTACACAGGGACATGTTTTTTTAATACACTCCTCCTTTTTTATTTTGCAGTTCTGAAGCTGGACTGACCATCTGAAACTAATTGGAAAGTTCATCTATACACAGTCAGTGTCACAGCTTATAACAACATCCCAAGTGTTTGCTAGACTGAACCACAGTTTGCTTTCTCTGCTTTTTTTTTTGCCTTCAGCATTGTTGATTTAGCCCAGTAAAATTATGAATTAAAGATTCCACTAACAATGCTGATATCAAATATTTATCAGTTATTAGAGAGCAGTCCCTATTCTACCCCAACATTCAATTCTTTTACCATGTCTGTTGTAACAGCAAGCAATCAAATAAGCACTCTTCCAATGAAACAGTCATTCTTGTGGAAATGCAAAACTAAATTTATAATAACTGGTAAAATAATATGTGGATACTTTCTTAAGAAGTCTAAAACTATTCAGAAAAATAAATTATCACCCACAGTCAAGGGTTCATGATTCTTTTCTAGAGGAAACCAAGCATCCTGTTGTGTGTAGTAATGCAATGTGATGGACTTAAGAAATCGGGATACTTTCAAATACAGAAAGCTGAAGAAGGTTTATGGCCCTGTCCCTTGTTTCAACCACTACTGCCAAGTTAATGCTATAACAAATTTGCTTTCCCTGGGTGTACTCTTCTATGCTCAGATTGCACATGTATAGCAAACCAATATGATTCCTCTGAGTTCTCTAAATGAGCTACAGTTTTCACCCTTGGTTTGCAAATGCCTCCACTCTGTTGACATCATATAACAATATGGCTTGCACAAGATCAACATTAAAATTAGATGATTATGGGACATTTTGTCAAAGAACAAGCTCTTTTAAGATATTTTGGTCCATATGTTCTCTTCCAGATAACCTATGATAGCAAAATGTGGCTATACATTTTTACTTTTGGAACAGATTATTTTCATAATTTTATTTTATTTTTTAAATAACTTCCATTTTAAGCTCTTCCCCTCCTTAATGTTTCCCAGGGTTTATGAGTACCTTGGAAACTCTAGGAGAACAAATTTTAAATGCATGTATTATCAGTAATTAGTAATGTTTTAAGATTATCTGGACCAACATATTGTCTAAAAGATAATTTTAATAGTTTATGAAGATATTAGGACCAGGTCCCATGCTGAATTCTCTTGGAACAAAAAATTAATCTTAAATTAGTCCTGCAGGGGCTGATGAAAATTCCAAGTATGCATCAAGGACACTGTCTTTTCAACATCACTGACTGCTGAGAGGATACTTTTAAAATGTGTCTTACACTGTTTCCCTTTGCATATTTAACTTAGTGAAATTGTGCCTCTAAGTGCACAAGATGTATTTGAAAATACCAGGTGTATCATTTATATTGGTTGAGAAACAAGGAAGTGGGATTTTCTGAGCTTCAAAGGACCTGGATGTCTTTGCATTACTCATGACTAAACATTACAGCATATGTCTGCACTCCAGGGCTCAGCATAGAATAAAGGTGTGCCAGTTTGCCTTTAAATAGCCTGAGCACGTGCTTGTGGCAATCTAACCCCCACAGCATGGAGCTCAGCAAGGGCAAATTTATCCAACTTTTCAGCCAGATCTGTTCCACAGTACAGACAGAGGAATAAATAGAGATTGTTAGGAGTTAAAAAAAAAGAAAAAAGAACTATTTAATTTTATATTTATTAGAAAAAAAAAAAAAAACCCGCCACTAAAGCTGTTGGAAAAGAGTTGAAATAAATCAATAACTGGCAACACTGTAATTAGAACAGAGCTTGCACAGCTTATAAACAGACATCCTCACAAGCAAATCCAGGTTTATAATTCCTTACAAGGCTACAGATGAATATATTTCAGAAGAAGAGATCGGGGTGTTATTTGTCTCTGAATATGTAAGATTCTGTCCCTTGTGCTGATTACAGGGATGATAAAACTTTTACAGATCCAGTTTGTTACCAGCTTACAGCCTGTCACAAATGTCAGGAAAAAACATGTTCAGGAGGAAGTTCTGTAGAGTTCCTTAGTTCTTTTCATCTTCCAGACTTTACACATTTAAACACGAAGGCATTGTAAGTACATGAAAGGAAGTACATCAGATCACAAAGAAAAGCTTTATCTTCAACACTGACCTTTTTCAGGACAAATGTGTGTATTCATTATGACACAACACTGTTAAATGAGAATTTCTGTTCCATATTTTCAGTTGCTTTTAAGCAGTATGCCCTGGGATTTGTCTTCCTGGAAAATCTCAGTAAAATGTGATGAAGAATTGGTGTGAGGGATAAAGTATTCTTCAAGGTAGTAAATAAGCATTTTATAATTTCTGTAAAGTTCTGAGTAAATGTGGGGGCTTTGCTAATTTTTATAAATTTAGATGCACACAAATGTGAAAGGGTATTAAAATGTGGAGGATGTTTGGATTTTTAGTGTGTACTAAAACAGTTTCATCCTTTTAGTACCTTTGTACATTAACTACACAAATAAGGAAAAAAAAATTCAGGTTTTTTGGATTTCATAGAATTCATGTTGAAGGTTAAACATTTCAGAGACTTGATTGGATAGGAAACTGATTTGGGAAATGAAACCAATCTGTGCTGTGTGAATGCAAACCAGAAAATTAACAGAAGAATAAATAAAAAATAAAAGGTGTGAAGGAACGGACAGAAGGAAAATAAGTTTAATACCAAAAGACAGGCAGAAGCACAAGGGAATGCAAAAATCAGGATCCATAAATCTCATAAATCCCTCTTTGTGGAGTTAACTGTCAAAAATGACACCTTCTTTTCCATCAAAAAGTGTCCTGCTGAACGGACAGTGCATTATGGCTTACATTTGTTCCACTGAGAATGAACTCAGTGTTTTTTTTAGCGGAATCTGTGCTTTCAAAGAATTTTGAGGACACTTTGAAAAATCATTTTCCTCTTTTCCTTTTGATAATACAGGAAAATAAAAATAGAAGGCTATATTAAACAAAGTACCTCAACCCAACAAATATCATTACAAATGGCAGCCTCTAAATGAGGAAGTGATGGAATTACAGTCACATGAACAAAATATCACACTTTAAGCTAATTAAAATTGATATCAGATATTTTCAAGAATGACATATTATTGGACAAATTTCAGTCTGAGACGTGGTAAACTCAGATGTTCCTGAGAAACACTTTTATACCTTTCTGCATTGCATAAAAATGTTTTTCTAAGAATACTTACAAAACAGGCAGGCCTTTAAAACCATTGAGGAATTGTGTAACCCCCTTTCTTTAAGTATCTTATTCTAAACAGTTATGAACACAGAAATAGTTCTTGTACCACAAAGCTACAGATGCTCAGTAGGAACTTTGCTTTGATGCCTCGTTCTCAGTTTCTAAAATGCTGAGCAATTTATTAAACCATAAAGACTTTTTTCCCAAACACATTTAATCACAGTTATTTTTAATGTTGATTTCTAATGACAAGTATACAAGTAAATTCTTTTTTGGCATAAGCTAATCTTAAATTCATAAAAAAACCCAAACCTCCAATGTTCTATTGCCAGATAGTAGGTGCCCTCACTGTGTTTATTGCATTTTTATTGCATTTTCCTCTTATGCAGGTTGATAAATAAATCTGTTCCTGGGGTTAAACAGCAATATTTATGTGTAGAAGTATGTACATTGAAAACAATGTCCTGTGAAAACAATTGTTTTCTCTCTTCTGATGTGACAATGGACATAAATTTGTAGACAAGAGTAGAGAAACCAAAATATATTTGACTTTGATATTTTCTTTGTGCATTTCAAGGACGTTTTAAGCATTATTTGGAGACAACACAAGACAGATTAAGGTTTTATTACTGGAATGGTACTTGAGAAAACAAAACAAAAACCAAAATGAGAGTTTACCTTTTGAAGTTCACCAGGAACTTAAATTAAGGAGTGATACTAGAAAAAGAAAGAAGCTCCTAACAAGCAGGCAGTCACTGGCCAGAGGAGATGTGGCTTTGCCTTAGGCCCTTCATGCAGTCAGTGTTTAAGTGCCAGGAAATGCCTGACCTAGGGATCACTATTATTCCTAATAGAAACACTTATAAATAAATCTGAGAGCGTGAAGGCAAAATGCTGAGATGTACATTGTCAGAAGAGAAGGCAATTCAAATCTAGTGTCCATTAGCACTAGTCCTGGAACACAGCTACTCCACAGATACTGAAGAAGCCACATTTAATTCACACTGGGTTGAAATTGAAGTGAAACCCTTTGCAAGATGGGTTTGTTGATAGTTTTGGCATTTTTTTTAATTGGGAAACTGTGATATTTTATTATGATGTTGTACTGGTGCTTGTTTTTTGGTAGTTTTGGGGGTTTTTGTGTTGTTTATTGATGCTGGTTTTCATTGTTGCTTGCTTGGTTTTTTTTAAGTTTTAGGACCAAAGGCACTAATACTCAAAAACTCAGTTTCACTGCGTTTCATTTGATTTAAACTTAATTTGGCTTCCTTTTAAAATAATCAATGAAGAAATCTTAATTTCATAGAATCACAGAATCATAGAATTACTTGGGTCAGAAGGGATCTTAGAGATTATCTAGTTCCAATACCCTGCTTTGGTCAGGGACACCTTTCAATAGACAAGGTTGCTCAGGGCCCCATTCAGCCAGGGGATTTCACAACACATAGCAGTAGATTAATGTACAAATAAGACTATTGCTCATTTTTAAGTTTAAAAGGGTTCAGTATCAAAGTGGAAGATTTACCTCCCTGACTTTTCACTGCTGAAGCTCAATGTAATGAATGACACGGCTGAAACAGGACACTGGACAAGTGCAAAAGAAATTCCACCATAATGTACAATTCTTGTTAATGAAATTTTTAATTTTTGACTGGCTTTGTACAGACTCAGAACACAGAATGAGTATTCATTGCCATGTAATGAGGGAGAAAATTTTCTTCTCCTTTGTCCTTTTTACTTATTGAAGGTATTTCTTTTATTCTCTCATTTTCTAAAAATAATGCTAAATTGGTTCCCTAGAGTTAATGAAAAAAGTTGTTTATTGTCATGGTGAGAAAGAAGAATATGACAACTACTGCTTTTGTTCTCAGACTCAGTTTAGGAAATTGTTCTACTGCTGATCAGGAAATCCTTTGTAAATTAAATCTTGATATTCTTTAAGCAGATGTTGCCAGCCAGGCCAAAATTGCCTTGACAAAAATTAGGTAAAACCAAGGCCACTGCTGAATGGTTTGTATTCTTTCCTTTAATTCTGATTAGAAGGCTTTGAAGAGAGGGGGTAGAACTATTTCTTCCTTCATCCTACTCATGTTATCCATTAAGGAGCTGAACCTAACTCAAAGAGGTAGATTCAAATGAAACATAACTTAATTCTTCTTCCAGGGCAAGTGATATTGTTGACATTACAATCAATTACACTGGCTTTACTTAAATGATGCCTTATTATTGGATTGTAAAACAAAATTTAAAAAATATTTTGACATTTGGGTGGACTCAGAGAAAGATGTAGTCTAATGTTTCTCTATAACCCAGAATAGCGCATTGCTTCTGCTTCAAGAGATTCTATGTTTTTTTTTTAGTGATTAGCATTTCTTTAGTTTTTATACATATTTTCATTTATGCATTCATTTCAATATAGTAGGCAAGGGAAAAGAAATACATGTTAAACACACAAGTCTTGTCTAGTTTGCATTATCTGTGTGTTTAATCTCATTCCTCAGATATATATTGTGAAAGCAAAGATGAAATGTGAAATTAAAAAGTGGTGGTCTGTGCCTAAAGGACCTTAAACTGTTCTGCACATTTCTTTTCTTGTGCAATTCTAGCTATCTCTTGTGGAATCCGCTTTTCTGAACTTCTTAGAAGTCTGAGAGGAGACTGTTCCCTACAACAGATGTCCAAATGTTGCAGTTAGAAACATTTAAGCACCTCACTGCTATAACTTAAAAACTTCCATGAAAGAGAAAAGATTTTGGCAGAACATTATTTTATTTAGATTTCTAAACAGATATTTGAAATTAACTTAAAATTCATGTTGTCCTTTTTTGTTCTGAAATGATAGCAAGCCTTAGTAAAAGTTCTCTCTATTTAAAACAAACAAACAGAAAACCCACCTTTCTTTTCCTCTCCTGTCAGAGCTTACATTAGAACTTGTGACTGCTATCATGTAATTAGCAGTGTGTAGCAACACAGATACAGCATCAAAACAATTAATGTAAATTTCTTCCATACCTGTTCTCTGTGTATTGAACTTGTTTCATGGCATGATATGAAAAACATGGTCTGTGGAAGATACCACAACCTCTCTTTTTTCAGAGGTAGAACATAGTTGATTGTAATCCGCCAAAATAAAATATTAATGTTTAAAAGAAAAGAAGGGCCTGAACACTATTTTTAGGGGTGTGGTGGTTTGACCAGGAAGAAGTGGGAATTCTGGGAAGCTGTGGTCAAACCAATGAAGGTTTTGGGTTTGAGACTGACACCTGGTGTAGCCAGTGGGGTTTGGACACACCTCCGAGAATACACAGGGGTTAAAAAGCAGGGCACTGCCCTTGGATCTCTCTCTTGGGACGTCGCAGCGCAGAGGTCAGATCTCTTCCCCCGTCCAGCCTCTGCTGCTGGGCAGGGGGAGAGGCAGCCATGCGGTAGGCCCGGGGCCTGGACAGAGATGGGGGTGAGAAAGCCTTCAAGGATGGAAGGGTGGAGGAGCCCCAAGAGACATCGGGCAGCCATTCCCCCCCCCAGGAGGGAGAGAGAGGGAGAGTCGGCGGTGATAGCAGCCGGCCCAGGAGGAGAAAGGGGGGGGAAGGGTGCAGCCCGGCCGGCCGCAGCAGCAGCAGCACGTGTGGGAGTATCATCGTTCTAAGATAGACAGAGACTGAAACTTTTAACCCTTTCTTTCATGATTGGGGCCTTGCAAAAATGCTAATCCTCCTCGAAGCTGAATAAGAAGGGAGATGAGAGATGAGATGAGACAAGGACCTGGCCCGAAGAACGTGGAGATGATTGAATGGGGAGAGATGATTTGGAGTGGCCTTTTGGCTGGACTTTTCTTGTGGCCATGGACTCAGTTGTTCCTGTGACACAGACTGCATTTAGGGGGAGGGTTCATTCGTGAGGACCCCCCGGCCCCAGGGGGTTGGAAAAATATGGGGGGGACAGATGTCCCAAAGCAGAGACTGTGCCTTTTTGGAGTGAGACAAGGCATCCTTGAAAGACAACCCTAAAAGCAGCTCTGATCCATGCACGGTGGTGAGAGCACTGGGCATGGAAGGAAGATGTCACAAGCGGCAAAAGGACTTTTTCCGGGCGGTGCCGAAGTGACAGGGAAGCACACGAGGTTTCAGTGTGTTTCCAGGGGAAGCCTATGGAACAAGAAGGACTCCTTTCCTCTTCATGAACTGCAGTTTGAGTATACTAAAGTGTGGGGCCAAGGCTGGGCAGTTGATGATTTGGGAGAATGTATCGGATTGGGAAAGTCAGGTAGTGGGGAGGGGGAAAGTTTTTTTGTAAGGTTTTCAATTTTTTTTTTCTTTTCCTTATAGTCTTTCCCTATTTTCCTGTAGTTTAAGTAATAAAGTGTTTTTTATGTTTAAGTTGGAGCCTGTTTTGCTTATTCCTGGTCACATCTCACAGCAGACACCAGGGTGAGGCATTTTCATGGGGGGCACTGGCTCTGTGCCAGGCTCAAACCATGACAAGGGGGGACTCTCATTTTGATGGTTTTGCTTCTTTTTTTTACATTTCCCCCACTTGATTTTTCCATGTTGTTCCATTTATTCTTTCAGGAAGCCTTCCTAACATTTCTCTCAATTGCTTCCCCATTCCTGAGCACAGTATCTGGGATTTGTCTGGCCTTTAAATCATCGCAAAACCTGAGCATGTGTTACGTTCTGTTTTTCTACCTACTACCTTCCTCACCACACTTACACATAGCTGAATCTGAAAAAGTGACATTTTGGTTATCCCAGACATTGGAGAGGCTCCATTACCTCTGTGACCAAAAAACCCAAAACACTTTTACAAATTATTTTTTCTCTTTTTTTTTTTTTTGGAGGGGGTGTTGGGGAGGGCCTGGTGTAAACTCATAACAACATGTATCTAAGGGCATGAAACATTTTTAATTTCAGAATTTTATGAAAGAAAAATATTTAATATTGACTAGGAGCTCATGCAGAATTCTAAAATTGTGCAAAACAAAAATTTTTAGTTTCATTGTCTGTTCAAAATAAGCTAGTATAGATTAGTTATGGTTAGATATATCTTTATGTATTAGTTAGACATAGAATGAATACACTTCTTAATCTAGACCTGAACTTTTTCTCAGTTTTCACCAGGAAAAAAGACATCCTGAAAATAAGCAGCAAACAATTAAAAAAAAAAAAAAAAAAAACCAAAACAGGACAACAGGAAAATATTTGATTTCTGAAATAGTTAATATAGAGGATGTAGAGGATGTATTACAATAAAACAACTGAAATGATGCTAACATTTAAGAGTTTTGTTGAGAATCAAAAGGTTCAGAACAGGAGTGTGAGCTTGAGACAAATCTTGTCAAAAGACACATCAGCCTGTCAATGTTTAGAGAATATTTGTTTAACAGTACTTCTAAATTAACACTCATATCCAAGTGACAGAGTTAAGTATTATCATTGAAAAGCAAACTGAGTGATATTCTTTCTGCATATCCGTTGTAATTTTATTTCTTTATCACGCAACTAACAACATTCTAAAACTAGGATTTGGCAATAACTTAGGAAATAATAGCCAAATATAATATTTTTTTTAATGTATTGAACACACAGCTCATAGCAAAATCATATTAAAAATTAATAGCACACAAGGAGCCTGGAAAAATGATTTTAAAATACACTTCTCCCTTTTGTTAACAATAACCTCAAAACTATCCTGTTTTCATAGGTATCAAACAGTAAATTGACTAATATGAGAGCCATGAGACATTCTGTGCTAAAGTTTTTTTAAAATTTTTTTTCCCATTTTTGTATTCAATACAGCATTTTACTCACAATGCTTCAATTTTTTATGTGGTCATATGCCAACTGCAAATAAAAAAGTGTTATTGCTGTGGAAAAACATCCACATTAAATAAATAATAATGAGAAAGTTATGAAAATGATGGAAAACAGAAGGACATAGCAGGGATTAATGTACAGAAAAGTAGCAAAAAGGACTGATGTTGGTATTATGCAGATTAAATGACCTTAGCATACAGCATCCTCAGGGAAGTGCTGGATCCATTATGCTGTTGCATGTTTGACAGTGGTATCTTAAGGATCTGGTTTTCTTTTTGTATGACAGGTAATCACTCCATGATAAAGAATTTTTGACATTTAGGATCTCTCTAATAATGCAGGTGCAAAAAATGTGAGGGGAAGAAGAAAAATACAGCCAGAAGCAAAACAACTAATCCTTGCAAGAGCCCAGACAGGAGCAGGACCCTTTACGGAATCAGTATCCCATTCTCAAGATCATGCAGATGGACTGAAAGAATGTGGGGAAAAATCAACATCTATTCTAGTTAATAAGTGCTGAGTTTCCTAAATGAAATGAAAGATAATAAGAGAATAAGAAACAAGTATTATGATCACAGAGAAATAAAAGCTAATATTAAAGATAATTATTTCCATTATTTTGGTAATAAATGCAGTTTAATTTCCTGTTTGGCCACACTCCCTTTTTATTCATCTATTTCTGAAAACACATCATATTTTTGTATTTTCTGGAACCATTAATGATGACTGAAATTAGGGGGAACAGATTTATGACAAGCTTTCATATTAATATGTCTTGTGAAATAGACTAAGTCCCAAAAGATGAGGTATGATTGAATTTTCATTTAGTAGCCCCTGTTGCCGTCTTTTGTAGATATTTTAGACTAATTTATTTCTCTGCTGCATTTGTGGTCTGGTGTTTCATTTGAATGCCATTAAAGTCATGTGAGTGAAGCAGATGCCAGCCTTTGTAAGATGAATATATAGGAGTACAGTTTTGGTACTCAGTTTCTCTGAAAACATTTATTAGGAACATATTCCTTCACCCAGAAAAAGAACCAACAAACCAAAACTATAATATCCAGCTGAATCTCCTTCAGAACAGTATTTCAGATTCAAGTACTAAATGGGCAAGAACTGATTATGGTAACACACTGAAAGCAAAAATTGTTCCAATAAAAACAGAAAGAAAAATAGAAATTATGGTCAATCCAGTAATAAAAAATAATAATTCTATTTGTTCTCTTCTTCCTCAACTTACTAAACAAAAAGGTTCAGAATCTGTCAGGTAAAAATGTATGTTTAATGTAAAGAATTCATCTAATTACTAGGTAAAAATTGAGTCTGCATTTTGCTTGTGCTCCCAGGACACAATGACTGACATATCTATTATGTGTACTACTAGTGATAAACTATCTTTTTAATTCAGTTTTTTGCACAAATCTACTTTGATAGAACTGAACATGCTTACAAGGCATATAATTCCTTCTTACACAGAGTATAATTACTAAAGGAATTAATGATCTAAATCTACATAGTCATTAATTGAAAAAGCTCATCTTTCAACAAAGAACATTCTAATAACCTTCAAACCCAGATGGCAAACTTCACTTTAACATTTTTTTTAATTTCTTTTTTTGTTTTTGCCACTTTGTATGTTCTATTTCCATGGATATATTTGCTGAAGTTGTCAGACCTTTATTTTATGATAAACTTTTATGTCTTTGTTCTAAAGCACAAAGGGGTTTCAAATGCAACGCTTTATTTATTTTTCAAAGCTCAAAGCTTCTTAAAAGCCTCTGATGGTTTTTTGTGGGATTTTTTAGTTTGTTTTGTTGTTTCTTTTCCTTCCCTCCCTCCTTCCCCTCTCTCCCTTTCTAGCAATCAGCAACAATAGACCTCTTGTGATGCTCAAAATACAACTTCTTTTCTTCCTTGGTGTCAAAGAGTCTGCCTTCTGAGTGACACTCGTGATGACTCTAAAATGAGATGTGCAGTTGGGGTTATTTGGCACTGAAAAGCTTAACTCAGCTTCTACTCTCTCGTCTTCCATGAGAGCAAGGAGCAAAGGTGAAAGGTTGCTACCAGGAATTTGAAAGACGTGTTTCTCTGCAATAGTCTGCGCTCATGTTGCCAGGAAAGAGAGAGTCCTGCTCACATAACATCATTCATTAAACTTTGAAACAGAAGCTATTTATTAAGGGGAACAAAGAGAGTGAGTTAAAAAATAAGATTACTATAAGATATATAGTATTATAATGGTATGTCTTTATCCTCTGTTCCCCTTTTCCCCCCAAAAATACTCAATAAAATTATATCAAGATCCTTTGTATTTTTCAGTTAATACTGTCAGGAGGTAAGGAAATCAGTTATGAAGACTGGTTTCATATTTTAAAATATTTTCTTACTAAAAGAAAGAATAATTTTAGACAGATTTCCTCCTGCTTCTTGAACTTTTAATACTGAAATGTTTTCTAAATTTGGCTTTCATATTATATATATATAATTTTTTCTGCACAAATTGGAAGTTACAAGAAAAAAATGGAACAAGAGAGTGTCCAGTATGACCTCCTGTACAATTTAGGTCCATAAGTTTTACCAAACTACTGCTACTTTGAATTCAACGAGATAGGCTTGATTAAAAACGCCCTTCAAACTAATGTCATTATAAAGTTCAGGATGTTACACATTCTGCAGAAGAGATACTGCTCACATCATATTAGAATATTGCTCCAGAAATTACAAATATCAGAACACTGAAAAATTGTGATATGTACTTAGAGGGACAGATCACAGGGCAAGAATCTTCAGGAAAGCAGGATGATTGAAAGGAAATTGGAGAAATGTAGGAGGTTTGTAATGATGCCAAAGAGGTTTGTCATAAACTGTCCAGAAAGAAACTTCTTTTGAGCCAAAAAGAAGTAATTTTAATAGTGAAGGTTCTTGCTTTTACTTAAGGACAATTTCAGGCATGGGGAAGTAGCAAGGTCTGCCATAATGGAGGGAAGGAAGGAAGGAAGGAAGGAAGGAAGGAAGGAAGGAAGGAAGGAAGGAAGGAAGGAAGGAAGGAAGGAAGGAAGGAAGGAAGGAAGGAAGGAAGGAAGAAAGAAGTGGCGGAAGGAAGTGGCGGAAGGAAGTGGCGGAAGGAAGGAAGTGGCAGGCGGAAGTGGCGGGCGGAAGTGGCGGAAGTGGCGGAAGTGGCGGAAGTGGCGGAAGTGGCGGAAGTGGCGGAAGGAAGGAAGGAAGGAAGGAAGGAAGGAAGGAAGGAAGGAAGGAAGGATGTCTTTTTTTTGTTTCCTGTAGAAACTCAAATATCAAAGTAAAGTTTATTCCCTTTTACATTATGGAAATCCAACCAAGCTGGTAGAAGACTGTTTGTAGGGAAAATTTTTTCAGCTCTAGTCACAGGGCAGCTATGCATTCAGATGTTTAATGTTGGGTGTTGCAGCGTGGCAAGGTGGTAGAAATGCTGCAACCTTCTTTGAAACGTCTCCTTCAGAGGCCACGCAGAGTAAGGCCACAAGAAATGCCCTTTAAGTGTATTCCAGCCAAGACTTACTCCAAATCATGCTGAAGGGATCAGAAAAACGACAAAACCATGCGGTCCGCACAGACTTGAGAATGGGGTCAGTGACCAATGCCCTGAGCGCACAGGGGAGGGCAAAGGGCAGCAACCTGTAAGGGCAGTGAGGGGTGAATATTTGGGGTGGGCAGTGCCAGCTGGCCAAAGGGAGAAGCAATCTAGTGTAGATTGGCAGTAGCGCTGCAAAGCACCACGGGTTGAGACCTCTTTACCAGCCTAGGTGGGGAAAAGTCTATGATATATTCTTCCAAGGCAAGGCCCTGGGGATTTCCCTGAGAGGCAGGATTCAGAACATTCCACAGTTGGGGAGAAGGGTGACTGGAAAGGGATGGTGGCCGAGGAACCTAAGGGTCAAGAATGCAAGTTTTGTTGTTGGTTTGGTTGGTTTCTTGGTTTGGTTTTTTGTTTCTTTTTTTTTTTTTTTTGACCATTTATGCCTTATTCTTCATTTTGATCTGGTTAACACTTACTCCTGCATCAGTTTAGCAAAATATTAAACTACCTTTTTTCTATCCATGCTCTGCCTAGTAAATTTATCACAATCAGTTTTTGAGTACCATTCAAAGCTATGTCAGCTTCACTTGCTAAGTACGAAAGAAAGTCATGAGCAGGAGAGAGAAGTGTCATGGAATTAGAGATGGTAAAAAGAAGAGACAACACACATTTAACACTTATGTTTATCAATTTATTAGAAAACAAATATTTGCAGTGGATTGTCTCAGTCTGAATAGCATTGAACTCTTCTTTGAGACTTCATTGCAGCCTCATTTTTTATTGAGACTTTCAGTAGACAAAAAAGACTTTCAAAGGATGCATTCTGACCAGCTAGGAAGCAATAATTTTCTGCTGAATTATTAAAAAAGCTGTTTCAATTTATTTTGAAATCTTGGAAAGTGTATGAAATCCTAATATTCATTAATTAGCACCTGTGAATGTTCTTTTCTGCTTTGCTTTTATTTGGTTTTCTTATTTACAAAAATCAAAACAAGATAAAAAGTGCAATTAAACAGTTACAATGCTAAAAAGGAAAAACAAAACAAAACGAAAGAAAAAATATTCCTTTTGAAACAAGTCAGTGGCCTAGATAAACCAGTACTGTGTTTTTGATTAGGCCAGCAGAAGAAAGGGAATTACACATCTGTGTTTTCATAAGCAGTGTGACTAACACAAATTACCCTTTAAAATTTTCTGTATGTCTCTGTTTAAATATCCAAGATTAGAGTTTTAGAATATAGATAATGAAATAATGAGAATGCAACCATGCACATGGATATACTTGTATTGATACACATACCATTAAAATATAATAAGAATTAAAAAAAATTAATCACTTTGTTTGATACATTAATTAGAAAAATTAATTTAATGAAGTGACTTTTAGTTTAACTTTCATCATTAACTTCAGAAAGATTTTTTAAATTTTTTTTTAAAGCCAAAATGTAATTTTCCTATACTCTAAATACTTTTTCACTAAGAACTGCAGTGATGACATGACAAATTACTATCTTAATTCGCTTCTCTGCCATGGGAGTACTGCTTTTCTTCTCTCTTTTTCCCTCCTTCCTGTTCGTTATCTCTCTTTAGCAAATTGGTGATAGATAACTTTTATGCTTATAATAGAAATGCCAAACTTCTTGGAGGTCAAATATATTAAAAATGCATTTTGTCAGTACATAATGTCCGTTTTCCCCTCTTCCTGTGGACACAGTAGGTTTGGATTAGATGAATGTTCAGATGACACCTGATAGACAAAAGTAGAATTTCAGAATGAGCTTGCACAGGACTGTGTTCAAGCAAAGGAAAAAGAGAAACAAGAATGGCATAAACCTACCCTGAGGCAGGTTTTTGGAAGGCAAACAGGTCAATAGTATAGATTTACCCATCATTACCTATAATTATGCATACATTTCAAAGGTTAACATATATGATAGCAGGCAAATATTTTAGTAGTCCCCTAGAAGAGCAATAATATTTTTAAATAGTTACTTATGCAGCTGTTTTTCAAGGAATAGAGGGTCAAAAAACTTTAAAAACTGACAGTATTTTCTGTGAAAAAGAGCCCTACATATTTATCTGAGAAATATTGATACAATGAAAAGATATTAACACTCTGCAAACAAGAATTGAAAGCCTTGAATCTGCTGTCATCTTGGCATCAGATTTTTTAGTATTCAGCAAGACACAATGCCTTTTTTTTTGTTCTTTCACCTAAAAAATTGAGATGATACTCTTAAGTGAACTAAATCTAGTAAAGAGAAAGTTGCTGATGCTTTATACTGTAAAATTAAAAGTAATACTTAATAATTGCCTTTTTTTTGGGAGTTTTTTGGGAGGATTTTATTATATCTATGGAGAGAGAGGGGGGAAATGAAAGAAAATGGCCTGATGGACCTGATGGAGACATTTTTATACTGGAAAATGATCACCAACAGGAGCAAATTTGTAGAACTACGCATTCACATTGGAATTTTCCCAAGGCAAATATTTTTTCCCCCTAAGAAATTACTTCTCATTTAGTTCTTTTTTCTCTCTTCTTTTAATTTCATTTTATCAGTATTATCTACATATATACATATAATTGCATCACAGGAAATAGTAGTTTCTATAGCCTCAAGCTCTTATTTCTTTTCTATGCAGGTTCACTACTACTCTCAGTTCCTGCTGAAACAGAGTAATTTAACTGTTCCAAACTATTTTTTTTTTTTTTTAATTCCGCAATGTATGTATGTTAGAGAATTCGGTGTCATAATTTCTAAGGGAAGAACAGTGTGAGTTTTTTTAAATTACCTTCATTCACTTTTATTAACTCTATTGTTTATAAATTTTTTGTAACACCTCTCTTTTTAGGGCTCCCTTCTTGGATAATAGTTTCAACTGTACTAAACTGACCAGTGTGGTTTTTTTCATATAAAGTTTGAAGACCTGGCTTTATGCAGTCCATAATAACACACATGCAGAATTTGAAGTAAAATATTCTTGTATTCTTTGTCACACCTTAAAAAATTAGTCCCATAGATCTTCATACAAGGGATATTAAGCAATTCACTATGGTGTTCACAAGTTCTTAGACACCTTCAACAATTACAGCTATCAAAAGCTTTGGAACAGCTGAGATACGACATTTCAATGATCTTTGAAAGTGTTCTTTAGGTTCCAAGAACCTTTAGGTTCTTTCAGAGCCACCATCTAACAAATGCAACCTTAAGTCACTATAGTCAGAAGGAATTATTCTCAATATATTGCAATTCTCTTTCAATAGGAACTATAGATACTTTTTAGAATCAAATGTTTATTATCTTCCTCTTACTGGCTTTCAGGTCCTCTGCCACTTGGTTAAGAACCAGCGGCCTCAAATAATTTCAGATTTTCATTCCCCTTCTGACTTTACTGAACAAGCTTACTGATTTGAGTGTCTGTTCACTTTAATAGTGCATCCTAATCACCAGTCCACCAACAAACACAGGTAATGTGAATTTTCCTCCCATACTCTGTCTCTTTACATATTTTGTGTCTGTGAAAAGACTAAAAGTCACACTTTGTGTTAATGACCTACTGGGGTAATGAAATCCACTGAGGAACTATACCTTGTGTAAAGGTTTATTTCCTCATAAGCTAGAAATACTATTTTTGGGTTTTATGGAGTTTTCCTATTACATGGTGAACAAGAAAATTGAGAGCTTGAAGAGTCTTCATATGTTCTTAAAGTTTTAACCAACCCCACTCAAATTCCCTCTAGCCCTTGGCCTTTCAAATATTTCACATATTCCCAAATTTATGACAGGATGAACTGGCAAAGAAAATATACTTTATTAAAATAGCTTCAATTATATAATGACCTATTTGCATTTTAATAGAAATCTTGAGTAGAACACCTGAGACTTCCAACAAAATAGGGATTTAAATTTGCAGGTAATTAAGGACCAAGCAGATTGTGAAATTTCTGTTTGATCTATTTAATAAACCTGTTTACTGTCATAGACAATAATGTTGCTGACCCCAAATTGTCCCAAGTTATCAAAGCAAAAAAGTTTTTCTTTGACTGTACTAATTATTCAGAAAGTGAGCATTACCCATGTCAGAAATATTCTCTTTAAGTTGAGATGCTACTTTAGTTATTGCTTGTAATGTAGCTTGTAATGGATAAAGCAGAATAAAATAACTGAAGAGAGAAAATGTTGAATATATAATTGTAATCCTCAAATTGCATGTAATATCCTAGCTTTGGCCAGCAGCTGTTGTCTCTGGATAGTTAAGAGTGCCTAAGGACTAACCCTACATAAATTCCATTGGCATTAATAAGACTTAGTCCCATAAATCCCATGAGTATTGATTGCAGAATGAAACTGCACAGTGGTTACAAATGGGTCAGAAGTGACGAAATTGTACAGACAGATTGCCCCACTGGGAATGACTACTTGGGGATTTAATATTGTTCTCAGTTCACATCTTTGACTGAGAAGTGCAAATGGTGCCTTCTTTAGGCATTTGATTGAGACAAGGGCAAGTAGTATTGTAATACTGAACTCAGCCAAGTCAAACTGCTGCAACTTGTAGTTAGGTCTCTCTGGTACTTTCCATGTTTTGCACTTAATCGGCATATTCCTAATCATGTCTTTTCTGCTGACAAGCTACAGCCTCTGAATTTCAGGGCACGTAACTCTTCCAAACGTGTTTTAATCTTTTCAGCTCTTTTCTGGATGGTATAAATACCACTGAACTGGAAGAATAATTCACAACTGGAATGAAAGCAATGAGAAACCAATTTCATATCCAGATAAAACAATGTTATGCTAAAAGCACTTCCCCACCATATCTGAGTATTTCAGTGCCATTGTATTCTAAACCCTTGATTACTTGGTAATGTCTACTCAAAACGTAGCAGATATGCTGTAGGATGAGGTTGAGGAATGTAACATGAACTGTAGTTCATGGAAATGGAAATTTACCTTTATGAGGAAAGGAATGAGATCTTTTCCTGTTCAAATTTTTTTGGTTGGCTGGTTGGTTGTTTGCTTTGAGTTTTCATTAGCTGTTTTAATACTTTTGATGTACTTTTTTCCCCTCCTAGCTAATGAAGTTTTTTTCTCATGAAACTTTGTGTTTAGAGTCTACAAAATCTTGCAAGAAAGGGTCATCAGAGAATATGTCAGCTGCTTTAACAATTCCTAAATCTTTCTTGGAAAAAATCCTTTGGTTCTCTAATTTAGTTACTCAATAACATTTAGTTCTCAATTATGTCAAGGCTTAGAAGAAATTAGGTTGTATGTGTGATACTGTCTATGTCATACTAATGATCTTGGCTCAGAGTTGTTTGTGCCTGTGACATCAAAGTTCTCTTAGCCAGTTATGATCCTCGCCCTCTCCTCCAAGTGGGGACATCTGGCAATGCCATTCATGACCTTGTGTCCCCTGATTGATGTGGGGAGCCCCAATGTTAACTTCTGTATTCTCCAGCCAGCCCAAGGACATCGCCCAGCGTGCACCAGTGCAGCCTACCCTCTGCAATGGGAAGGGTACAGCCCTGTCCCTAGTCGGCAGGGTGGCCTGCTCAGAACTTCATTGCCCATAAAAAAGTCCTAGAACTCCAGTCCAGCATATCAAAGTAGTGTCTGAAGAGCGACAAAGATGCTTCTGACCTTGGAGCTGTGTTGTAGTGTATTTTAAAGTTTTTTGTATTACTCCCCCATTTTATGTATTGTTCCCCCCTGTTCAATGAAAAATGGTTCTGCCCTCCCCAGTTTTCCTGCCGTAGCCCTACTGACAGTTATGTTACTATGGTTAGCCCTTCCTTTAGTTGTGTCAGTTACCCAAGTTATATAATTTCTCCTCCCCCTTACCCCCTTATAAGTAAACTTTCTCTCCTCCCTGGGCCCAGTCAATCACCCCCCACTCCTCCCAACTTCCAGTATCTTCTTCTCGCTGGGGGTTGTGGTTGGCTGTGGTCTGGGACCCCTCCTTTACTTTGTATTCATTGGATTCCCCTTTTTGTCAGTTATGTTAAGTTCATACCTCCACCTTTCCTGATTGGTTCTGTGTTAACCCCTCCTTTGTACACCCACCCCCTTTATAACCTTGTTTCACCCCCATTTCTTGGTCTCTCCCTGGTGTTTCACCCTAGAAGCTGACTTGGGTTGTTCATTAAACCGGACTTAACTCCAACAAGAGTCCAGCTCCTTATTCGCAGTCGCATTGGCGGTGAGATCGGTCCTCAGGCGAGCACAGCCCAAGGCTCTCAGACGCCGAGGGGTTCTCGCTTTGGATTGCAGCGGGGTGTCGGCCTGCCCTCTGCTAGCCGGACCGTGACCACCCAGGCCAGATACACCCTCGCCGCAGAGCTGGAGTGAGATAGTCTGCTCTCTTAGTGACATCCTGAATCAAGGACTTTTAGCACACAAGGGCAGGTACACATATGTGGCATCATGGCAGGGCTTTAGCTGTGAGGAGTAGTGAGTGAGAGTCGAGTCTGATTGTCTCAGCCTCTCTGGAAGCTCTAATTTTTGTCTTAGGCCTCACAAGCACCTCTTTCTGGGAAAGGCTGAGAGGGGCCTCTGGCTTGACGTGATGAATCCTACTGCAGGTATTATATACTACTGTACATTTGTTAGCACCTTGCTAAAGTTGGAGAAGGTCACTTACCAAATCCTCTGTCCTTGTATGAATGTGACCTTTGTACTGTTGACACAAAGAATTTGTTAACTAAACAAAACTTAGTTCATTCTGTTATTTTTGGCCCAGGTGTTTAATAGACTTAGGAGGTTGAACGTAGCTTTGAAGTTACAAATTTTGAGTACAACTTTTTTTTTTTTCTCCTATATGTTGTTAAGATCAACTCTTCTTCCAGGGGAAATTATAGAATGTGGAAGCTAGATTCCAAAACATCTGTCTGCCCTGAATAATCTTTCATCTGTAGTAATGGTAGTAATTTCAACAGAAATAAATTTTAACATTCAGCATCACAAATGCTACTTTTGCTTTCTATATACACTAGAATCATTCTAAACTAGCCTCATTTGTGTCTATTTGAAGAAAGAGATATTTTAGTGACTCAGCTAATTGTGAATTTTGGTTTTACAGAATGACTCAGTGGCTAAATTTGCTGTCTGATTTATGTGAAAATACTGCCCAGAGTCAGATTGCCAGACTTCAAACTGTTTTATAAAATCAAAGTAAAATCTTGCTTATCTGCTATGCTGAATTAATCAGGCCATACCTCTTATTAAAAGGCAACATTTCTGGAAAACATCTACTAATAGTTTCCTTTGTTTTTTAGGGGGATTTTCAGGTATCATTTTTATAGTTTTAGGTACATAAGTTTGATTGTTATTTTCATTTTTGCTTTAGTGATTTACCTGCTTCACCCAAAATAACTTGAGTCTACAGAAATGGTGTCATTTTCCTTATTAGCAATATAGCAGATATTTGAACCTATTGGTTATTTACTGTCATTTGGCACTGGCTGCTGAACAAGTATTTATATACCATCTATGGATATTTAATCTGTATCAATAGTATTTAGTGTCCGCAGATTGTCTGCCCTGGAATGGCTATCTCAGGGGTTATATCACACCTAGCAGAAATCCCACCCCTATTCTCAGATCAAAATAGTGCTGTGGAAGCATTTCTGATGAACTAAATATGCTTTTTGAAGACAAAATCTTTAGAACCCTTATTTTACTTTGTTGCACTTGCGCGAGGGCGTAAGTGGCCCTAAGTCCGGCTAGCAGACGGGGTATGGTGGCTGACACCCCTACGCATCAGAAGCCAGCCCCCTTGGCATCTTGGCCTCGGGCTGGGCTGGATGTCGGACTTGGATTCACGCTGGACGAGAGGAGAAAGGAGGCGACCACTTGTTGGGGGTGAAACGTCGGTTTATTGAAGTGCCAGTGGCAACCAACAGATGGACATGCCCACAGCAAATGACCCCAATCAGGGGGAGAGACAAGGTTTTAAAGGGAAGGGGAGGAGAAGGGAGGGAAGCCCAGCTATCCAATAGGAAAACATAAAGGGAGGTGCTAAACATAATTGACATACTTAACTAACCAGTGAATACAAAGTAAAGGAGGGGCCCCAGGACCACAGCCAACCACAACCCCCAGAGAGAAGAAGGTTCTCTAAGGCTGGGAGGAGAGGGGGGTGATTGACTGGGCCCAGGGAGGAGAAAACTTTTACTTATTTGGTGGGATAAGGGAGGAGCAATTATGTAACTTGGGAGATTGGCAACTGAACAAGGGCAGGGTAACCATAGCAACTCAACTGTCAGGGCAACAGTGGCGGGAAAACTGGGGAGGGAGAAACAATTTACAGAGAGCAAAAAGGGGAACATACATAAAGTGGGGGAGCCAACTGAGAAACTTAAATACACACCACAACAGCACTAAAAGTGTTTCTGGTTTTACTTTACCCCCAGCCAATGTATTTGAATGATTTATGCAAACCTCTAGTTCTCTTCTCATGTGGTATTGAGGAATCGAAGCTGAGTGCTGTGATTGAGTGGCCACAGATAGCAGTGAATAACAGGAGTATGTACATATTCCTGGACTTTATCTGTTGTGCAAAAATCTAGAGTGCCTTGAAAGACAATCAGGTGTTAGCTGTGTAGTTGTGTTCCATTAAAAAATACTCTTGGATGTATTTTCTTTCCCTGGAATTGCTTCCAAATTGGTGAAAAATTTATATATTTTTTTATTTAAATAGGAGTAAACTCTTTGATCTTGCCTGCAAATCTAATTAAATAATCTCAAGACTATTTTACTAAGGTATATATATACTGTTACTCCAGTCTCTACAGATTCAGAGTTCTGTGTTTCAGATGGAACAGAAATTATGAATTATTTTGACCACATCAATTCTAAATGCATTTTAAAACATACACACACATACACACAAATAAGTCCTAACATTTATTCTTCTGGTTTTTTTATTATGTTTTGCCTTCAGAACAAATTTTGTGTTCAGGATTCATAGTCTTATAGGAGAATAAAACTTCCAATAAAAGAGAAAGGAATGTTTAAATCCACTGTTTCTGAGAAAATCTACCAATGTAGATAATATCAGTGGTACTTGAAGTATTAATATAAATTAATACTATGTTGTTAAGGTATTCATAAAGTATCTGTATTTGTAAGTCACCGTCTTTTAAATTGATACAGGTGATCCAAATCCTTTGACGCAATAGAAAAAATGTTCATATTTATAAATATAATATGTATGCATATTGCAGCTATAATATTTGAACAAAAGTTATCCTTTCCCACTGTATTATTCCAGCTCCAGCATCACTTGCACATGTTTGCTGCCTGTTCCATCCATTATAATTCTAAACTCTATATGTACTTGAAAAATTATTGGATAGTCCAGGACAGAGATCAGTTTCGAACAAACATCTTCAACTGTGAAGGCAATGATATATATTCTCTGTGTATCAAATCTCACTAACAGAATAAATTAAAAAAAAGAAAAATCTTTGGTGAGGCACATTTCAACATAAACCCCACCTTTTTGGCAAAGTTTTAATGATAAAAGAATGATTCAGAAAGCTGCATAGCAATGTTATGATTTCCATAATAAATCTTTATCATGTGCTTTGCAGAAATCCCCTTATTTTTTAAATCATGGGGTTAAAGACTAAGTCATCTTTAAAAAATCTTGATATCTCCTAAAGAATGCAACACAGCTTTATCAAAAAGTTCCATAACACTTCACACACTTATCTAAATGATAATAATAAATAGCAATAAAGCTGATAGAATTAGAGGGTGTAAATAAATTACAGATTAGTTCTGTCAACAGGCAAAAAAGTACAAAAATAAATTTGCTAATTATAATAGACATTAAAGAATATAATAACCTAATTTAATAGACCTTGCTTATTTACACCAGTTATGCCTCTGAGGAAAATTGCACAAATATTCTTGAATTAATGCAAGTAAGATAGGCAAAAATAAATTGAAGTTGTTTCTAAACCACACTTCCTTTCTGTACACTAAAATGAAATCTAATCTTTCTCTGCCTGCATCTTCTAGTAACTTGTAAAATTTAAATTCTGGAATTTACAAATAAAAATTTTGGTTTAATTTTTGCGCCTTTTGAAACATTTCTATTAATTTAAAGTGGGAAACTGATTCAATTTCCATAAATAGGCCTGTAATTCCTGCTTTTTAAAGTTATCAAAGTGTTTTGAAATATTTAGCAAAGTTTTAACCATACTAGAATATGGAAATGTAGCTTACCTAAAAACTATTTAGAAGGTTTCGTTGACTTCTCTGAATTGTTCTCACACACATCTAAATAAAAAACCCTGTTAAAGTGTTACTCATAAATGACTTCAAAGGAATATAACAGAATTTTATAGAAATAAAAGCTAGCCTGGGATATGCATTGCATAATGGAATTTGTGCCGAGGTATGCTCAGAAACATTTATGTCTTTAATATTGTATAGTGATTAAGTATCAAGTATGAAAAAGGGAATAAATCTTCATAGGTCTTATCCATTTTTGTTTAAAACTATTTAAGTAATCCCATATTAACCTTTCTATGGTACCTTTATCTGTTTATTAACTGTGATGACATTTGAATTGCTTTCACATTCCAAGGTGAAAATATTTGCGTGTGAATATGTGAAAATATGAAAATATTTACATGCTTATATCTGTCAGATATCTGTATATAAAACTGTTCTTTCTTTGTTTAGTTTTTTTGTTAAAAAATATTTACTTGTTTTGCTCATTTTACTATGAAACAGGACAGTAATTTTACATAAAAGATCATATTTTTGTCATCCTCTTTCCCATATTCTTAGTCAAGATTTAAATGCCCATTATGCAGAAGTTCTAAAACCATATTGTCTATCATTGTGAAGTTCCAAATCAAAGATTATTTTCTACATGACACAGAAGAAATCTTTCATCAGGAAAAAAAAAAGAGAAAGAGATTGTGACAAACACATTGTTGGCATCCTTTTGTGCAACAAATATAGAACTAAAAGGAAAGGTAATTGAAAGGCCATTTTAAAAAAATGAAATAACTATTGGCTGTCTCTGCTTTAATATTTCAGAAGTTTGGAGATAAAAAGTATTCTTTCTTTGACAGAAATCATTGTTCAGGCTGTCATCATTCAAGTCAGCAATTTCATCACTTGACAGCAAAAGCATCATTAGGAAAAAGGGGAAAAAGTCCAGATGAGACGCTTAAAAAAAAAAAAAAAAAACAACTAACCAAACCCACTTCAAGTAGCAAAAAAACAAACTTTTTCCCCCAATATGAAAAGTCTGTATTTTTTTAATTTTTCAGACCTGAGAGTGATTCTAGTAGGATTATAGCTAGAGCAGATCTTTGTTCACAGTAATAAAAGACACCGCAAATGGCATTAGTTTCTTTCTTAAAACATTGTAGTAGTAATTTAAGACCAACAGTGTGAACTAGTAAACAAAGGGTGGTCGATGTTTTTTTATACGTACTAGGGATTTTTTGTTTTGTTGGTTTGTTTGGTTTTAGTGGTTTTTTTTTCCATTGCACTAATAACACATGACTACTATTTGAAGTTCAATTTATTTTCATTTATTCTCAAATGTTTAGAAGATTAAAATTGTAGATGGTGACACTAATTGACAAGCAGGAAAACAAAGAGATTAGAGTCTGAATACAATGAACTGGTTAATAATTTCTTAAATATCTTTGTACAGTATCATCCTCTTTCATGGTCTTTTAAAAGAAAATAAAAGGAAAAAGTTAGAAAAGCAATGGAAAATCAATTAATTTTAAAATGTGATTATATAGCTAATTAGAAAACTAAAATAATCCTACTGGAGGAAATTATGGCTACATACTGGCCTCAGTACATGGTGAAAAATTCATCAATACCAATGATAACTGATTACAGACATCACTGAGAGAATTTGGTACTGAATTCCGTACTGAAAGTCTGATGAAGTTGATGAACTGATCCAGGTCAATTTCAATTTATATAAGTGATAAAATAGTCACTTGAAAGATAATGACCTATGGAAAAATGGAGAATTGAATAGAACATTCAGGAACAGGATCATGAGCACCAGATATGGACAGACATGGGCCAGTTTATATGAAATATTAGTTGATTCTGGAACTCTGTATTGTTTTTTCAACACAGAGAAAAAATGCTTGCAAAACCTTGTAAATCACAGTAGTAGGAATACCAAAATTGTAATCTTGCTAATAATAACTAATCATTCTCTATCAGCATGTGCTGGTACCTCAAATGCATCAGTTCTGGGTTCTTTAATGAGAAGAAGGGCTCATTACTGTATCACCCACACTGTATTGTAAAACTCATGCAGACATGGCATTGATATATGTACTCAATCACCTCAACAAGTAAAGATCAAACTGCTGATAAATTCCTTGCCTCTCTAGAGGCCAGAAGTTTCTTTCTGTCAGGGTTACCTTCAGTAATGGTATTCCAGCAACATACTGAGCAAATAACAACCGTAATAAGACTGCATACTTTTCATTGCACTATTTTTCATCTTATTCTCACTGTTTGCTGATTTCTCAGCTGTCCTGCCAAGATTTTGGTAGTCTGCTCTGTTTGATGTTCTTTTTGGCCCCTCTTGAGCTTTCCTGGGGGGTCTTTTAAAGACTCTGATTATAAAAGGACAGCAGCTGATCTTTGATTCAATTCTTACTTAGAACTCTTTATTAATGAAGTGGTGTCATGAAATTTTTATTACCATGAAAGGAGAGGAGTGGGGTTTGTTTTTTTTTAAATGAACATTGCCATAGGATGCCTTGTTTTTCAAATATCTGTAATAGAGGCTCAAAAAGTCAGTAGTCATATATGGGTTTGCCACAACCTTTTAAAATTTAGCTGTTTTCTTTTACATTAAATTTTTAGGAATTTATGAAGATCTGAATAATGAAAAATATCACTATCTAAATGTTTTAATGAGGTTATACTTATTATAATGTTTAACAATCTTATGGCATGTTGTGATGTGTGAACAGCAGCTAGATGACTTTCAAGTTTCTACATTTTCCCATGCTTTAGATATATTAAAGGTTAATTAATTCACATCTGACTCTTAATTGATTTTTTAAAACTGTGTGATTAAATCACAGTCTTAAATTTATTTATTTACCATATTTAATATGTAATTACACACAATCATCAAACTTGATAAACAATTACATTTTAAAAAGCAGGGAAATATCTAATAAGTATTTAAAATATAACATGAGATAAACAAATGAAGCATTCTCTCTCTCTTTTTCTTTTTTCTTTTTTTTCTATTTCTTCTGGTAATAGACCAGATGGGCTATGTGTTGAGTCAAGAAATTGTTTTAGAAGATTAGCAATTATTAAAAGACATTTTTCAAGTTAATGTATTCCAAGTAAAGTGGAATAAGATAAAACACATTTTATAATTAATCTTTTTTCTTGTTACTCTTGTTTTAGCATTATGATTTATTAATGATTTATTGCATATTAGGAAGCATTTTGCAAAAGGACTGCTAAATTGAGTTTCTACCTGGTTACATTCAGACAGTCTTTGACAAGTGTCTCAGGTGTTTTTAAGTCCTTGCACACTTTTAAGATATATCCAGATTATAGGAAAAAATATTATTTAAAATCTTCGTATTTTGCAAATAAAAGTACTGATTTTTGGGGTGAAACTTGTAATGATTTTAATAATTCAAATATACCGTACTCAATTCTCACATGAGTTTGTTACTAGGACAGAATACTTTATGGATATTAGTGCCTCCATTAATTGAGTGAATTCCTTTCAAGAATGCCTTCTAATTCTTTGGCTATTTAAGTAAAAAGTAAAAAGCTTCCTTTCCAGATTGTATTCCATTATCTGAAAGCTGAAAAATAAGTACCTAAAAACCCATGATAAAAATATTTTCCTGTTTGCTACAAACTCAATGGTTTGTGCTCTTTTGTTTCTACAAATAGAATAAATTATTGTCACACCTTCCCCAGAGCTGCCACTATAAGACATTATTATTCTACACACATACACACACACACACACACACAAAAAAAGAAGAGAAATCTATGTATTAGTATAAATACTTGTATAAATTATAAAGAAATTCGCAATGAAAAACAGTATTCTGAAAACCATATTGCATTTTTTAATTTCTTAATACACCAAAATAAGCTTTTAGGGGTTCCAAAAAAATCACATAGACGTAAGTGAAAAGAGTTACAGGCCTTGCTGAGAATGTCTGACTACATTCCTGGCTCCACCTTCAGCGTCATTTCTAAATATTCTTCCCAAAACAACAGAAGGCCCATCTTTAAATAACACCAGAGTTGTTGCCAACTCATGTGAATGTGTAGGCAGAGAAATGCCAAATCAAGTGGCCTTTGCGCTGGTTCCAGGCAATTTTCCTGTCTGTTTCTTCTCCATTCACTGGCAGCTTTCTGTCTCTCTCCTCCCTTTTCCATCGCTTTTTTGTGACACGTGGCTACCAGAGAGCTGCAGGATGCCACATGGCAACATCATTCAGGGACTCATCTAGGGCACCATAGCCAAGGGCAGTCCCTTCACACGTACCAGGTCTTGTTTTGTATCCTCTGGGACAGTGCTTCAGGGGCAGAATACATGGGCACTCCTAGGGATGGCTGAGCTTTCCCCTCAATATCCAACCTGTCCTTCACTGGGAGGTGGTTGTCATACACTTTGTCATATAAGACAAAATTTTTCTGGTTATATAAGCCTGAGTGAGGAGACTGTCAAAATTGTCTTGACCATTGCAACTGCTCAGCAAATTCAGCAGGATTTGCCACTTCCCCCCTGTCCTGGGGAGCCTTCTCATCCACACTTTTAAATGAGACAGATGCCCAGTCCTGCAAGGCTGCTTCTTGGAGGTGGGGCATGGTGTTTTGATGAAGAGGCTACACTTGACCGTGCCTGCCTGCTTCTGCCTCCTTCAGGAGAGATACAAAATCTTCTGAGAAAAAAAAAATCCCTTTCTTTCCATGTACTTTAACCTTCATTCTGTTTCAGGATTCACAATGTTTATGGAGCTCTCAGTCATTAATCTAAATATTTTATTAAAGGAAAAACTCTCAGATTTTTTTACAATTTCTCTTGTTTCTCAGTGGCATTTTAAAAAGAGCAAATAAATGTCTCATTTCCCATCTCATCCTACCAGTTACACAAGCAAAACAAACCAATTACACAAATAAAACAGTAGCTGGCGTGGGGGCATAAAACACAAGACCTTTGGGAGTAGTGGTTGAACTGCAAGGAGTAAGAGTTGAATGTACAGAACTCATCTTTCCTTTCAAAGAGGAAGTGTTTGAGTGTAGCTGCCCACTGGACAGAAAAGTCTGTCACAGGCATGCATTTAAGGAAATGAGGAATGAGAATGCCTGTAAGAAGGAATTCCATATTAGCTGAGACATCACAAAATCAGCTCTAGCTCTCTATTGTCAACAGGATAAATACCACTAAGGTTGTACAATGGCTGGTGGATGAGGCAAGTGAAAGGGCCATATGAAAAGCTCTGTGAAAATTTGCTCAATAGCTATCATATTGCTAGAATATTATTCTGCAGTATCTAAAACTACCACTGAGCTGCTTTTCTACAGTGGTTCTCTAACACAAAAAGAAAATATTGCCAGATTTACTTCACTTATCCAATAGTATTTCTGGCTTTGAGTATTTTTTTTTAAATATTAAATTTAAAAAACCTAACCATACTGTTAATTAAAAAGAAAAAAAAATGGAGCTTTACAACCTTATTGATTTATTTCTCTATTCATTCATTAGTTCCCCATGAAGAATACTATGGTTATAGGTTTTCCCAAGGGATGGAGTCAGGCAATATAGATAAGCAGACAGGATCTTGCTCTTCCTGACATGTTTTGCACTTGTAAATCTACTTTAAAATGGATAACACTTGCTGCTTGCAAACCTTCACTAAGGAAATGATCATTCATCATTTCGATTATATCTAAGGTCAATGTTCCTCCACAGCAGGCCATGCATAAGATAAGGTACAGATTTTTTAACAAGATAGTCTCCACCAAATAGAAGATAACTACAGAGATTGTCTGCAAGTAAGATGTATTTACTTTATTTTGTACAAGTGAAAGTGTTTTGGCCTTTGTTTTCCTTTGTCTCGATCATTTTGGCAGGAACTCTGTAGCCTATCAGATTTGCAGATCTGCAAAGCAGCACGGAAACATTGCAGAAAAAGATGTTTACAGACAGAAGATGAGGATGGCTTTTAAGGACTTATCCCCCATTCTGATGCAGTTAGATTGATGTATCCATTTGCATTTATTTACTTTAGACTCATATCTAAGGGGGCCAAGAAAATATTTTTCTAGTTTAGTTTCTGATATCAGAATAAAATATCTGTTTCTTTTGAAATGGGGAATCCAAGATCCTGTCCGTAGTGCAGAAAAACATTGATAACATGGAAAATGAGGAAAAGGAGACTCATTTGGAAAATCTCTGCTGTCTTAGCTTCAGATTGATGCTCTATCTAGAAATGATACTTCTTTTTCCATTTTGAATTTGTGTCTCTCTCCCTGGACTATTTAAAACAGAACAACTTTTTCTGCAAGATGAATAACCTGAAGACTTTCTAAATATAGGCTGTAGGACTTCAGTATTTATAATAGCAGGAACAAGGTCAAAATGCCCAGACAGGATATGTTAATGAATGGATGCAGGTTGCAGTTTTTAGAATTGCTTTGCTGGTGCATTGCAGCAAATACATTTGTGGTGCTAGTTTTTGGTCAGTGAATGTACACATTTGATCTTCTGGAGTTGCACAAGGACAGTCAATGTGATAATTAAATGAAATGGTACTATGGTTGATTAGATGGAACAAAAAACTCCTAGTAAACACTACCTTTTATGGAGTGTCCTGTTTATCCTTTGATTTCCTTTTGATAAATTCAGTGACCTTTACCTTTTATACAGCCCTGAGACACATATCCCACCAATTTCAGCTTTCATATCTGTATGTCAGAAGTTTACTGACTATTATATCTCAGCATGTTGTACAACTCATATGCACATATCTTGATACTTTTATAAAAATTGTGAACTTATGTTTCTAAGACATAGTTTTGATTAGTGTAGGTTTCTTAAAGTCAGAAAATATTTTATCTGTATGTATAGCAAGGAAGATACACAATTAAATTAAAATTATTTTGTGAAATGGTGAAACATCATCAATTCTCAGACTTTGAGGAGGGAGGCCATGATGGTCAAGGTCTTTCCTCATCTTCTGTTATGCAAATTATTTCTCCAGGGGTGGATGAGAATCTGTTTGTCTGGGAGAACTGAATTTAATATTATAATCTGAACACAAAAAGATTATCATAAATTTTTTGTCAAATCCTTTATTTTTGCACTGGGAATACACACTTCTTATAGAAATTAACAAAATTTTGACCTTATTTAAAAAATCCTTTCCTTCGCTACTATTTAATACATGAATCAGAATATCTAGAATGTCAATATAAAATGGAATACACTTTAAACAGAGCCAACTTAGACATGAAGAATTATCTGAATTTTATAAAGAAGCTGGAGCCAGACTTCTCCAAGAAGAGCACCATGTAAGCATATAAGAAAATAGACAAAAAATTTAAATATATTAATTTAAACTAGACTAAGGGCACAAAAATCTTATTAGAAGAATGATTAAACACTGCAACAGAGACATGGTGGAAGTTCCCTGTTCATATTTAACACTTGACAGGGTTAAGTCTGAGCAACCTGGTCTAAATTTGATGTTTAATCTGTCTTTACAAGTGGCTCTGCATTGACCTGAGCATTGGACCAGATGACCTCTACATGAAGTACAGGTTATCTCACCAAATGAGCACTAGATATTCATCAAACTGCCTTTTATGCCAAGTAGTCACATTCTTGCCAAGAGTTTTGCCTTTGTGGGTCAATATGCAACCCGGAGGAAATGGATTTTTTCCTGTTCTTGACAGATGATTGCCATATTGAAGTTCATCATGAGTTTGCTCAAGCTGTTAACTATGTGGATATGCACGAAAGAAGAGGGAATTACCTTAATAAGCACAAGAAAAAAATGTATTTTCTTGTTTCTACAGATGGCTTAAATAAATAAAGGATTAAATTATTTGAAGAACTGTGGTGAGAGATTGTTACTATTGCTTATATTGTCAGTACTTCTTGCAGCACAAGACACAAGTAACTGGACCAAAATTCTACTAATCTGATCTTTGCACTGGGCCATAACTTCATTTATACAATAATGATTCTTTGTTTAATATAAAACACCTTTTTTCTTTAAAGGTCTAATGCTATTGAGCTATGAAAGGATTATGACTTTTAAAACAAAATAACAGTGTATACCCTGAAGGAACAAAGGAGCAAAGCATTCTGAATTTACCATCTACAGATTTACTAAAATTTAACATCTACAGATTTACTAAACATGACTGTCTCAGACTCACTGATGTTACCCTCAAACTTTGTCAGAAATACCCAGCAAGCAGCACTTTACTCTTAGCAATCATGCTAACTTTTTATATTCTGAAAGGCAGTGCAGGAATGTTTTTTAGGGTTTTCTAAAAAAAAAAAAGACTTTGCAATGGAAAGTGTGAAAAAGGATGCTCAGCAGGAAAAGGAAGGCTTGGAAAGCAAAGCCATTTACCATTTCACAAGCTGCACAGTTATAGTAATTTTGAAGTCATTAGTCATTGATAGCTGTTTTTCAATTACAGCATAAACATGAATATGCTTTGCTTTTAAAAAAAACCCCAGAAATTAGACAAGCAATTTAGAAACTGTCTCAGACAGAAGGAACGCTAACATCAAGCAAGTCAGAGCAATTGCAACTTGCATAGATCAAAGCTGGAAAATGTGCAATCATTTAATATGAGTAGATAAGAAGGATCATATTGAAGATCACATAATGCCAGAAAAAAGACAGAAACGGAAGCAGAAAAATTGCTCTAAGTCCTATTTAATGAAAATGATGAAGCAAGGCAAGATTTAGTGAAGTGCATTGTTGTGGGTAGTGGCACTGAAGCCTGTCAAGAGTGTTATCTTTACCCAACCATAAACATAAAAATGTATAATTATAAGAAAGTGCCATGACCAAACTTAGTGAATAAGTAAGCACAACATTATTTCTTTGAAATATGACACCTTTCAGTGAAATAAATAACTACAAAATAATTTCCCGTATCCTAGAACTACAGTAATAAATACTAACTGTAGTAATGAATACAAATAATCAAACCTTTACCATCACTTGTTCCTACTACTTCTGAGTACCTATTATCAAAGTAGTTATTTTTTTGGGTGTTACTAAGAGTTTTATTTTCTAGAAATGTGATGTACTGATTTTATTTTTATTTTCTAGTAATAGCATGTTATTTATTACCTGATATTGGTGCTATTCAAGAGGTTAAAATGTCTAATACAAATCTCAAGCAGTGCAAAGGAAAAACTTAATTTCTGTGTGCTCCTTTAAAACTGCATGTTGTGCTGTTTTGTAATGTTCAACACTTACCCTGGAAAATACCTGTTGATAAATAATAAATAAAGGCAGCATAGGTATGCAAAAAATAGAAACCATGAATACAAATGCCTCCTTTTGCTCAAAAAATTTTCAAGGTATTTCTAAACCCAAGTCCCAGATGTCATATGTTTTCCTTCACACTCTCAAGTTTTCACTCTAGTATTCAGTTTAGAGAGTTCTTCAATTAGACATTATTGGACATCCAAATCAATTTTAAATGACTTCTTTTTCAGAGATACTAAACAGACGTTATACCCAGTGGAGTAAGAATATCAGTATATTCTCAGCAGTTCTGAGAATCATGTAATTTTGATGGATCTTACTGTAAGAGCAGATAATCAGCTTCTTGTATGTATTGACTTCTAATCATAGATTTTACTTTTCTCATTTTCTCTTGCAAAAAGATTTATCATGCTCTTCTGTTGAGGGCTGTACATACTTAATGCCTTATCAAGTCTGTGTTGCTTTTTACTAAAATGCAAACTGAATCAAAAAAACTAATCAAGGTATTAGCATTTATGTAGTTTAAACCTAATTTCTATTTGATGTATTAATATGAGATCATAAATTACATCTTTTTTCCTACAAGCTCAATTTTTTTTTCCTTTTTCAGGTGAAGTGAGAGAATGACATATGATTTTACAATTTTTCTGTTCTGTAGAAGAAAAGGTAATCATGGGTCTGAATATGTGCAAAGAAAGAATATTTTACTTGCACACTATTTTCCCAGTACATAAGGGTTTTTTTGATGCAACAAGGTTTTACTGTAAGACACCTGGGAGTTCAAAGAACCAACAGAAGCCAATGGTATTTACTGGCAACCATTTGCAAACTGCTTGATGACAAATAGTCAGATGATCAACAAAAAAAGATACCTTGAATCAAGAAATAAACTAAAATGAACACAGATATTTTGATATTAATCTGTGCATTAGATCTACATCCCTAAAAGGTCTATAGTGTCTGATGAGGTAATTTTAGAATATCTTCTGAGAAGATCTTCATCAAGTTGCTTCAATGAATATCTGAGTTATCCAACATCAGGGAACAGTTGAACTGTCTGAAGTAAATAGCACCTAAGGGTCCTCATTTGAATGTGAAGATCACAAATATTATGGTTGTACATAGCAAAGTCCTTTCAATTTGTGTATTAAGTAGGAGTTGGATAGAGATGGCAAAAATGTATAGAATAATATCACGAAACATAGAACCATACAGGTTTAAAAAGACCTCTAAGGCTGAGTCCAACAGCAAACTTCACAGTACCAAGTCCACTTTAAATCATGTTTCTGTGTGCCAGGTCTCCAGGGATGACTCTACCACTTCCCTTGTCAGCCTGTTCCAAGGCATGATGACCATTTCAATAAAGAAATTTTTCCTTATAGCCAATCTAAACCTCCCCTAGGCCAACTTGAGGTCATTTTCTTTTGTTCTATCTGCTGCTTTTAGGGAGAAGAGACCAACACCCACCTCACTACAACCTCCTTTCAGGTATTTGTATTGAGGGACAAGGTCTCCCCTGAACCTCCAGATCAAAAACCACCAACTTGTAAAGCTTTATGGAAACTGTTGAGAATTTAAAAGCAAATGTCTTTTCCAAGTGTTGTTTATGTGTGTATTATGTATTCATTTAGCAGGTAGCTGAAGAATACCTATTCCATCATTTACTACACATCCCCTGTTTTTCTACAGAAATGGCTGGGTTCTGATTTGATTACACATTTAGGGATATTACCAAACAACAGGTACCTGGCTCATTAATCACCAACACGTATTCATTAATGTAAATAGAAACTTACAGCATAAACTTCAGTTTCATTTTCAAGACTGTGTGCAACAAAACTTTTGTAAAATTCCACATAATCCATTAATTCAAGTATCTCTAGCTTGGAACACCTTGTTAGTTGCATATCTCATCTGTGCAAATACTGTCATGTAAGAATTAGTATTTTACAGCAGAATAAATTGATGTGGTTTTGTGTAAATGCTTGAGACTGTATTTGAAAACACAGTAATAAAATACGTGTTACAGTTTAAATTGCAAAAAAAAGGTTCTGTTTTGTTTGTGGGTTTTGGTTTTTTGTTTAGGTTTTGGTTTTTTGTGATTGAATACATAGTACTGAAATAAATTTCAGTGTTGTGTTATCTGAGTAATAGGTTTGGGCAACACTTAATATTAAAAACTGCCAGAAACACAATTAAGACAAGATTACTTATTTAGCTTCTTGTTCACTAACTGTTAGCAAAATGAAGTCTGAAATGGAACCTCCCTTCTTTCCCCAGCTCCATTAATGCTATCTGCCACTTTTGATTTGTGCAAGGCTAAATCACTGAACACCATTTCCCTTAATTCTCCCCTGTTTTTTTTCTTATATATATCTTTTAGCTATCTGTTTTATGAATCTGTTTGTTTTGCACAACCTGGTTTTTGGCGGGGGCGGGGGGCACAGGGTCTTCTTCTCTGGGAAGATGCTAAAAGCTTCTGCCATGTCTGACAGAGCCAACCTTGATGGCTCTGAAGATGGACATGCTGCTGGCCCAATTAGAGAGGTTGGCAATGCTTCTGTGATGATGTATTTAAGAAGAAAATCAAAACAATGCAGGCACAGGGGTTTTTTTTCCAGGGGTTATCCCCAACTTGGCGCATGGCAATGTGCCGCTGCGGCCACTGCCATGCTGGAGTGACCCGCGGTGAGTCTTCCCTGCTTGGCTGCCCCTCGCCAACTGTGCTGCAGGTGGAAGGGCAGGGGTGGCAGCAGCAGCTTCCCCTTCCTGGTGCCTCACAAGAAGAGAGGCACTAAGTACTGCCAGCGCCGTGGCAGCCACTACTGTCCAAGGGATGGTGGTGGGGCCTCCTGGCCAGTAGTGGAAGCGTGATGAGCAATTACCTGACACGGAACCTAGATGAGATCAAATTCTTGGTGCTGTGGGGTCTTGCAACAATCTTTGAATTAGTGGAACTCGCTGACAATAGTACCTGCAAATAGCGGTTTTTCTTCTAGTGAGAGAAGAGGAATAAGAAAGAACATGTGAGGAAAAACAACGTGGTGACCTCAAGGTCGGGAAAAGAAAGAGGGGAAGGAGGTGCTTCAAGCATCAGAGCTCAGATTCCTTTGGAAGCCGTGGTGAGGACTGTGATAAAACAAACTCTTCCCTGTGTAATGCATGAAGTCCACAGGGGATGCAGAGATCCACTGACAGCCCAAGGGAAAGGTGTTCACTCCAGAGTGGGTGGATGCTAGAGAAAGCTGTAGTCTAGTGGGAGACCTGGATAGGGAGGGAGAGAGAGAGAGCCTCTGCTTCCAGAAACAGATAGTGAGGGCCCTTGCTTCCAAACAAGAGCAATCTGAGCAATCTGTCCTTAAAAGACTACATCCCATGGACGAGTGACCCGTGCCACAATAGTTTTGGGAAGACTATTTGCTGATGGGAGGGACCCCACAGCATAACAAAAAGTAAGACTCCTTTCCCTGAGAAAATGGAAAAATATCTCAAATGACGAACTCACCAAAATCCCCATGCCCTTTCTCCATGAGCTGTCAGTGGGAAGAGGGAAGGACTGGGGGATAAAAGGTGTTTTAAAGGCTTTTATTACTTCTCATTATACTCCTCTGATTCTGCTTATAATAAATTCACTTGATACCTTTAAATTTGAACCTGTTTTGCCCTCAGAGTGTTTTTCTCATTTCAACTCATGAGCCCTTTGTTAATTTTTTTCCCTCTCCTCTACCCAACAGTAGCAAGAGAGAATAAGTGAATTACTTTTGTGAGTGCCTGGCATTTGGCCAGTGACAAGCTATGACAATGAATTTTCCAGAAACACAAACTTCAGTTACTTTTGCCAGCTACCCTCATTTGTTTATACTCCTGCTTTATTTAACACTGTCTTTGCCCTTATGTTGCTTCAACAATGAAACATCTCTGAGCAGTGATGCTTTGCTAGATGGGAAAGTACGATTTGTTGGACAAACAGCAGAAGAAACTTTGAAAACATGCTACAGTGGTGCATAAGTCTTTACCTATGTGTTTAGCTGCAAGCATGAGTAAACTCAAATGTAATTTTGCAAAACTGTGGGAAATCTCAAGCAGTGTCTGAATTATTGTGGGGCATGATTCAGTGAGGCAGCTGCATTTTCTCTTGCCTCCAAGTGTGATTAAAAAGATGTTAAGTATGAATTCACTCAATTTCTCGTAAAAGTTATGGTTGTCTGTGCACATGCCTCTACTCTTTTGTGGGGTGCTGTTTTCCAGCTTAATTCAAAGATGATAGGATCTAACTATGTTTTTTAACAGCTTTGGTGACTGAGAGCACAGCTCATAGAGAAAGTGTTCACTAGGTTTAGATTGTGTTTTTGATGTAATATTCTCTTTTAACAAAAAACCCTATTGTTTCAAAAAAATATGGAAAGAAAAAAAACCCCAACAAAATACATGAGTGCTGATTTGACTTAAGCACATGTATAGGCAGAAACGGAACAAATATGAAAATTGTAATAACCTCAAACTGTACAACCTTTTTCCTTACTTAGTTTTAAACTGATGAGGTTCTTTTTACTGTATTACTGAACATCTCATAGTTATAAGTAAAGCTGTTTTTTACTCTCAGCACAAGTTAGGGTTTTTTTGTTGTTGTTGTTTTTTAATCCTTGTTTGGTCATGAACTGTACATAAAGTAACATGTCTACTGGTCAAGATCTAAAACCATGCATTTTCCCTCTCATGTGATAATGTACTGCATAAATAATTATGTCCTTAGAGATTAAAGTATGGCGAGGACTGTAAGCTTACAAATGCAGTTTCTAGTTCATGGTCAGGAAGGTACTTGGAGGTGCTGATAATGTTGGGGAGCTAGGGTGTCTAGCTAAAACATCCTTCCTACAAAAGTTAAGAATATTTGTGAAGCTAAGATGCTATGTGAACATATTTAATAGATGCATGCATATCCACATAACCAGATCTTGACATTACTTACTCTAAAGCATTGTATGACTTTGTAAGTCATCCCATTACCTGTTTATCTTTTTTTTCTGTTCATGATTGGTTTGATGTTGGCTGGCTGCCTCTAATTCATTCCTCCTTCTTAAAAGTGAGGGGGCTGAAAATATGTTGGGAAACTTCTGAGTTGAGATAGAGACAGAGAGAAATTCTTAGCAGTTACTGTCACAGGTCACATGGACTAAACTTAGGGAAGATTAATTTATTCCCAATTAAAAATAGATTAAACTAGTGATAAAGTCAAAACTAAAATATCCATTTTCTGCCCATCCTCCCTTCTTCCTAGGCTTAACTTCCTCCTTCACAAGTCCTCCACTTCCTATGGCTTCCTCCCCTATCCCACTAGAGGACAAAATCAATTGTTTATGGTGTCACACTTTCCCTATGTGGAAAGTGAGTTTTCCCCTCTTCTATTTTGCTGATGCATAGTCTATTTGCATTCCTCTCAGTCTTAATTACATCAATGGTCTTAATAATATTGATTGTCACAACTTTAACTCACTGCGTAATGGTTTAAACAGCATTACAAAATATTTCTCTGACATCAGTAACAGTAAATTGTCCACAAGAGGTTTATGCTGCTTGTGCCAAAGTTCCAATGCCATTACTTTCTCCCTATACATATCCTTCCCTGCCATGACAGGTACTTGAGTATCAGAGGATGTTTGACACTGGAGCTCTCTGTCCCAAAAGGAGCAAGATGAGCTTGGAATTCTGCAGTTATTCTTACAGGGGCTGTGAAGAGGAAACAGTGATAGAGTCTGATTCCTAGAGAAAAGGATAAGTATGCATCATGATTTCCTTTTTTAAGGAAGGAAGTGTAGAATGCTACTCTTCTTGAAATGTTTTTAAAAGTAGTTTTGAAAACAAAAAAGCATATGTTCAATATCTCTAGAAGACAACTGAAAACTCATAGGCAGGTAAGACAATAAATTTGTCTGTTTTATACATTTTTTTAACTTTATTGTTTGAAGGGAGGATTTTAAATTATGTTCATCAGATTTATCATTGTTTTCAGGAGGAATTTTAAATATGAAACATTTTCATTGTATAAACTGAGGATAGTAGAATTTTGCATAGTAGTATTGGACAACAGTTAATGATCATTAACTTTTTCATGTGCAGTACTTTTGCACTCCTGTTGTGTACATATATCATGATAAATAAAAAAAGTAGCTAGTTAGAAAACATTAAAAAAAAAAATAGAATAACTCATTACTTAACAGAGCTGGAAACTGTTTTAAATGTTACCATCAGAAAACTATCCAGTATAGAAATAACTGCGTACTTCTATCTAATGTCCTTGAAGAAGCAACAAGAGCCAAGAAATCCAAGACTTGATGTGTAAATTCAAAGAGAGGAACTGCATAAAAATAGCCTAGGGAGTTAAAAAAATGCATAAGAAAGTTGGCATGATTAAATTGCTGAGTCAGAAAATATTTAATTCAAGAAGACATCATTCAGGAAAGTGAAATTGTGCAGCTGAGGAAAATGAAAGGAGCAAAAAATTCTAGCAGGTTAAACATAAAAGGCAGTCCAAATACAGAGCTGGAGAACAACTTCCAAAAGGCATAAAAGCCATAAATTCTTTCCCAAAGGCAGGGAAAGGAAGGCTTTGCAGGTATGTGAAAAAAGAAGCTCTCTGAAATAATAATGTAATAGCAGAAATAATAAATGAATAATTTGCATCTTTATTCACTGCTGAAAAAATTTAAAAAGTCATGATTCTTGTCTTCTTACACGGAGAGCCTCAGATGTCTGATTATAAGTGGGGTGCTTGGTCAGAAGATTTAAAAACCAGCAAAATGAACACAAACATATTACCATTATGTTTTTTGCTCTCAAAATAGTGGAAGAATGCTCTTAATTTGCTGGTAATGCAGTAATTAGGACTCTAAACTGAGTTATAATACTCCTCAAAATCTTTCTTATGTCTGAAGCTACTTCAGCTCATGAGGCTGCATGTTAAGTATTTTGGTGTAAGGCATTCTGTTTTACATTTGTTTCAGATAGATGAATGTTTTACATTTGTCCAAATGAGGTCAACCGTCTCTTGTAATCACTTTTTTAAGTACTTTTGTCAAGTATAGAAGCTCTGAGTTAAGGAAATGAAGGAACATTTCTAAAAAAAAAAAAAAAAAAAAAAAAAAGAGAGAGCCTAATAGTCTGCCAGATTTATTACTCAACAGAAAATAATTAAACAGGTATTGTAATTTTGAGCACAATTAGATGCTAGTAGACTTGCTTGTTTCTTTTTCTTCTGTTTGGCACTATGTTTCTGCCTGATTTTTCCCATGGATGTGGTATTAAGAAAAATAAAGTCACCATGAAGAATTGTATGTCAATATCCTATTAAAGTATTCTTCAGAGAGGAAATGTTTCAAAAAGCCATGGCATTTGGACAATATCACTTTATATACAAAAAGTTTAGAATTATTCTGTACAGCTGTCTGTAATGATGAATAATTTTTGGTAATGGTATTTTCTATAATGGAGTTAATGTTACAAAGAATAAGACCCATTTTCAGTCATATTAATAGTAACAAAATGTGAAAAAAAAATTGTAATCTTCCACACTAAAGGGCTATGGAACATAAAGGTGTAATTACCTACCAATTGCTTATATACACATTGGCATTTAGGTTTGCAAGTAGATTTTTAAATGAAACTTGCTACGTCTCCACTACCAATGAAACACCATCATGGCCAGGGTTGAGATGAAATATACACAAATGGTAACATTAGCTCCCTGAGTAATATATATGAAAAAAAGGTACCACCATTTTGAATCACTCCTTTAGTAAACAGACACAAGCAGTACTAATTAATGGCTGTTAGAAGTACGATAGTGTGAAGAAATAGCAAAACCTTCATATCAGACAATGTTACTGTTATCCAAGATCAACATTAAATTTTCATTCATGAAAATGCCACAGCTGACTGTTTAAGTTAAATACTGCAGCATTCCCAAACACTTCAGAGTAAGATTGCATATATCTTCATAGGTATCTTCTGTATTACACAATTCCAAAAATAACTATAATTTTGCTTCTTGTGTGTATTTAATAAACAAAATCAGTAAAGTAGCGCAATAACAGTAAGAAAATTTGAAAGTACAATAGAGGAAAAATTTATATTTTTTACCTACTTATACTGTCAGAACATATATTTTTCTCCAGAGCAGCGTACCTGTCATTTGCCCTGTATATCTCAGGTTTCTAGATGTTTCTGCAGAGGAGATAGTACAGTTCTGAAGGACTCATTCTTTGATGGACAGATGTGATTTTAAAGACTCAGGTATGTTCACATTACAAGTGAAGTGATAGGTGACAGAGGTAGGGCAAATACTATACCAAAAATAACTGTTACAGCAGTTATTCTTGATACTGTGTTCTCTCAGCACAGTCTTCTGCCATAGGAAGTAATTTTTATTGGGAGAATAAAAATTGGTTTCCAAAAATAAACAATCAGCAACTTGCTTTATCCTCTAGCCTAATAATCCAAAAGTTATAGATGAGTTTAATCACTCTTAAATAGATATAAAAATAAGTACAACAAAAAATAAATGTTTCAATATAATTTCATGTACCATACCCTGTAAAAGTATCCAAGTCCAAAAAGGTGACTCAAATAAGGTATTGGGTTGAAGAGCAGTTACTACTTATAATAAAACCAACATAAAAGCATCAAAGGGTTGAAACTAAATCCAATTGAATTATTTAAAACACACTTACTGGAAGAAGCAGAGTGCAAAATGAATATGGAAAAGCAAAATTTCATTCCAGCTTTTTTTTCCCCCAGGTAAAGTGCTCATTATTCAATGGCCTTTGGTTCTTAACCCAAGTTTGTATAAAAGGGACTGATGTTATTCACAGATGACTGGCGTTTAGAAGACAAAAAAATTAATTTGTATTCTGCTGGAGATTATTCAAGTAGATAGACTGAGTCATTTATACATCCTAGAGTAAGATGACTAATGTAAAGAAAGTTGCAATGTATTTCACAAATGATATCACATATGTGAATGCAGGTCATTCTAGCTGACTAAGCCTCTTAAAACCCCAAATCCTCTCATAGAAAACCTAAAAACAAAATGTGAAATCATATTGCCAACACTAAATATAAGGACTGACATCCAGAAGATCCCACCTGGGAACTCCTTTTCCAGTAGTAGGAGGGTTCTATTACTCTCCCTGAATTTCCTCAAGAGGTGCCTAACTGACTATTGTAATGGCAGAGATGTAACTGTTGAGGACTGAATATATTCATGGCAGCCTTAGCCTTTCATCTTGCACAGGTGAAAATCTTTTGAGAGCTTTTGCAGAGCCAGTGTAAATCCTCATAAGTGCTTTACAGTGTGCCTACAATTATGAGTCTATCGACTCATGAGAGTAAAAGGAAATTAAGTTTGAAATGTGTGAACTGAACCAGACCATAAGGACTCCCAAAAAATATTTTCCATCACAGGCATAGAGTTTTCATCTTACTCGACAACTGGCAAAAACTATATTGGTTCCTATCACCACCTAGGAACTCTATACAAAACTCTGTACAGTGAAAATACATAAGTCCAAGCAACATTCAGCATTGCAATCATTGCAAGTCTGAGTCTTCAGTACTCAGAAATATCACTTTATTTTGTGTCTGATACAGAACTTCAGTAGACTTCTGCAGTGAATTTTGAAGCATGGGTATATGTTAATCATGTCTGAAATATCTCTGTCTTGTAATGTTTAGCTATATAATAGCACAGCAAATAGACACTTTTACCTGTGCAGGAAATCTTGGACTTTTGTGGGTCTCTGAATAGAAGAATAAAGAACAAACTCTTCTGAATAGAAATAAAAACAGTTAAAACAAGTATTGATTATTTCTATTACACACAAAGCAAAACAGAATCAGTTCTCAGGGTGATTATCTTCTCCTCACCTGAGTCACTATGAGCTTGAATGTGTTTTTTTTAATTACCTAAATCTCTGTGCAGGTTTTCTGATAATATTAACAGCTTATGAACATTTTCCTGTGTATGTACATTAAAAATGTGCAACAAACTCCTATATTCTATAACTTTAAAAATATCCCCAAAACTCCAAACAATATTGACAAGGAATTATTGAAATATTTCCAAATAGAATAATTTACAATCTATAATGACATTAAAAGATAGGAGAAATGTTTAAACAGTAAGATTAAAAGCTCCCTACTTTTTTTTCTGCACTCCTTACTTTGTATGGATTGAAAAAAAAATATAAACAATTAGACATTTCTGTGTACTTTATGTCAAAACCTTTTTTTTACCATCGTTTGGTCTGTTCAGCCTGGAGAAGAGGAGACTGACGGGAGACCTCATTGCAATCTGCAACTTCCACCTGAGAGGAAAAGGAGGGGCAGGCACTGCTCTCTGTGGTAAGCAGCAACAGGACCCGAGGAAATGGCTTGAAGCCATATCAAGGGAGGCTTAAGTTGGATATCAGGAAAAGGTTCTTCACCCAGAGAGTGACTGGGAACAGGAACAGGGTCCCCAGGGAAGTGGTCACAGCGCCAAGCCAGACACAGTTCAAGCATCGTTTGGACAATGCTCTCAGGTACATGGTGGGACTTTTTGGGATGGTTCTGTGAAAAGGGCTGAGTTGGACTCAATGATCCTTGCGGGTCCCTTTCAACTCAGCATATTCTGTGATTATTTTCAGTGATTTTTGTATTGACTGTATGTGACAAAAGGAAAGCTATATTCTGCCACCATTAGTTGCACTGATAAGAACTAATTTTGGTGGATGATGTGGAAAACAGGGAGATGATGAAGGACAATTTTATCAAGGGTAAATTATGTCTGTTCTAACCTTCTGTGATAGAGTAACTACAGCGATAGAAAAGGGAAGGGCTACAGCTGACACCCACCATATGAAAGGTCTTTGATGCAGATCCTACAGCATTATTGGAAGTGAATTGCAGAGGTGTGTTCTTGATAGATGGGCTGCTAAATGAATAAGGAATTGGCTGGATGGTGATATCTGAAGAGTTACAGTGAACAGCTCAGTGACCAAGTGGAATCAGTAACACATCACCATATGTTACCCCCTCATGGGTCCATACTGGGGCCAAAACTATTTAATATCTTCATCAGTGGCATAGAAGGATTGAGTGTGTATCACCTCAGTATTAAGGTAAAACCAAGCTCACTGACTAGAAGGAAACTGGCATGCTAGAAGGAAAGCCATGCTGTTTTGGGGGGACATTATCATGTTTGAAGTGTGGGCCATGCGAATTTCATGAAGTTCAACAAGACCAATTGCAGAATCCTGCACCTGTGCTGGGGCAATTCACAATATCAGCACAAATTAAACTTATTTGGAACAGCCCTGCAGAGAACACCTTTGGCATCTTGGTGGATGAAAAATCAAATTGATCTGTCAACATGTGCTTGCAGTCCAGAAAGTCACCTGTGTCCTGGGCTGCATAAAAAGAAGTGGGACAACAAGTAGGACACAACACTGCTAGAACAAGTCTAGAGGATGACACGATAACAATCAGATTGCTGGATCACCTCCCTTGTGAGGACAGGCTCAGAGAGATGAGGTTCAGTCAGGAGAAGGGGATGGTCTGGAGAAATTATGCATTTTCACAGTATAAAAGGAATTTACCAGAAAGACGGAGAAAGACCTTTTACCTGGGCCTGTAGTAACAGGACAAGATTAATGGTTTCAAACTGAAAGAGGGCATTTTTAGATTAGATTTTTATTGGCTATAAGGAAAAAAATTTTAACATGAGTGTAGTGAGGCACTGGAACAGGTTGCCCAGAGAAACTGCAGATGTTTCATGGCTTGAAATGTTCAAGATCATGTTGAATAGGGCTTTGAGCAACCTGATTTCATCAAAGTTGTTCCTTTCCATGGCAAGGGGGTTGGAATAGATAATTTCAAATACCTTTTCCAGTACAAATCATTCTGTGATTCTACAATTCTCTTTTATAAGCTTTTTTAGTGATTGAGAACATTCTGTGGCTTTCAATATAAATGAGAATAAATTTTCTCATTTCTCTTTCCATACTTCAGTGCTTACATCAATCTTACCACATCTCAATAGTATACAACATCCTGGGGCGATTGACCTGATGTCATGCATTTAAATTTAACGTAGCTGTTAAGTAGCTTTCTCCATACCTGCACCACTTTGGTTTCCATGACTAATCTGGGTACAAACCATAGGTGGTAATTATAACAGCTTTTTAAAACTTCTGCCTGATTGACCTTTCTGTCATGCAGTGAGCTCAGACATGCAGTAGATCTAGACATGGGGAGCATTTTCCTGAAAGTCTGAAGTTGAAGGGGTAAGAGTTATGATGCAAGTAATTTCTGATTTTGTGTTTCTTAAAGAAGACTTATACCAAGTTCCTTTTTCCTGTTTGAACAGCAACTCACTCACATGAGTAATATCTCAGGGTTTTACTTGACCTATTAGTGAAAAATGATTCTCAAGTGCTCTACAAGTCCTGCTCAGATTAACATTCAAATGACTTCTAGAGGAAGCTTCCATTGATTCCCTGGGAATTCCCCATAGCTGGAAAATGTCACCTTCAGAAACTAGAGATGTCTTTAATTACTTCCTCTCTTGTATAACTTTTCTTTTATCTAGTGTATTATTTTACAGTTAATTTTAAATACAAATATTTATGTGGACTTAAAAACTAGAAGTATGACAAAAGCTCAGACAACAGTTGTACCTAATTTTTTAGTTATTCTCAATTTTTTAAGCCTATAACATAAACTTGTTATGATTACAACATACCCTTAGTATGACTAGTAATAATAAAACCTATAACTTGTTCTAATTTTGATTTTTTTAATTTAAAAAAATGTTAATCAGAAAGAAAGGTAGCATGGAAGAAAGAAAAGGCGAATGTGCCTCTGTGATAACTTCACAGAAAAGACACAGCCACATAAATATTTCATGCTAGATGTGAATTCAGGAGGGTTTTTCTAGTATAAAACTTACAGGTACCCTGGGTGAAAATAAGATAATTTCGGAATCTTTCTGTCTTTAACTTCTTTGAGGCTAATGAATGTCTGAAACTGAGGAGATAACATTGACCAGAATATACTGAAATTCATATTTTTTATCTTCCTCAAGATGTATAATTATATAATTCTTCAAAGCTTAACAGGATATTTCCTAAAATATGTGTCACAAATTTTTTAATGATAAAAGTTTTGGGGGGTTATGGTTTCTTTTTTAGGCCATGTCATGACTTATCAGATCCGCTTATTTCTTGGTTGGTGACTATGTTACACTGAACATTAGCTGTTTTGCTATTATGTGTTATATACAGTCAAAGTGTTTATTGTCTTCAGTGGTGAACTGTTCTATCTTTTAATTTCTCCTTCTGCCTGAATTTTTGCTCTTATATCATGAGACAATTATAGAAATCCTACACAGATGTTCTTACTAATTTTTTTCAATATTTATTTTTACTTTTTTTGTATTTAGCTGGAAATGGTAATTTTAGATGGACAACTTAAACACAATGTTAAAATTGAAGCTTATTATGCTGCTTATTGCAATTACTGCAATTGATTTTATTGTTTCTCCAATGTAACACTTTGCTTCTTACAAGGAAAATCACTTTTCTATTCTTTCATTAAATTTCTAAAGACCACTTGACTGTAACTCTCTATTGTGAGCCATATAATCTGTCTGGGAATGAAATATACTTATTATCTGGTAGATAGGTCACATTTCCTTCCACTAGCTTCTGTTGTGATCACAGCGAGAAAAGAGATGACAACAGAAAGAAAAAATCAAGAGTGGTATGAGATGGTTCAATTTGAATCAGCTTGTTCTCCATCTCAGAAGAGACCGTTTTTAATGTCTTTAAGGTTTTCAGTTCTTTTCCCATATTTAAGAGTGCACTTGACTCTTGCAATGCTAGCCACTCTTTCACCTTTAGCCATCATAATTTTCTTATTTCAATTTGAACTAACTCTGCCTTATATTTTCAGAGTAAAACCAGCAGTGATGGATTCTGTAATTTGCAATTTTTTTCTTTTTTTTGCATCTTCAGTTCACCTTTCCTGTAAAGCTTCATTAGCCCTACATTTTTCATGATGTTTCTAATTAATTATTAGACACTTGGAGACTCAGTGAAATAGTTCCATTTTCCTAGTCCTTGACCACTCCAAGTGGGAATATTGGCAATATTAAGAAATCTATTCTGGGTAAAAGAAATAAATTATTTCTCAGGAGGAGACCTGGCCTTTAGAGAGAGTGAGTAAACTGTTGAGGGGAATGGTCCAGATTGAAAGGATTCAAAAATGCTATCATAGAACTCCTCAATGGGCATGACAAAAAATTGTAAGATAAAATTTAGTGTTGAGGCTGCAAATGAAACCATGTAGTGCCGAAGCAATGAAGACTTGAAATTATTGTTTAAAACTTATGTCAAATTCTAATATAGTCATAAAAGTTGATGGCAACCTTGGTGGCACACAGCCTGAAGTGTAACAGATTTATGTACATCAGTGCACAATGCTGTGCTAAAATGATAAAAAGGCAGATTTGTGTGTGCCTGTGTATATTGTATGTGCACATGCCCCTGCACAGACACACATACCTGTACATTTTTTACACAGGTGTCTTTTTCATTTCTGAAAGTTTGAGGAAAGGTGTTGGGGCAGAGTATGGATGACAGGTGGGGAGAAATGTGCCATACAGCTTTAATATAAAAACAAGTTATTTACAATATTTCTGACAACTGTTTTTCCTTACACACCCTCATTTTAATACTTACAATTGCTCATTTCTTCTACTGTGGAATGCAAGGGTGTCTTAAAGTGAATGTTAAATCAATGTTTATTATTTTAGTTTTTATTCTAAAATCTTTCTTAGACTATTCTAGATTAAGGTGTTAATTGACATTTAATTTTGGGAATAGGAATGTGCTAAAGTTATAGTAAACATGATGATACTATCAAATGTGCCTATCGTAAATCCTCAAGAGCTCCTTCTAGTAATCAAGGATTTGACTTTCCTTGCAAAAATGTTGAAATTTGCACTAATAATAGCTTAGCAAATGTTCAGTGTATGCTAGTACACTTTAAAATGTGTAACCTGAAAAATGAGAATAATGTCATTTAACTTACATTTAATACAATTTAGTCTTCATTTCTATGGGCATTTAAATTATATTAGCTAATGTATTTTTATTAATGGAACTCTTGCAGTGAAGCACATTCAGGTATTGAAAAATCACGTTGCATATTTCTCTGTAATTGCCATTTGGTTGTTCATTTGGACAATAGGCTGTAAATGCACCTGTGACCACTTTTGCTGTAATTACTATTATTTTTTAAAAGTTATCACAATCCTTATAAATCTGAAAGAAACCACAAATAATGGATTCTACTTTCACTTTTTTTTCCCAATTTTTAAGTCTTTAAAAACTGAACCCAAAAATATATTTCTTTTTCAGTAAGGAAAGAAGCAAGAGATGGCATGAATATAATGTCACAAACAAATGTGAAGCTGACTTAACATTTTAAAATTGGAAATATTATTATTTACATTTAATCTTCTGCAGTTTCTTGGCTTTCAAATAGCATCATGAAATGCATCTCTTAACATAGTTATTTAATTCTGAAAGTAGCCTGAAGATATGAATTATCAGCTTGTCGTTACAAAGCACTGAATAGACAAATGCTGCCTTTACTGTGGGGGACTTGTTCTTTGCCTGTTTTTAATGTTTTTTTTTTTGTTTGGCTTTTTTTGGTGTTGGTTTGTCTGGGTTTTGTTTGGGTTTGGGGTATTTTTTGTTTGGTTGGGGTTTTTTGGGCTTTTTTTGTCATGTTTTTTTAAATAAAAATCACAACTACCAAAAATTTACTCCCCCCCCCAAAAAAACCCTAAACTACATTTGTGCTTTAGGGTGAAGTACCTTCTAGATCAAATAAATCCATATTATCCAGACAGACAGAGAGCAACAGGAGCCACAGATTTAAAAATAGCTTTCCATAATCTATACAGAGCATATTCTAGGTAATGGGCAGACACTAATTTATTGTTGCACATGTGGTTGATAATTAATTAGAAATTAACCCTAAGTGCATTCTGGGTACATTTTCAAGACTGTTGCAAATTAATTACCCCTTAAAAAACAACCCATAACAAACAGGGAGCACAAGATGGGAGTGTGTCCTCATCTTGTGGAAAATAAAAGGACCTAAACTATGAATCTCACAGTATGCAAAATGTTTCCTGAGCAGCAAATTGATCTTTGGCTATGGCAAAAAAAGACTGGTACTTCCACCCACTCCACTCTATTTTGATTTATTTTGAGTAGGTATTGCATTTGATATTCGGCACTGCTGGTAGTTTATTTTCTACTGCATGAAAACAAACAAATTCATTGAGATATATACTTGTTAGAGAATTTGGAATTGCAATTAAACAGAAAGATGATATTCATGGTAGTCTTTAATTCTTTTTTCTTGATATTTTACATGTTGTGTTTGTAGGAGTAAAAAAGCTGAGAGTGAGAGATTGGTACTTAAAAGCAGCAAATAAATTACTTTTGGAAGTGAGTTTCACTGGATGGTGCCATTTTGGGGCAGCTGTAACAACATCTCTGATGTTTTATTAAGCAGTGTTCTAATTTAATCCCAGCTGTGACAGTATTCATTCTTTTTAAGTTTTATACTGAGAACTGCTTTATATTTTTGTGTGCAGCTGCATATCAAAAAGACATCTATTCATATTTAGTCAATTTTTTAACTAAAAATATGAACTGCATTTTACATTCAATTATTACTGCAATTATATATTGTCCAGTAGGAACAGCATTTTGTACTTGGAAGGGATGAATAATACTTGGAATAAAAGTTGAAAGAAAGTGGCTTTAAAGACAGGGAATTTATAGCATTCTTTAAATAATAATTAAAAAACCCAACATGTAAATACATACTATTGTATGAGTACATATAATTCCTTAAATTTTTGTCATATGTATTTAAAAATGAAAGAATTGAAGAAAGAAACCAACTGAACAAATAATTACAATTGTCCTAAATTTTCTTCAGAGTATTCAAGGTTTATACATCTTAACTTTGTATCATAGAAAACTTGAGTCATGATTTAGTTTTCATTTAATTCACCTATTTGCAGCCAAAATCTGTGATGTATGCTGATAATGATAGAACTAATTATAAAGCAATATTTAAATAACAGCAGGAAAAACTCTCTGTCATCAAGTATGTAACACTTTATTAAATTTTAGGTTGATGCTGACTGTATTATGGGTTATAAACTATTCAGTGAAACTCATCCTTGGCATTTTTGATTGAATAATTATACTCGTGGTTTTGTGTAATAACTTATGTATACCCACAGTTAAATATTTTAATATGGTAACACAATATGTACTGTCAAGATCAAGAATAAATATTAGGCAATCCAGAAATGAAAAAATGAAATGAGCTCTATTCTACTATTTTTCAGAGTTCTTACCTACTAAAGCAGTATTGTTTTAATGGAATGAACATAGATGTAAAGAATTTACTCCTTTTATGTAAAACTGCGTAACAAAAAATAGTGAGCCTGTAGTTTAAGGATAATTTATACTATATTTGTTGATTGTCTTTATTATGATGCTTTAACAGATGCAAATTTTTGTGCAAGACAATCAATATTTGCTAACACTTTTGACAAACAGCATTGTCTTTGTGCATGCACATTTGTTGGTATTACAATTACAATGGAAAAAAAATATGTAAAATAACTTTGGAGCTTAATGGCTCATATTTACAGATAGGGCTACCCATGGAATTAAGTGCTGGAGTACATAAACTGTGGTGTACTGCAAACAGAATCTTGAATATAAATTCATCAGATATAATGCTGAAAGTATCAGCTATTTTTACTGAGTTAACAAAAATTCAGCACTAATAGCAGTGGTTATAAATATAAATACAAGGTTGTGTTAATATTTTGTCAACTTTTCTATTGTTTGGTCAGAAACATTTCTTTACTATTTTACATCTATACCCTACTTTATATTATAAAGCAGTGTTAAAATCTTATGCAAGCTTAGAAAATAGGCTGCTGAAGTGGTTTTGAAATTGGTGTTTCCTCCACAACAGAGGGAATTGCAAAAACTGATGATAATACAGTGGTAATACAAAGGAATAAACTGAGACAGAATAAGATAGACTTCTAATTCCCTCTTTTCTCATTAAAACAGATTTTTTGGGGGTTTTTTTGGTTTTTTGTTGGGTTTTGGGTTTTTTTGTTTTGTTTTGTGGGTTTTTTTCCCTAAATACTTTTTTTTTACTTTTCTGAGAATTCAACAAGATAAACTCTTCTGTCTTGAGTTTTCATAGTTTCTTCCTCTTTAAGTCATATCTATCTGTATTATATAGGTAAATATGCTAAATGAACATTCTGTGCATAGTTGGGACAATACAGGAATGAGCAATTAATTTTTAATTATTAAACAAACAAATAAATGAGGATCATGAAAGTACAGAACTTTGACAATGGGTGTGAGGATCTGAAAAGGTCTGAGATCCACAAAGAATTGTATTGAATTTGGAACCCCTAGAGGTGTGGATGTTAATATAGAAAGCTGATAAGAGGGAATATGAACTTTCATCAGATTGCATTGAGTATCCTGCATAAATAACATCAATGTGAAAAGCTTTAATCGTTCTGAAAAAAAGGAGAAAAATAACTAGATTCTCATTTGCCCTCCAAATCCTCTATTTCTTCAGCTAAAATGAATCTGATGGATGACACATCCCAATATAATGTCAGTGGTTTCAGAATTGCAACTCAGGTGGCATTGATCTCCATTGCAGCACAGCTAATGCGTGGGAAACCTATCAAAGGACAGGAAGGAAAATATGAGAGGTCAGGTATTTTTTGATTGACCTTGGTTTTTAGCTGCCCTGAGTTTTCTTCCAGTGCTCTTTGTATCAGAAGACAGCATCTAAAATGGGGAGAATTTTTCACAATAAAAATTAAAAAAAAGTGTGGCTTGTGATTTAAAAGCAAAACTATATTGGAGTGTTTAACCTTTTTTGTCAAGTAGTTTTTACTTAAAAAAAAAAAAAAGAAAAAACTCCGAGATTACATGCATACATCTCAGCATGAAGCTGAGTCAGGAGGTTTAAGTTAGGTATTAGGTGAAGTTTTTTCACTCACAGGGTTGTTGGGCACTGGAACAGGTTCCCCAAGGAAGTGGGGAACTAAGCCTGGCAGAGCTCAGGAAGTGTTTGGACAGCATGCTCAGGCACATGGTGTGACTCTGAGTCTGTCCTGCACAGGGCCAGGAGTGAAACTGGATGATCCTGATAGGTCCCTTCCAACTCAGAATATCCCATGATTCAATGATTCTATGATGGCAACATCCTGTTAGTACTATAAATTAACAGTGTTAAAAATTGGAGTATTTAGGTAATCAAAGTTTTTGTCCAGCTAGTGTTTTTCTAGATAAATTTTCACTGGTACCCAAAGACAAGATTTTAACTGCAACTCCTGTGAGAAAAACCAAACAAACAAATCCAAAAAACAAAACAAACAAACAAAAAACCTCACCACTCCCAAGAAACCCTAAGAAAACAAACCACAAGCAAACAAAACAAAAATCCAACTGCTAACTCCAAATATTAACTTGTTTGGACAAGTCAGCTTTACTTTTAGCTCTAGTATGAAAATTTCAAAATATGCAGCTAGAGCATTTTTGTGGTCTGAGCTGTTCTGCTTTCCAAAAAGTAAGGGGAGAATTTTATTATTTACAGGAACCTATTTGTAGTGATTAATGAATAGTTTTGGCCAATAAAGGCTTCAGTCTTTCCTTGGAAGTTGTGGTCATATTGTGCCAGCTTTTTCCTGGAGCAGTCTTCTGGGAGTTATAGTAGAAGAGCCACTGGTTAACTCTTTAACACCAAAGGATTTTTCACATGGGTATTTCACATCTTTTCCTCTCTGTCCTTGTTTGACAAATTATTGTACATGTTCTCAATTACCCTTAGCTATACTTCAACCCTGCAAAATTTTAGTGTATATTTTTCATGATTGTGTTAAATACATACAGGCAGTCTTTCACCACCTCAGTTATCATTCACTAATTGCAATCCACACATCTCTTCAATCACAATTTCTGCACTGCCTCTTCTCTTTCCCTATTATCTTCCTCCTTCATCTTTCTAAAGTTGAAAACTAACTTGCCTCTTCATGTTATCCTATTACACCCATTTCTGTGTATTGTTTCATCCTACTTTCTCTTTGCTAATGTTGTTATCATCCCCATAACCCTGAAATAAATTACCTGCTTCTCTTAATAAATTAACCTGCTTTTCTAGAGGATGTTTAAAACGCTTCTCCCGATTTGTGACATCTTCATTATTACCAAATCTTGTAATTATGTGAAATACCAAGTCAAAGTGCATAATTTAGACAACAATGAACTCACTAATGAGGTTATGTGTAAGTATAAGTACAGAGACCCTTTAAGAAGACTGAATTTGGGTATTTGGAGAAGAGAAAAGGAGGCTAGGGTAATAAGCACAGTATTTTTCTTTTCTTCTTTTTTTTTTCCCAAATGTTGAAACTACAATTGCTATCAACATGTGTCCACAGAAAGAAAACTTTCTCAAAATGATTTATTGGTGAAACAAAAATATTAAGAAAACCTGTTTCCAACATATATATATATTCCAACTTTAATTCTGTTTTCTCTTTTCTGTTTTAATTTGTTCCTATTTTGTTTCTACTTAGCTCTTTTTCCTATTACCCTCACTCAAAAAAATGCCTTGCCAAAAAACAAATAACAAAAACCAGAAGTACTTCCATTTTCATTTTCAGGGAAGCAAATATGTCTTAAGGAAATTATCATTTTTGTCATGCCATGTTAAGAAAAATCTGAAAGATTTTTTATATGTAGGATTTATGACATTCTTCGGGCAGGTGTGAAAAGAAAAGGGAACAAAGCTATTTCTAGTTTAAGGAGAAGATATTCCCAATGGCAAAGGAAAACTACAGTTGCTTCACTGAACCAGTAGTCATTGTGCCACTGTCCTTAATCTATCAGCTCCTGAAGCTGGTGTGCAGTTGGGTTCATTTAAAGGGGAAGAAAGTAGTCACAGCACCCCTCCACAACACTTACATCCTGGTAAGGGGATGGATAATTCAAGGCATAGTTGGCTTTCCCCTAGACTGACCAGAACCTTGGCACCTGTCAATAACTTACTCTGGCACAAAAGGCCCATTCTGCTAAGTGTTTGGCTTTCCAGTATTTGTATTTAACTTGGGGATGGATCAAGAGGACACCAACATAAATGGACTCAAATTGTGCAAGAATCCCAGTTTATAGCTGTCAACCAACTAGAACCAGTTTGTTCAACATTGGTGGTTGATTCCGAGCATAAAAGAGGAATTAAGTTTCCCGAGGGCACCTGTACCAGGCTGTGTTTCACAGATGTGGTGAACATAGGTTTTCCCCTCTCCAGCGTGACAGGTTACAGTACTCAAAGGCCTTTCCCACTGCTCTGGCAGGAACTCTTTGCTCCCTCTTCAGTTGGTGAAGGCTAGTGAGACAGTGACATTTCCATAGGGCATCTAAGTCATCTTTCTTTGGCACTCCTCTCCTTCACATTACATAACCCAGTCTCATTAAATTCTCTCTTTGCTGGAATATCTTTGGCAGTTCAACCTTCTTGTGCAGCCCCTGCAGCTGTGGCCTTTATGTCACAGTGAGAGGGAAAGCATAAGGGATATTCATTAGATGATGAATCATACTATTCACAGTTCTTATTCAATCAGTCATCCCTGGAAATAATAAACAAAAGAAAGAGTCTATGTCTGCACTCCTTCCAGGACTCTTTGCTCCTGAGAGTCAGAGGGCTGTTGCTGTAGTACAAGCAACAGAGAAGTTCATTGTGTCTTCACAGATCTTTAAGGCTTTTCATCTTATCACATATTTTTCTGGTGATAAAGGAAGGGCTGCACTGTTCTTCCCATCCAATCTCCTCCCTGCTGTAGGACACGTGGAAAGCTAAGGTAGTCGGGCCATCTCCACTCTGACTTCCCTTGGACCCAGAAGTGAGAAGGTAAAGACAAAAAAATACGCTAAGATAAGGCAAAACTAAAGAAGGATGTTTAGCAGAGGAGATAACAATATTTCCAGTTTCTGTTGGGTTGTTGAATTGCCCAGGTGATAAAATGTCAGATGAGAGTGTGTTCATGCATGAAAGGGCTACTAGAGCCAGCTGCTTACTCGGCTCTGCTGGACAATTCTGCACTGGCCTGCTATGGAAAATTATTGCTTCCCCATACACTCCTGACACATCTACCTTCAGAACTGCCAAGGGCATGGCAAAGGGCTGTTTTAGCTCTCCACAGCAGTACGGCATATAAAGTTCCTGCAGTTGTTCTGACCACAATTTGTTGGCTATGAATCATCAATGCTTGCAATGCATTGACACAAGTTTAGAATTACCAGTGCCCATACCAACTCTGGTGGTATCATGAACTTCTTTCTGATATCTGCTTGCAAGTTTCCATGCTGTGACTTGGAGCTGAAGGATCTCCCTTGATAATTCGTGAACCTGCAACCAAAGAACGGCAGTCTTTGAGGTAGGCCCAAGCTGTCAATGAGAATCAGCAATTTCCACATCATAACAAGTGGTCTGTGTGATATTGCACATCCCAGTAGTCACTTAACAGGAGGCAATGGGTTCATAAATCTTCATCTGTCAGAAGACATCTACATTCTTCTCTGCTGTTATTTATGCCTGAAACTTAATGTAACAGTGTTGTAGGTGGGTGTGCAACTTCTTGCAGGGGATTTCAAATGAAGTCCACTGTGCATGGAATTTTTTTATCTTGTGTCTGGTCATTCTAAACAATGAGCAAGCAATAAAGCAAGACAATAGAATTTCAACAGTAATGTTTCACTTAACAATGTTTTAAAGTATCTTATAATTGATGTGTGGTTGCCCTAGGAAAACTGTTTCTCTTATCTCAAGCTCCAAACTGGCAATTTTAGCTTTTGACCCCATGCTTAAATCTGACCTGGCAGAACTCCTTGTGTTAAGCTCTGTGGTCCCATGAACACTCTCAAACTTGTGTTTTTCATTCTTGTTGGTTTCTTTGTTTCTCCTGATATTCATGCACAGTATATGGAGGAGATCTGCTAAACAGTGAATATCAAACAGTTGGTCATGCTTAAAATTTTCTCAGCTATTCTGATGCTAACTTCATTACACCAGTTTTATGCTGCTTTAGCACCCTTACTGTTGCTTAAGTTCAGGCATGTGATAGAATTCTGTAAGAATTTTAAAATTTCAGAAACTGAACCAATACAATAGATGGGGAAATAATTCAATCTTTCCCTTGTTGGTTTGTTTCCTAAATCCAACAGAAAAAACAGATTATTGCAGTTGCTCTGAATCAACTAGGCAGTATGAAATGTTGCTAACAAAGTTAATCCTCCAGGCTGACAATCACTCCTGTACCTGTTCTGGTTTTCATTTTGGTAGAAAAACAGCAGAACTTTACAGCATTAGAAAATCCTCATTGCCAAGAAAGAAAACAAAACCAAGAAAAATCAGCTACAGTTCTGTCAGAAATGGCTGACATACAAATGATAGAGGGTACTTGAGTGTTAGATGGGGCTGACAAGGGAGGTTTTAATAAAAGGATGGATTCAAACTGCCTAAATAGCTGAAAGGTCCCAACATGTGTACACAATCTGTGGGGAAAAAAAATTAAAACCAATTTTTTGTATAGTGCGCAGTGCGCTGTATCATTTGAAATGGCATAAAGGCATTCCACATTATAGAAAATTATTTCAGTTCATGAATGACCACCATAAAATTGTTCTTCTTAGAAAATTTTGAGCTCTAAAACCTCTGTTGAATTTAAGAAAGAGAAAGGGGATTTTGAAATTTGTGCTTATTATTAAAAGTTAAATTGCAGAGAACATGCACACCAAATTAATTTTGACTCATAAAATAACATTTTCTTTTCTGACTATTTTTTAAAGAAATATTTTGGTGTAGTTGTAATCAAATAAAATCAAGGAGAAACAAGAAAAGTGTCAGGTGGTCCTAGAACAAGGATAATTCCTCTGTATGCTGCTGTTGCATCTCTGGAGGCTGCAGACTATTAAACTGCACTGATTATACCTGTTACCCTAATGCATTATTCATTAAATTGGCACCACAACATCTTCAAACAGTCTGTCATTTTCCATTACTTTCCATCAAAGGAACCATATGCTGTTCTCACAGTATATTGATATCAGGGCATAGACAAAGCAGACAGTCACATGGAAGCACTATCTGCTTTCACATGAGCTTTTAAAATACTTATTATTAACCACCACTTGTGATGGCCTGTTGGATTATTCAGTGCTTAAACTAAGAAACTTCAATGAGGAGAGATTGATGACTGCTCTTTCTATGCTGAAAATGATTTGGTTCTCATAACCTGTTTGCCAGTCAATAGAACTGCCCTGCAAGGTATTTCATCATGGATGCTGTACATTGAATTTTGTTTTGAAGTGCTGTTCCTCAGACATCTCTCATTTATGGTTTGAATATCTAAGAAGCAGTACTTCATTATCAAAAATCAGCCTTGTTTCCTGTTCCATCCTATGCACAGTAACTTGTCTTTGAACATCAAGCACAACCCTTCAGTATCTTAGGAGAAGATATCAGAATTGGACTCTTCTTATACATATATAGTAATTCCAACATTGTCTCAATTTCTAATTTCATTTTTTTAGGCAATGACTTATTTTATAATGTGATTTTTATAAATCATCAAAAACTCATATAAAGACTGCTTGCTATTCATTGAAATAGGAATTTAGACTTTGGACTGACTTTTTTTTGTGATTTTGATCAGCACTGAAATCCATTGTTATCTTAACCAGTTGGTAGTACGTTAATGGTTAATGGTTGGACTTGATAATAACTTGATAACACTATTATGTGTTGAGGTCAAATTGTTATATTTTGCATTCATAGCAACTTCTTAATGGTCTTTTTCAGTCTAAATGAGTCTGTGATTCTGTGATCAGCTACATCAAGGTGTTCGACTGTTAATAGTTAATAATTTAACTACATATAGAGCATATAACAATTTTTGTAGGATTAAGACAAAAAGGCATCAAGTTCAAATGTGCAGATGGAATTTAAAATGGCATTGGCTCAAATTTTAAACATTGTTTTTATTCCTGTGATATTTCTAAATTAAGAGTGAACTGAAAATTCAAAGTGTGGGTCTTCATTTGTCTACACATAGGATTATTGGGAACATCTGAGGTTTGTTCAATAGAAATACTCCATATACTCTGTGAGCCTGAGTTTGGTCCTGTAATTCTAAACTAATGCCTGCTATTAAGAGAACCTTCAAGGCAGAGGTAAACAGGCTCCTGGGGGGGCTTCTGTGTTCAATTCTAAACAGGAGATGTTTTTCACACACCAAGCAAATATGGTTGGTGGTTGAGAAATGCAATTCAGCTACATCTGGATAAAGTTAAAAAGCACCCGAGCAAACAATTTGTGTTTTAGATGAAGTATGTTTGTCATATTCTCACATTTAATACAGTCTATATTCAAGGCACCCAATTTTCTCATATTGCTTTGCCCTTAAAGAGTATTCTCAGCAATATAAATTTATTTCTAGTGGAGGGAATCAGTGCTGGCTCTCAGTGGTTTAGGTCTCTGCAGGCTTATGATACAGGGGGACTGTTTTTACATGAACTAATAATAAGAAGAACTGATTTACACTCACGTGGGTTTTAGATTCTACAATCACACCTTCTCTTTTCTGCTTCCAGTAATGACAAATATTAACTTATCTGTAAACTTCACAAAAGCAGTAACATTTCATTGGGGATTACAGTGAGGTAAAAGTTCAAGTCTTATTCTAGTTCAGAAAAGCAGTCAGGCACCAACAGACTTTTCAAGATCTTTAGTTCTCCCAAGGCTGGAATGCATTTGGTGAGGGCTACTTTACTAAGAAGTAGCCTGAACAAGGCCTGGGAATAGTCTCTACAGGCCAATATCTATTTTGCAGGGACTGCACTGGTGTTCATGCCCTTTGTCCTGGCTCTTTGCTGGGTTGTGCTGTATGGGTCCCATGCTGTGGCCTGGGTGCCCACATGTTACTCATCATCCTCATGACTCTTCCCATCCAACCCAGGACCTTCTCTAACCTAGTTTCACTCACTGATCTTTCCCTGCCCTCCTTGATCAAGTACTGGGGACTGGACCTCTGTTTGGTGAGATCCCCATTCTGTCTGTCATGCTGTGACACGCTCCCAGGACACTTTTCTCATGTATTTGCCCATCCTCACTACTTCCTGACACCACGTAATATCATACTGATACAACAGAGAGAATAATGTGCAAATCAGTCCCTCAGACTACAGAAGACATGATACTCATCAAACAGCTGGGACAGCTAAGATTTGCAAACATCTGTGAAACTGATGACAAAGCTGCTACATATGCAGCTGGTCTACTTTGTGGTTGTAAGAAACAATTACATAATTGTTCACAGGGTAATTTCCCTTAAAGAAAATTACTGTGGAAAACTGTCTTGAGATTTGTGGGAAGCCTTCTCAGGGATTACCGTATTTCAATAGATATAATTTGAAACTAATTACTTGTTTGCTTGTTTGTTTTGGTAGTGTAGTGTTGCCAATAGAATGTTCCCAATGATACCAGCATTTTTTAAGTTTTGATAAGGTGTTTTACTATGGATGACACATTCTACACCATCAAAAACTTCCCCTGTCAACTTAAAACATGGGTAGTTTTACTTGTGGGGTTTCTGTTAAATTTTTGCAGCACACTCTAATCCAGGGATGTGACAGATGCAGCATCATCTACACTATCTTACAGTCTACGCTATCCTTATTTTATTTTGTTGTCTTGTGTTCAGTGTAATTTTCTTTTTTTTTTTTCTCCATATGTTTGATAACATCAGCATATGTTTGATAACATCAGCATATGTTCTCTGCCGCAGCAGATGACCTTTAATTGTATCTCATGGCGTGAGGCTGATGTTCTATGACTGAAGATTTACCTTGAGAATGTCTCAGTAATGTTTAATGGGTCAGTCTTAACTATTCATTGTATTTAAACTGTCCATACCAAATGCTTATGGATGGTTGGTTATTTGATATATGCAGCAGATGTCTGGGGCAGCTCAGCTCACAGGAGCATTGCTTTGATCCCAGCTACAGGCAATGCTTTGAGACTCACTATTTCAGACATTTAACTGTTTTGTACCAAGAGCACAAAGACAATCTGTGGGTGACTGGCTGATGTGGCAGCTCTAAAAAAAGACTCAGACATTTAGAGAAGTAGTAGGAGCAATTGCAGGGTACTCGCTGTTTTTTTAAGACACACATCTTCATCTCATCTATGCTGCTTTTCCCAGGAACTGTAATGACTCTTGCTGTCTTCTGTGTGACTCCATTTCTAGGCATGTCTCATTTGGGATTCTTGTAATATTAGAATTGCCCTTCAATTTTGATTTTTACAATGGGTTTAACATTCTTACTGCTAACAATAAGACTCTTATGAGATAAAACCATTTCTAATGAATAGCATACTTTCCCATCTATGGATATGACACCTGTTCTTTAACCCATACAATAATAAACAAAACCTGTCTAAAAATACTGCCTTGTTTGGTTCCATTTTAGGTAAGAAAAGTAGTTCTAAATGTTTTACTTTTGCTGCTAAAACTTCCCATTTTAAAATAAGCAGCCATTTACTTGCCTGAACAGAAATCTCTATAGATGGATTTGCAGAATCCCAATACTAATGAATTTGGTTAGAGGCAAGGAGCATACATAGACTTTGACTTTATCTTCTGAACATTTCTTGATTTTGCCTGTGAGCAGAAAATCACGCCAGTGTGGTCTTGACTATTCAAATTACCTTTAGGGAAGACTCTTTTCAACAGTCTTTTGATTGTTATTCTGTCAAGGATATTTTCAATGCCTGAGAGAAACAGCAGTGGTTTTCACTGTCACTATCATGCTTGTAGGGATGGATGACATTTCCATTTTAAACTCCCAATCTATTGTCACTTTATTCCATACGGTGATTACCAGTTTCTCTAGTGTGAACAGAAAAAAGTCGTCCGTGTTTAGTCAGAATTAGTCAGAATTGTCGCTGACTTTACTGGCAGCCACTGCCTTAACCTGAAGCATCTGGTTAATGATTTCAAGACTTACTGATACAGCACTCCCAAATGATCCTGAGCTGGTTGCTGAGGAACTCTATCTAATGCTATTCTAGTTATGGCAGATTGACAGTTTAATAAATAATGTGCACTATAGCTGAAGCCTCTGATGAGGTACTGAGTACCACTGCTCAGTACTTTTTATTCCAACTCACTATCCTCGATTTTGTTCAGTCATTGAATTATAGCTGTGTCTAGGGATCAAGCTAGACATCTGCTGTTTTAAATATTTCAGTGTTTAATCCTTCTAGGAGTTTGATTTTACTTGTTTTGAAACCATGTGACTGTTATTGACATATGACTCCTGTTTAATCAAAGTTCAGACCAGAAATCTTTACCATAGCTTTTTACAGAGCAAATGCCAAAGTGACAATAACACCATATGACCATCCCCTTCAGTCAATAAGTAGCTGAAAATCAACACTCTACCGGTAAGGTCAAACTGGAAAAAAAAAAAGAGGAAAATTAAGTGAAAAATAAGATGTTATTTGACTATTTGATGCCATTAACATAACAACTGATCTATTTGTACATTATAATTTGTCGGGTTGTACACTTCATTTACCAATCATTTTTCTAGAGAGATCAGTAGCTTGCATTTTGCTCCACCTGTGCAATTTGTAGTCAATATATAGATTAAAAGTACCACTCAAGGTGTGATTTCTATTGTCACATGACTTTTATACTCCTAACCTTGACTGTTTATTGGCAACATGACCTGAATCCCATACATATGACAGTAATGTTCACTTTAGTAGTGCCCTGTCAGAAGCTTCAAGACCTGTTTTCTACAGGATGAACACCTTTATGTCCAGGTTGTGACTGATTGCGTTCCAATAGCAGTCTCTGCTATTTCATACCTCAAGATTTCCTTTATTAAAGATATCACATAAAGCACAGAAGAGCTTGCACAATTAGTTGATACAGGGAGAAAGTTCCAACTGTGTCGTCTGTGAATGCAACGTCTTCTGTTATTACAGCAAAACAAAAGTCGCCAACAGTGAAGGCAGAGCTGCTTTTTTTTTTTTTAAGAGAGCAGTTCATTTAAGGGCAGAGACCAAAGATCTCTAATAAATATCCATTTTAACACACTTGAGTATTCTCTGAAATTACACAGAAGATAGAACTAGAGGCAGTACTCTGTACCGCAATTTAGGTAACATTGTACTAGTATTGCGCGTATAAAAACACTTGAACATAAAAATAGAGGCCAGGTTGAGGCATTCTTTAGTATTGTAATCAAAATCAGGATGCTGTGTGTGCATCTGAATAGATCTGTTAGTATGGTGAAAGTAACTATAACTGCTATTCAGCAAGACCACGGTTTTTATGATCATTTTCAAGCAGGTGTTTGTTCAAGTTGCACATTTTCTTCTCTTTTCTGAGTACTTGCAAGTTATTTACTTTGAAATCTATTGTCTTTGGTATCACCTCCCTCTTCAATTTACATATCTTGTGGTCATATAACGAAGAGGCCATCATTTCAAGTGGAAGAGTTAAGGAATAGCACAAGTGATTATCTTACAGTCAGGCAAAAGAGAATCTCCATGGCTTAGGTAGAATTTCCTCCATGAAAGTCTAAATGTTCTAGCTTTTCCCTGTTATTGAGATGTTCATGTGTGCTTTTTTTTGTCATTTGTTACCTTACAATTGGATCTTTATTGGAAAACAATCATGAATGGAATTTCATATCACCACAGTTTCTATTTGGAGAAAATGCATTCATTTAATCTACTTTTCCCCTTGCTTTGAACTCCACTTCAAATTGAATTTTCACAAAACACCATCTTCAATAAAGGGCATCATAATAAAACAAGAAGACATTTTTGAAATTGCTCCAGGAAATCACTGTGCCAGAAAAAAATCAGGAATTATTTTAAGTTCTTAAAGTAAAGCTCCCTAGTTCTTGTGCTTCCAGAATATCATTCATTCCATTTCCTTTTCTTATTGTTCTAAACATGAATAGATATACTGCAGCAGTGATCTCTGCATTAGCAGATGTGGTCAGGAAATTCTCCCCTGGTCTGTGGAAAAATTGCTAATAAGATGAAGTTTGTTGATCTGCAACATATAAAGCATGCTAAGACACTAAAAGGAACCTCTCCACACTCTCTTATTTCAATTTTCTGCAAAGGAATACCATAGTTTTCCAACCTTTGAGTTGTTATGTTTATATCATTTAGGTTACACAAAAGAAGTTGTTTCTCACAAAAAAAGTTACTGTGAGTGTGGTAGTGTGTTGTTAAGTTTCTTGTGTTATTCCCCCAATTTATGTATTGTTCTCCCGTATCATGTGTAAAATGGTTTCGTTCTCCCAGTTTTTCCCGCCACTGCTAGCCTGTCAGCTAAGTTGCTATAGTAACCGCTATTCATAGTTGCCGATATGTAATTGCTCCTCCCCTGGTTTCCCTTATAAGTGAAAGTTGTTTCCTCCCTGTCCAGTCAATCACTCCCTTTCTCCTCCCAGGTTTTGAGAACCTTCTCCTCTCTGGAGATGGTGGTTGGCTGGGGTCCCAGGACACCTCCTTTACCTTTTGATTATTGGTCTCCATGGAGCGTCAGTTCTGTGAAGTTCATCCCCTCACCTTTCCCGATTGGTTCCGCCTGTACCCACCCCCCTCCTTTATAATCCTGTTTTCACCCCCTATGAAAAAACTTTTTCCCGGTTGGTTTCGGCGCGTTTGGATCCCGCAACACCTTCAATAAACCGATGTTTAACCCCCGGGAAATGGTCAGCTCCGTTCCTCTCCTATACCAGCGGTGTACGCCAGTCCGCAACCAGCACAGCCCGAGGCCATCAGACGCTGAAGGGTGCTGGCCAGGAATTGCAGAGGGGCGTCGGCCTTTCGCCCTCAGCTAGTCGGACACTAAACTTCGGGCCACATATGCCCTCCTCTGCATGTGAGAAGGTTTGAAGCTATTCTGCTCTGATCCTTCTTCATTTTTAATTTAATTAATAGTAGACCATCAGGTAGTGAATAATGGTGCACTATAAAGATAAAAACTAGGGAAAGCCAAAAGAAAAACAGGATTGCAGCTCTTTCTTGGTTAAAAATAAATGTATCTGCTCTGGTGTCTTTACCTGTGTACTGATGCTCTCTATGATTTATGCAATAGTTAGCAAATATTGAGTAGCATAAAGCACCTTTTCTTTGTTGCACAAAATAATAGTAGCCTATTTTAAAATGTAATCTATTTACACTAATCAAAACTTCATAAATCTAAAATAAAATTATTATTTCTTAAATGGAAATGGATTTTTTTCATTCCCTGTCAAATTTTAGTATAATTTGAGCAAAGCCATCCAGAAAAAGAAAAACACATACACAGCTTTCTGTTACCATATTTCAGCATGAGCTACCTCTTGTATAACTTTGATAACACTGGGATGTCTAGACTTTTATAAAATATTTTTAACTAATAGATTTACTCAGCTAGATTGGAATACAACAAAAAAACCCTGAAGAAAACCACAGATGAGCCTTACATTTTACTTTTCATTCCAAAGTGACTGGTAACTATTTAGAGAAACATTAAAAATAATGTATTTTCACAGAGAGTTTATAACTACAAAAGACTACATTAATACAACTCCTACAAAGAAAATTGTTTCAAGTCTTATAGACAAAGAGATGCTAAACAAAAGAATAGTTTGTTTTCTATTGTCACATGACTTTTTTGCTTCTCTCCTTGTCCTCTGCTGAAATTAAAAACATAATATGCATCCCTCTCACTAATATTTAGATAACTATTTGATAAAAATTACACAAAATGAAGGGTTGAAAAATTATAAACAGAGTGAATGTAGCTATTTAAAAAAAACCTGAGAACAAAATAATTAACTTTTTTTTTTTTTTCCATGTGTGCACTATTGGTTGGGACGAGCAAGAAAGGGAAAGAAGAAACAGATTCATTTTTGATTTAGAAATCTCAATGTTCTGTGCTTCAACTATAAATGATTACTGAGAAAAGTTATAACAGAAAATATTTTAAATAGCTTGTTTTATACTACCAATTGAGTGAACAATTTGCAATTTTATTTTCTATCCATGTCAGACTTACTTTCTCTGTGCATCAAACACAGTGTGTGTATCTCCTTTAATGAGTAGAAGGACAATATAAAAATGACGTGTTTTAGGAGCAATGCTAAAGGAGGACAGATATATAAACCTATTTTTAACTTCTGATTAAATATTTCTTCTAGGAAAAGTACATTTAGGTTATTTCAATCCTTAATAAACTGGATTTAAAAAAAAACACCCTAAGACCCTAAGATTCTGTAAATTTTTTATTTGGTTTGTTGGTTTAGAAGTTTGTTTCCTGGTTAGCTCCTGGCAAAGGAATATCATCAATGAAAATGATTGGGGGAGGGCTGAAAGGAATTCTAGAAAATATTAACTACAAGATTAACTATAAGATGTTTGGTAAACAATCACCCAGGATCTATTGTCTCATATAAATCAGTTTATATTTGTCACATACTATACCAGTATATATCCTGTAAGAAAAACTATGTTTGATCATTATCAGAGTGGTATAAAAACTGAAAGATCTCGTTAATAGCATTCTTATTACAAGCCTCACTATCACAGATCTATTTGCATTTCTTTAACGGATAATTTTTACCTGATTAAAAATATTGTTTATCATCTCTTTCTTCTGGTAAAATGATATACCTCGGTATACTAACACAGCACATCATCGTAGGGTTCTCTTCCAGCTAAAATAGAAATTTTTCAACAAAAAAGGATGCAAAATAATTAGTTTCTCCCTTGCTGCGAGCAATTGGCTGAATTTCATGGCTTTGCATCTGTAGTGTATGAAGAAGTAAGAAAAAAGAATTTCAGGTAAGAAACAATGTTTTTTGTAGTTACAAAAACACCACAAGCTGATTTGCAGGTGTTAGGAACACGGTGTGCAGGAGCTGCAATTTTATTTCTCTTTGTTTATAACAATGAACTCCCTAAACGCCTTGCTGTCGCAGTTGCAGTAAGTAAGCTGCACATTCACCTACTCTATCATTTGAAAATGATGGAATTTTCTCTTGGGATCAGAAACTTTACTTCAAGACAACTTGCTTTTAGGACAGTTTTGGGACCTCATTTCTACTGAAGACAAGGACTCTCAAATGACCTCCAAATTCCCTGAAAGAATGGGAGAAGAGATTAGTATATTTACAGCAGGCAGCACGTCATTCTTTCATTGTATGCTTTAGACATAAATATACTACTATATCTTGTTGTGTTGTCCTTTCCTTTTTTTTGGTTTTTTTTTTTTTTTTTTTAACTTCCTTTACTGTCCCCTAATGACTTTTGAGAATTTCATAGTATTCCTGAAGGACAAATTCCAAAGGTCAAGAGGGGTTCAGAAAGACTTCTGTTTTCTTGGTAAAGTTCGACACTATGTTCAAAGAGGGAACTTAATATTTCAGAACTCAGGGAGAGTTCATGAGTTCACCAAACCTATACATGTGTAGCTACTTCAGAAATAGAAGTATTTATTCTGAATTGTTTTCAGAACATAAACCTTAATCCTCCAGTTATTATGACATCAAGAGTTTAACTTTCAATTGCTTTTGAAGCAAGAGACAGTTATCAAATTGGTAAATAAATGTATTTGTTGGGAAAAGTTAAAATAAGAAAGGAAATTCAAGAAAAAAAGTAAAATAAAGTAGAAACCTGTCACTTGGCCAAGAGCTTTATAATAGCAAAGGCCACATTTCCACATTTGAAAAACAGTGCGAAGAATCTATCCACGAATCTGCAATCATGCTGCAAGAAATATTTCTGATGCTATCAAGTTGCATTCCCTTGTAACTCATCATTACTGCCTCTGCTGTTCTTATGCTTCATTTTGAGGTTGAAGCTGTGTTTCACTTTTTTAAATACTTAACAAAATCTTCTCATTTAAAGCACCAAATTAGAACTCCATACTTCTTCTTAGAATAAAAAACATATTTGAAAAACAATCTTGTATAAACAGACACCACAGTGTTTAGTAAAAGCTCTATTCCTATAAGAAACAAAAATCAAACCCAAGCATCCATGAGTTTCACCCTCTGAGATGTTGATTTGCTCTTTTATGCCATGATAAAAAAAAAAAAAAATCAAACCCAAAATATGCATCAGAATTATGTTTACTTAACATCATGATGGGTTTACTCTAATTTCAAAGTCATAACAGAGGGAATTCTCTCTGTAGACTTTCTTTGTTACATCTCTGCCCTGTTTTGCGAGGTTTTCTAGGGGATGCATATTATATTTTCAATTGCAGCAGAGGAAAAGGAGAGAAGCTAAACCTTACTATAATCATGGACAACCTCAGGTCATAAAAGGATGAAAAAAACTATAAATCCCTCTCTTTTCACAGAGGCATATAGTCTACATATATATTATCTTTGACCGATATTGAACATCATGTTAAAACCACGTGTTCATCAGAATTCTACTGAATATAATGAGTTCAAAAATGTCACACTAAAGGAGCCTGAAATGGTGCTATTTGCTCTCAGAAGGAGATCTGCTGATAACTTGGGTACTTTTATAACAGTGCCAGGAATTCCAGGGTAAAAGGAATCTACTTGTCACTAGAGCAATAAGCATTTTTAATTCAAATACACACATGTTGTCATCATATTGCACAAGCTCCCATATCTTCTTGGTGATTTCTCATGGGCACTTCCTTGCAGCACTGATTCCTTCTTCTTCACAGCACAGCCAACAAACTCCAACTCTCTCCACAGCACAAACAACAGAGTCCAACTCTCCCCTCACCCAGCTAACCCACTCCATTGTAGCACTCATCTTCTTATTGGACACAGCTGTGGCCTATTAAGGGCAGGCCTGTTCCTAAAGTTTGGTGATTAGTACAGCTGCAACTCCTCAGCTGTGAGATTGCCTTCTCCACTATTCTCTTGCATTCTATTCCTCCACAATCCCCCTTTTCTTGTAATTAAAAGTTGCAGCATCTCTGGAAAGATATGTTTGAGTAAATTGATCTTATAACATATTCACCTATCTCACTTAGGACTAACAGTACACAAATGTTCAGGCAAGATGTCACAGCAAGAACATGCATTTCTAAGTTCTGCTTTAGTTTTGCTTTTCACAGTCTAGAACATCAACCTAAGGCTTTCCATAAACTAATGTTGCATTTACTATCTTTTGCAGGGCCCTTTGCAAAAGATAGTAAACCCAGTACAAATATCTTTTGTGCAATTTCTATTTAACTCTGGAATGTGTCTCCGCACTGACCTTGATTCATTACTCAAACTTACATTACATATTACCAGAAGCATTTAGACTTACACTTCTAGAATATTGACAATATCAATAGCTGTACAACTTTATAAGGCAACTCACAAGAATAAATTAAAGGCTATAAATTAGGATAGTAACAACTTTCTACACTATTCTCTTACGTTCCAACGCTCCACACAAATACAGTTACTCAAGTTTGTCTATTTGCTACTAGCAATAAAGGATACAAGCATTAAATATATTTGATATTGAAAACTGATATCATGGTGAGATAAACATGTTCATACCCTTCTTTGTAGCTTTCCCTAAGTAGCTTTCTGTTTATTACCTCTTCCCTACTTGGATACCTTTTTAAATACCTTTGATTTTTTTTTTTAAAGGAACATCACAGGCTGCTGCAACATGCAAGTCAGTGCAACTACAGCTCTAGTTTCCTATTTAATTCCAACAATAACAAGATTCAGGAATCACTCAAATGTCATGATGTGACAGGCTAATGGAATACAGTAGAAGTCATGAACAGAATACTTGAAGCTGCAGAATTTTTCTCCTTCCTTTAGACAAACATTCCATACATATTTTCTGATAGGCTGTAATCTCTGGAAACAAATAAGTTTTATAATTTTATTCAAAATATCAGTGCCACAGCAAAGTAAGTGAATAGTATCCAAGATAATATGGTATTATTTTTTTTTTTTCTTATGCAAATAAATTCACAGATCAGGACAAAAGTTAAATGCCATCTGGTCTAGATTCAGTTCTGCCCATTAGGAAGGAAAAGAAAAGGAAAGGCATATCCTCAAACCCAAAGAATCTTCTTAGAAATAAAGTTTAATGCGGTCTTTTTCTTTGAAGAAGATAAGAGCAACACTCAAATAATATCCACTCTGATAAGGTTGCAGAATGTAAGAAGAGCGAGTCATCAGCCTCTTCACCATCTGGAAAAGAATTGGCAGAAAAACCCCTTCTCTAAGACTCTGGACGAATGGAGCCAGGAAAGGGGAACAAAACAGGGCAGAACTTGTCCTTACTCTTGAATTTTACAGTTAGGCTCTATTTAAAACTCATTTACAGAATTGTAAATACCATTGACTCATCATTATGTTTTCAGCTCATAGGCAGAAATGTAACTGGAGAATTCTGGTTTTGACAGACATGCTACACTGCAGACAAAACACTCTCCTGAAGTAACATTTAGTAGTTTAAATGACACAATATTTTTTTTTGTTTAGTTCAAGGAGAAAATACACAAGCATATGAACAAAATAATACATGGTATAAGCTGAAAATATTTATAAGAGACTTAAGAAACCTCTTTCCAAGAAGTCACCTAATATAGTTCTGGCAAACAATATGATAAATCACAGAATATAAAGAAATCCATTGTTTACTAGTGATACATAAAAATTTTGGTTAGTGTGCATCCAAATACATGAAATTTATAAAACTTATTTCTGCACAGTGAGCTGATACAAGGCAAGTTATTCAAGCACTTTCAAAGTGCTGAACGCTTCACCTTGTATTCATTCAAAAGGATGCCATAATATATCTACCTAGAAAGACTAAATGTATACACACACAGATATGTTTAAAAAAGTTTTGCCCTTTTTACTGATATGAGATGAAATAGTTGAGATTACTACTTAGTACATGGGACCTCTGTATTACTACTGTATTACATGTAATACAGAACAGGTGTTACTGGTGTTTGGTTTATTTTTGTCATTATTTTGGGTTGGTTTTTTACTTTTTTTTGAAATAAGTGGCACTAGAATAACCTCATTTATAACAGCTGATAGATGTCAACTCTTCAGGTACTTTAGGCCATGACATAGAAAAAGGAATTATAGGGTGATGCAAATCATTTTTCCCATGCATATTTTCAGTCTGTGTTTCTATAAAGTAACATGAAGAATTCTAGTCTAACTTACTGTTGGCAAATTGCTGCTATATCGTAATACTCAAGACCTCTTCTAACAACCATTACTAACTATGGTCAGATACCTCTTCAAGGCCACATAATAAAACCTTGAATCCCATATCAGTAGCCATGAAATATTTTCACTCTTTCTAGCTGAGTATCATCTGATAGTGCAAAAATGACCAGAAGCAGAGAAACTTTTAATTTGTAGAGAAGAAAACAGAATTTAACATATAAGCCCTTGATGCTTACGTTCTTTGAAAATTATAAGCACATGAAACTGTTGGTCTAGTGTTATTGAACTAATATTTCATTTTTATTTTACAGTCCATGCTTTAGAAAAGCTTTCTGAGTCTTCCCAAGGCTAGTTACTTAGCAGGGTGGATCATACTGCCTCGTTACTGCAAAAAAAAAAAGGACAATTTCTGCTAAAGTATTGCTGACAGCAGGTTTGTATATGTTATTGGGAAACTCAAACAAAAGGAGATATTGAGATTTATGTCTTTCTCAAAACATTTCTTTATTGCTGTCACCAATGGGCTTTCAGTTGCACAACTAATTAATTGGACTAAAGCCTTCTGCAGTAAGAGTTACTTCTGTTGCAGTGTGAGCTCATTCCCTGTTTTACTTCCCAGTCCCTTCCCAGGTGTGGCAATACCTCTCTCCCTTGCCCCTCACCCCCTTGCTGAGTGAATTCTGTCAATCAGTCTTAACATTGCAGCAAGGCCTCGTGTGGTTGGTCAAGATCAAAGGATGCCCTTCAGGCCTGGGGTCATTGGCCTGTCTAGGTGTCCCTCGTCCCCTGAGACCCTCCTCCTCCCACCTGCTTGGTGCTCACCTGTCCCTTCCCTCCCCCTGTCCCTGGACTCAAATTGAGCCAGGACCATGTGCCTAGTATTCTGTTGGAGCTGTTGCCAAGATTCAGGTGTCTGTGACCATGCAATAAAACTCTGGATATTGACCCTCCGGCAGAATCCGTCTCCTTTCCTCTTCACCCTAGCCTGAAGCCTTCCCACCAAAGGTGAACTGAGGTTCTACAAGCCTGGACTTGTTTCAGCGCCCAGCTGCAACACCCAGCCAGCCAAAAGTGTCTCTGAGGCGAAACACAACAGTTGCCGCCTTTGGCCCAGCAGCAAGGGTCAGACCAGCCCAGGCACAACCTACTTGCTAATACTGGGATCGTATTGCAATATTTTGGCCTCCAAGCATGGGGCTGCGCAGCCTAAAAGCAAGAGTAAAAAAGGAACAGAACTCATGGCAGAGCCTGTTTTTTGAGCTTCTACTCCACCAAGGAGCAGAGATATTTACTGGAACGGAAACTGTTGCTGGCCAGGTACAGGCAGGCTGGTCTCCTCATTGGAATAGGAGCCCCCTGGGCCAGGGAAGGCTCTCCTATTGTCCCCTGGAAAATCAGCTCACCAGAAAGGAGCTTCAATTTCCAAAGGCACCGAACAGTCCACAAAACGTGTTGTGAGTTAATCCCAAAGTCTCTGCTGGGAGCAATGCAGTCAGAGCTCTTTGAGCTGGATGCTCAGCTGCTGAAGTTTTTCCAAGGTACTGAGATTCCTTCTTGGGGCTGCAGAGTTGCTCTGTCCCACACTGGGGTGCCAAAGTATTGGAATATGATCCCAGTACTAGCAGGTAGATTGTGCCTGGGCGGGTCTGACCCTTGCTGCTGGGCCAAAGGCAGCACCTGTGGTGTTTCGCCTCAGAGACACTTTTGGCTGGCTGAGTGTTGCAGCTGGGCGCTGAAAGAAGTCCAGGCTTCTAGAACCTCAGTTCCCCTTTGGTGGAAAGGCTTCAGGCTAGGGTGAAGAGGAAAAGGAGATGGATTCTGCCGGAGGGTCAACATCCAGAGTTTTGTTCCATGGTCACAGACACCTGAATCTTGGCAACAGCTCCAACAGAACACTAGGCACATGGTCCTGGCTCAATTTGAGTCCAGGGACAGGGGGAGGGAAGGGACAGGTGAGCACCAAGCAGGTGGGAGGAGGAGGGTCTCAGGGGACGAGGGACACATAGACAGGCCAATGACCCCAGGCCTGAAGGGCATCCTTTGAACTTGACCAACCACACGAGGCCTTGCTGGAATGTTAAGACTGATTGACAGAACTCACTCAGCAAGGGGGCGAGGGGGAAGGGAGAGAGGTATTGCCACATCTGGAAAGCGACTGGGAAGTAAAACAGGGAATGAGCTCATACCACAACAACTTCTCTTCTTGTTTGGCACCCACCTGTTACAACTTCTGTTTTCAAACTAGGACGGCTCTGGGGCTTAGCCTAGCAGACACTGGACGTTTGCGTATCATCTACAACAGTGAGTGTCTAACCTGGCTGAGAATTCCCTGTAGAAATATGCATTTGAATAATGGCAAATGCCATGCCTATGAGAGTTCTTTGAAAGAATAAAAAAAAGAACAAAAAACAAAAAGACAATTGCACTGGAGCAGAAGATGTAAATATTTTCCTCTGGTTCATAGATGTGATTTATTTAGTCAAATGGTGCATAAATTCGCATAGACACCACAGTTTAAGTCAGATGCTCTTGCAAGAAATCAGAGCATCAAATTAGAATGCGAAAATTCCCAAAGATCCTATAGCTGCTTTTGTTTCAAATAGCCAAAAACTTCTATTCCAAATATTGGTTTTCAGGTGGCATCTGAAAAAGATGTGTTATTTTGGAAAGTGCTTCTAATTCTTGCAAATGCCAGCAAACACATTCCCTGCATGTTATATAAATTTAAGTGTATGATAGAGAAAAGGTAAATAAGCACATTTTGACAAAATCAAGCACATATAAACCTAGAGTTCCTTGTTCAAGATAGAAATAAACAGTACTGCTCCTTAATGTTCTGACATTTATGAAATTCAATTCAAATAACATCAAAATCTGAAAATAGGGGAAGAAACAAGATACCTCTCCCCTGATTTTACAGCTTGGTGAAATTTATCTAGATGGTTCAAGGGGGGTATAAATTGCAGAATCGCAGAAAATATTTGAACTTTAAGAGATGTGACTGACTATGAATTTCTACCTGTTGTTTAAAGAGAAAATCTGCCTCTTGCTCTGAAAAGGTACTAGAAAGATGAGAAAAGACTGTGCAAACCCCCACTGCCTGCATGTGGTAGAGAGGTGCCTATTGGGTTTTGATTTCCAGCCACATAAATTAATGTAAGATCTGCATTAAGCCAAAGCTCCCCAAGCTGCAGGTTTTACAAGAAATTGGTATTGATACATGAGTGCTCTTATATGGTGAGAGCTGAAGATTTTTAAGGAATATCTTGTGTAAGTTTGGCTGCAAAGCAAAAACCTACAAAGTCCAAGTTGCTTAACTTCCAATCCAGAGAAAAGCAGAGCAAGTTTTACCTTCCATTCCAAAATGTCGGCAAGGCGTTTACCTCCCATTTCCAAAAGGCCCTGGAAAAGAGAGAAGGAGGGGAGGAGTCTCTGCATACAGGAAATGAGGGAGGCAGAATTTACAATATGAGATGACAGGAAAGGAGAGGAGGAGAGGAAGGCTCTAACCTGCCATTTCCAAACGGCAATTTGTACACAAGGAGAGAAGAGGGGAAAGGTCCTTACCTTCCAATTCTAAACACCTTGGTACACCTGAAGGGAGAGGAGGAGAGGGGGAAGGGTCTTACCTTCCTTTTCCATACGGCAATTTGAACTCGAGGGGAAGAGAGGAGAGGGGCAGGGGTCTTACCTTCCTTTTCCATACGGCAATTTGAACTCGAGGGGAAGAGAGGAGAGGGGCAGGGGTCTTACCTTCCTTTTCCATACGGCAATTTGAACTCGAGGGGAAGAGAGGAGAGGGGCAGGGGTCTTACCTTCCTTTTCCATACGGCAATTTGAACTCGAGGGGAAGAGAGGAGAGGGGCAGGGGTCTTACCTTCCTTTTCCATACGGCAATTTGAACTCGAGGGGAAGAGAGGAGAGGGGCAGGGGTCTTACCTTCCTTTTCCGTACGGCAATTTGAACTCGAGGGGAAGAGAGGAGAGGGGCAGGGGTCTTACCTTCCTTTTCCGTACGGCAATTTGAACTCGAGGGGAAGAGAGGAGAGGGGCAAGGGTCTTACCTTCCTTTTCCACACGGCAATTTGAACTCGAGGGGAAGAGAGGAGAGGGGCAAGGGTCTTACCTTCCTTTTCCATACGGCAATTTGAACTCGAGGGGAAGAGAGAAGAGGGGCAAGGGTCTTACCTTACTTTTCCACACGGCAATTTGAACTCGAGGAGAAGAGAGAAGAGGGGCAAGGGTCTTACCTTCCTTTTCCATACGGCAATTTGAACTCGAGGGGAAGAGAGGAGAGGGGCAAGGGTTCTTACCTTACTTTTCCACACGGCAATTTGAACTCGAGGAGAAGAGAGAAGAGGGGCAAGGGTCTTACCTTCCTTTTCCATACGGCAATTTGAACTCGAGGGGAAGAGAGGAGAGGGGCAAGGGTTCTTACCTTGCATTTTCAAATATCCCGTCGTACTTGAGGGGAAGAGAGGAGAGGGGCAGGGGTCTTACCTTCCTTTTCCATACGGCAATTTGAACTCGAGGGGAAGAGAGGAGAGGGGCAAGGGTTCTTACCTTGCATTTTCAAATATCCCGTCGTACTTGAGGGGAAGAGAGGAGAGGGGCAGGGGTCTTACCTTCCTTTTCCATACGGCAATTTGAACTCGAGGGGAAGAGAGGAGAGGGGCAAGGGTTCTTACCTTGCATTTTCAAATATCCCGTCGTACTTGAGGGGAAGAGAGGAGAGGGGCAAGGGTCTTACCTTCCTTTTCCATACGGCAATTTGAACTCGAGGGGAAGAGAGGAGAGGGGCAAGGGTTCTTACCTTGCATTTTCAAATATCCCGTCGTACTTGAGGGGAAGAGAGGAGAGGGGCAGGGGTCTTACCTTCCTTTTCCATACGGCAATTTGAACTCGAGGGGAAGAGAGGAGAGGGGCAAGGGTTCTTACCTTGCATTTTCAAATATCCCGTCGTACTTGAGGGGAAGAGAGGAGAGGGGCAGGGGTCTTACCTTCCTTTTCCATACGGCGACTTGAACTCGAGGGGAAGAGAGGAGAGGGGCAAGGGTCTTACCTTCCTTTTCCATACGGCAATTTGAACTCGAGGGGAAGAGAGGAGAGGGGCAGGGGTCTTACCTTCCTTTTCCATACGGCAATTTGAACTCGAGGGGAAGAGAGGAGAGGGGCAAGGGTATTACCTTCCTTTTCCATACGGCAATTTGAACTCGAGGGGAAGAGAGGAGAGGGGCAAGGGTCTTACCTTCCTTTTCCATACGGCAATTTGAACTCGAGGAGAAGAGAGAAGAGGGGCAAGGGTCTTACCTTACTTTTACACACGGCAATTTGAACTCGAGGAGAAGAGAGAAGAGGGGCAAGGGTCTTACCTTCCTTTTCCATACGGCAATTTGTACTCGAGGGGAAGAGAGAAGAGGAGCAAGGGTTCTTACCTTGCATTTTCAAATATCCCGTCGTACTTGAGGGGAAGAGAGGAGAGGCGCAGGGGTCTTACCTTCCTTTTCCATACGGCAATTTGAACTCGAGGGGAAGAGAGGAGAGGGGCAGGGGTCTTACCTTCCTTTTCCATACGGCAATTTGAACTCGAGGGGAAGAGAGGAGAGGGGCAAGGGTATTACCTTCCTTTTCCATACGGCAATTTGAACTCGAGGGGAAGAGAGGAGAGGGGCAAGGGTCTTACCTGCCTTTTCCATACGGCAATTTGAACTCGAGGGGAAGAGAGGAGAGGGGCAAGGGTTCTTACCTTGCATTTTCAAATATCCCGTCGTACTTGAGGGGAAGAGAGGAGAGGGGCAGGGGTCTTACCTTCCTTTTCCATACGGCAATTTGAACTCGAGGGGAAGAGAGGAGAGGGGCAAGGGTTCTTACCTTGCATTTTCAAATATCCCGTCGTACTTGAGGGGAAGAGAGGAGAGGGGCAGGGGTCTTACCTTCCTTTTCCATACGGCGACTTGAACTCGAGGGGAAGAGAGGAGAGGGGCAGGGGTCTTACCTTCCTTTTCCATACGGCAATTTGAACTCGAGGGGAAGAGAGGAGAGGGGCAGGGGTCTTACCTTCCTTTTCCATACGGCAATTTGAACTCGAGGGGAAGAGAGGAGAGGGGCAGGGGTCTTACCTTCCTTTTCCATACGGCAATTTGAACTCGAGGGGAAGAGAGGAGAGGGGCAGGGGTCTTACCTTCCTTTTCCATACGGCAATTTGAACTCGAGGGGAAGAGAGGAGAGGGTCAGGGGTCTTACCTTCCTTTTCCATACGGCAATTTGAACTCGAGGGGAAGAGAGGAGAGGGGCAGGGGTCTTACCTTCCTTTACAATACGGCAATTTGAACTCGAGGGGAAGAGAGGAGAGGGGCAGGGGTCTTACCTTCCTTTTCCATACGGCAATTTGAACTCGAGGGGAAGAGAGGAGAGGGGCAAGGGTTCTTACCTTCCTTTTCCATACGGCAATTTGAACTCGAGGGGAAGAGAGAAGAGGGGCAAGGGTTCTTACCTTCCTTTTCCATACGGCAATTTGAACTCGAGGGGAAGAGAGAAGAGGGGCAAGGGTTCTTACCTTCCTTTTCCATATGGCAATTTGAACTCGAGGGGAAGAGAGAAGAGGGGCAAGGGTTCTTACCTTCCTTTTCCATATGGCAATTTCAACTCGAGGGGAAGAGAGAAGAGGGGCAAGGGTTCTTACCTTCCTTTTCCATACGGCAATTTCAACTCGAGGGGAAGAGAGAAGAGGGGCAAGGGTTCTTACCTTCCTTTTCCATACGGCAATTTGAACTCGAGGGGAAGAGAGAAGAGGGGCAAGGGTCTTACCTTCCTTTTCCATACGGCAATATGAACTCGAGGGGAAGAGAGAAGAGGGGCAAGGGTCTTACCTTCCTTTTCCATACGGCAATATGAACTCGAGGGGAAGAGAGAAGAGGGGCAAGGGTCTTACCTTCCATTTCCATACGGCAATATGAACTCGAGGCGAAGAGAGAAGAGGGGCAAGGGTCTTACCTTCCTATTCCATACGGCAATTTGAACTCGAGGGGAAGAGAGAAGAGGGGCAAGGGTTCTTACCTTGCATTTTCAAATATCCCGTCGTACTTGAGGGGAAGAGAGTAGAGGGGCAGGGGTCTTACCTTCCTTTTCCATACGGCAATTTGAACTCGAGGGGAAGAGAGGAGAGGGTCAAGGGTCCTTACCTTGCATTTTCAAATATCCCGTCGTACTTGAGGGGAAGAGAGGAGAGGGGCAGGGGTCTTACCTTACTTTTCCATACGGGAATTTGAACTCGAGGGGAAGAGAGGAGAGGGGCAAGGGTTCTTACCTTGCATTTTCAAATATCCCGTCGTACTTGAGGGGAAGAGAGAAGAGGGGCAAGGGTTCTTACCTTCCATTTCCATACGGCAATTTCAACTCGAGGGGAAGAGAGGAGAGGGGCAAGGGTTCTTACCTTCCATTTCCATACGGCAATTTCAACTCGAGGGGAAGAGAGAAGAGGGGCAAGGGTTCTTAACTTCCTTTTCCATACGGCAATTTGAACTCGAGGGAAAGAGAGAAGAGGGGCAAGGGTTCTTACCTTACTTTTCCATACGGCAATTTGAACTCGAGGGGAAGAGAGAAGAGGGGCAAGGGTTCTTAACTTCCTTTTCCATACGGCAATTTGAACTCGAGGGAAAGAGAGAAGAGGGGCAAGGGTTCTTACCTTACTTTTCCATACGGCAATTTGAACTCGAGGGGAAGAGAGAAGAGGGGCAAGGGTCTTACCTTCCTTTTCCATACGGCAATTTGAACTCGAGGGGAAGAGAGGAGAGGGGCAAGGGTTCTTACCTTACTTTTCCACACGGCAATTTGAACTCGAGGAGAAGAGAGAAGAGGGGCAAGGGTCTTACCTTCCTTTTCCATACGGCAATTTGAACTCGAGGGGAAGAGAGGAGAGGGGCAAGGGTTCTTACCTTGCATTTTCAAATATCCCGTCGTACTTGAGGGGAAGAGAGGAGAGGGGCAGGGGTCTTACCTTCCTTTTCCATACGGCAATTTGAACTCGAGGGGAAGAGAGGAGAGGGGCAAGGGTTCTTACCTTGCATTTTCAAATATCCCGTCGTACTTGAGGGGAAGAGAGGAGAGGGGCAGGGGTCTTACCTTCCTTTTCCATACGGCAATTTGAACTCGAGGGGAAGAGAGGAGAGGGGCAAGGGTTCTTACCTTGCATTTTCAAATATCCCGTCGTACTTGAGGGGAAGAGAGGAGAGGGGCAAGGGTCTTACCTTCCTTTTCCATACGGCAATTTGAACTCGAGGGGAAGAGAGGAGAGGGGCAAGGGTTCTTACCTTGCATTTTCAAATATCCCGTCGTACTTGAGGGGAAGAGAGGAGAGGGGCAGGGGTCTTACCTTCCTTTTCCATACGGCAATTTGAACGCGAGGGGAAGAGAGGAGAGGGGCAAGGGTATTACCTTCCTTTTCCATACGGCAATTTGAACTCGAGGGGAAGAGAGGAGAGGGGCAAGGGTCTTACCTTCCTTTTCCATACGGCAATTTGAACTCGAGGAGAAGAGAGAAGAGGGGCAAGGGTCTTACCTTACTTTTCCACACGGCAATTTGAACTCGAGGAGAAGAGAGAAGAGGGGCAAGGGTCTTACCTTCCTTTTCCATACGGCAATTTGTACTCGAGGGGAAGAGAGAAGAGGAGCAAGGGTTCTTACCTTGCATTTTCAAATATCCCGTCGTACTTGAGGGGAAGAGAGGAGAGGCGCAGGGGTCTTACCTTCCTTTTCCATACGGCAATTTGAACTCGAGGGGAAGAGAGGAGAGGGGCAGGGGTCTTACCTTCCTTTTCCATACGGCAATTTGAACTCGAGGGGAAGAGAGGAGAGGGGCAAGGGTATTACCTTCCTTTTCCATACGGCAATTTGAACTCGAGGGGAAGAGAGGAGAGGGGCAAGGGTCTTACCTGCCTTTTCCATACGGCAATTTGAACTCGAGGGGAAGAGAGGAGAGGGGCAAGGGTTCTTACCTTGCATTTTCAAATATCCCTTCGTACTTGAGGGGAAGAGAGGAGAGGGGCAGGGGTCTTACCTTCCTTTTCCATACGGCAATTTGAACTCGAGGGGAAGAGAGGAGAGGGGCAAGGGTTCTTACCTTGCATTTTCAAATATCCCGTCGTACTTGAGGGGAAGAGAGGAGAGGGGCAGGGGTCTTACCTTCCTTTTCCATACGGCAATTTGAACTCGAGGGGAAGAGAGGAGAGGGGCAAGGGTTCTTACCTTGCATTTTCAAATATCCCGTCGTACTTGAGGGGAAGAGAGGAGAGGGGCAGGGGTCTTACCTTCCTTTTCCATACGGCGACTTGAACTCGAGGGGAAGAGAGGAGAGGGGCAGGGGTCTTACCTTCCTTTTCCATACGGCGACTTGAACTCGAGGGGAAGAGAGGAGAGGGGCAGGGGTCTTACCTTCCTTTTCCATACGGCAATTTGAACTCGAGGGGAAGAGAGGAGAGGGGCAGGGGTCTTACCTTCCTTTTCCATACGGCAATTTGAACTCGAGGGGAAGAGAGGAGAGGGGCAGGGGTCTTACCTTCCTTTTCCATACGGCAATTTGAACTCGAGGGGAAGAGAGGAGAGGGTCAGGGGTCTTACCTTCCTTTTCCATACGGCAATTTGAACTCGAGGGGAAGAGAGGAGAGGGGCAGGGGTCTTACCTTCCTTTTCCATACGGCAATTTGAACTCGAGGGGAAGAGAGGAGAGGGGCAGGGGTCTTACCTTCCTTTTCCATACGGCAATTTGAACTCGAGGGGAAGAGAGGAGAGGGGCAAGGGTTCTTACCTTCCTTTTCCATACGGCAATTTGAACTCGAGGGGAAGAGAGAAGAGGGGCAAGGGTTCTTACCTTCCTTTTCCATACGGCAATTTGAACTCGAGGGGAAGAGAGAAGAGGGGCAAGGGTTCTTACCTTCCTTTTCCATATGGCAATTTGAACTCGAGGGGAAGAGAGAAGAGGGGCAAGGGTTCTTACCTTCCTTTTCCATATGGCAATTTCAACTCGAGGGGAAGAGAGAAGAGGGGCAAGGGTTCTTACCTTCCTTTTCCATACGGCAATTTCAACTCGAGGGGAAGAGAGAAGAGGGGCAAGGGTTCTTACCTTCCTTTTCCATACGGCAATTTGAACTCGAGGGGAAGAGAGAAGAGGGGCAAGGGTCTTACCTTCCTTTTCCATACGGCAATATGAACTCGAGGGGAAGAGAGAAGAGGGGCAAGGGTCTTACCTTCCATTTCCATACGGCAATATGAACTCGAGGCGAAGAGAGAAGAGGGGCAAGGGTCTTACCTTCCTTTTCCATACGGCAATTTGAACTCGAGGGGAAGAGAGAAGAGGGGCAAGGGTCTTACCTTCCTATTCCATACGGCAATTTGAACTCGAGGGGAAGAGAGAAGAGGGGCAAGGGTTCTTACCTTGCATTTTCAAATATCCCGTCGTACTTGAGGGGAAGAGAGTAGAGGGGCAGGGGTCTTACCTTCCTTTTCCATACGGCAATTTGAACTCGAGGGGAAGAGAGGAGAGGGTCAAGGGTCCTTACCTTGCATTTTCAAATATCCCGTCGTACTTGAGGGGAAGAGAGGAGAGGGGCAGGGGTCTTACCTTACTTTTCCATACGGGAATTTGAACTCGAGGGGAAGAGAGGAGAGGGGCAAGGGTTCTTACCTTGCATTTTCAAATATCCCGTCGTACTTGAGGGGAAGAGAGGAGAGGGGCAGGGGTCTTACCTTCCTTTTCCATACGGCAATTTGAACTCGAGGGGAAGAGAGAAGAGGGGCAAGGGTTCTTACCTTCCATTTCCATACGGCAATTTCAACTCGAGGGGAAGAGAGAAGAGGGGCAAGGGTTCTTAACTTCCTTTTCCATACGGCAATTTGAACTCGAGGGAAAGAGAGAAGAGGGGCAAGGGTTCTTACCTTACTTTTCCATACGGCAATTTGAACTCGAGGGGAAGAGAGAAGAGGGGCAAGGGTTCTTAACTTCCTTTTCCATACGGCAATTTGAACTCGAGGGGAAGAGACAAGACGGGCAAGGGTTCTTACCTTGCATTTTCAAATATCCCGTCTTACTTGAGGGGAAGTGAGGAGAGGGGCAGGGGTCTTACCTTCCTTTTCCATACGGCAATTTGAACTCGAGGGGAAGAGAGAAGAGGGGCAAGGGTTCTTACCTTCCATTTCCATACGGCAATTTCAACTCGAGGGGAAGAGAGAAGAGGGGCAAGGGTTCTTAACTTCCTTTTCCATACGGCAATTTGAACTCGAGGGGAAGAGAGAAAAGGGGCAAGGGTTCTTACCTTCCTTTTCCATACGGCAATTTGAACTCGAGGGGAAGAGAGAAGAGGGGCAAGGGTTCTTAACTTCCTTTTCCATACGGCAATTTGAACTCGAGGGGAAGAGACAAGACGGGCAAGGGTTCTTACCTTGCATTTTCAAATATCCCGTCTTACTTGAGGGGAGGAGAGGAGAGGGGCAGGGGTCTTACCTTCCTTTTCCATACGGCAATTTGAAGTCGAGGGGAAGAGAGGAGAGGGGCAGGGGTCTTACCTTCCTTTTCCATACGGATATTTGAACTCGAGGGGAAGAGAGGAGAGGGGCAGGGGTCATACCTTCCTTTTCCATATGGCAATTTGAACTCGAGCGGAAGAGAGAAGAGGGGCAAGGGTTCTTACCTTGCATTTTCAAATATCCCGTCTTACTTGAGGGGAAGAGAGGAGAGGGGCAGGGGTCTTACCTTCCTTTTCCATATGGCAATTTGAACTCGAGCGGAAGAGAGAAGAGGGGCAAGGGTTCTTACCTTGCATTTTCAAATATCCCGTCTTACTTGAGGGGAAGAGAGGAGAGGGGCAGGGGTCTTACCTTCCTTTTCCATATGGCAATTTGAACTCGAGCGGAAGAGAGAAAAGGGGCAAGGGTCTTACCTTCCTTTTCCATATGGCAATTTGAAATCGAGGGGAAGAGAGAAGAGGGGCAAGGGTTCTTACCTTGCATTTTTAAATATCCCGTCTTACTTGAGGGGAAGAGAGGAGAGGGGCAGGGGTCTTACCTTCCTTTTCCATATGGCAATTTGAACTCGAGGGGAAGAGAGGAGAGGGGCACGGGTCTTACCTTCCTTTTCCATATGGCAATTTGAACTCGAGGGGAAGAGAGAAGAGGGGCAAGGGTTCTTACCTTCCTTTTCCATATGGCAATTTGAACTCGAGGGGAAGAGAGAAGAGGGGCAAGGGTCTTACCTTCCTTTTGCATATGGCGATTTGAACTCGAGGGGAAGAGAGAAGAGGGGCAGGGGTCTTACCTACCTTTTCCATATGGCGATTTGAACTCGAGGGGAAGAGAGAAGAGGGGCAGGGGTCTTACCTACCTTTTCCATATGGCGATTTGAACTCGAGGGGAAGAGAGAAGAGGGGCAAGGGTTCTTACCTTCCTTTTCCATATGGCGATTTGAACTCGAGGGGAA